>NC_140081.1:23480233-24136611 GCF_964194135.1 Talpa europaea
GTTGTTCCATCACAAAATTTTATTTTGTTGTCAGAATGAAAAGACACAGTCCTGAATCCCTCCTGAGAAGAGTCCAATGGTACAATAATGTATTCAGTGTCCTCATTAGAAAGAACCCAGACACTGTTTCTGTGTAGTATTAAAGAATACTATTCTGAAAATTTTCATAGTTCTCTTAAATCCAAGATATGAACTCCTAGCTGTGTGATCTTTTGATTATCTTCTTAATAGCTTATTCTACCAATGTTGAACTCATCCATTTTCCTTAATCATAACTGAATGGAGTTTAATCAGTTTTAGCAAACGTGAAAGTCAGTCAAGCTCATTTACCAAATGTCATTGTTTTTATACCACATTTATTAAATATAGACCATGATCCAGACACTAAAACAATACAAAGAAAAAATATATGACTTTTGATTACTATGTACTGAGTGCCTCCTCTGACCAAGGCACTCTGAAGGTGCTGGCGATATGGTAAATACATTATAAGGCCATCCCCAGGGAGCTCATAGTTAAAAGAGACACCAAGGTCCTTGTATGTTGATCAGTTAGGGACTGATCAAGACATTGTGTAATCAAGGGCTATATAATTTGGCGAAGACTGTAAGCCAATATGAACTGAGTAAAACAAAAGTTCACAAAGCCTGTTATTGACAGGAAAGGCTGGATGAGGGAGGCTGAACTTTATCTGGGCCTTGAAGGATGGGGAAAATTTGAACAGGCAGCATCAGCAATAGGGCGTATTAGGTGGGAAAAGTGTGAACAAAAATACAAGCATGAGCTTGGTGAGAGTAAAGCTTAAAGGCCAAGACCCTGAAGTCAAACAACTGGGTAGAACCTAGCAAGCCCCTGAAGGTGCTTGAGGAGGAGGGTGACAGTATGGCCACCGCGTGGCTCTTCGTGTGGCCTGCAGGTTGCCTCATTTCCTTATGACCTCTTCCCTGACTGTGTCTTGGGTTGCTGCTTTGCTTCCATGTTAAAGTCAGAGTATTCTCTCATTTAGGGGGAGCACGGGTTCATCAGATCTCAATGAGCAGGAACCTGGGACACCAAAGAGCTGCCGCAGCAATGGTATCACTGCAGTCACTCAGAAGTCACCGGCTCCCAGCTCACGCAGTATGACCTCAGGCAGCAGTAGAGTGAGTACACAAATCTGAACGGATGCACAGCTCCAGGACTTGGCCTTGTGTCTGTGGCAGGGGGGGTTGCAGCCCTGTAACTCGAGGTGTGTTATTTGTGCTGCTTAATGGTAGGTGCTGCTTTATCAGCCCTGACCGTCCCACACCCCGAGCTCTTGGTAGGAAGTCTAAAGCAAGGAGGAAGGGAAAGGATGGGGGTTCAGAGGTGGCATTTGTATGATGGTTGGTTATGTGGCTTATATGATTTCTTTTCTTTTAAAAGATTAATTTTCTTATGCATGCAAGAGCTGGGGTACAGGCCAGAGATATGGGGGATGGTGGTGAGAGGATTCGCCAGAGACAGAGTGGATTACAGAACAGGCAGATCGACTGAAATACACTGCTGAGGGAAGCAGCGGGCGAGACAGGAGAGATCTGGGGCGCCATGTGGGTCACCTCCCTGACCGGGGATCGAACTTATGCTTCCGAGGTTGCCTGTAGCTTCATAGTGCTGTGCTCAACCCCTTTCAACACCAGGGAGGCCCTATGGCTATATGACTTAAACCAGATAGTCTTTAGAAGTGTCTCATTTTGAGCTTCCATGTAACTTCTTAGATTTTAGATTTTTCCAAACTGATTTATGTCAAGAAAGGTAGTATCTTGAGATCTTTTTATACTTTTCGTTTCTATGCTCTATTAAAATAAGGGATCAACACACAATGAACTTGTATCATGCAGTTCATTTTATATACAATGGAAGTCATTCTCTTGAATGAATGAGCATCTACTAGATTTTTTTTTAGGTAAGAGTCACCAAACATATTAAGCAAGAAACATAACATCTATATTTAAGAAATCTTTGTAGATGAACTATAATTCTTTGACTCAGTCAACATTTAATGAAAGCCTCCTGTATGCCAGACCCTGGTTAAGCAAAGACTTAAAGGAAGCAAAAGAATTAGCCATATAGGAGTCTGGCTCAAGGTGTTCCTCTAGGCAGGACAACGTTAATACACAGCAGGTACCTGCAGGGAAGACTGTTTCAGTTCCTCATGCTACTTTCCACCTTGAATGGTGAGTGCCCTTGCTCAACCAGTATCTAAAATATTTTTTACATGTGCAGATATTTTAATTTGTTTATTCAGGTAACATTGCTTTACAACAGTATATAAGTTTCAGTTGTGCATCAGTGGAAGTCAGCCTGTATATGCACTCTAATAAATGCCCCTGGAGAAACACCAGTCCACAGACCAGGAGCTTGCCTGGTATGTTCAAGGAAGAGCAAGTGGGCCAGAGTGGCTGTTGTGAGTGTACAGAGAGAGGATTACTAGGGAATGAGTTCAGACAGTTGAATTGGATCTCTTGTAAATGCTGATAAGGGCCTTGCCATGCACCAATATTTCATTCCAGAAATGGCATAACCAACCATGTTTTGATCACCCAATATGGTAGATGGAAAAAGTGGCATATCTTCTGTTAAATGGGGTAAAAGAGGTAATGGGGGTTTGGAGACAGAGGGTGTTGCCAGGGCAAACATGGAACCAGAGTGCTAAGCCTGAATGGCCAGATTCTTGTACATGGTTTGTGCACGTACCTTTACCATCTTGTTTAGTTACCATACATTAGAACACTCATTAATTTTGTGAATGGAAAAATTTTTTGAACACTTTTTGTGCTAATTAATAAAACTTTCTATGTAGATTTTTGACAGTAATTGTTGATAGTAAGTTTTAATAGTTGTATGGACTCTGACGAGGGTCTTCCAAACTCTGCTAATGGCTGATACACATCAGTGTGTTTATATTCAAGTACATTTCTATGGAAGGATTTTAAAGTTAGGGAAAGTCCTTTGGTATAATGCTTGTTTTCATTTTACTTTGTGAGAAGGAACGTGCCTTTGACAATTCCATGGATTTGGCTGCTGCTGAAAGCATCTCTGAGGACTTCACAAAGAGCCATCGCAGAAATACTTCTGGCACACCCTCTATAGCAGTGTCCAGGGCCTCCCTCTCCTCAGGTAGGTATTTACAACATGACTATTCTGTCATAGAATATGAATAAATTAAATGGAGTTGACTGCTATGTATAACAGTAAAATGGTTGTTTCATGCCTTAGAAAACAGTCACCCATTCTTTGACCACCCACAGTGTTGGACCCATGCCATAAAGACTGCTTGAATGTAGACACAAGTGATGCCTTAAGCCTCTTGCATTCATGCAAAACCCATTTATTAAATGTCTACTCTTGGCAGCCATCACTCTCAAGTTTCAGAGTTATACCAAATGCTGAGAGTGGAGTATAGGAAATGTCATTTGTTCATTCAATATGAAAGCTCAAGTACACCAAGACTGCAAGGAAATGGTAGCTCAGTTGATATGGGTGATGAAAGTTCCCTGTATCTAGACAGTGTTATCATTTCATGGTTGAAATAAGGAGTTATTTGCAAGCAGCATTAAGGTGTTAACAGTGATCCCTTGCATTTGTATGGTACTTTCAGGTATATCATGACTTGATCATTACAGCAACTCTTGTAACCCACAAAGCCATTTTATTACCTATGCTGAAGGAAACTCTTCAGAGAAATCTGCAGAAAAAGTTATTATAATTATGATGTTTATGTGCCATGCATAGAATTAAAATCATGACAAGATCCTCAACATGGCAAAAGTGACCTGCTATCTAATGAATTGTATTTGCATGAAGCTTAAGGCCGGATTTTGAGTTAGGGAGTCCCCTAGCCAAGTAGCTCCCAAAGGATTCTCTAAATGTTTGTGGTTATTGTTGCTTTTTGTTCAGAATTAGAAAACCAGTTCACCTATTAAACGAAATTTTTAAACTAGCCTGAAGGTCAATGTCAGACTACTTTTATTTGCATGAAGTTTGCATAACTCCTGTTTATTGAGCACTTACTGTGTGTGAGGCACTATGCTAAGTGCTTCTACATGTTTTCATTTACCATTTCATACTTAAGTACTTGGCTGCTCTTTTCAGTCTTTCTCATTTATAAACAGCCATATCTCAGTGGGGCTTTGACATAGATCTGTCTTGGCAAGCTCTGAGTCGTGCTTTATTCTTTAACTTACAGTTTTAAAAGGAGGAGATTCTGTTGGTAAAAAATGCTTGGCTACCTAAAGAAAACTTTCTCTCGGTTTACCTATAGGCCACTCCCTTTTTGTGTAAAAGGAACAGCCTGTGTCATTTAGTTGCATTTTATGACAAATATGAAAACACAGTGAATTTTCTAAAACATTTAAAACATTTAAATCAAGAATGGTTAATGTTTATTTTTTTTCTGAGAGTTTTTTGAAGTCTCTAAACAAAGCAGAGCCTTAAACAGCTTAAAAATGAGCATTTTATAGTAGAGCATTTAACCTCCTATGATCGAAAGAGACATAGGTGCATTTGGTAATTCAGTCCAAGAAAATTCAAAATAATATAGGAAAATGGATTTACGTTAGCATGAACAGTATGAAATTACTGACTCTGACTATTGCTTTTATGATACTATGTCTTATGTCTAGATAGAAGTAGAATGAAGATGAAACATTTATAATGAAAAATGAAGCCTTCTAACAAAACACGCTGATTCATATCTTTCTTTTTCTCTTCCTTTCTTCTAGACCGGAGTCGATCTGAGCTAGATTTGAGTGGGTCATTTACAGAAGACTTAGAGGATACTGTCAGCATAAGAAGCAAGTCTGTCTCTGGGACTTTGGACAAAGATTTGGTAAGAGGGATGCATAAGAATAAGAGTCTGATAATAATAACTAAGGCTGCAATCTTTTCTCAGCCTGTCCATTTTCAAATGATGATGAGTTGAGAGTAAAGTAAGAATGGATAATCATCTCTCCCTGTTAGCTTTTACCATCCACATACAAAACAACTAAATAATGATTTGGAAAAGTCAATAAGTTTTCAGGTTAATGAGTGAAGATTATCTCTAAGTAAACCTCTATTGTGGATTTCAATTCTTGGATAAAAGCAGATCACTTAATTTAAACCTGGAAAACAAGGGGTCTCAACATATCCTAAGCCAGACATTTCTAGATTTATTTGACTACATATTCTGTATGAATATTTTTACATCTCAGGTATTCCTAATAAGCTGTCTTCTTACTTGATACTAAATTATGTGAAAATTAATGTTTAAGTAAACTCATTTATAAAATGAGAAGGTTGAATTAGATTATTGTTATGTCTCCTTCCAGTTCTAATATTCTGATATTATGATTTCTGTAATTGCCATAATGCAATTTGAATTCCTTGCAAGAAAGATATAACACAAAAGTTAAATGACATTAATATAATTTTTCCAAAGCAAGCTGGGAAACTTATTGTTCTAAAATACAATGTTATTTATTATCATATAAAAAAACTGGAAAAGTATTCTGTGATTCACCACAAGAAGAGAGAGTAATACATTCAAATGGTTTCAAAGGTTACTTGTATTCAGCCTTTAAAAAACATCTGAAAGCTTCAAAATCATAGTATCACCATTATTACCTTAATATTCAAAGTGGATTTATCACAGGTCTACAAAGATATTTTAAAATAAACTTTTATTTTAGAATAGTCTTACATTTATGGAAAATTGATAAATCAGAATTCCCATATACCCTGTACCCATTTTCCACTATTGACATCCTATATTTGTCATATTTGTCACAATTAATGAATTGATATTGATATAATCAGCTAAAGTCCATACTTTATTCACATGTCCTTAGTTTTTACTTACTGCCCCTTTTATGTTCCAGGATTCCATCCAAAATGCTGCATTATTTTTTCATTTTCACTTAGACTCCTCTTGGCTATCACATATCCTCAGACTTTCCAATATTTTCAGTTATCTTAATAGTTTTAAGGTGTGCTAGTCATGTATTTTGTAGACTTTTCCCTTAATTTGGACTTGTCTGATGTTTTTTTCATTATGTGTTTGGGGGAGGGAGACCACCTTGGCCAAGTGCAATTCTCACCACATACCAAGGGTGCACACTGTCCACGTGGCTGGTCACTGTTGACATTGACGTTGATCACCTAACTGAGGTAGTGTTTGTCAGGTTGACCCACTGTAAAGTTACTCCTTTCCCCCTTTTCTGACCTGTACTCTTAGAAGGCTGTCACCTTGTTCAGCACACACTGACAGAGTGGGGCATTAAGCTCCATTCCTTGAAGATGGAATATCCATGCAAATTATTTGGAATTATTTTGCATTGGAGATTTTTCTCTTCTCGCCCATTTATATGGCATTTAGTCATGTATTTATAGTGGTCTGTACTGCTGTTTATTTTAGTTTGAGTTATAATTCAAAACTATTTTGTTATTCAAATGTATCCAGCCTGAGTCATTTGGAAATCTTTCAGTTGACTCCTGGTTCCCTTTGACAGACTCTTACCATTGTGGGTTGGGGTTTTTGTTGTTGTTATTGCTAGTTTTATTTTGATTACTTTCTTCCATGAGTGAGAAAAAAAGGCAAATGGAACAATGAAAAAATAAGCAAGTTTTGAGCAAGTACTTGACAAAACAGATGATTTAATTGGCCAATGTCCAGGACGAAAAAAAAAAAGTGCTCAACTTAGTTCTTAGTAATAAGAGAAATGAAAATGAAAATCATGAAGATTTGGAGTGCCTTCTGGATTCACAAAGATGAAAAATTATATGAAAACAAACTGTTGTGAGGCAAGGATATAGAGCACAGGGAACTATCAGACATGGCTCATTAGATTAAATTGGTACAACTACTGAAAGTTTGACATTCTCTTAAGAATACTATAGATAAGGGGCCTCCCCTGGTGGTGCAGCTGTTGAGCGCTGGGTTGCGAGGCTGCCCGCAGCCTCTGCAGCGCCAGTTTGATCCCCGGCCACTGGCGAGGGTCCCACAAAAAGAATACTATAGATAAGCATGTGGATATATGATGCTTTATGTCTCATCAGTTCTCACTGGTGTATGCTCAAAGGGACACTTGTGTTTCTGTGTGCCAAGGGACATTTTAAAAAATATTTTTAGCAGCTTTGTTCATAATAGAACAAATCTGGAAACAACCCAAAGATTTAGCAAAAGATGCAAGGATAAGTAAAGCGTGGGGTATCACACAACAGAACACTAAATCAAAATGAGCAGACTGCACATGCAACAGTTTGGGTGAATCTTTAGACTATGGTACTGAGAAGAAGAGGCAAAACCCAAAGGAATCTAGAACAGTTCATTCCATTTGCATAAAGTTCAAAAACAGACAAGGCAAAAATCATCTTGTTTAGGGATATATGGGGAGGTGGTAAAACAAAGATGTGATTACCATAAAAGTTAAGATATTTCCAGGGTGGGAGGAAGAGCTTGTGATAGGGACAGGAGAAGGGGGGCTTCTGCTTGATAATTTCCTATTGTTAATATACTGTATATTTAGGTTATGTGTACTTTTATAGAAAAAAGATTTTTAAAGCAAAAGCACCCCAGTAGATATATAAACTCAATTAAACTACAGCTAAAAGAGATTCTTATTTATGACTACTTTAATTTGTGTATTATGTAATTTTTCACACAAGTGGGAAGAAATGTATAAAATGGAATTTATACAGCAGGATGCAAAACATTAGTTTAACGTTGAGTGAGAGGAGGACCAGGGAAGAGATAAAGCAATAAAAAAAGGTATCCATAATTTTAAAAAGCAATGTATCTAATCCACATATGTACATGTGTGTATATATGTATGTATGTGATATAGTATATATGTATCACATATGTACTATCAGAAATTACTGATTTTGTTCATTAATCTGTTAGTGGGAGAACTAAGTTTAATTTGTATTTGTATGGCTTGAAATATTTTACTATAAAAAGGTGTCACTGAAATAACCAGGAAACCAGGTTTTTGTTAGGAGGGAAAAAAATGCAGGAGGCGAAAAGTAGAATTTGAGATTGTGGACAACAATAGCATCTGAAACAATTTATTCTATTGGAGAGATTTTCGAGATATATTTTCCCCATCTTGACAGTTAATATCACACACACAGTCCCTTGGTGATGGGTGTTGTGCAGTAACATACCTCTGAAGAGGTGTGATCCTATACCTCTGAATCATATACAGTGGTGTAAAACCTATGTTACCCTAAAAAAAATTAATTTAAATATGTTGTCCACAGTGAATCACCTTTGAGATCAGGGAGGGAGAAATTGAACACCTCGCTCTGTCTGATTCCAAAGTTCATGTTCTTTCCATAAAGGAAGCACTGGGAAGGAGACCCTATTCCTCTTTTGGCATAGTTCAAACTGAATGGAGGACAAAAAAGAACTAAACTAGATATTTTTACCTCAATTTTCATGTATTTAAAAAAGTGATTTTATAGTGAAAGAACTTTCTAGGAAAGAAAGAAACCAAACCACTGATTTTTTTTCTTCCATCTTAGGACTTCTTGGAAGAGACTGAAGAAGGCATCAATAACTTAGTGTCCACCCGGTTTTCTGCAAACACTTACAATTTAGCAAGTGGCCTGTCAACCGTATGTAGTTTTCTAACATGTGCTAGAAATTCTTGGCTTCTCTTGTTGATTTTCTGTACTTTTCCAAAGGAGATGTGAATGTCTTTGAGAAAATATGTGATAGTGAGTTAGAAGTTATTATGGGTTCCTGTTTGTCGTTTGCCAACAGAGTACACTTTGGTCTATTTGTACGGGCATTTATTTATTTTTTTAATTTATTTTTAAAGATTTATTTATTTATGAACTGGGGTACAGGCCACAGGTGTGGGGGGTGAGAGGATTCACCAGAGACAGAGTGGGGAACAGAACAGGCAGATTGTCTGAAATACAATGCTGAGGGGAGCAGCGGGTGAGACAGGAGAAGTCTGCTGCACCATGTGGGTAACTCCCTGGCTGGGGATTGAACTTGTGCTGCAGAGGCTGCAGATAGCTTCCCAGTGCTGAGACTTAGCCACTTGCCCCACCAGGGAGGCCCCCGGTATGGGCATTTATTAAAACTTCTGATTCCTTTTCTTTCCTTTCATGTTCCTTGCCTGGTTTAAAACCTCTTCACTTCTTTATTCAGGCTCACGTGAGATCAGGTCCTTAAAAAAATGTTGTTGGGCTCAACCTTGTTTTATTATATCACTGATGAGAAAAACAATTAGAGCCCACATTAAGGAAATGACATTGTTGGAAGACCTGGCTTCATTATACATTACATTTAAAGTTGCAGTTTCCAAGAACCTGCCTATGTTTAGTGAAGACTCACTGAAAGTTGTCTGGATGGCTTTTGACAAATTTCCCAACTACCATTCTCTAAACTCCCCAACCATCCTCCCGTCCTCCACACCGCCATTCACTTTCCTAACACTCTTGCTCAGTCAAGTTCTTCTCCTACTCAGACACCATCCATAGTTTCCCACCACCTACAGAATCAAGTCCCTTCTTAGAGCAGTGTTCAAGGCTTCCTTGAGAGGAAGGCTTTAGGCCCTGAGTGCTTGTGCCCGCCTATGTGCCTCTAAGTCTTTTTTCTTTTCTTTCTTTTTTTGTTTTTGTTTTTGTTTTTGCTTCTCTGATTTCTGTCTGTGGCTCTGATACCCTTTCTCCTTTTGACCTTTGGGCAACTTCCTTAAAGAATTCTCAAGCAGGCTCTGACAGGAAGTGGACCTACCTAAATGTGCCTGACGCTGACTCCGACACTGTGAGTTTTCATTCTTTCCTCTTCTTTCTTGCCAACCATACTTCACAAAGTACATGATATGGGAAACAGGATGAGGTGGGCAATTTTTCCAGAATTCATCTTTTCTTGTGTATAATTAACCAGGGGTTCTCTTTTAAAGGATAAGTAAGGTTATTGGACTCCAACTATTCCAAAGAAAAAATATTCATTAAACATTAGACTCTGTATGCCAGTCAAAAGACACATGGTCCTAAGTATTTAATGATACCAAGATACCTTTAGAATAAATATCTGTATTTTCAATCACAACATTAACTTCGTTAAGTGCATAAAATATGGTTAGTAATAAAAATGCCCTAACTGCCTTAATTTCTCCCAGGCATCAGCATTTGTAGATTCTTACATTTTCTTCTAAACATAAGGGCTTCCTGTTTAGGGACAACCCTCTCTGAAGATGTGGCTACAGAAAGACATGTAGACACAAGGTCATAATATAGGGAGGCAGTGAGAAGTGGTGGGAGGTGCTCAGATTAAAAGTCTGGAGAGTGTATCTTAGCACTGCCAGTAATTTCAATGAGCCACTGTTTTTTCATGTAACACAAGGGGGTTTTGGGCTTAATCTATTAGTTCCCGAAGCTCAAAGTATGGTCCATGGACCAGCAACACCACATCACCTGAATGAAATACTCTAGAAGTTAGTTCACAGAAACCCTTGTGTCTCCGTGTTTCTTAGACCAAAAGTAACACCTGGGTGGCCCATTTATCAATAGATCAGAAAAGCTTAATGAGCACGGGTCCATGTAAGTACTGGTTGCATCCTAACTTCTTAGTAGCCATTTGAAAAAAAAAAATAATGCACATAAGCTGAAAGAAAAATAGTATTTCTATTCTGTTGTTAAATAGCCTTTTTTACTATTCACTATTTTACCATTGGAATGCATGCCTGCAGGACACTGCATGAATTGCCAAACCTGGTATCTGATTGGTATCACCACTTTCATTTCCTTTTTCACATTGATTCTTGTGCAATACTTGCTTTTGGTCACAGCAAGTGCTGAAACTCAGTTTCACAATGATAGGACGTCATTGAAAAGAGTAAAGTGTGATGCAGTGTTGACACTGAACTAGTATAGTAGTTTGCATGGTGATCTGGTAGGTCTCACTGTGTTTCCCTTGATTTTTAAACTACCCTTTGGTACCCTCTGGGAGTCTGCTATGATGCTCTGGGATGCTTCGACACAGCTTAGGAATCGTGGGCCTAGAGTTGGTCAGAAAAGCCAAATCTTAGATCCCACCTAAGACTGAGTATATCAGAATCTTCATTTTAACAAGATCACCAGGTGATTTATATGCAATCAAAGTTTGGGAAACAGTGCTCAAAGCGACCTGTTCTGTGTGAAAATTCTGTTGTTTTAGGAATAAGATAGACGAATAGATCACTTGCTAGCTCTCTTTAATTATGCTCTCCAAATTATGGAATTCTTGGTTTGCACTTCCCTTTGACTGAAGCTTAGAAGAGATACTGGCCACATTACTACATTCTGTTCTCAATGTCTTTGTTGAGCAATTGGTGTAATATAATGACTTTTGGGTGCATGTGTGTACACACATATATACATACACGTGTATATATTGTATATATACATATATGTGATATTTATATAAACAAAGAGAGATTACATGTCATACCTTTTCGTGTGTGTGTGTGTATGTGTGTGTGGTGTGTACACACATATACATAGTCTACACTCTTCGTACTCACCATGATCCTTACTTCTCAGCTGCTCACAGACAGGGCTTTTGAAACTATTGGGTCAATAATATCAGCCTTCCGGGTGGTCTTTTGTGACAGTCATGTTGCTAAGATACAGATGTTGTGCTTCTGGCACTAAAGGATAATTTTATTACATTTAATTTAAACTATGTCTCATGTCATTAGTGTCTTATCAGAAACTTCATTTGTCCCGACAGATTGGGACTTTTTTCATTTTGTATTTTGTTTATTGGTTAGTGTGTGTGTTTGTGGTTTAGTGTTTTATTTTGTGAGTTGCTGTTTCACAGAGGTTTACAAAACTGACCACACAGCTGCTCAGGGAAATCTTAGCAGCTATGGGTGTTTGCTGTCTCTTGTTAAAGCTGCAGGCCTGGCTCCCCAGAGACAAATGGAGGAGTTAGAGAAGCTTGTGGTTCTTGCTCGCACAGACTTTGAGATGAGCTTTCCTTTGTCCTGATCAGTGCAGTCTAGACATTGAGGTACATTGACCTTGAGTCTACTGGTGAATAAAGAAGAAAGCAAGCTACACAGATGGGAACAGGAGGTGGGATTGCAAATCCCTCAGTGACCTAGTATTCATTAGCAAAGGATTAACAAAGGCTGTTCACTAACCCAAAAAGGCCATGCTTCCCCTCTCAGCAACTTTCCTGCCTTCTTACTAATTGTCCTTGACCTTGTTGTTGTCTCTCAGGATGGGATTTTTATACCTCCCCAGGACAACAAGCAAAACAAATGATTTTTGCTTTCTTCACTCACCATAGATGTCCCTGCTTTTTATAAAGAGCTGGAATTGTAATCAAATGAAAGTGTGGGTTCTGTAAAGAGATTATTAGACTAACACTCCACCTCTTTCCATCTTGTTTATTCCAGACCAGCCTTAACAGCATGATGAGTGTTTACAGCGAAACAGGAGACTATGGCAATGTGAAGGTCAGTGGCGAGATCCTTCTGCACATCAGCTACTGCTACAAAACTGGTGGACTCTACATTTTTGTCAAGAATTGCAGAAATCTCGCCATAGGTGATGAAAAGAAACAGAGAACAGATGCGTAAGCATGTGGCACATTCCTCAGACTATTTCAATCACTGCATTCTTTGTCAGTATGTGTGTTTCTTTTTAGAAAAGTCTTAGCAATCCTCTTGATTCCAAGCCTGTTCAAGGTTGATTTTCATGGTCCTCCTTTGCCACATTTCTAAATATTCTCTGACATGCACGTGTAATGGTTTGTCCACCACTGTGTGATTTTTATTTATTTTTTAAAAGATTTATTTATTTATGCATATAAGAGCTGGGGTACAGGCCAGAGATGCAGGGGGTGGTGGTGGTGTGAGAGGATTCACCAGAGACAGAGTGGGGAACAGAACAGGCAGACTGACTGAAATACACTGCTGAGGGGAGCAACGGGTGAGACAGGAGAGGTCTGCGCCATGTGGGTTGCTCCCTGGTGGGCCGGGGATCGAACTCATGCTGCAGAGGTTGTAGATTGCTTCATAGTGTGGTGCTTAACCCCATGCGCCACCAGGGAGGCCCCACTGTGTGATTTTTAAACAGCTATTACTCAACATGATTCAGGACTGACATATTTGTAGTTTATACAGAGGCAGCTCTTTGAGATAAAAAGTGGACACATTGGCCCATCCCGGGAGGTATAAGAGTATCCTGTTAATTTTTGTTCTGGGAAACCCTCCAGAAAAAAAAAAAAGCACCAAGCTGTTTGCCCAACTGAATAATTCAAAAAAGGCAGCGGTGGGACTCAGAGGTCCAGGGAGCCGTCTGGGAGGGCAGGGATGGACCGTGGCCTCTTGGAAGGGAGGCCTTGGGGTGGATGTTTTGGGATCCCCAAGGCCAGTATCAGGCTCAGTGATTCACTAGGAGGATTCACGGGACTTCGCATGTCATTCTTTTCAGCCACAGGAAAAGGCAAATGCAACAAAGTCCCGGAGAATCCAGACACAGCTTCCCAGTGTCCTTCCCCAGTGGAGTCACACGGCATGTGTTTCAGTCTCCCAGCAGCTAGCTGTGACGACACTTGCTCACCTAGAGACTCCGCTGGTCATCTAATCAAATTCCCATCTGCAAGAAGGAAAATATGTGTTAGGTATAAGCCATGTTGTTTTTTTAAATAGTTTAGTGATAGTGAGCCACATACATCGCTCTGAGAATGATGGAAGTCCTCCCAAAATCCAGGTTACCAGATGCCAGCTGATGCCTATAAGCAGGCATTTGTAGGTAGAGCTGTCTCGGGCCTGCTGTGATACCCCTTTTCCACATAATGAATGATATAGATTCAAAAAATTCAGTGACGTTCTCTCCAGATGTCCTTAGACAAATGAATTAATTCTGAGTGCAGATGGGCACCTAACTCCTCAGCTAAATATCAACATGAGGCGGTGTGAGCTGTTAATTTAGCCCTTGAACCACCACAGGCTCTTGTCCCATGAAGCCGTCAAAAAAAGAATTGGCAGATCAGGAAAAAGACTAATCAATACAAAGTAAAAATCAAAATCAACAAGCAACTATAAACCACAGACACACTGGGGGGGGTAGGGGCGGGGAAAGGAAGGACTAGAGTCAAAATAAGGGGGTGGTGTGCAATTGTATGGGGAATATAACCAAAATGAAAATGCATACATTGTGCAAAGATGAAAAAAGATGTAAGATTTATATAAAATAAAATATTTAAATAAAAAAGAAAGGAATTTGCAGACGTTTTAGATAAGTAAGCAGAGAGAAGCAAACTTTGTTCAAGGAGGTAAAGAAAAGTTTATTTAGAGGAAAAAGAACAAAGGCAAAGGCTCCAAGGCAGTGATGCCAAGGAGGGGCAGAAGACGCCGGATGGGCCTGTGTCCAGGGGATGTTTAAATATTTTTTCTCTTTTCTAAAATCTCGTCAGCTTTTGTGACTGGCTTTCTCAGTGGCTGTACTTCCCTGGGCAGCTGCGTCCAGCTTTACAGCTCTTGTCTTACCCTTTCTTTCACTGCCCTGTCCAAGGTCTCTTAAAATTTCCTCTCCTTATTAGCCTGAAAATGTACTGCCCTCATTAGCCCTCCTGGATTTCTTTGTCCTTATCTCAGAAGCTTTTTTTTTTTTTAACTCTCCCAAAGCCCCTGCCTGCACTGTCCCTGAAGCTGCCTAATTAACTCTAACTTGCCCTAAGACTCAAGAGGACTTCAGAATCACTGTGATCATCTCAACTAGCAGCGAAGGGGATCATCTAAAGCTCCAGTAGATGCATTCTGGGACTGTGGTAGTATCTTGTACATTTCAGTCTTGTGCATTTCTGGGTCTACCATGAGGCTCCTGCCTCAAAAGACTCCTGGGATAGCTCAAGGCAAGGTGTTGGGTAGAATTGCTATTGTGACTTCAGGTTGTTATTTTCTCTTTCTTCTTTTTCACCATTTTCCTTCATTTATCCATTATCACAAACTCTACTCATGAGGAGTCTTAACATCTAAATGGAGACGAATATAAGTCCATAATATTTTGTGAGTCCATTGAACATAATAATAGATTACATTTATTGAACAGTATATGTGAGCTCCTTGTATGTATCAACTAATTTAATTCTCACAATGCCACAAATTACTGTTATTCTCCCAGTTTTACATATGAAGAAACTAAGTCAGAGAGATCTCAAGTTCTTAAGTTCACCAAAACCAGGGAGACACAGAGTGATCCAAACCCAGTTGGCTTGAACCAGAACTCACAGTCTTTACCACTATCCTCCTTCTCTCTTAGGGAAGGTCTAAAATTACATGTTAAAGTGTCCTGTTATGTAGAGAACATTCTCATTGTTTCTCTTATGTTCATATAAAACTATGGTTTATTTCCTTTGCCCCTTTTACTCACTGAAGTCCTGAACATTTCTTGCAAGTTAGCTGTTTCCCAGTAATCACTTTTGACTTTTATCACCTACAGTTATGTCAAGTCATACCTTCTTCCTGACAAGTCTAGAAACAATAAGCGCAAGACCAAAATCAGAACAGGCACCAATCCAGAATTCAATGAAACACTGAAGGTAAATATTCTCTCTTCTCTCATAGAGTATCTCACATAGTATTCTTCTCAACCTCATTGGTTTAGAAGTAACTCCAGAGTCTTTTCATGCCAAGGCATGTGTATGTCTAGAAAAGCACAATTTGAGTAAATTAACATAATACCCTTGGCTTTCTTAACAATTTTTGGAGAAGAAAAATGTAAACCAATCTTAGTTTGTTTATTTCTTAGCTACTGCCAAAGTTCCACGTTAATTAGAGATGACCCAGCAAAATGACATCTGTGCTGACACATCTTGCCCAGAAATATGCTTCACCCTTGGAAAAACTGTTTTTTCTAGTTTCCCTTAAAAGAAGCGTGTCACAGTTTTGACACAAACTTAGCAGGTCAATTTGTACACATTCATTATTTTGTTAACACTGCTTAAATATGTTTTGTTTCTTGGTATGATTTCAGAACTTAGCTAAATTTAGGCATGTCGTTAATGAATGATAGAGATGCAGGGTTGGGCTTGAAAACTTGCAGAGAAGGTAGCCTAGATAGCATTTGACCCAGACTCCCCAACCCCAGAGAAATTACTTGTCCCCACGGGCTGCCATCCTAAGCCACCTGACCTGGTAAGGAATATCCAGAGATACTAGAATATAGACAGCATTGCCAGTTGTGGGGATGTTTTTGAAACATGTAGTCAGAAATGATGGAGAGTCTGCTGAAGCAAGAAATTGGTGAGGGTAGAAAATCATGAACCTGCATGCAGACAAAAGGAGCCAATGCCAGGACAGATGAAAATGAGAATGAATGAATACAGGCAGAGGGTGAATCCAGTGACCATAATAGGACAACAAAGATGAGCCCAAGTGGAACAGGTGAAATTGGTTACATGGCAAATTCAGAAAGCAGGGAGCCAAAGTTAATCATGCCAGGGACAGCAAAGACAAGCGCAGATGCAAATATAGATTCAGAAATCAGTCCATCCAAAGTGGTAGTTACACAGAAGAAGCAGGATGGTTAAGGATGTGTGCACAGTTTTGCCCTCATAACAGTCTGCTGGCAAAAGAAAAGGTAGCTATCCCTAAAGTAAAGAGATTTACTTTCTGCAAAATGTATGCATGTGTCTTTTCACCCCTGCAGTTAGGGTGGGCTTTATGAAGTTTGCTGTTTGCCTGTGGAGAGGAAGCTAATCTTCCTCTACCCTTCTAGGTCCTTCCTGTGGGAAAAGAATTAAGTTGACATAGGGAGATTAACAAAAGAAAAGACAGATTTAATTACATGATCCATAGAATATAGAACCTGTGATCTGTCAGCCAGGGATTTTATGTAGTTCTTAGAAAAGGGATAATAAAATGTGGGAGGAAAAGAAGATCAAAAAGAAACTTTGAAGTTTAGGAAAGGAATTTTCCTGGGGTTTATTGCATATGCAAAGAGACCATACAGACCCTAGTCTGAAGGATGCCTCTCTCTCACCACAAGGAGTACCACAGAGAAGAGTTATTTCCTGTTTTTAAGGAGATAATTTGGCAAAGCGTCATTCTTGGATTTTTGTTTCCAATTTCCTTCAGTTCAAAATAATCCGCCTGCCACTTTGACACATCCTGGGCAGCCTGTCCTAGGTCATGACATGAATTTGTCATTGTCAGTATTTTGGAGGTTCTAGTTTTGAATATAATTAGAGGAGTGGAGAATTGATCACTTAAAACTTGAGCTTAAAGAATAATTATTGAAAATAATGAGGCACGTGAAAAGCAGGTAAAGCTGGAGAGGGGGATAAGATTCATCACCTAACACTTTTTATAGCATCTGAAGGTTATTGACTCCCTGGATTAGTGTGTGTATGTCTCTCACTGCTAGGTCTGACACAGTGGGTTCATGGACTAGAACCTCACTGTTGCAGAACCCAAGAAATTATTTTCTTTGCATTTTGTTCATGTTACTAATGCATATGATCTGAAAGATGATGGAAGTGAATTTCAGCCTGTCCTGGAGCTGTACTGAGCCCTCTTTCTGGAAGGTGATGTTCAATTGTCATTTACAGTACACCATCAGCCATACCCAGCTGGAAACACGAACTCTGCAGCTCTCTGTCTGGCACTATGATCGATTTGGACGTAACAGCTTCCTTGGAGAGGTGGAGATTCCTTTCGACTCATGGAACTTTGAAAACCCAAGTGATGAGTGGTTTGTGCTTCAGCCCAAGGTAGGAAGTGCTTCTATATTAGTCAAATAGTTATACCACTAGACAAGTTATGAGCAAAATTGATGTCACATACCTAG
Organism: Talpa europaea; assembly: GCF_964194135.1. Taxonomy (NCBI): domain Eukaryota; kingdom Metazoa; phylum Chordata; class Mammalia; order Eulipotyphla; family Talpidae; genus Talpa; species Talpa europaea. Next base: position 23,498,036 of record NC_140081.1, read on the forward strand.
AGAACCCTAAGACTACCAGTTGTCAAGTATACTCTGAAGGTTAGTACAGATAATTTTGAAATAAGTGCAAATTCATTCTTCTGGAATTACTTCAATGAAGAATGTATAATACAAGCCACATAGTCATATATATTATCAATTTGTTTTAACTAAAAATGCATTCACCATTTGAATAACCAAGAGAACATATCATATGAGCCTATAGAAAGAGAAAGTTTTCGTGTTCACGTAGATAAAACAAATCCATAGAGCAAGATCCATGCTAGAACATTCTCCACCATCAGACCAGAAGCAGGAATGGTCTTGCCTTGACTCACATGAGGCAGTGAGCAGTAGCTAAAGGGCCTGGTTTCCTACATCCCTTCTTAGAGATTCACACCCCAGGTCTTGAGAAATATTTAGAAAAAGAACTGCCAAGCTGGTTCTAGAAATTAAATGACAGCATAGTATGTTCTAAACTAGACCAATAGGTACCTTGGATTTACTCTGTGCATCTGGAATCTCTATACACTGGCAGTAATTTTTTAAACCCCAGGTGAGGTATTAAAAGGTCATATTTATGTAAGCAAAGACTGCTTTTTTTTAAACAGGGTTAAAAAGAACATGATGGTAAAGGCACTGGATTCAAATCAAACTTCATGACTTCACAACTGTATGACCTTGGGAAAATTACTTAAAACTTCTCATGCCTTGGTGTTCTCATTTGTGATATAAGTGGACATAGCTTGTAGAGATGCTGTGAGACTTGAATAAGCACTTTATGTGATGTGCATGAAGCTGTGTAAGGCACAGTGTCTATTTTCAGTAAATGCTAAGTAGTATTCATGTTATATCCGAGTCCTTATATTACAGTGGGCAGAAAGCTCATACTGCTTTAAAAAAAAAAGGAAATTATTGGTCAGTGGGTATCAAGCATGGCTTGATCCAGCTGCTCAAATCTTATCAAGCCCTGGAGTCTCTTGGTGTCTTTACTCCTCTATATTAGCTTCATTTTCAGACTTCACACATGCTGACCCTGCCTTGCTAGCTCCAGGTATGTTTTTCTTGGGCCCTGTAGCAGCTGCAAGCCTCTCATCATTGCATCATACTCCAAGAGAGTGAATACCTCCTCCTCCATCAGCCTAACCAGTGTCCTGGGCCTGGCTGTCCTAATTCTGATTGCAGTGTCTGCCCTGAGATGATCCCTTTGGCTGGTTTGAAATAATCAGCCTATACCCTGGTCCTGAAGACAGTATTGGCCCAAAGGAAATCAGGTACAGAGGTGCTAAAGGGAGTGGTGAGAAGATTCTATACAGCTGTATAGAAGATTCTATACAGCAAAGCAAACAAACAGAAAGCCCAATCATCATCAACAGCAGCGTTGTTCATTTTTCATGATAAATTTACAACAACCCCATGAGGTCAGTATCAGGATCCCCATTTTATGTGCAGACAGTGAGACTCAGCAGTTAAATGCAACTTTCTGGTGGGGTTTTATACCTGTTGCCCTCAAACTTGGTATAAATAACTCATGGAGGGCCTCCCTGGTGGCGCAGCAGTTGAGCGCTGTGTTGCGAAGCTGCCCACAACCTCTGCAGCACGGGTTCAATCCCCGGCCACGGGCGAGAGTCCCACATGGCGCGCAGACCTCTCCTGCCGCCCGCTGCTCCCCTCAGTAGTGTACTTCATCCATCTGCCTGTTCTACTCTCTGCTCTGGCTCTGGTGAATTCTCTCACCCTCCCACACTTCTGACTATACCCAGTGCTTGTATAAATAAATAAATAAATCTTTAAAAAAAAAAGAATTGAAAAAAATAACTCATGGAAACTTTTTAGGAGATGTCACTGAGCTCTGGGTACAATTGAAAATAAAATACAAAAATCCTTAAGCATAAAATAACTGCAAGTCCATGACTAACAGGTAACTACAGGTAAGGCCACAGCATCATAATGTTCCCCTGACATCAAGTATGGAAACCACTTGGCAGTGAGAGCACAGTCTCTTAGAATTGAATACAAAGCGTCGCTGTAAGGGAGAGCACTTGCTCTGACTCAGCATTCTCCTGTCAGTGCAAAACCTGATCCCCACACCATCTCCTGCTTCTTGAGTGACTCATCCTCAAGCAGAGCTGGACTCTGTGTGGTAGATTGTCAGCGAACTATGCAAGCATCTCTTCATGCTCAGACACTCAAAGCCATAGTCCCATCAGCTGCAGCTGTGGGGTGAGCAGCCCCGGGGACTTGGTGTCTCCTGCACATTACCCGGCTCAGGAGGTGAAGTATGTGCCACAGGGACTAGTTGCCTTTGTGATAGAGGATCAGAATTAACAGGCCTTCAGCACTTGGAAATACCGCCAGCAGTGGGACTGCTAGGAAGACGAGTGTTTTATTGCTTCTTGACTTTGTATTCATGGAAATCACTCGACCCAGACCTTTGTCTTCGCCAGGTCTTAGATCACGACAGCCAACGAGGAGGCTGGTGCAGAGGGAACTCAGGGTGCCCTAAGTGCTGTGAAGTCATTTAGCACTGTAGCTTCCATTTCACTACACGACACGGGACTGTGTGTTGTTATTGCTGTCTCTTCCGGAAGGGCATTCTAGCAGTTAGACGAGAAGCGTTTGTCATTACGAATTGCCTTTCATATCTTCCTCAAAGGTGCTATTATAAAAATAAGGACCTTTGAGTATCAATCACATGCTTAGATAGTTTTCCAAGAAACCCTCTCTGTTCTGCCTGCAGGCAGAGAGTAAATGCACATTCCTGTGGCATTATTACCTAGTAGAAAGACTTTCTCTTTATTCGGTAGTTTTGGCAGACTTCTCTGCAATTTATCACCTTAGATCTGTAAATGCCCTGAGAGTCTCTTCTCCTTACTCTAATGGAATTGGTATCTCTCTTTTCAAAAAGCAGAAGATAATGGAGTTATCTGATTCTGCCATACCTCTACTCAGATGACCTCCATCGCTCCCTACTCTTTGGGGATCTGGTCTGAATAAGTCCCAACCCTCACCCTGGCACTCAGTGCTACTGTGATGTGGCCCAGCCTTCTGTAGCAGAGGAAGATGTCAGTACTCTACTCATATCCCCATTTTCATTCAGGCGTGGTTCCCCAAGGCTGTCACTCCTACCAGCCAACACCCTCCAGTCTTTGTAGGAGAGGACTCCTCAGACTAGTTGAGTGGGCTTGGTCTGTGCATATGAAAACCCAGAGTTGCTTGGGTATTTCATCACCCTGGGAGTGGGGGAGGGCAGAGCCCTCCATCAGTGATGTGAATGGAGGAGCATACACACTTCTGCCCTTGCTTCTGATGGGGAAGCGCTGACGTAGGATCTGTCATATCTCTAGTAGTCTCCTGTGAGACTGAGCAAAAGTCACTCTCCATGGAACTTTGTCTGATGGTAAAATCCTTGTTAAGTTTTCCTGTATTGTGAAGTCCTACTTCCCTACTATCCTTCCTCATAAAACACTATAACATAACTTCATGGCTTTGGGTCTTCTAGACAATCTGTTTCCATCTTTCCTTCCCCCTGCATGCATGTGTGTGCGCATACACACACACACACACACACACTCACACACACATACCCCTACACCTCTAATCACACCTGACTTCCTACTAGTTCTTGAACTCATTCTACACAGTCCCCACTATATTTTGCTGGAGCTGCTTTCTTAATGTGGACTAACCTTCTTTCCATCCCATCTTCATCTGGAATCATCTCTCCCATCCTTTAAGATCCAAACAAAGGGCACCTCTTTATCCCAGTCCGATTGCTATCTCTTTGTACAGTAGTTTCTTTGTACTTGTATTAGAGCAGCTCTCACTGTCTGACATTGAACTTGCTGTGCAGTAGAAGTCCAAGAAAAAAAATCCCAGCAGGGGGCCTCCCCTGGTGGCGCAGCAGTTGAGCACTGGGCTGTGAAGCTGCCCGCAGCCTCTGCAGCACTGGTTAGATCCCGGGCCTCCGGCGAGGGTCCCACATGGCCCGACAGACCTCTCCTGTCTCGCTTGCTGCTCTCCTCAGCAGTGTATTTCGTCAGTCTGCCTGTTCTGTTCCCCGCTCTGGGTCTGGCTCTGGTGAATTCTCTCACCCTCCCGCACTTCAGACTGTACCCAGTGCTTGTGTAAATAAATAAATAAATCTTTAAAAAAAAAAACAGAAAACAAAAAAAATTCCCAGCAATCAGGACCAATGGTAGGTGAGTTAATAGAGAAAGTCATAGAAATCACACACATTAAAACATATGCCCCCCAATGCATTTCTTTAATATTTGTTTCACCTTAAAGCAAATAAATATGTGATTGTGTTCTCAAGTCTTCTTCAAATATACAATTATGCTTTCAAGTCTTCTGCTATAAGGGCAATTAATTTTGTTTGAGTACAGTTTTAGTGATTAAAATTCTGCCATATCTTCCTGGCATAAATTCTACCTAATGCAGCAGCATCAACAGTTTCCAGTTTGAGTTTCTCTAAAATGAAATAAGAACTTAAGAATACATTCAAAGTAAACCAAATGCAAAATATTCTCACATACAATATTTTTCCTAATTTGTTACAGCTTCAAGCCCAAATATACTCTAATAACAAATTTCAAATCTTTAGTTCTTCTAAAGTATTGAACTTAATTTTTATATGTAACAGCTGTCTGTTTTTGTAATCTGGTTTATGTGATAATAAATTACATAATCAGAACCACAAATGTCTGATATAGAGCTTGGGGGAATAATGCAGCTGACTCATGATGGGATAGGAACAGACATTCCTTCTTTTTGCAGAGAGGATTCTGCTCTTCATTAATCAATCTGAGTCCATTAAATAAGGGCAGATTAATAGAGCTTTTACTATACATATGTAGGTCTCCTAAATAGAATGAAAGGTCATTGAAAGCAGGGTCTGTGTCTTTTGTGTCCACAGAGCACATAGCAAAACTGCCTTAAAAGCATTACTTGGAGAAGGCATTTCACGTGTGTTCGTAGAATTGAATTGTGCTGAGTGGAAGTTAATATTATTAACTTAATTATTAACTATTAATAATTATAACTATAATCAATTATTAACTAATTATTAGTTGAATAATACAGAATGGTCATATGCCAGGAGAGGTTGTTGTCTTATGAGACTACCACAAATAGCTCGGGACATTACTTGTGTGCAGGCTGCCAGATGACACCCTCCTTGGAGTTTCTGTATGTGATTATAATGCTGTCAGACTTCATCGTGATTGTTTTCTTCTTTTCCAAGCAATGAGGACTGTGTTTATATAAGGTCACGAGCATATTTTAACTGAAGCTAAAAACCAATGGAACATGAACCTATACCGATAATGTGTGTGTTGATCCTTGCTAGTAAGTTATGTATGAATGAGACAACTGCACACATCACTTTTCTACCAGCGTATTTTCCTATCCAAACATCTCAGCCAAAAGCAAACAGAGCCTGCACTAGTTAACTGTTTTTGCATAGAAAACAACCCGAAGCCTTAGTGGCCAAAAACAGCAATTTATGGTGATCATCATCACTCACGATAATGAGGGTTAACTGGGCTTCATTGGGTGGTTCTTATTAAAGCTCTCATGTGGTTGCAGCTAAATGGTAGACTGAGGCTGATGTTGTCAAAGGCTTGACTGGGCTGCTTGGTCCATTCCCACACTGGATGTTGGGTGCCAAGGAGGAGCTCAGTTAGGCCTGTCAACTGGAACACCTATCTGTGCCTTCTCCATGTGGCTTGGACCTCACATGAGTTCCTGAAGGGAACATCTCGTGACTAGTCCTTCCAAGAGAGGAAGCCTCTTAAGGCCTGTACCCCAGGTACTTTGTTACTTCTGGCATATTCTGCAGATCAGAGTAATCACAGAACCCACTTAGCTCCCAAGAGAAATGACATATACTCTGCCCCTCGTTGGCTAAGTATCCAAAAAGTAGTGGCGTCTTTAATACTCTCCATTCTAACTTTCCATTTATGACACTCACATTAACATGTCTGACACTGTCAAGATAATAAGAAAATCCTTTTACAAGGCACCTGATCTAAAATAATCAGATTAAATATTGGATAGTCTAGTTCTAATCTCATTTTTGCCCCAGGTGAAAACATTGAGTGAAATACCTTCAATGATTTTTCCCACCCTCATGAATTACTTTTACTACCACCAAGAGGAAAGAAATTCAGACAAGGATTCCTTTTCTTTGTCATGGTCTCATTATGCTTGGTATTTTTTGCTGAGACTTGGACAGCCTCTGGCTTTGCTGTGAGTATGGGAGTTTCTGAATTCTTTGTCCTCTCTCAGAGCCCAATAATTCCTTTTTTTAAAAAAAAAAAATTTATTTATTTATACAAGCACTGGGTACAGTCAGAAGCACGGGAGGGTGAGAGAATTCCCCAGAGCCAGAGAGGGGAGCAGAGCAGGCAGAAGGACCAAAGTACACTGCTGAGGGGAGCAGCAGGCGGCAGGAGAGGTCTGCGCGCCATGTGGGACCCTCCTCCGGCGGCCGGGTTGCAGCCGGGGATTGAACCGGCGCTGCAGAGGCTGCGGGCAACTTCACAACCCAGCGCTCAACCGCTGCGCCACCAGGGAGACTCAGAGCCCAATAATTCTCAGTCCCTTGTGGAACAGGTTGTAAATAGTGCTGCAGTAAACATAGGAGTGCAAGTTTCTTTTTGAATTAGTGTTTTTGCATTCTTTGGGTCGATACCTAGGAATGGAATTGCTGGATTGGCTAGCAGATCCATTTTTAATGATAAGATGTATCTTATAGGGAAATATATAAAGTTTTAAATTTATTCATTTTTTTTCAACAAACACAAATGAAAATCCTATCCAGAAGGAGTCCACTGTAGTAACATCAAACATTTAAATGTGTACATGGAAAATACACAATTATGTAAAGACCTGACTGGATCAGCTTATGAGAAAATCTTTGTGATTTTCTTTGTCAGTATAGAAATGGAATCCGTGATCTTTCTCTGTTCTTTCTCCTCCTTCCTCTTCCTGCCCCTTGCCTCCTCAGATTCCCGAGAGGGAAAAAAGGCCTGAGAAAGTATACTCTATTTATGAAAAATCTAAGTTCAGTTGACTCAAAGGCAAGTATGAGGCCTTCAGAACGGAGGCTCTGGACATACACTCATATTGACTATTTTAATTTAAACTTTTGACTTTGAGATTATTATAGATCCACTGAGACAATCTATTTATGCTTTGCCCTGTTTCCTCCAATGGTTACATCTTGCAAAACTATATGATAGTATGATAGTATAACCAAGATACTGACATTGATATTATACACTGATTTTATTCAGATTCTCTCAGTTTTCATTTGTGTGTTGGGGAGGAGCATTGTTTATTTAGTTCTATGCAATGTTATCACATGTAATTCTCTGTCTCCACCACCACAGCCAAGGTACAGAGCAGTTCCATCACCCCAGGAAGCCCTCATGGTCTTCTTTTATAATCAGACCCATCTCCCTCCTGCCACCTCCATCCATACATCCTAGCAACCACTAATCTGTTCTCTGTATGTATTTTGTCATTTCATGAATGTCACATAAATGGAATTGTGCAGTATGTATCCTTCTGAGGGTGTTTTTTTTTTCATTCAGCATAATTCTCTAGAAATTTTTCCAAGTTTTCACATGTATCCATAGTCATTCCTGTTTATTGCTGCGTAGTATTCCATGAAACGGCTGTATCACAGTTTAATGGTTGAAGGGCTTCTTGGCTGCTTCCAGAAATAAAGATAATATGGATATTTGTATAGAGGTTTTTATTTGGGCATAATCTTTCGTTTCCCTAGGGTAAATGACCAAGAATATAATTTTTGAGAGGTGTGCTAGTTGCAGATGGATTCTTAAAAGAAACTGCCAGATTTTTCCAGAGTAACTGCACAAGTTTACGTTTCAGCAATGTTTGATTGAACCGGTTTTTCCACATTGCAACTGAATGTGAATTACCAGTGTGGTTTTTAATAATTGATGGTCAGCACCAGTTAAGTGCTATTGCCAATTTACCCCCTCTTGGTTACTTAAGAAAGCCCTGAGGCATTGAGGGCAGACAGGGAGGATGCCTTTTATGTGAATGTTAAAAGTTGTATGTAAATACCTCCATAGAGATTTCCAGCCTCTTTTCTCATACTGAGGCACCTCTTTTAACCAGTGGGTGTGTGGGAATGGATTGTCCAATTTAAGTCACCAAGTAAATATTGTACATTCAAACATGAGTTGCAAAACAACAAACACACATTGTTTTCTTTTCTTTTCTCCTGTCTCCCCTTGGTTAGGTGGAGTTTGCTGCCGACATCAGCCTTCAGTACAAAGGAGAGCTGACAGTTGTTCTGCGTTACATCCCCCCAGAGCACAGCTTGATGCTTCCACTAGGACAGCTTCAAGGTAGTTGAGAGTCTATGACTGTGATCAAGGGCATTCAAGCTTGGGGAGTAGGATCAGGGCTTGGGCAGACTGGGCTCCTTTTGCATTACACTTGTGAAATGTAAAGAGTTGGGTGTCACTGTTTGGGAGGAGAGCTGAGAAATACCTACTCTGTGTGGGGGAAGGGTATGGGATTCCTACAAGGAAAGGACAAAATGAATATTTAGAATCCAGTCTGATGGTGAGATTTCATTTGTGAAAGTTCAAGAGACATAGGATCTTCTGCAGAGTGGAGTGAGAGAAGGAGCGGGGTGCGGGGTGGGGACAGTGTGCTAAGAAGGGGAAGTGTAAAAAACTGCTGGATGGATTGATGACGTTCATAACTACTCAAGGAATCTTCAGGAAGAACTTGACTTAGAATATAAATTGCAAAGGAAACATCCAGATGGAATCAACTTTTAAATCCCTCTTGCCCTTCACCTGCCATCAGTTTTTACAGGCAGCCTCTCTTCCCAAACACGGTCACCCTCTTCCCTGTGACCTTGGGCAAGTAACTTACTTACTATCTTACTTGGGCACTTAGGTTGTTTCCACAGCTTGGCTATTGTAAATAGTGCTGCAGTAAGCATAGGAGTGCATGTTTCCTTTTGAATTAGTGTTTTTGCATTCTTTAGGTCGATACCTAGGAATAGAATTGCTGGATTGGCTAGCAGATCCATTTTTTTTTCTTTTTTTTCCAAAAAGATTTATTTATTTATTTATTTATTTATACAAGCACTGGGTATAGTCAGAAGCTCGGGAGGGTGAGAGAATTCACCAGAGCCAGAGCAGGGAGCAGAACAGGCAGAAGGACCGAAGTACACAGCTGCGGGGAGCAGCGGGTGGCAGGAGAGGTCTGCGCGCCATGTGGGACCCTCGCCAGCAACCGGGAATCCAACCAGTGCCGCAGAGTCTGCGGGCAGCTTTGCAACCCAGCGCTCAACCACTGTGCCACCGGGGAGGTCCAGCAGATCCATTTTTAATGATAAGATGTATCTTATAGGGGAATATATAAAGTTTTAAATTTATTAATTTTTTTGTCTTAGCCTCAGTTTCCTCAATACTTACAGATGTAGTAAGGATTAGATAGGGTCATTCACTTCCAGTGTTTAAAACAGTTCTAACTATAGGTGGTGGTGGTGGGTTTTATTCATGTTGAACATCCTTTGTCACAATAGAAATGTGACACTGGAATTTTCTTTCACTCAGAAATTTAATTGGGCCATGACCATAGCCCTTAGAACTGGCCCTGCACATAGTTGACAATTCATGAGGCTACAGTATCAAAGAAGGGAGTTATAAAACTTTCTCTTTTGGATATTTGGTGCTTGTGTGTGGCTTTCATTGTAGCACTTTCTCATTGAGAACAGGAAAGTGACACAAACAGTTCTCATGGTCTTTTCCTCCTTTGTGCCCTGTGAAAAAGATACGTGTTTTTTAAAATAAAATTTTTATTGACGTATCAGTGGCTTACATTGTGGTTAGTATCCTGACAGTACAGGATTTCCCATCTCAGGTGTCGTCACCGTAGCACACCCACCACCACAACACCCATAGTCCTCACCATAGTCTATTGTGCTCCCTCCTTACTGTGTTCTCTGCCCCTCCTCCCCTTCCCCTCAGCTCTGTGATGAGCTTTCATGGGTTAGTTTTACATTTCACTTTATCTGACCCTTTGTTTGGTTTCTCTATAATCCACATATCGGTGACAACAATCAGTATTTATCTTTCTTCTTCTGGTTTATTTTCCTTAGCGTAATCCCTTTCCCGCTCCATCCATGTTGCCACAGAAGGCCTGAGTTTATGTTTTTTGAGCACTGAGTAGTGTTCCATTGTATGCATATACCCTGTATTTTTGATCCACTCATCTGTTTCTGGGCACTTATGTTCTTTCCACAGCTTGGCTATAGTAAATAGTGCTATAGTAAATAGTGCAGTAAACATAGGAGTGCAAGTTTCCTTTTGAATTAGTGTTTTTGCATTCTTCGGGTCCATATCTGGGAGTGGAATTGCTGGATTGGCTAGCAGATCCATTTTTAATGATAAGATGTATCTTATAGGGGAATATATAAAGTTTTAAATTTATTCTTTTTTTTTTTCAACAAACACAAATGAAAATCCTATCCAGAAGGAGTCCACTGTAGTAACATCAATCATTTAAATGAGTACATGGAAAATACACAATTATGTAAAGACCTGATTGGATCAGCTTATGAGAAAATCTTTGTGATTTTGTCAGTATAGAAATGGAATCCGTGATCTTTCTCTGTTCTTTCTCCTCCTTCCTCTTCCTGCCCCTTGGCCCCTCACCCTCTCTTGCTCTCATTTTGATGGCTGATGCAGGAAAGAAGGCATTTAAAAGTGGAAAAAAGAAGGAGTCTTCTGTAATCTCTGGAGGAATACTGGAAGTTTTCATCAAAGAGGCAAAGAACTTGACAGCGGTGAAGTCAGGAGGCACTTCTGATAGCTTTGTGAAGGGGTAATTTTGTTTTGGCTTATTTTAAAATCATACTTAATAGAAGATGAGAGGATCTGTGATCCACAAGCAGTGGTGGCCGTGAGGCTTCCCGGTTCTTACTCTAAATATCCTAGCAAAGAGCCGTCCTCAGTGCTGGCTCCAACACCTAAAACAGTGCCCATGTAGAGGGAACTGCTGTTTCTGGTTTTCAGCCCCCTTCCTGCATATTTCACGATTTCCCCATCACTCTCACCCTCAAGATTGGCAAAATTTTCCATGAGATTCATTTCTCAAAGGAGGAGCAAACATGATTTTCTACATGTGGTATTTTTTATTGTGCTTTGTTATCATTCTGTGCTGGCGATGTGCAGCAGCAAAAATACTGGATCCTTGGCATTTTGCTCTCCTGGGGGAAATTGTAAAATGTGGAGATGTCAGAGCATCCTCCCCGGGGACATCTACTAGACATTGCTGCGGGTAGCTCCGCGACCATCTGCTTGGCATCGATGCCCACTTTGTGGCACAAAGGGCAGTTTCTTGAGGGAATGCAACTGTTTATATGAATGTGCTTACCCTTTCTAGACAGCCCAGACAGCAGAGCCCTCTTCATTTCTGTTTGAGATTTATTTTCCCTGTAATCAGAGGAACTAGAACAGGAAGGATAGTTTCTACTGATTGAAGCAAATTCATAAATACACATGGATCAAACCGTAAACACAGGTGGTAAACCACCATGTTGCCTATCATGAGGGTGATTCCTTGAATTAGATGACGCTGTTTTTCCTCAGTACTTCTTAGAAAATGGGAATTTTCCATTCAAGGAAATGAATGAGGCCTCTTACCCTCACATACTCTAACTCTGATTAGAGTTGGACATCAGCTGTCTCTTCTTGTTACTTGCAATGAAATCTCAAGTGTCCTAATATATCTTCGTCGCTAGAAGTTCCTTTGTTTTATGGAATTTTTTTATTTTTGCTTCATGTGGTAATTCCATACACATGTGTCTCCCTTCCAAGAGCATGCTCCCTGATCCATCAGCTACCTAGAGCCTAGTTCTCCACTACAGTCAAAAACTTTTTGTTTTAATATTAATTTGAATGAAGTGACATTGCTTTATAACATAATAGAAGTTTTGACCATAGTAGAGAAGGCCTGGGATTGCATGTATTTTATTGAGAAGAGATTCCAGGAAGCACCAGTGAGAGAGTAGAGAATATGAGACAGGGAAGGGAGGGAAGCTGCTAAAACTATAACATGGGTTACCCCTGTGGGAAAGTGGGGCTCATTTCCACTGGGAAAGCAACAAGGAACCCTGTGGAATATACCTTACGATTATCCCTTCAAGGGACAGGGAAGCTGGGGGATTCATCCACCAATTCCAAAACTCATTGGCTGAGGATTGCTCATAAGCATATGAGTTCCCCAGAAATCCCAGTGTTCTCTGTCCATAAGCTGAGCTCACACATCACCAGAAAAGTCCTTAATTAGAGAAGCCAAGAGATGCAGGTGCTTAAGGTGGGAAGCTGCCAACATGTGAGTAACTGCTCATCCTGCTGCAGGTCAATGCAAAGGTGTGCCAGAGGTAACAGGCAGTGTGACATTAAGTAGCATCTGGCACGGGAGGGTTTGTTTGTTTGTTTGTTTGTTTGTTTTGGTCATGATGAGGAAGGGGCCAAAATAGGATTAGAAAGGATAGTGAGGAGCAGTTTATTATTGACCCAATTAACAACAACAGTAACACCTTCCATTCAATAGATCCAAATTTAAATTTGTAAGCACCAGAGAGAGAAAATCAAAGATTTTCTCAGAGATCACGCTCCCACACCAGGAATTATGGGAAATTCCATTTTCTTCCTACCCAGTCACTGATGGCATGATTGTGTTTTCCCGCAGCTACCTGCTCCCTGATGATAACAAAGCCACCAAGCACAAAACCCTGGTGGTGAAAAAGAGTGTTAATCCTCAGTGGAATCATACTTTCATGTTCACTGGCCTGTACCCCCAGGATATAAAGAATGTCTGCCTAGAACTTACCATCTGGGACAAGGAGGCCTTTGCCAGCAACATCTTTCTGGGAGGAGTTCGTTTAAACTCTGGAAGCGGTGAGGGACTTGGGGACTTGAGGTGGTTTGTGACTGGGCACAGGACAGGGGAGGATTCCTGCAGGTATGACACCTGGAAGGTCTGTATGTAGCTGGACCCCTGCAATGCCCACAGGTGCTCCGTTCCTATTGCTAAGGATCTGTTTGTTGTTAAAACACTACTACATAATTTGTATCCTTGGGGTCGAAGTTTGGGATGTCTACTGTTCATGTTTGGTCCTTTCAAAGAATGTCATTTACACTTTAGTGGAAATGAGTTTCACCTCCTTTCTTGGGCCTTCGGGTTTTGCTCAGAGGGGTATATGCAAGACAGTGCAGCCTTCTGATGGGGTAGAGGGGGCTTCCAAGACCAACTTTCCTCCATCCTCTTCTCAATTCTGTCCAGCACTTGTAGTCATTATCTACTTGGTTGAATTGAAAAGAAATCAGTTATTTTCCCTAAAAAAAATAACATCTAACATTGCAAACAGGTTGTGGAATCAGACCACAGTAGCCACAAGACACAACAATAACAGGGTGAATGGTGGAGGGAGGGATTACAGTATTAGAGCATCTGCACCCCCACTGAACCCCCTTAGCTTAAGGCAGACATAGATGGTCGGCAAGCACAATGGTGAACAGGAGCCTCCCATGATGCTGATTTACAAATAAAGGAGAGCTGGGAGTAACCTGTGCCAGTAAAATAATCTGAGAAATTTGGAAGGGGGGGAACCTCAGCTCAGCTTCACCCTGTTCTCTCATGTTGACTCAGCTCAGATGAGCCAGCTCTGCTAAACTGCCCAGGAGGGAAAGAAATGAGCCATTAGTGCCATCCTGGTTTATCTCTCATTCTAGGCAGGTGACAGTATGCAGGCCGCAGAGGGCGTGTTCCGTTCTAGCACCCCCACTAGCTGTGTGAGAAGTCAGTGAAGTGCTTTGGTCCGAAGTCCCCTTCAGAGGTGGACTGGTGCCTTCCAGAAAATCCAAACTTTTCAGCTGTGAAGGGTAATGCTCCCCTTTCCCTTCTTTAGGTGTGAGCCATGGAAAGACTGTGGATTGGATGGATTCTCAGGGGGAAGAGCAACGCTTGTGGCAGAAGATGGCAGATAATCCGGGGACTCCTGTAGAGGGTGTGCTCATGCTCCGCTCCACCATGGGGAAATGTAGGCTCTAAAGGTACACTTCTCCATGAATAAGGCTCCTGGGACCGACTGGCTGCCATTTTCCACCAGTATCAGACTTGGACCTGGTATTTTGCTTCCATGACATTTTTCACCTGAGGGTATTGGGACATGTGGAGAGAGATGTCAGTGTTAAAAAAAAAATAGGGTCTTGCCAAGTGTTTAAAAAACATGTAGCTTGCCATGCTATGAGCCAGGGTATTCTTGATTGGATGATAGAAAGTGCAGCGCACTGTGTGCTCAACGAGCAAATTGTGTGATGATGCATGTAAAGGAACTGGTGCAAGTGTATTTGAAACTACATTTGAAAATGGGGGCACCCAACCTTTTACTAGATATGAGTTACTTTAGGTTTCCTCAAATGGTTTGCAGGAAAAGGGAGTCACTGAGAGCGTAGACCACTTGAATAGTAGGAAGAAGGGATGCTAGCCACCCTTCCTCACCCTGGGATTCCCATGATCCATTGTAGGGATGTTTGCTGGGTGAGGGGGTAGACCTGTTATTGTGACAATCTTGTGGATTAAACAGGTAAGTTTTTAAGATGAATTGACAGGTTTTTCTGTGGTGACTATAGAATTTATAATCAAAGTCAGCCCACTTTTGAGAATGAAGAGAGCTAAATCATTACATCAGAACAACTGATGTAAACCAGAATTGACCTGAGAAAATTGGGTTGCAGATTCACCATAGTTATCACCTAACTATTTAAAAGTTCTGTGGTAAACTTTTTTTTTTTTTTGAAAATTCCTAAGCCATTAACTGAGAGGGAATGAGAAATAATATGGTTTTTCAGCTCTGCTTGTGTTGTATCTACTGAGGTCCCACAGGTCAGAGGAAGTTACGAGACCAAGCCCAACATCAGGAGGCAGGGAGGTACTCTGTTCACAGTAAAGCCATAGAGGAGAGAAGGAGCTGGAAGGGATGAAGAATCAGGGCCAGTGATTCAATTTACCATACCTTCTGTCACCTGGAATCCCAGATGCCTTACCACACTTAGATGCGCAGGTAGTTAAAACTGAAAGGGGACCTCAGACCTGGTTGCTTATTTTGCAGTTTCCAAACCTGAAACCAGGAGAGCTGAAATGACTGGCCCAAGGTCATATAAAGGCTATAACTGTATCCAGACTTAAATGCAGGGTGGGTCTCCAAACTTTGGCATGATCCCATGCTTATCAGAATGGACAGGAGGACATTAGCTGTACTTGTTTATCATTATTAATGTCCATCCCCAGGGTGATCTTGTAAAAAAAAATTCTAATCTGTTAAAAAAAAAAAAAAAAAAGCTTTAAAACCCTCCATGACTTTCCATTGCTCTGAAAATAAAGACCCACATTCTTGCCTACCCCTGCCTAAAACAGTTGCTGCCCCCTCTCCAGCTGGCCCAGGCCAGGCCAAGCCAGGTCTCCCCACCCCTTCCCTTCTCCTCAGCCACTCTGTGTTCTTCTGCTTCTCAATTGTGTTAGGCTGTATCGCATCCGGCCTTTTCAGGGAATCTTCTTACTCCCCCTCCTCGTGGCCTAATTTCCATTAATCACCCAGGTCTTAAATGTTACCTGCTCAGGGAATCCTCCCCTGATCACCCTCTGTCTAACTAGGTCACAGCAGCCTGCCTCTATTTCCCCTTCACTGCACGCATCACAATTATAATAAATTATTCTCATAACGAATCCTTTCATGCCTGTGTCAGTTCCCTTCCCATAACATCTCCAGAACATATGCGTCATAAGAGCAGAGGCAACACTTCTGTAGCTTATATTTATATTCTGTATCTCTGTCCCCTGTGCTTGGTTCAGAGTGGAAGAAGTGAAGAAAAGCCACCATCATAGAATATTAGGCCAGTACGCATCTTTAGAGACTGCTGTTTGTAACTTGCAATTAACAGATGTGGAAGCTGGGGTCCACACAGATCAAGAAAAATATCAGCATGTGCTTACTGGTTGATCTTTTAAAAGCAAACTTTCCATAGAAGTACTGCAGTCACAGCTCTAGGCAGTGTGTTCCAGTCCGCCTTGACGCTGGTAAAAGCACAGGCTGCCTTCTTCTGCCTGGCTTATCAGTTTCTTGGGAGAAGAGACCCCAGCCATGCTTGGATCTTCCTGTTCCTTGTTTAGAGATCTCAACTCTCAATTTTCCCTCACTTGAACCAGACAAATTGCAAAGGCCTCACTTTATAAATTCAGTATGTAAATAGCATCTGCAGGTCACTCTCACTTCACTTAATG
Organism: Talpa europaea; assembly: GCF_964194135.1. Lineage (NCBI taxonomy): Eukaryota > Metazoa > Chordata > Mammalia > Eulipotyphla > Talpidae > Talpa > Talpa europaea. Next base: position 23,514,362 of record NC_140081.1, read on the forward strand.
TTGTTACTGGCACTGGATCCATCAGGATGTACTTTTTTTCCAGGTCACAGAAACAAAGATAATTTTGATGGGACTTTGTATTCTTGGCCTTCTTTTCCATAAGGAATGTGCACAAATATATGACTAGGAACCATTAATTATTGTAACTAATAAATTAATTGAATATATCTCATTTAGAGTATTATTAGTTTCATCATCACCATTCCAAAGTTTATATTTGGTAGGGAAGGAGGAAGCCATGGAAGAAATAGGTTAACCCCACTTCTAGAAAGAAAGCAGGTTGCAATATCAACCCCCAGAAACACCTCAGAGTGAAAGCCTATGGCATTTGGGGTGTGGTCAGTGTTTTTTTTTTTTTTTTTTTCTTCCAGGTAAATAGTTCACAGTAAACTGAGTTGCCTCTAGAACCTGGCAGAAAGACTTTACTCCTCCTCCTACAGGGTCATTTTTGACCTCTGGAATTAAAGAAAAGCAGGAGAAAGTCTACATAGGTAAAGCAATGGCAAAAAATGTATCTGGCAAGGTTTGAACAATAGTCATGGAAGCTGGACCACATAAAAAATTCCAAAGGATTTTCTGAAGCATCTGAAATGTGAGTTTGTAATATGACTCCAGGGCATTGTTATAAGCCTACAGAACAAGAATCTCCATCAATTTTTATCAAACGTTTTGGGTGATTATAATACAAATGGACCACAGTGTGACACTGAAAGGACGAATTATGTGGCTATGTTATTTAGAACAAATATATGTCACGGTGGCACATTTGGCCAACCTGGACATTATTAATTGCATAGCACTAATGAGGAGGTGGAAAGAACTTAAACTTGGACTCAGACAACATTAGCTCAAGTCTTGACTACTTACCAACCATGTGACCTCAATCTAGTTAATCGTCCAATGTAGATCTTGTTCTGTTCTTCTATAAAATAGGAATAATGAGAGTAATGGAAGATATTAAATGAGGTAATTTATCTAAAAATGCTTTGTAGATTTTAATCCACTGTAAAAAAAAGTCATTACTACTACTACTGAGCTAGTTCTACCACTCTGTGTTTCATATTCTTTGAGGCCCCCTTTTCTGGATGCTGATGTGGACTAACGGGTTCTATGTGTAATGAAGCAGTAGATAGCAGAAGTATTCAGAAAACCCATTCTCCTGTGCTGTGTTACTCATTGTGGATAATAATTAGTGTATTTATATTCAGGCTGGAATTTCCAACCTTGTCTGATTAGATCACAGTTATTACAAAAAGTATTTGATGGAGAGAAAAATGGTGGTCAGATTTTTCTTAACTGGTATGGAGCGTACAAACAAGCCAGCTTTCCTTCTTCCACTCTGATGCCACCTACAGCCCTGCCTCAGCCCTGCCTGTCCCTCTGTGCAGCCCTGGCCTGCCCCCCACAGCAGGAAATCACACCTGCCTTTCTCAACGGCCTGTTTTTCTGAATACTGTTTTTTATCTACAGAAGGAAACTCACCATTCTGTCAAAACAACTCCCATAGAAATAAAAATTACTTCTGTCATTATGAGGAGAGGAGAAGGTCGTGCTTTTCTCTCCAGCATTTCAATGCAGGAGGAGAATTTGTTTTCCTTTTTCTCTGAATGAGGAAGAGGTTAACGCCACAAGCAAAGACAGTAGTTCATTACAATAATTAAAGAAAAAGTTGAAATCTTGGCATTTGCTGGAGAACAAAAAAGGTCTCTATAGAAGGGCAGAGAACTGGCTATATGTGCTTAACTCTAGATATTTTACTTGTATCCTTTTATTGTTAGATCCACTTACTTTGGGGGAGGATGTTGCTCCTTCCTAACTTTTTTTCTACTTATCGAACAGTTCATTTTGTTTTCAGAAATTTGAAACTCGTTTGTGCAAATCCATGGAAATAGATGAATCCCCACAACAAAAATTGCTTCTGAATTACTCTTGTTTTGAAGCAAGGAAGCAAACCATTCCATTACCAAGCAGTTTATGTCAAACATTCATGGTTGAATGGTAGTTGGAGTGATAGTGGTTGACAATCTTTCCTTTTCCATCCTATTGTTCATTATTCATAAATGAACATTTTTGAACAGAATTCATTTGGCTTTTAGTTGTCATGAAGAAAGAACTGTCTAGAATTTCCTGAATCTTCTTGCTTTTGACCTTTCCACACTGTCCCCACCCCCCGTTTACTTTGTCCCCCTTAATTCCTAAATATCTTTTTACATTGTCCCACTGGGGACAATGTATGTGTCATAAACCAGAAACTTAAAAGAGATGCCTTTAATGCTTTTTCCACATGGATTGGTGGAAAATATTATTACTAATGTTCAACTCTTTTCTGTCACCTCCAACCCCATCTATTGGAGTTACTTGGCTTGCAAAGCGTCTGAATGCACGGAACCAGTTGGACACTGCCAAGACAGCCAAATTATAAGGCCCACTAAACATCCCTGAAAAGGTAATGAGGTGGAGAGCTCCTCTTGGGAAGAGAGGAGTGTTAGCAGGAAGAGTAATGTCTGCTTGAGTGGATAAGTGAGGGAGTACCTCGTGCCTGAAGAACAATTCATGGTAGATAAATTCTCAGGAAGATGGGTCTGGTTAGAGGCATGGTTTTTGTTTTACTGAATGGAGTATACAATTTGAACCAGACATGAATTGCTAAGGACATAGGGGAAAGGAAGTGTGAAAAAAAGGAGTGTGTCTCCATTGGGGATTTCTTTTGAATCCCTTCCACTAGGCAGCTGTTCCTGAAAATAAATGTAAAACTATTTAAAGAACATCTGAGAGGGACATCCCATCATTAGTACAAGAATTAGCCCAACTCTGAATGCACTGGGGCCCCAGTCCTGGATTCAATGTACTTGTCACAGGCGGGCTGTTTTCCTCTGGGCCTGATGAGGAGTCCAGGTTTAGTGAGCCACAGTAGGAAGGAACACTTTCAATATCCAAAGAACAGCTGAAGACCACTGGATCGCTGGGACATTGGAATGGGGGCCCTCTTTGGGAAAACATTATAGAGTAACTTTCCAAACTCTGCCAAAGGCTGGGTCACCGACACGTGTTCATTTCTCTTTTGTTCCTGACACCCACCACATCTGGCTGCCAGTGAACTGTACTCCTACTCTGATAGGAAGTTGCTCTTCTTTGTCTGTCTGGTTTTAATGAATGGACTTCATTTCTTAGAATAGTATTAGATTTATTTTAAAAAAGTTGAGCAGAAAGTACGGAGTTCCCATATACTATAGCTCCTTGTCCCTTCAAGTTTCTCCTATCATTGACATCTGGCATTGGTGTGATACGTATATTACAGTTGCCGAACCAATATTGGCATATTAAGTCCATAGTTTACATTAGGCTTCCTTCTTGGGTTTTCACAATTACTTGATCATACAAGCATAGATATATTACCCTAGAAATCCCCTCTTCACAAACCCTTGGTAACCACTGGAATTTTTTCCTGTCTCCATAGTTTTGCCTTTTGTATTTGGAGTCATATGATATGCGGTCTTTTCCAACTCAATTCTTTCACTTATTCATATGCCTTTATGGTTCTTCTATGTCTTTTTGTGGCTTGATGGCCATTTTTTTTAATTGTGGTGAGTGAAATGATATATTATCTTTGTTTTTGAATAGAGAGAGAAAAGGATGGAAGAACTCTAAGTAACAATAACAACTTTTTAAGAAATTCCCTAGAGATGATGGGAGGTTTGCTTTCACTTTGCTAGGTTTTTATTGGTTGATTGATTTTATTTGTTGGCGACAAACATGTATTTCCTATTTACTTGTCTTCCCGTGTTTAGTGCAAAATAAGTAACAATATGTAAATGCTTAACATGTCTGTCTCTAAGCTTCTGTACGGACTGTGTACCCCAGACCAAAGCGTTGTTCCACCCTGTACTTGCTGCAAAGTGTACTGTCTTTTTCATTAAATTCACTTTCCGAACAGCTAATATGTTCTATTACAAGTTATCCTTGAGTTCTTGAGATGGATTGTGTACCCTTATATTGATTGTATGTCACCTTTTCCTCTTGTTTTTATTCTTATTTGTCTTTGGAGAAAAACACATCTGCTGAATTAACACACACATTTGCATGGTGTCTGGTTTCTATTTCCAAGGCTGGGATGATGTTGAATTCTTCTGAGTGTTCAGCTCTTGATTTTACCCCTCATTTTGGTTTTGGCTCACCCCTCTTCCTGTAAATCTAAACCATGACACCATCTTCCCTTGCCCTACCCTGAATAAATTGTGGGTAGTGGCTAGGGAAGGGATCGAAAATGACATTTATTGAGCACCTACACTGTATCAGGTGCTGTACAGCTTGTTGCCTAATCTAATAGCTGGTTTTTAAAAAGGCAAAGGATCACAAAATTATTTGAGTTTCAGAGAAGTAACTTACTCAAGTTACCCAGCTAGTATGTAATAGTACCTCATTCCACATGAACCCTCCCCCACAGTTCAGATTCCAAAGCCCATGCATGCTCTTTGTACTTTACTAAACTGTACCCCAGATACAAAGTCTGTGTTTGCCGTGAGCTGGCACCTTGCTTCTCAAAGTTGCGAGTCATGAGCCGGCATCCTCAGCCTCACCTAGGAACTTGGAAATGAAGAATGGTTGGTCCCAAGCCACACCCACTGAATCAGAATGCTCATTACTAGATCCTTAATTGAGGCTCAAGTCTGATAAACAATGGGAAGCATTTGGTATAAAGAATATGGCAGAATGCACCTTGTACCTGAGACTGTTGCTTGTTAGTTAGTAAAAATCATAGTCAATGTGAACATTGGCCTAAAATACTACACCTACCAGTCTTGTCTTTGAGCCTCTTCCTCCATTTTTGATTTCTTCCCCATAAACACGTGCTCTGTTACTAATGTCTATTTTATCCCTGTGTTCTGTCACTATTTTGAATCCATTCCCTGGGTGTACAGTTTAACCTTACTTCAGAATAGTTGGAAAGAAAGACCTGGATTTTTTTTTTTTATTCTAGCTGAGTTTTTCAACCTGCTAAATCCAATGAAGATCAACCGAATCTGGATAAAATCTCCTCTAAACCTGAAGAGGTAGAGCCCATGGAAACTTTATTCCATAATACTGGTCAAACATCTTCTAGATGATATCTCTTCTACTTTCAGTCAGAATTTAGCTCTCGTGTTACTGATTATAATCAGGTACAGATACCAGTTGTGCTTGGGCAGGCTAGTGAAAAATGTGAGTCTAAGCCAAGAATACATCCTTGTTAATCCAGCCTTGAAAGAGGAGAGTATATTTAAAGAACACTGGGTTAGAGGCTTAGGAGACCTCACCGTGGATTTTGAGCAAGACATTTCCTCTCTGTAAGTCTCAGTTTTCTTATCTGTAAAATGGAGGCCTTGGACTGAGTGACCGCCAGTGTCCCCCTCAAGCGCTAAAGTCTGCAACACCTTGCACATGCTTGAATTCACTTACTCAAAGATGCCATTTATTGTAAAATGCAACATTAGTCCATATGCTGCTACACGGGAGACACTCTGCCATTTATAACTAAGTTATCATTCTGGTGTAATGTCTGTCTTTCTATATTTTCTCTTTACCTTTCTTCAGTCGGCTTTCTGTCCAAGAAAGCAAACCTTAATGACTTGCTTCAACAGGGGCTCTCCAGCCCTGTGGATTTTGATTGGGTTTGACCAAAGGCCAGGATCAGTAGGAGATTGAATGATAGGGTGGAAAGTGAGATTGATACAGTTATTCCCCTGGCTCCTTCTTGCTGAGTAATGAAGGGACAGCAGTTGCATCTCTGTCAGGGCTGTAGGTGTTGCCAGGTGGCCCTCTCCTCCAGCTACAGCTGTAGTAAGCACCTCTGCTTGCCTTCTGGTCTAGGAGCTCTAAGTCTCTCTGCTGTTGCTAGCCTTGCCATTCCTTGTTTACTTTCTTGTAATCCTGACGTCACCTTTATAAATACCTCATTTACCTATCTTTCTTCCATGTCACAGTCAGGTTTAGTGCTCCATTTATTTCCTGCTGGGACCCTGGTTAACAACATAATTGGTATCAGGAGTATCCTTAGGCTCACAAAACAGAATTTTATGTTTATGTTGCTCACATATTTGAAAAGCAATCCCAGCCCTTTAGGTACTTAGTAAATATTACTTTGAATGATGGGGGGAATGATCTTCTGATCCTAGTGCCTTTAATCTCTAGAAAAAATATCAGGAAGCCATAAATCAAGAGGGATTTCCCATTTATATTCTCCGTAATGTGCGAACATTGCCATTTAAAATACATATACTCTCGGGCCTCCCTGGTGGTGCAGGTGGTAGAGCACAGCACTGTGAAGTTGTCCACAGCCTCAGTGTGGGTTTGATCCCAGCTGGCCTCGGAGATACCCACATGGCACAACGGGCCTCTCCTGTCTCGCCCGCTGCTCCCCTCAGCAGTGTATTTCGTCAGTCTGCCTGCTCTGTTCCCCACTCTCTCTTTGGTGAATCCTCTCACCCTCCCGCACATCTGGCCTGTACCCCGGTTATTATATGCATCAATAAATAAATCTTTAAAATACATATACTCTCTCAAGAAGATCTCCCGTGCTCTCTACACAGACACTCCTACTGTTGATTATATTTGCTGGTAGCAATGAAAACAAAACAGTTTCCCAGTCAGTACTGGGGAACCATGTACTAAAGGTTTGATCACTTTGCTTTAGTGAAGATGGCACATTTGGAGTGGCATGGAATGAATCAATGTTCTCCCTGTCATATGAATGCACTGCTGTATTTAAACTCAAAGATTACGTTAATGATATCTCCTCTATCAGGAAACTCATTTTACAGTGAAGAAAGTTCTGTGAAGAAAGTACTGTGAGCTATTGATATGGAATTCAGTGGTCTTACCATATGCCTCCTCATCTCCAAATAGCTGGTTTGATGAAATAATGGCGTGGCTTGCTCAAAGCTCGTTACAGAATTAGCTGATTGAGTCTACTTGGTGAGGCTGGGCAGATATCTTATATGATGTAGTATATGCCTTGAACCAACAGCCAAAATATGGTACTGCCTGCCTTATAGCCTAAAGCACATGGGTTCAGGGACCAAGATGTAAAGCTGGGGGCGATCCCTCTCATTATTACATCTAATATCCTACTTAAGAATTTTTTTCTGAACCAATGTAGACTGGTCCAGGAAAAATATCTTAAGTGGGGTAGTAGGTATAATAACAAGAGAGACCATTCCCAGCTCCAAAGTAGACTGGTCTAGTTCCTATGGAAAACACTGTGGCGGTTTCTCAGAAGACTGAAAATGGATCTGCCATATGACCCAGCAATTCCATTCATAGGTGTCTACTCAAAGAATACAAAAACACTACTTTGAAAGAAGAATTGCATTCCCTTATTTATTACAGCACAGTGTAAATAGCCAAGCTATGGAAACAACCTAAGAACCCAAAAACAGATGAGTGGATCAAGAAGATGTGGTATATGTACACAATGGAATACTATTCGGTGATGAAAAAAGATAAACTCATGCCATTTGTGGCAACATGGATGGAGCTGGAAGGGATTATGCTAAGCAAAACATGGGAAAAGACAAATACTGGATTGTGTCACTTATATGTGGAATACAGAGGAAACCAAATGGTCATATAAAGTCAAACTTAGAAACTAGCCCTTTAAAGTTGACTATAGAACCGAACCATCCAGAGGGGACAGGGAGAGGTGAGAACTAAGTATGGATGGAGCACAGTGGACTGTGGTGAGGATTAGGGGCGCTTTGGTGGTGGGTTCACTACAGTGACTACACCTGAGGGGGATAATCCTTTACTTCCAAAATACTAACAAAAATGTCAACTATTGTACTTCAATAAAGAATTTTTATAAAGAATTTTTGTTTTTGATCTCCATGGATTGGGGTTCATTGAGGCTAAGGGTTCTAGTGCCCAAGGCCAGATGCTTACCTAGGAAGCCTCTGTTACACTGGAAGGTGAGAATCCTTTTGGTAATCAGGGTTCAGAAAGTTTTCTTCAGGGCTAGCTAAATAGTAAATAGTTCAAGCTTTTCAGGGCATCTGGTTCTCATTCTGATTACTCTTCCCTGCTGTTGCGGAGCAAAAGCAACCCTGAACAACACACACAAAAATGTGTGTGGCAATGTTCCAGTTAAAACTATTTTTAAAACCAGACAGCCAACCTGTGGGCTGAGTTTGCTGACTTGTGCAGTAGATGACGTGGATGTAAGACTTCTATACAAAGAGGAGAGTAGATGCTGGGAATGAAAAGGAATGCACTATGCTGAGTGCTCTCTGTCCCGCCAGACCCACTCACTCTGCCATTTTCCAAACTACTTTGTGCTTTGCTCCTTTGTCCTCTGGGTTTCAGTTGGGTTTGGCCAGTTGGAGCCAACCCCAAAGAGACAATGGAAAGTTCTTCTTAGCTCAGCATCCTTAGGGTGGCCATGGTAAAGCGGTGTGTCTGTTTAAGCAAGATAGGCAACTGTCACATTATACATTATAACAAAGAGCAATAGAGATGATGTAGCATTTAGATCAGAAAGTAAACTGTTCTCTCTGTCGTGAATGTGTGGCCATATTTAAACTCAAATTATTACAGGAGATTAGAGGGCAGGAGAAAGGTCAGGGTGTTTATTCCTTGGCTTTCCCCCGCTCAGTCGAAAGTTATTAAAGGCTGTGCTGCTACTACAGCTCCTTTTAGGTGGTCTCTGCAAAACTGAACCTGTACTTCTCTCTGGGTTTCCACAATCCCTCTGTTCCCTTGACTTTCAGGCCTGGACTGGTAAATATCCTCTGGTGTAGCTAGCCTTGAAGGACTTCAGCATCCCTTCTTGAGTTCCCCTCATCATGCTTACATCATTATAAATAATCCTTTGATTATGCCCCCTTCAATTCCCCTTTGGGTCTTCCATCTGTTTCCCCCTGGGACTTTGACTAAGAAGGGTGTCATTGATAAACTCCCTTCTTACGAGATGTTAAAATGTGAACCCAAAAATATCCATCTTAGGATCAAAGTCTTTGCTAGCTGGCAGTATATTCCTGGTGAGTGAATGAATCAATGAGATGTTAGTATTCCCAGTGCAGCTCATTTAAAAGACAGATGCAGTATGGTAGCATGAGAGATTGTGTGCTGTTCAGAATGATCTTTAAAAACTGAGTCCACACTGATTCTTTCTATCCTTACAAGCTCTTTCTCAGCCTGGAGACAGACTTTCTCATTTTGGTGATCTGCAAGGTGGCAATGGCCTTGCCTAGGACTCCTAGTTGTTACCCCACAGCCCAGACATTAGAATGCTATTTACACATTCCATTTCTCCTGAGATAAAACAACTCCAGCTGCAGCCAGCATGGACACAATTTTCCTTTTTGTGACATGGTGCCAGTTACTGTTGTCCGTGACTCTTCTGGAATTGAGTTCAGAGCTTTTTGCAAGAGGAGGGTGGTCTAACATTCTGGGACACACCCGATTCCACAGCAGCTGCAGTTATCTCACATTGCCTGCCCTATGTGACATAATCTGCCCCAGCGTATTTTAACGTACATGGGCTATCTTCATAGCTCTTATTTCTAATCCATTAGTCTAGATTGCCTGTCTAGAACTTGCTAAGCTTTGAGCAAGCTGATGATCAGAGCTGCATAGACTGTATTATTACAGAAATGTAGCGGTGACTGAGGCTTCTTGAGCTGATGCAAGAGCTCCTGTGCCTTTGGAGAAGTCTGCTGTGTTTCCTAGTTCCTAACCGTCCCCATAGAGACAAACAGAACAAGTGTGCACCCCGGGCCCTCCTCTAAAGCAGTGTCACTGTACAGCACTGGTCCATAATGAAATAAGGAGCTTACATCAGAATGTATTAAATTAGTATGCTGCTTCCTTCACTGAGAGAGTTTTGCTATCAAAAAATATCAGCTGAACTAAATAATGCATTTACTGTCATTTTTGATTTACATTCTGGGCCCTGCTCCCATCTCCTGGTGAAACAGAAACAAATGATCTGGGGACCAGCAGCCCATAGGGGTCCTGTCCTCTGAGGAGTCCTGCTAAGATGGCCTCGGGACTCTGTCCCTTCGTAGGGCCACCTTTTGAAATTACTGACACTTGTTGAAAAATGAGAGGATTTCTTCCCTTTCCATTTTTTTCAATAACAACTTTAAGTCCATGTTTCATCTCAGAGAGCGTTAGAGAACTGCTTAATAGCCTGTCCAAGAGTCAACTGGAATTCCATGGGCCTAAGAGTTGCATTGGAAGATACTCAGGACTCAGATTTTATCTCTGGTCAGACAGATGACAGCATTTCAATTCTATTTGAAATTAGTCTCAGAGAGAGAGACTCTAAGAGAACACCAAATTCTGAACTCTTCAGAAAGTAAATGTCTCCCAAGGCCCAACACAGCCATAGAACAAACAGAAAAACATTCCCTTCAACTGAGCATTTTCAGATCCAACACCACAGTAGAAATGCATCTTCACATTGTAAATTCACCAGATTGATACTGACAAACAAAGATGTCTTGCACCATTCCCGTGCCTTTTTCATAAGGAGAAACAAGTAGTATGTTTAAAATGAGTTAAGCATAATTCTAACTTTGTGATGCAAACCATGGTTAGGCAGCGAAGCAACAACTGCTAAGTGTTTCCATCCTTCTCACCGCACCCAAAACAGTGATTCTCACCCTTGGCTGTACATGAGAATCCCCTTGGATGCTTTTATCTCTGGCAGTGGCACCAAGGCATCCATATTTTTTAAAGCTCCCCAAGTAATCCCAGTGTGCACCCCAAAGTTGAGAGCTACTGACATAAAGGGTTCTGGGAGAACTAGTAGGCCATGGGTGTGGTGGTGGCAGGTCTTGTAGAAAAAAACACAGCCCTCACCATGGCCAGCCCTAGGGTGCTGAGGTCAGGAGAACCTTGCCATGTCCCTTCCATTCTCTGTGTGGCAAAGTTGATGTTTAAAAGCAAGCAAAACTGGGAGGAGAGAAAATTTTGACTTTTCATAAAGATAATATGAGCTAATGAGCCTGCAGTGTTTCAGTTTGGATTCTCAACGGCCCAAAAGAAACCATTCATTTCCAATTAATTTAGCTAAGGCTATAGAACTTAATTGAAAGAACATTGCAGAAAATAAGAACAGATGCAGCAAGCTGGAAGGGATTTTTCCTTGCTTTTGTGGTCTCTACAAGGCATGTAGCTACTTGGGACACTTCGTGAGTCCTGTCAGAGCTGATTAAAACAAAAGCAAAATTTTTGTTATGCTTCCATTCCTTTCTCCTGAAGCTTCTGTCACCATTCCAGAACTCTATTTATCAGCATACTTCAGCTAAGCAGCAGTCCATGATGTGTGGTCTCAGAATGTCTGGGCATCCTAAATCTTTTTTGGGGATCCACAAGGTCAAAACTCTTTTCCTTATTTGTTTTTTTCACTGTGTTGGCATTTACATCCATGGTTCATAGCAGCAGTGGGTAAAGCTGCAGGCACTTTAGCAGGAATCAAGGCAGTGGGTTTGCCTTTATAATAAAAAAGTAAAATACCACATTCATTTAAGAAAGTCCTTGATGAAATAGTGAAAATTAATGTTATTACATTTGACCTTTAAGTATATGTGCTTGTATGTTTGAATTACAAATCGAACTGGCTGTACTTTTGATCATTTTTATTTTAATGGACAAGGAACAGAAAATCTATGTTGTTCAGGCTTGAGGATTGGGCATTTTCTCGAAAATGAACAAAGTGAGCCTGTCACTTCAAGAAAAGCAACTGACATTATTCGTTGCCATTGATGAAATTTAGGCTTTGAAGCAAAAATTAGAATTTTGGAAAATTCATCTATGCTGTTATGTCACTGACAGCTTCCCAATGCTCAGAGACTTGTCGATAAGATTGTCAGTGAGAAGAACCAATGTGATTTTTGATACTGTGTAACCAAATTTATCAACCATTGGAAGATCTGCATGACTATGTGAATCAATATTTTCTAAGTGAGCACTGCAGGAATTACAAAAATCACGCATGGGAAAAAGATCCATTCAGAGTGCAAAGTGGACCAATGAAGTGTAGTGCAACAGGGTACAAATAGCGCCCCATAGCGCCATTACTTTTAGAGCAAGCGCTTGCTGAGTTTTGATGAAGTGTCAAAGAAACATAGCCACAATCATCTCAGTAGGTTTTTAAAACCTTCCCTTTCCAAATATGTATCTCTGTGGGGCCAGATTTTCTTCATATACTTCAGTCAAAACAGCATGTGGATATTGTAGCAGACTGAATAGGAAAGCACGTATGAGAAGCCAACAGTCTGCTTTTATGACAAACTGTGAAGACACTTGGAATAATCTAAAATAATACCACTCCTTCTCACTTTGTCTTGGGAAACACTTTAGTTTTTCTAAAAAAAAGAAAAATCTGTGAAGATGTAATGAGTTTTTTTCTAAATTAATTGAAATATAAAATCATTAAAAATGTATCTCAGTTTTATTTTCGGACAGCTAAAATATGGATAGACGTACTCCACGTGAACAAAAGTGCTTTGGGGTCTTCCAAAGGTTTGAGAACTGGTGGTTGAAGGAGCTGGTCTTGTTTTTGTTCTGGCTGAGAGTTAAGGTACTGGTGTGTCAGCTTGCTCTTGTGAAAGTTTCATTTTTGGCTTTGTTAAGCAGGTCTATTTTGGTTTGTATTAGTCTTTTTACTTCTGTGTTGTTAGTGGAAACCCAAGATGTCAGGAGTCCATTTGCCTTGACTTTGTCTCTGGCACTGATCAGAGACTGTGCTTCAGCTCTTTTTCCTTCAACTTGATTGCTCCCCCCAACCCCCCAACTCCCCCACCATGGACTCCTTGGAGCTTCACTTTACATACCTTTCGGGTCATTTAAGGATTTGACATGAACTTACACATCTGGAGCATTCCTCCACCAGGCTTTCCCCTTCTCAGTATTCTCAATGACCAGCCCCTCTGGTCACCCCACCATGTCCTCTGAACCCGTACCCTGTGAGACTGCAGCCTTCTGCTTGAGCTCTGCATCCAGTGCACCAAGCAAATAGAGGAAGCTTCAGGAAAAAGCCAACTAATTGTGGATCTCCTCCACATTTCTTTCCGTGTTCTGTCTCTTCTTGTCTTTGCCTGCTTCTGGTTGAGTGTCTGTGAATTCAAACCATTTCCCCCTGGTTTTCCGGAGTTCTTTTAAGCCTGGAGAGGTCAGCATGTTATGAACTTACTTGGCTGTTAACTGACATGGAGTTCCTGTCTCTTCCTCCCTTTGAACCAAGATCAGTAAAGCCATGTCTAGGGGAGACAGCAAGTCCTTGAAAAAATATGTCTTCCTCTAAATGTGCAGTGTTCTATGAAGCATTTCTCCACAATCCACACACCAATTGTGATTTGCTATCCTCCTACCTGGGTGGTTGCGATGTTAGGCCAAGGGCCCTCATCAGACACCTGTTTTTTCACAGTCGACACCTTCATCCTCCATAGATGCTCATCTAGCCAACATCTTGGGTCCCACACTTGTCTTTTGTGATCGATTCATATCATAACACCTGCCTTTTTCAAGCACACTGGCCATTTTACATCATTATGATCTTATGGTTCGAGTTGATATGAACCATTAGATTTTTGGTGCTTAAACTGTTAGCACTCAGCCTTTCTTAGCCTTTTATTCACATTAAATTTCATTTTTATTCTTTTATAGCTAACTATAATTTAGCTACAATAAAATGCATCTATTTAACACATGCAGTTAGATGTGTTTTAAAAAATGGATACAGCCATATATGCCACATCTTTATCAACACAGAGACCCTTCTAATTCCCCCATGAGCTTTTCCTTGTGTTCCATTTCCAATCAGTTTCTACCCTGACAGTTGAAGCCACTATTGTGATAATTTCTCTCACTACAGACAAGTTTTGCCTTTTCACAAAGTTCATATAAAGGGAATTACATAAAATGTACTCATTGCAGTCTCACTTCTTTTGCTCAGGATAATGATTTTGAATTTCATCTTTATGTTACACGTATCAGTAGAGTTTGTTCATTTTTATTAACTGAGTCATAGTCCATCATTCCAGTTTATCCACACTCCTGAACTACTTCCGGTTGGGTTTATTATGAATAAAAGCTGTAAGCCTTTGTGTATATACATTTTCTTTTCTCTTGGATAAATACGTAGGGGTGAAATTGTTGAATCTTATGGAAGGTGTATGTCTAACTTACAAGAAGCTACCAGGTTTCCAAAGTAGTTTTACCACGTCATACTCCTACCAGCAGTGTATGAAGGTTCCAGTTTTTCCACCTTCTGCCAACACCTGGTTATCAGTCTTTTAAATTTTAACCACTCAGGTGGTATTTTATTATGGCTTTCATTTTCCTAATGACTAAAGATAATGAACACCTTTTCATTCGTATATCCTCTTTGCAAAACTGATCAAATCTTTTGCTCATTTGTTGTTGTTATTTGTATTTTATTACTGATGGTAAGGATTATCGTCACTTTTTAGAAAGGGGGGAAGGCATTTCTGCCTCCATTTCCTCTGAAAGCATTCTTGCCTGCTGACCACAGCAAGATGCTTCTGAGTTTTTGTGCCCCACACAGGGAACCAACTGTTCCTTAGGGAATCTTGTCCCCTTGTGGAACTCATGGTGATTCCTGCGTAAGCGCTTCTCAACCTCAAGACAGGTAGAGTCTGGCCCCCTCCCCACCATGGTGGATCTCCACAGGTATGCCCTGTAGGACCAGTAGGATACTCTGGAAGTAACGCTGTGTCTTCTGAGGCCAGGCCATAAAAGATACTGTCACTTGTACTTCATGCTTTCTTGGATAACTCCACTGAAAGAGGCCCACCACCATGTTACGAAAACACCCACGACACTCTCTGGAGAGGCCCATGTGGGAAAGAACAGAGGCCTCACTAAACAGCCAGTACCATCTTGCCAGTTGTGTGAAGGAGCCAGCATGGGAATGGAGCCTCCACCTCAGTCAAGCCTTCAGGTGAACAGAGCCCTGGCCAACATCTGACTGTACACTCAGGAGAGACTACAAGCAAGAACTGGTAAGCTAAGCTCCCCCCAAATCCCTGACTCACATTGTGAGAGAGAGTGTTGATTGTGGTTCTTGACTGGTAATTTTTACTCTTTCAATATGTCATTTCATTCTCTCTGGGCCTGTAGAATTTCTACTGAGAAGTCTGGTAGCCTAATAGGAGTGGTTTTATAACTTACCTGCTTACCCCACCCCTACCTCCAAACACCTTTCTTTGTCTGTCTTTATCTTAGTTAGTTGGTAGTTTCGCTTTGTGTTTTGGTATAGGTCTCTTTACGTTTAGATAACCAGATGTTCTGTTATCTTTATGGTCTTGTATATTCCCTTGTTTGGGAAGTTTTATTTTATTTTTTTTATTTTTATTTTTTTTTAAATAGAGGCATGTTTTATTTATTTATTTGTTTGTTTGTTTTTGTTTATACATGCACTGGGTACAGTCAGAAGTGCGGGAGGGTGAGAGAATTCACCAGAGCGGGGAGCAGAGCAGGCAGAAGGACCGAAGTACACTGCTGAGGGGAGCAGCGGGCGGCAGGAGAGGTCTGCGCGCCATGTGGGACCCTCCTCCGGTGGCCGGGGAGCAGCCAGGGATCGAACCGGTGGGCAGCATCGCAACCCAGCGCTCAACCACTGCACCACCTGGGAGGCCCTGTTTGGGAAGTTTTAAACTAGGTCATTGAATACACTCTGCTCCCTTCTCTCTCTCTCTCTCTCCACCCTTTGGGATACCCATAATTCTTAGGTTGCCTTTCCTAATGTAGCTGGATAGTTGTAGCGTTCCTTCACTTTTTTATATCTTAGTTCTCTGCTTCCACCTGGATCATTTCTAGGTTTCTATATTTTTAAATTTATCCTTAATTGGGGTAATATTTGGATACTCCCAGCTTTGTATCTTTGAGTTCACTGGTTCATGTCTCCGTGAGGTCTATTCTTTTCCCATAGCTTTCTGTACCGCTCTTGATCTAATTTATTGATTCTTCACACTCTGAATCTGTTATTTGCTTGTTTAAACCTTCAATTTCTATCCCTGCTTATCAGTTTTATTACTGATCGTATCGAGTTGCTTTTCTCAGCTATTTGTATATCTTTGAATTTCTTTTCTGAGTCGTCTTGTATCTCTTTCATTTCCTTTATGATAGCTATTTTGAATTCTTTATCTGTTCAAAAGTTATAGTCTTCCGTGTCTTTGAGTTTGCTTTCTGAAGAGTTGTCATTCTGTCCTTGTGATGTCATATTGAGTTCTCACTTTCCCTTGTGTATTTTTTGCCAGCCCATTTGAAATCTGGATCAGCAACTTAGAACTAAGCTGCTTATATTTTACTGTTCCAGCAGGTGGTGCTGTGGCTTTGTTTATTGGTTACTACTGGGTGCCTAAGGTACTCAGACAACGGAATAGGTGGTGTATAGCTGTTGTTTCAGTGGGGGCTGCATGGAGGGTACCAACCACTGTTGTGGTTGTGCTGGGGGAATGTGCTGGAGGAGGGCTGGCTCTTTTGAGATCCAGCACTGTTATCCTTTCTGTCTGAGGTTCCAGATCTAAGATTCAGCAGTTTATTTGCTATCGGAACTCATCATGGTACCAGCACAGATTCTAAAGTGTGGGAAAGGGGGAGTATTGTCTAGCACTTTCTCTGTTGTCCTTTCTGGGATCCCAGCCTGTATGGAGTACCCTAGTTCTTCCACCTTTGGCTTCACCCGGGCAAACCTAGAAATGATCCGGGTAGACACACAGAATTATCCTGACCCTATACTGCCTCTGCTACCCCCTTCTCAGAGTTGGGGTAACTTTTGATGTAAGAGTAAGTGAATAACATAGTCATCAGCATTCAGGAAACTAATCTTTCCTTCAATTTGCTTTCAGTAACATTAACTTCCTTTCTTCTCATTCATCCACCCCACCCCACCGATCTGAACTAAAGCCCAGAGTTGCAGGCTTATGGAAGTGAAATCTGTGGTTCTCTGGTAATGACCTGGACTCTTCCACCTTTTGGTTCACCCCTCACTAATCTTCTGATAATGAATGACCAAGCAACTCCTATGAGCCCAGCTTCTTACAGACAACTGCATCAGAAGGAAATATAAAAAGCTACCTGAAGGTGTTGGAGAATGACCAAAAGCAAGCAGGTGCTAGAGGATGATCATCACTTGGAATAAGGTAAATAAACTGAGTCATGAGGATTGGTTTTTTTCCTATATGTTTCTATCAGGTTGCAGTTGGGGAAAGGGATAAGTGCATAGAAAACTGTAATTTCGTAGGTTTACAAACCAGACGAGAGGGTAGCTATCATCACAGCAATTGAAAATTCAGGAGGGAAATCCCAGATAGGAGAGGGCAGAGTGGGAGCCCTTGGTTCTGCATATAAACTTCTCACTGACTGCTAAATTATGCATGAGCAGGCCAGGGGCGGGGCAGACTTCAAGCAGCCCAGCAAACGTTAAAATAACTGACCTGCTATTCCAGCTGCCATCTGTTGTTTTCACTTTGAGTTCAGCCAATTTAACTGCCTATCCTTGTACTACGCACACACAAGTTCTGCTCCACAAAATAGCGTGAGTAGGTAGAACTGAGTTGTTTT
Source organism: Talpa europaea (assembly GCF_964194135.1). Lineage (NCBI taxonomy): Eukaryota > Metazoa > Chordata > Mammalia > Eulipotyphla > Talpidae > Talpa > Talpa europaea. The sequence goes on from NC_140081.1 coordinate 23,531,930, forward strand.
TTTTTTTTTAATGCGGTCCAGAAGGTAGATAGAATAGTCCTATAGAATTTGCAATGAGAAACCAGTTGTATAAAAGCCAATTAATCTTTAGAAGTGCCCCTATTGGGACCGATGACAGGTTGCCCCATGATGTGCTGAAGGGGCATGCTGATTATTTTAAATGGAAGGAAATTGAGATACAAAAGATCTAAGAATGATTTTTTTCCCCTAATTAGGTCCCTAAAAACAGGAACTAAATCTCTATGGCGATCATGGAAGTGACAGACCATCCTAGACTACTGTTTCTAAGGTGTATTTATGTTTTATCTTTTCCTAAAAACTAACCTCACTGGAATGACCAGATGACTGGTTCATATTCTGTGGATCCCCATGAACACCTGAAGTTGGTCTTCTCTTGCTAACCTCTTATGTCAATTATTAGGTCATCCAAAATATCTAAGCAGGAGAGTACCCACAAATTTGGTACAGGGTGTTTTAAAAAATGACCACAGTACATGCATTCTTCAAGTAGTCTGTGTAGCTTGTTGGGTGATGTGCCAGTTCATTGGGAAGACTGGTTTCAGGGGTTCCTTAGATATCAGCCTATCTTTATGGTTGGCCCTCTCCAGGCTGTGGGTTGATGGCACAGGCTGGCTTGTCACAGAGCTGTAATGTGGGCTGATATGATTTGTCACAAACATCTTGTGAAATTTTCTTGGCTTCTAAACTGGTCACTGGATAACAGTCTCCTCCCAAACATGCCACTGACCTTTGTTTGATATATCTGAGGGAGACAGAAGTCAGTGAGGTATCTAGTGTGGTTTGTGAAAAAAAAAATCAGTTATTCATAGACTCGCAATCATCACCTAATGTTAAAAAAAGTATCAGGTTTGATTTCAGTTTTAAACCTTTGTATGTTGGAATTTGGGCTTTTCATTATTTGTTACTTTGCTTATTCGGGAATAGATGAGCCAAACTGGTACTCAAAGGGCAGGGAGAATTTCAGGGTGTGAGTGGGATAGTCCAATGCCTGTTTATAAACCAATTTGATTTTTCAGGCAACACTTTAGGTAATTCCAAAGGCTTTACCCACAAGGTCTCATGGGAAAAACCAGCCATTTCCATCCAGATTTGGTCAGTCACTGCTGTCCAGTCTCCACAACTTCTTCCAGTCAAGGATTTGGTAGGCCCACGTGACACTAGCCATGTTTCTTCACGTACAGGTCTGAGTAATATTTGGTTTAACCTCATTTCATTGCAGATGAGGAAAACCTCCCAGCCTATGTTGAATGAAACCAAGTTTCCTTTTCTTTAAAGGAAATGGCATATAAAGCCATGGATTGAGAACTGAATGTCATTAGTTGAGAACTTAATGTATTTGTTTCAAAGCCCAGGTGCTGCCTTCATTCCAGGTTCATTTTCTGAGACCTCATTATAGGAGAAGGGAAGAATCTCGAAGATACTCTTCCCCACTCGGAATCAGTATGGGGTAACCTTTCTATTTCTCACCCCTACCTGACATCAGGGTCATAAAACTGCTGGAGCTTGGGGTTCCCTCAACAGTGTGACTGCCTGGTCTTCCGTGCTCCACCTGACCTTCCTCCGGACTTGGCCTCTTGTGTCTACCGTCACAGTAAGTGATAACAGGCTTCACTTTCAGCTTGTAGCTGAGCTGACAACTCCAGCACCTGCAAGTTGGAACTCAGCTACCCAGAAGCATTCCAGTGACCACATGAGCAAGGATGGCCACCACTCGAAAAAGTGAGTTTGAGAAAGTTCTCATAAATTTGCTCCCAAATATTTTATTAGGTTTTATAAAAAGTTTCATATAAAAAAAAACAGGAAAGTTATGTGTGACACAGAACACCACATGGAAAGGGTGCTGATGGGTGTGTTTTCTAATTTCTCTACAAAATTAACCAGCCATGATGAAGGGGAGAGAGTTAAAAAGTATCATTTCAGAGTACAAAAAGCATGTGCTAATTTTTAAGTGCAAAGAAAGCTCATAATAAAATAGACTTTAAAAATTACAAATAAAAATCTGTACATCGAGGATATTTTTAAGGCCTTTCCATGGATATAGCACTTGGTAGAAAGAGGAGACCGACCGCCAAGAGGAGGGACCGTCACGTCAGGTATTACAGGTCTGGCCCATTTCTGCTTGCAGGACCATCTCTTCTTTCCTCAAGGGGAAAGTGTCGATCAGGTTGAAGAGAGTCAGAGGCGTCACCAGGGAGACATAGCGCTCCTTGTCCGTTCCATGCTTATCCACTAGCACCATGCTGAAGGAATACAGTGGGATTTGTAACAGCAGCCTAGGAAAGACAGAGTCAAGAGAAGACGAGGTCAAACTCAACCGTCAGGAGTTCTGGCTAAGTACCATTGTCTGCATCATCCTTTACTCTCCTGCTACTAGAATTGTGGTCCCTACACATGGGGACTTGTTAGAGATGGCACATCCCACACTCCACCCCAAACCTACTGACCCAGAGTGTGCATTATTAGCAGGACCCTTAGTGACCCTTAGTGACAGCACTGCTTTAGACGATGGTCAGGGAGACTTGAGGCCAGCAGTGTTGCTATGCACGTGCTATCTGTATGCTACAAGGCGGGTCTAAAGTTATTTTGTGTTGGCTTGGAGTCAAACCAGTCTGTAGAATAGAAATGTTTGCACAGCCACATTAGGACTAGATCAATGGTTAGCAATAGAGGCATTCAGAGATGTTTTAATTACCACAATGGGGGGATTGAGCGCCCACAATGGGCACTCCTGGTCTCTAGTGAGTAGGGGCAGAGATGCTGCTAAACAGCCCACCATGCATACCCCCTCCCCACCAAAGAATTATTTGGTTCCAAGTGATAATAATAGTACTGCATCTATAGTTCTGGCCCATGGGGTGGCCAGCTCAGGACTACACAGTGAAGAGAGGATTGAACTTGGCCTCTATCCCTAGCTATATTGACTTGGTTAATTGTAATAGTTTTTGTACTCTGCCTCATTAGAATTTAAACTGCAAAAAATATTTTATATATAATAGTACAATGATGTTTAAAATTATTTTGTTTAAAAATATTCTTTTAATTATGATAACATTAGGATTTTCCCCAACAGATATATCCCTGCCATCTTGAAAAGGAGAAAATGATCAGTTTAAATACATGACTCTGGAAATGAGGTTTTGGATTTTCCTGCCTTTTTTAAAGATTGATTTATTTATGCATACAAGAGATGGGGTACAGGCCAGAGGTGTGGGGGGGTTGAGAGGATTCACCATAGACAGAGTGGGGGGCAGATCTACTGAAATGCACTGCTGAGGGGAGCAGCGGGCGAGTCAGGAGAGGTCTGCTACACCATGTGGGTCACCTCCCTGGCCAGGGATCAAACTCATGCCATGCCGCAGTGGCTGCTGACAGCTTCACAGTGGTGTGTCTTAACCCCTTGCGCCACCAGGGAGGCCCCAGGATTTTCCTGCTTTTGATACTGAAAGCATAGACATGCAAGTTTACTTAAGTTTATGCTGCTTCCTCTAGGCATAAGGGGCTTTTTCTTTTTTAAATTCTGTAATTAGGGGCCTCCCTGGTGGCATAAGGTGTTAAGACGCAACCTATGGAGCTATCCACAGCCACTACAGCATGAGTTCAATTCCAGGCCAGGGAGCTACCCAAATAGCTAGGCAGACCTCTCCTGACTTGCCTCCTGCTGCCCTCAACAGTGTAGTTCAGTCAATCTGCCTGTTCTGTTCCCCACTCTGTCTCTGGTGAATCCTCTCACACCCCACCCCTCTGGCCTGTACCTCAGTTCTTCTATGCATAAATAAATCTTTAAAAAAATAAAATGAAATTCTGTAATTAGGTCAAATATTTCTTTGCATCCTCAGCACTCTATGGAAAAAAAATCACATTTTGAAAGAGTTGGTAGTGTGTTCAACCAGTACTGTTTAGTAACATTGAACTACAGTCTCTAGGGCTTTTTGAATTAGTGGAAGTTTCTCCTCAATGTTCACTTATGTTCATGTCCTTTCCACCACACAGGCAACCTTTCTAAGGGCCGATACATTACCAAAATATGTGCGCATTTAAGGTTGTGTTCTGTGCATCTGAACTTTAATTTATATGAAGTGTATTATAAATCACATTCCTTTTCTTTTTATTCAAATGGGTTTTGAAATCTTTTTCCCTTTAAAGGTTCTTCACCAAGTCAGTATTTCAAAATACTTTTCTGTAGATTGATGACTTTATAAAACTTTTCCAATGGATTATTTATCATATTGGGTTGAGGAAATCCTACATAAAAATATATACTTTTATCCTTGGGATTTAGTCACAGTACTAAATTATCGATATATTAAAGTATAACCTTTATCTACCCATACATTCCACAGAAAAAAACTTTAGAAAACCTTGCTGTAGGTATATGTAAGTATACATGTGCTTTAACTATTTCTTGAACTTTACTATTCTTGTACACATTGCATCTTTGAAAATATTGCTCCAGTGAGCTGAGTCCACAATTTAGTATAAAGATGTTTAGATGAAAATTGGAAAAATGAAACACATGGACAAGAGAGCCCAGTGGGAAAAAACTAAGCCTGCTCACTGCCATCTTTGGATTTGTTTTAGATGTCTGCAGGCCGTATGTGAGGCAGAATACACACTGCCCTCTGGACTTGCTGTGAAATATTTTGGAGCGAGGTCACCAAGATGGCGACGTAGGTCATTCCTGACTTCACACCCCCTCAAGAGCTACTAGCAATTCTTAAAGGACAAGACTGCAGAACATCTAGAGCCTGGGAGTGAGACGGAAGTGCCCCTTGCACTACAGGCTGGATTAGAAAGGTAAGAAGCTGCTATTGCTGGCCGCACTGCCCTCTTCCTAGGTTGGAACATTCATTACACTAAGAGGTTTCCCTGGAGCCTAGGTTCCTCCAGTGGGAAAGGAACCAAAAAAGTGACATCCAGCACCCCCAGCATTGTGGGTCACTTTGTGGGAACCCCTACTCTGATTCTGCCACACATGCATCATGGGAAACAGTGGTAGAGAAACAAGGATGCACTTCTAGCACTAGGATCTTGGCAGGTAGAGTTCCTACCTCCAGAGCCCAAGTAGCAGCCCCAACTGGGTGCACAGTCTGAACAGGATACTCAGCAGGGTTCAGGTCTGCCTGGTTTGGGCCCCTAAATGCAAAGTTTTGCAGGCTCTGGAGCCTGGTGTGGTCCAGCCTAGGCAGGAGAGCTTAGTTGTAAGTCTTGGTTCCGCCAAGAAGGGCTGATAGCTTTGGAGCAAGGGCCACTTTGAGTCAAGACCACAAAGAGCCTTAATGGCCCTGGGGCTGCTTCCCCCCTGCACCCTGAAATGAATTCATGGGCCCACTTCATGCTGATACAGCCTACAGGCAACCTTACCAGCATGCAGGAAGCTGTGTGGCCCTATGAGCAAGGCTTTTAGTGGTTTTTGCTCTGCTGATAGGAAAAGCCACTACTTCAACCGGATCAGGATACACAGTGCACACACTTGCCTGATTTGAGTCCACAAACTATGTGCCCTGCAGGGCCTATCTACTGTGGCAGGAAAGTTAATTCAGAGCTGACCCACTGCTAGTAGGCCTGATCAATCAAGGCAACAATAAAGCGCATCCTACAGCCTCACCTGGGCAGGAGTCAAACTAGCTGTTGTCAGCCAGTGGGACACCCCCTCAACATTAGAGCTTGAGCAACTGCATCTCCCAAGTAGACCCTACTAGCAGGCCCCATCTGCTCAAGGATGTTACCAGAAGTGTCCAGAAAGCTGAGTTCACCATAGGTTTGCTTCCATTGAGAGAGTTCTTCTCCAATATCTGGCAGAGGATACCACTTAATCAAATATGCAGATACCAATGTGAAGAATCAAGGGTCACAAAATAACAAGTGAATACAAAACCACCAAAGGAAACTAAAATCTCTAGTAACTGATCCTAAAGAAATGGAAATATAGGAACTATTAGACAATAATTCAAAATAATCCTCTTAAAGTGAATTATAAGAACATGAGCAACTAAAATTAGCAGAATAGAAGAGAAAGAATTTCAAAGAAACCCCTAACAGAAATCCTAGAACTGAAGGAGGGAGGGAGGAGCACAGGGGACTGAGGTGATGGTACATGCGCGAATTGGTGAAGGAAAGTCTGTGGGGACACCTGAGTAGGGGGAAAGAAAGCAAACTGAAAAATTTAATCAGCAGCTTCAAAAGCAGGCTTTACTATGCAGAAGCATCAGTGACTTGCAATTCCCCAGTTAGAACAGCAAAAGTAAAGAGGGAAGAAAGTCTCCTGGACTTATGGGGACACGATGAAACAATGTTCGAATGGGGGAATTTTACGAGGAGAAAAGGATAGAAAGCATACTTTAGGCAATAATGGTTGAAAGCCTCTCAAACCTAGAGAGAGAGACAGCCAGGAGACCCAAAATAGAGTGAAACCCAATAGACTACACTGAGACACATATTGGAATTATATTGTCAAAAGCAGTAAGAAGATGTTCATTATATACACAGGAACCCAAACACAGCTATCATTTGATTTTTCAAGAAAACCTTTTCAGGACAGAAGAGAATGAGCTGCCGTATTCCAGAGAAGCTGTCCTTTAGAAGTAAGGATGAAGACTTTTCCAAAAAAAAAAAAAAAAACAAAAGAAAAGCTGAAGGATTCATCCTCTGCTTTAGGTCTGCCTTGCAAAAAAATATGATAAAGGGAGATCTTTGAATGGAAGTAAAAGTATGCTAATTAAATACATGTATGGCAATAGTAGTACACAATTTACATAAGTCTAAAAGTTAAAAAATGACCAAACCTGCAATGATTTGTTATAAAAATTATTTTAAATTGTAACAGCAATTGGGGGGGGGAGTGTAAAATTATAATAGAAAAACTATTTTGTTGTCGGAAAAGTCACGATGCATTTTTGCTTGAAAAGCAGAAAAAATAGGTCATGACATTTCTGAGAGCTGAATAGGTTTTTCTATTAAAGTCATTATAGTTTAAAATATTTTATGGTAACAAAAAAATGGGAAAACCTGTAGTAATCATGATAAAGAAGCCCAAGCATTCTGCTACGAGACATCAACACATAAAAAAAGACAGCAGGAAGAAACAATGGACCGCCAAAGCAGGCAGAGAACAAAATGGCAGTAGTAGTCCTCACTTCAAATGGACACATACTAAACCAACCAAAAGAGCCCTTCAGCCATTCTAAGATTTTTTTTAAAAAATGGGATCCAAGAAAGAGGTTCAAGGTGGAGGAGCAGCGAGATCCTGTGTCACCTCCTCCCCACAACACAAGAAGCCTGCAATGATATAGGAACAGCTGTTTCTCTGAAAAAGCAATGAGCATAAGAAGCTGTGATGGAAACCACTGGAAAGCATAGGAAATGCCTAGACAGTCTTACCAGGCCTGCCACTGGGCACTGTGGTCCACGGTTGGGATTCGGAACAAAGGCAACACAAAGCTCCCCGGCAACTAAACGGTTTACTTCCCACATTGGAAGCTCCAGCACCCACATCCAGGTAAAGAAAAGAGAATTTGAGTTCCCCAAAGGAGAGATGCCAGAATGGGTAACAAAGGGAGTAGATTGATCAAAGACCTAACTGAGGAACTGGAATTTTATTTTATTTTTTTTTTTATAAATTTTATTGTTATATTCCCCATACAATTGCAGCCCCCCATTCTGACCCCAATCCCTCCCCTCCCGCCCCTGCCCCCCTAAAAGTGTCTCTGGTTCATAGTTTTCTGTTGATTTTGATTTTCACTTTCTTATAGTTATTCATTTTCCTGGTCCCTTATTTAAGTTTTCTAGATTCCTGCTATGAGTGAGACCATCCGGTATTTTTCTTTTTCTTTTTGGCTTATTTCGCTGAGCATGATCCCTTCCAGCGCCATCCATGTTGCTGCAAATTGCATGTGTTTAACTTTTTTGAATGCTGAGTAATATTCCATGGTATATATGTACCACATCTTCTTGATCCAGTCATCTATTTTTGGGCATTTGGGTTGTTTCCAAAGCTTAGCTATTGTAAACAGTGCTGCTATAAACATAGGGGTGCAGGTGTTGTTTGGAATTGATGTTTCTGTGTCCTTTGGGTAAATACCTAGGAGTGGAATTGCTGGATCATATGGAAGCTCTATGTTTAGTAGGTCCAGAAATCTCCACACAGCTCTCCACAGTGGTTGGACCAGTTTGCACTCCCACCAACAGTGCAGAAGAAGGAACTGGAATTTTCAACAAATGTAAAGCCATCTGGAAGGAGGGGCAATCTCTCCAAGAATGGAGATGCAGCTCAGCGCCATCGCTGGGCCATGTAGTGCTGGCACAGGCTGATGCCACACTGGTTGAAATCAACAGCACCAGGGATGGAGGACAAAACACCCTATCCCTCCGCCTCACTGCTCTTGTAGCTTTTCAGATAGTTCTCGTGACTCCTGGGGGCCCATCCACCCACCACCTTCTGGACACCAACAGCTGGAGCTCATGCCTGTGGGGAAAACCAGAACCTGCAAGAACAGGCCAGTCACAGTTTCCTCCTGGGCCCGCAGCTCCCACAGTCCCCATGAAACACCCACCCCTCCAAGTTGGTGGTGCCTCCATTTCTATGCAGTCTATTCTGCTACAGGACACCCATATTACCTGCCTCCAGCCTACGTCTCAGTGGCCCTACTCTTGCCCACATTCCTAGGGGGAAAACCTTTGCTGAGACTAGAGCTCAGTTATGGCAGAGGGGCCAGTTCCAGCCTGAGACTAAGGGCGTGCTCTGCTATGGTGCAGATCCCTCCCTCAGCTTAAGCAGCTGGACCTCCAGCATGTGTCCTTGGCATTCCTCAGCAGCAGCAACCTTGCTTCCCACTGCCCTGAAATCCCAGCCTCGAGGCAGGGATCTCAGGCCATCACCCTGCACTGGCTTCCAAGTTCCAAATACCATGACTGTTGAAGAGATTTCATCCTGCACAGCAACAGGAGGCCCCGCATCCCGGCCCACACCCTAGGCCTACACCCTGCAACTTGCAGCTCTAACACAAGGTGATGCGTCAAGACTGGGAAAGAAAGCTGTTTACCCAAACCCACAGAAACAGACAGGACTAGACACTAATTTCAGGTTCAAGATAAAACCCCGGGGGGGGGGGGGAACCTCACTGCCACAGAATGAATTAAACTATCTTCAGATTTTCAAAGCATCAGTTTTAAGGATTCTCTCTGAAATGAGAATGGATGATGAACAAAATGAGAACTACAGCAAAGCAAAGAATGGCAAAGCTGCAAACAATCCTCGAGCTAAAGAATGCAGTACCAGAAAAAAATACAAGAGAGGCTCCACAGTGGACCAGGTGAAGCAGCAGACAGAGCCAGCAAGCAGAGAGAGGGTGGTGGACAGCACCTAACCAGACCAGCAAAAAGGGAAAAAGTTCAGATTCCTTTGTAAAAATGAAGATTACTGAAGAGCCTCATAGAATGAAATCAAGAATATTCACATCACGTGGGGGTCCATAAGGAGCGGGCGAAGGGGCAGACATCTTGTTGAGAGATAGCCGAGAATGTCCTCAGCCTGGGGAAAAGAGCATCTAGATCCACGAAGCTTAAAGAGTCCCAAGCAAACCCAAATACACATGTACCAAGACACATTATAAATATTACAATTAATTGGCGACTCCACCCACAACGTGATGGGGTTGGGATGCACGCCCTCACCTAAAAACAACTAGAAAAAAACGTTTGCTCATAGGAAGATCCAGAAACTGTCCTGTCTAGAGTCCCAGGACTTTCTTCAAACTAAGGCTGGTGGCCCCGGCAGGGAAGTAAGGGGCGGTGCCGGGGAGAGTAGATAACCCAGCCAGCAGAAGGGGCTTAGGGGTCAACAACCCATTCCACGAGGGGGCAACTGAGGGCCTAGGGAGAGTCCCTGGAGGCACGCTGCTGATACACGTGCAGGCGCAGACCTGGGAAATTGGAAAATTTGCAGCGGACTCGGGCACCAGAAGCTCCCTCCCACCCCGCTCCCGGGAGAGAGAAAGAAGACACCAGGTGGAGGCAGCCTGGCCTCCGGACTCCATAAAGGGCCCAAGAGCAGAGAAGGACTTCTGAGGTAACTCATAACTCCCATAGGAAGTAAACAAACAGCACGAGGATCCTGTAGCCCACACAAGCAGCGACCATTGTCAGTGGCCATGGTGATAAGGCAGCAGGTGCCCGCCTGCCAAGCACAGTCTAGACCTGGAGCATGAGCCTGGCAGTCCTGACCTAGCTCCCCCCACCAGAAGACTCAGGTTTCATAGATCACACCCTGCCGCAGGAACAGGGAGGTGAGGTGGGCAGTGAGATAACCTGCACACAGAATACAGCTTGCTGTGAAATGAAGGAGGTAGACGTGACCAATCATGCCTGTAATGGAGAATTAAAGCCCCAGACTCCCCTCCTACCCACACCTCATACCACAGCACACCGAGAAAACTAAATCCCTAGCACCCAAACACACACACACACACCACAAATAAGGCCACACATGCCTAGGAAGCAAGGAACATCTGAACACAGATGGAAAAGCAAAATGAAGACGCGAGCTCCTAGGACAAATACAAAGGATACAGAAATAGGAGCTGTCAGACAAAGGCAATATTACAATAAATAACATTAAAAATGCTAAATCAAAGTTCAAAGGCAGTTGTAAGATCTTAGGAAGGAGATCCAGGAACAAAGTTCTTCACCAAAGCAACTGAATAGATTTTTTAAAATCATAGAAAAAAGACTGCATGAAATGCAGGCAAATTCAGAAACCGCTTTAAATAGAATCAAACCAACAAAATGAAGAATTTCAGAAGTAGAAGATTCAAATGAACATATTGATAGGGGCTAGGGAGGGGGAGGCGATCTGTTGAGACACAGGGCGTGGTATAGTAGGAAATCTGCACACATATTGTTTATGGCCGCTTGTCTGCTCAGAGTTACTTTTCCAGCCCAAGGACACATCGGTATCTGAAGACCAGCTTCATTACACTGGGACAAGCATGAAGCCAGGTGTCCAGCAGGGTGATAAGGAGTTCCAGTGGGTGGACATCATGAGCTCTGGCAGCAGCGAAGGCCTGCTTACTGCTGCACTGTCTTGGTTCAACTCACTATAGAAAGCCAGCTGGAAATGAAATGTTAAGGTGGTACTTTAGGGTGTTAACACCCCATTTTCCAGATTGCCAGCTGTCTGATGAAAGCACACCTCAAAGAGTCAATTCTGGTCTCTGTTTTACTGGCATTCAGTGGTGACAGGCTGCCCAAACTCCAGTCTTCTGGTTACAAAATCACCCATTCAGAAAGAGAATCAAGGCAAAGAACAGGTGAGAAAACTCTGAGAGGTATCAGACTCAATTAGAAGAGGAAACTTAATTGGGATCCCAGAAGGTGAAAAGAGAACTAGGAGCAAAAATCCTATTCAAAAAAATAACTGAAAATTTCCCAAAATGAAAAAAATGAATTAAATATGGATGTCCAGGAAGCAGAGAGAATACCCAAGTTTTTAAATGGTAGAGAAAAAAATTTGGAGGCAGGAAGGAAAAAAAACTTATAAATTAGGCTCATCCAGACACTCTCCAGGCAAGAAGAGATTGGAAGGAAGTGTCCACAATCCTCAAAGATAAGAACTGCCAGCCAAGAGTAGTCTATCCTGCAAAATTATTATTCAAGTATGAATGTGAAACAAACTTCATTGGATTCTGTTTGGGAAAACCTTTGTCATCACCAGACCTGCCCTTCGAGAAATGTTGAAGAGTTCTAAAAGAAAAAAAATAAAACACAAATTCCTGAGCAAAATGACAATACAAATAGAAAACCAAAAGCATAAGCAAGATTATGTGTCAACAAAACACTAAGGGGAGGTGAAATGGACCAAACCTGTATAGTTAGAAGTTGGAGAGCAGGCACCAGCTCATAAAGATCTTAAAACATGGGAATGAAAAATTCCATCATAACCAAAAATCCAGAAGAGTCCCACAAACAAATTGATAGACACCATAAGGAAAGCCATTTAGAAAGAACAGAATCAACAACAAAATAACAGTTCATATCGATTATCACCCTAAAAGTGAATGGTCTGAATTCACCAATTAAAGACATGCACAAAAACGTGGGCAAAAGAGTTTCAGCCATTTATACTTTGTTTACAAGAGACCCATTTAAAACCAAAAGACAAAAAATTCCCTAAAAATAAAAGGTTGGGGCAAGGTCATCCATGTTAATTCACAGTGAAAGGAGGAAGTGCTGTTTTCATCAGATAACAGACTTTAAACTAAAAACAGCAAATTGGGGGCAAAGATAGGCATTATGTAATGACCAAGGGAACAATTCACCAAGATATAACTTATTAATATTTATGCACCTAATACAGGAGCACCTAGTTACATAAAGCAACTATTAACACACCTAAAAGATCAGCAAAACTATGGTCATTGTCTGAGAACTCAACACACCTCTGACATGAAGGGCTAGATGACCCAGACATAAAATTAAGAAAATAAAGTTGTTTGATGAAATGTTAGAACAGGTGGATTTATTGGACATTTACGGAGTGTTTCATTTCAAAGTAAATGAATACATTTTCTTTCCAAGTACACATAAAACATACTCAAGAATAGATCATATAATAGGATATATAACATGTCTCAGAAAATATACAAACATAAGAACCACACCAAACATCTTCACAGACCACAAGCTATAAACCTAGAAATTAACCAGAAAAAGAGTCCCGGAATAAACCAAAACATGTGAAGACAAAACAAAATGCTCAAAAAGAAGTCAAGGAGTACCTAGAGATTAATGAAATGGAGACAAGCTACTTGACCCTATGGGATGTTCTCAAAGCAGTACTTATATAGGAAGTTTATAGCAATAGGGCCCATGTTAAAAAAAAAAAAAAAAAAAAAAAAACTCAACAATCTAACGCTGCAGCTGAAAGAACTAGAAAAAGGAAAAAATAATCCAAAAACCAGTGAAGTAAAATTTGAACAGCAATAAATGAAATAGGAAACAAGAAGACAGTCCAACTGGTTCTTTGAAAAAAATAAACAAAATTGACAGGCCATTAACTAGGCTTCAGGAGAGAGAAAACTCAAATAGACTCAACAATAAAAGAGGTGAAATTACAACAGATACTGCAGAAATTCATAGGATCATAAAACCCTTTCACAAAAGTATGTAAACAAGCTGTGTAACCTAGAATGGACAAATTTTTATATTCATACAACTCCCAAGATTCAATCAGGATGAAATGGACAGCTTAAAAGTCCTAATCACAAGTGCCAAAATTGAAATAAAAAATTTCCCTAAGAAAAGCTCAGGACTAGATAGCTTCTCCAGTGAATTCTATGGAAACTTCAAAGAAGATCTAATACCTATTCTACTCAAATTCTTAAAAAAATTGAAATAGGAGATAAACTTCCTCATATATTCTGTGAGGCCCACATTACCCTGACCCCAAACTACAACAAAAACAGTACAAAGAGGTGGGCCTCCCTGGTGGCGCAGAGGTTGAGCGCTGGGTTGCGAAGCTGCAGCTTCTGCGGCGCCGGTTCGAACCCCGGTTGCTCCCTGGCCACCGGAGGAGGGTCCCACATGGCGCGCAGACCTCTCCTGCCGCCCACTGCTCCCCTCAGCAGTGTACTTTGTCCGTCTGCCTGCTCTGCTCCCCGCTCTGGCTCTGGTGAATTCTCTCACCCTCATCTTTAAGGGAAAAAAAAAAAAAAAGTACAAAGAGGGCCTCCACAGTGGCGCAGCGGTTGAGTGCTGGGTTGCGAAGTTGCCCACAGCCTCTGCAGCACCTGTTCAATCCCCGGCCCCGAGGCGAGAGTCCCACATGGCACGCAGACCTCTCCTGCCGCCCGCTGCTCCCCGCAGCAGTGTACTTCGGTCCTTCTGCCTGTTCTGCTCCCCGCTCTGGCTCTGGTGAATTCTCTCACCCTCCCGCACTTCTGACTGTACCCAGTGCTTGTATAATAAATACATCTTTAAAACAAAACAAAAAAAAAACAGTACAAAAGAAAATTATAGACCAATATCTAGTGAACATAGATGCAGAAATCCTCAACAAAATCCTAGCACACCAAATACAGCAAGTGGGTTTCATCCCAAGGATGCAAGGCCTGTTCAACAAACATACCAATGTCATTCACCAGATCAACAGAAAGGAAGATAAAAGGTGCACAATCATCTCAATAGATGACAAAAAAGCATTTGTTAAGATTTAACATCCATTTATGATAAATCATTCAATAAAATGGGAATAAATGGAAGTTATCTAAACATTATAATAGCCATATATGACAACCCCACAGCCAACATCATACACAATGATGAAAAGCTGAAAGTGTGCTAAGATCAGGAAAACGATAAGGATGCTCACTTTCACCACTATTTTCCCACAAGTCCTAACTGAACCAATTAGGTAAGAAAAATATGTTATATGAATCCAAAGTGAAACTGTCACTATTTGCAAATGACATTTAATATACTTAGACAAACCAAATGACTACCAAAAAAATAGAAATAAATGAAAGCAGTAAAGTAGCAGGATACAAAAATCAGTAGCATTGCTATATGCAAACAATGTGTCAGAGGCAAGGGAAATAAGGAATACAATCCCATTTATAGTCATGCCAAAAAAGAATGGAATACCTGGAGGTTAAGGGCTTATATATTTAAAACTATGAAACTCTGAAAAGAAAGAAAAGATACAAAGAAATGGAAAGATATCCCGTGCTCCTATTTACAGTAGGTAAGCTATGGAAACAACCCAAATGCTCAAAAATAGATGACTGGATCAAGAAGATGTACATATACACCATCGAATATTACTCAGCAATCAAAAAAAGATAAACTAATGCCATTCGCAGCAACATGGATGGAGCTGGAAGGGATCACGCTCAGTGAAATAAGCCAGAAAGGTAAAGAAAAATACCGGATGGTTTCACTTTTAGGAGGAATGTTGAGGATCCAAATAAGGGATCAGTTAAGAAAAAAAATTATAATAAATATCAACATTAACAGGCAACTATAAACCAGAGACATTCTACAGGCAGGAGCAGGGGGGAGGGGAGTAGGATGAGCACAAGGGACTATGGTGATAGTACATGGGTGAATTAGTGGTGGAAATTTCACAGGGACTATAACAGAGATGAGAAAGCATACATTGTACAAAAATGAAGAATGATGTAAAAAATATATAAAATAAAGAAAGTTATCCCATGCTCACAGATTTGAAGAATTATCATTAAAATGATAATTATCATGAAACATGGTCATATTACCTAGAGCAATTTACAGATTCAATGCATACCTGTCAAATTGATTTTTTTTCAAAGTAACAAAAATGTTATAAAAGATATACAGAATCACAAAAGGCTAAAGCAATCTTGAGAGAAAAGACAAAAAATGAAGGTATCACGCTTCCTGACGTCAAACTATAAACTTACACAGCAACAGTAATCAAAGCAGTATGGCACTGAAACAAAAAGAAACTAAGACCAATGGAGAATAGAAACTCCAGCGAAACTCACAGAAATAGAGACAGTTAATCTGAAAAAGGTGCTATAGTCATACAATGGAGAAAATTAGCCTCTTTAATAAGTGATTTTGGAAAATATGGAGTAAAGATCTGGATATAAGAACCAAAACCATAAAGCCCTTGGGGAGAAAACAAAACAATACAGGGGACACATTATAGGACATTTTTTCACAAAGATGTATTTGGGGACTCAACATCAATGACAAGGAAAACAAAAGCAAAAATAAGTAGGACTACATCAAACTAAAAAAGCTTTTGTACCTCCACAGAAAGCATCAGAAAACCATAAAAGACAAGCTACAGAATTGGAGAAAATATTTGTACATTGCAATCTGACAAGATGTTACTCTCCAACATTTGCAAAGTTCCTATATAATCCAACATCAAAACAATCCAGTCAAAAATGGGAAGAGGATCTGAATAGACACTTTCATAAATAAGACATTCAGATGGCCTACAGACATGAAAACGTGCTCACTATCACTTACTATAAGTGAAATGCATATCAAAACCACAATGATATACCACCTCACCCCTGTGAGAATGGCCAATTAAAAAAAAAAAAAAAAGACTGGAGTCTACTAATGTTGGCAACGCTGCAGTGGAAGAGGAATTCTCATCCACTGTTGGTGGGAAATACAAGTTGGTGCAGCCCCTGTAGAAAACAGTGTGGAGATTTAAGAAAATGAAGACTGCTGTGTCAACCAGCAATACCTCTATTAGGCATTTATACAAAGAAATGCCTGTGTACATAGCAGCGTTGTCCACAATTGTCAAATCATGGAACCACCTAAGTGCCCTTCAACAAATGGATAAAGAAATTGTGGAATATATATGCAATGGAATAATACACAGCTATGAAAAAGATTAAATAGTGGGCTATGGGACATAATGCATGGACTTTGAGGTGATTAAGTGAAATAAGTTAAAAAGTGAAACAAAGATAGATGGTTTTCTTCATTTGTGGACTATAAATAATAAAAAAAACATACAATGGCAAAATGCTATAGGAATAAATCCTGAAGTCAGTGAAAGAATATAATGGGTACCAGAGGAAACAGCAGGGATGGAGGAACAGATGGGGGGGTAGAAGTAGATGGGGTATTGGCATGATTGCTGGAGGGTGAGTGGTACATGTGCACATATGAAAGAGCAAAAATTAAAAGAAAATTTAAAAAATTGTAGTTAGAGGCCGATTTTAACACACCAGGCCCTCTTTGCCTTCTCTCCTGTCCCAGAATCACAGTGGTAGAGTGGGGATAGAGGGGGACGTGCAGGCGAACAAATGCTAATAGAGCACCCATGCTGGAGGCCAGAGAGCTACGGGGTAAGGGTACAGAGGCAGAGAGGGGAGGGAAGAGAACTAAAACTATGACAGTGGCTGCAAGTGTGATCTGGAGCGGGGGTACTCTACTACATCGATAGACACTAGGGGTAAAATTTTCCTGATTTTAAAATAAAGTCATGCAGTATAGGGAAAAAATTGCAATAATTCAAGAACCTTAAAAGCAGCTAGAGAAAAATGAGGCACATACAAGGGAAGCCCCTGTAAGATCAGCGAATTTCTTCCAGAAACCTTACAATTTAGAAGGAATGGCATAATATATTCAAAGTGCTAAAAGGAAAGGTTTCTAATCAAGAATACCAGGTAGGTTGCCACTCAGAACTGAAGTAGCAATGAAGAGCGGTACAGACAAATGTTAAAAAGAACTCACTATCACTAACCTGCCCATGCAAGAAATACTAAAGGGGTGTCTATAAAATTAAAGAAACACCACATAGAAGCAGCAAAAAACAAAGGGGAAGAAAACCCCATGCAACGAGCCTAATAAGTAAACATAGTAAAGGTGCAGAATCAATCACATAAAAAAATCTAGCACAAAGCTTGAAAGACAAAAGCACCATGAATAAAAATTACATAACCAGTTAATGGATACATAGGAAGAAATGGGAGGACAATAAAAACAAAATGTGGGGGTGGAGGAGAATAAGAAATGTGGACTGTTTAAATGAGCTCAAGATTAACTTGCTTAATGAATTGAACAAACCTAGTGGAAATGGACATTCTTAGAATTATACTATCATCCAAGATTGACTAGGGAAGAAATAGAAAACCTGAACAAACCAATCACAAGCAAGGGAATTGAAACAGTAATCAAAACTCTCCCCCAAAAAACAAAAGTCCAGGGCCAGATGGCTTCACAAGTGAGTTTTACCAAAAAAAAAAAAAAAAAAAAAAAAAAAAAAAAAAAAAAAAAAATCAAGGAAGAAGGAATTCTCCCAAACACATTTTATGAGGCTGACATTACAATAATACCAAAACCAAAGACAACAGAGGAAACTACAGGCCAATCTCTCTAGTGAACATAACTCAAAAATCTTCAGTAAAATCTTACCAAACCAAATCCAACAATGCATTTAAAAGATCATAAACCATGACCAACTGGGATTTATACCAGGACAAAATGATGGTTCAACATCTGAAAATAATCAATGTAATTCACCACATCAACAACCAAAAAAAAAAAAAAAAAAACATGACATATCAAATACTTTCTCAGCATCTATTGATAAGATTCAGCATCCATTTATGTTGAAAACCCATGGAAAATTGTAAATAAATGGAATGTACTTTAATATAATAAAAGCCATATATGACAAACCCACAGCTAGTATCTTTCTAGATACTAGAAAGTATCTAGTTTGGTTTTTTGGTGAAAAACCAAAAGCCTTTCCACTAAGATCTGGTACAAGACAAGGATGTCCACTCTCACCACTACTATTCAACATAGTGCTAGCAATCCTGGCCAGAGCAGTTAGACAAAAGAAAGCAATGAATGGAATGCAAATTGGAAAAGAAAACTGTATTATTTGCAGATGATATAATATAGAGAACCTCAAAGTCTACTCAAAAAAAACTAATTGAAACAAATAGTTCAGCAAATGGCAGGAAACAAAATCTACACAAAAACCAGAAATAGAAGGCACAAAGAAATGGAAAGCTATTACCTGCTAATGCAAAGTAACAATCAACATTGTCAAAAAGGCCATCCTACTCAAAGCAATTTATAAATTCAGTGCTATCCCAATAAAATTACCAAGTGGCATTCTTCAAAGAAATAGCACAAAGATTACAGCAATTCATATGGAACCACAAAAGAAAAAAACCAAATAGACAAAGCTATTGATTAAAAGAGGGGAAAATGGAGGAATTAAACTCCCAGACTTCAATCTATACTACAAAGTCATAATAAAAAAAAGCATAATTGTAACAGATCAATGGAATCAAGTTGAAAGCCCAGATATGGACTTTCATGGATAAAATGGATATGTATAGAAGACTTGAATGTAAGACCCAAAAACCATAAAATATATAGGAAAGAATATAGGCAAAACACTCCTTGGCATAAATTTCAGAAACATCTTTGAGGACTCATCTCCAGAAGCAAGGAAAACCAAGGAGAAGATAAACAGCTGGGACTACATCACACTGAAAATCTGTGCAGCAAAAAAGACAGTAGCTAAAGCAAGAACAACTACTGAATGGGAGAAAAGATTTGCACACCATACAACAGTTAAGGGACTGATAATCAAAGATCTATAAGGTTTTTATACAATCAACAAACAACCTAGTCAAAAAAATGGACAGAAGAGCTAAAAAGAAACTTCTCCGGGCCTCCCTGGTGGTGCAAGGGGTTAAGCACAGCACTGTGAAGCTATCCACAGCCTCTGCATCAGAAGTTCGATCCCCCGGCCCCCAGGGAGCAACCCACATGGCGCAGAAGACCTCTCCTGTCACGCCTGCTGCTCCCCTCAGCAGTGTATTTCAGTCAGCCTGCCTGTTCTGCTCCCCACTCTGTCTGGTGAATCCTCTCACCCCCCCTACACCTCTGGCCTGTACCCCAGCTCTTATAAGAATAAATCTTTAAAAAAAAAAATGACACTTCTCTAAGGAAGAAATACAAATAGCCAACAGGCAGATGGAAAAATGTTCATTATTATTATCAGGGAAATGCAAATCAAAAACCACAATGAGGTGCCACCTCACATCTGTGAGAATTAAAATTTAAAAAAACTAGAAACAACAAATGCTGGTGAGGCTGTGGTGGAAGAGGAACCCTCTTATACTGCTGGTGGGGATGTAAACTGGTCCACCCACTATGGAAAGATGTGTGAGGGGCCTCAAAACTCTAAAAATGTATCTATCATATGATCCAGCAATTCCACTAAGACTCTACTCAAAAAACACCAAAACACTAATTTAAAAGGAAAGCTGCACTCCTATGTTTACTGCAGCACTAATTACAATAGCCAAGATATAGAAACAACTCCAATGATCCAGAACAGATGAATGGATCAGGAAGAGTTGGTATATACACAATGATTTACTAATCAGCAATCAAAAAAGAAAGACATGCCATTTGTGGCAACATGGATGGAGCTGGGAGGGATTATGCTAAGCAAAAGGAAACAGATATCTAATGGTTGCACTAATATGGAAATGCAGAAAATCTAAATAAAGGGTCAGGAAAAGAGACAAAACTTGAAGCTGACCATAGGTCTCCTGCAACCAGTGGGGGAGGGGAAAAGATAGGGGTCAAAACAGGGAGGGAAGAGCACAGGGCTATGGTGGTGGAGAACTATGGGGACTACACCTGAGGAGAGAAATCAAATACTATCCAAAAATGAACACCAATGGAAGAAAGTAAATTTGATTAAAAAAAAAGAATCCTGGGCTTCCCCAGGGTGCAGTGGGTTGAGCACAGCACTGTGAAGCTGTCCATAGCCTCTGCAGTGTGGGTTCGATCCCCAGCTGGCCAGGGAGATATCCACATGGCACAGCAGACCTCTCCTGCCTTGCCCGCTGCTCCCCTCAGCAGTGTTTTCAGTCCCTCTGCCTGTTCTGCTCCCCACTCTTTCTCTGGTGAATCCTCTCACCCTCCCGTGCCTCTGGCCCACACCCCAGTTCTTGTATAAATAAATCTATCTTAAAAAAAAAAAGAATCCAAATTGGGAAAGTAAAACTGCCACTATTTACAGATGGCATGATAATATAAATAGAATCACTAAAGACTCCACTAAACGATTAGAAACAAATCAGTGGGCTAAAAAATTCAACATACAAAAATTTTTGCATCGCTATATGCAAATAACTAGATGATAAAAAAAGCAATCACATTTACAGTATCGTCAAAACATTAAATACCTAGCAATAAAGTTAATAGAGGAGAAAGATCTGGTCAACAAAATTTGTAAAACATTATTAAAAGAAATAGAAGACACAAAGAAATGGAAAGATATTCCCTCTTGTGGGTTTGTTGAAATTACCATCTTATTTATGGCAATTTACAGATTCAGTGCAATCCCTATCATTTTTGCCACATTCTTCAAAGAAATAGAGAAAACATTACTGAAATTTATATGGAACTACAAAAGACCCCCAATAGCCAAGGCAATCCTGACAAAAATTAATGGAGGTATCACACTCCCAGACTTCCAACTATCCACAGCCATAGTGATGAAAACATTATGGTATTATTAGAATAAAAATAGACAAAGCGATCAATGCAACAGAATTGAGAGCCCATAAGTAAGCCTACACTTAGTTAATTTATGATAAAGTAGTCAAGGGTATATAACAGAGAAAGGAAAGACTTCACCAAATGCTGTTGGGAAAAATGGACAGCCATATGCAAAAAAAATTATCTAGACCATTCTCACACCCTACAGAAAAATTAAAAACGGATTAAAGACTTGAATGTAAGACCCAAAACCATAAAATACACAGGAAAAAATATAAGCAAAACATTCCAAGACAGTGGCCTTATGGTTGTTTTTGTGGTTTCTACACCAATGGCAAGGGAAACAAAAACAAAAACAAACAGATGGGATTGCAACGAAGTAGAAAGTTTCCGCACAACAGAAAAAACTGATAAAGACACCCTACAAAATGGGAGAAAACGTTTGCGCATTACACATCCAACACGGGGCTAATGTGCAAGATCTATAAAGAACTCAGAACTTAACAAAAAGAGTTACCCAAATCCAAAAACAGCCAGAAGAGCTAAATAGATAGTTGTCCAAAGAAGACATACAGATGGCCAACAGTCACATGAATAAAATGTTCTACATTTATCAGGGAAATGCAAATCAAAACCATAATATAATGCCATCTCATGCCTTTAAGAATGGCCTATGTTGAAAGGAGCAGAAACAACAGGTGTTGGTAAAGGTGTACAGAAAATAGAACCCTCATACACACTGTTGGTAGGAATGTAGATCGGTTCCCCACCCCATGGAAAACAGCATGGATGTGCCTCAAAATATTAAAAGTAGAACTACCATATGACCCAGAAATTCCACTCCTTTTTATCCAAAGAATGCAAAAATACTAATTCAAAAGGATATATGCACTCTTGTGTCCATTGCAGCACTATTTACATTCACCAACTTATGGAAACAACTGGAGTGTCCAAGGGCGGATGACTGAATAAAGAAGATACAATATATACACAATGGACTACTCAGTGACAGATGAAATCTTGCCATTTGCATGCACCACATGGATGGACTGAAGGGCATCATACTAAGTGAAATTAAGTTAGAAGGAGAAAGACAAACACTGGATCATTCCACTCACGTGTGTAACAAAGAAGCAAACAAAGGAACATATAAAACTGAACAAAAAAACCCTAGAAATATGATTACAGAATTGAGGCCACCATAGGGGGAGGGGGCCTGATGTACTATGGTGGCAAATATTGGTGGTTGGTATGGTAACATATATCTGAAGAGTTGTAATCTATTCTAAATCATACATAGTGCTGTAAGCCAGTATTATCACAATGAAAAAAAATGAAATTCTCAGTATGAAAAAAATGGGAGGACAAACTCAAAAAGCTTCTATACAGCAAAAGAAACAACCAACAATATGAAAAGTACCTATGAAATGGGGAAAAAACAACAAATTGTATTATGTGATAAGTGGGTAATATAAAGACATTTAACAACCCCATACAAATCAGTTCAAGGGAAAAAAAATGATGAAATTTAAAATGGGTAAAAGTCTTGAATAATTTCTTCAAAAGAAGATTTAAGAATAGCTAACAGATATACAAAAACATCTCAACATCACTAGTCATTAGAAAAATGCAAATCAAAACCATAGCGAGGTATCAGCTCCTGCCAGTTAGAATGGCCATCGTCGAAAATACAAGAGATTATATGCTGATGAGGATGCAGAAAAAAGGAATCCCTTGAGTACTATTAGTCATATATTCCACAGTGGCCTAAGGGTTAAGTCTCAGTGCTTATCACTGCTATGGTCCGAGTTCAATCCCTGGCCAGGGAACTAACCCACATATGGCACAGCAGGCCTCTCCTGTCTCACCCACTGCTCTCCTCAGCAGTGTATTTCAGTAAGTCCGCCTCTTCTTCTCCCCACTCTGTCCCTGGTGAATCCTTTCACCCCCTGCACCTCTGGCCTACACCCCAATTCTTCTATGCAAAATAGAAATAAAATAATAAGGCAACATTTAAACAAATTTAAAATAGAGCTATCATATGATGTATCATTTCTACTTCTGGGAATATATCCAAAAGAAATGAAAACACTAACTCAACACATTCACAGCAGCATCATTTACAATAAGTAAGACATGGAAATAACTTCAGTTTCCATCAACAGATGAATGGGTAAAGTTGTGGTATATATACACACAGTGGAACATTATGCAGCCATTAAAGAGGGAATATTGCCATTTCCAACATTATTGGATGGACCTTGAGGGCACTATGGTTATGTGAAATTCAGACAGTAAAAAAATTACCATCTCACTTATACATAAAATCTAAACAAAAACCTCAAAAAAGGGGGGGTCTAGAATTGAGGTTACCAGAGGCAGAGGTACAGAATTAGCATTGGTAGAAGGTGGTTAAAAGGTACCAACTTCTAACATAAATGAGTACTAGGCTTGTAATGATTTATTTAACACTGCTGTATGCTACATGTGAAGGTTTAAGAGTACATCCTAAGAATAGTCACTGGGGAACAAATGGTTTTCTTTTACTTTCTGCTGTGTCTACATGAGACCTTGGATGCTAAATACTTCTTGCTATAATTGTTTTATAATACATATAGGTCAAGCAATTGTGTTACACCTTAAACTGATACAGTGATAGATGTCAATTATATCTCAGTAAACCTGGGGGAAATGTGACTTTTTCCTCCCTCCCTCAACTGGATCAAGAGGAAAAAGTCATGACTTAAAATCTAAACTGACTGCACTTTGCCTTTTAAGGGGGAATTTCCAAGAAGATAGGGGAAAGGAATATTTATCTCAATGGGTTGCTAAATTGCTAATTAACTTCTACTGACCAGAAATGAGACAATCTGAAGTCTCTCCCAGGTTTCCTGTGGTGTTAATAAGGACACTCGGGAGTAGATGACTTTGAGAAATGCATTAAAATATCTTTGGCCCAGTAAATGGAGACCATGATGTGAGGTATGAATGGAAAGTTAAACTGCTCTGCATCTTTAAGAAGAGGTGTAGTGGGTGGGGTGAGTTATGATGGGGAGAAGAGGGTTAAGTCCTAGGGCAGGGGGTGGTCCAAGAATCACAATGTTGTAGTGGCTGGAGCCCGTGGGAAATGGGAGCATTGGCGGTTGTAGTGATTTTGAGGCCAGCATGGAGACCCCCCCATGGTGCCAGCACATACATTCCTCACATGACCCTTGTGCCTTGACTGAGACTATAAAGAGGGAAACCAACCCTGGAAGAGCTGAGGCATCAAATCAGCACACTGCCAATAGGCATGGGAATGTATCCCACCACAGCAGAGAGACCACAGAAATCTTGGGGATGGATGGTTGGACCCCACATGTTGTGTGGGAGGAGGGGTGGTGCCAGCACTTTGTCAGGGTTACAAAAATATCTTGCATTTGAAATGAGGTTTCCTTGGAGAATCTTCTCCAGAGGGCTCTGGAGACTCAAAATATCTGGGAGGTTTTGGTTCAAGATAGTGATACAGGAAGATCCAGCACACACTTCCTCCCATGGGCACAATGAATCTATATCTACTTATAGAACATTTCCTTTGGGGTGGGGAAAACCCCTAAAAACTAGCAGACTGGCTCCTGCCTACCAAACAAGCGAGAAGGAAATGACATCAAAGTAGGCGGGAAAGAGTCTCACCAAAAGCTCCAGCCCCTGTGACCCACTATTGAAAGGCTCAACCTGGTGATTTTCCTTGAGGAGCAAAGGGTTTATACCCCATATCTGGCACCCCAACATTTAAGATCTGCAACTGTGAGACAAGGCCCTCAAACATTTAGCTTTGAAAACCAACAGGGTTTGCACCCATGGGCTGTGGCAAACTGAGAAAGGGCTGATGCAAGGCCTTACCCCAGGCACAGCACAGACTCCAGTACACTGAAAAGCACCAGTATACATGTGAAAGAGGCTCATTTGGTAATTTTAAGGCATTGAGCTGAGGAGCATGGGTCTGCCAGGGTACTCTCTCAGGACAGACTGGGGGGAGTGCATTGTTATGCTCTCCCTCTGCCTTCGCTAAGTCACAGGAACCGACTTTTCCTCCTTTAATCCCTTTTTTCTCTTTATTTTGCTGTGTGTCATCTTCAGACTCTCTGCCTGCCTTGATCCAGCCAGTGGGCAACATCTTCATGCTCTCCCTCCGCCATCCTCCAGAGCACCAGTCTCCCCTGGAGGGGAACTTCTACATGTTTCCAATACCCAAGATTTTTACATCTGATAATCTGTGTGCCTTGTGTCCAGGGAACGTCCCTTGATTGCCTGCCTCGGGCGGCCACTGGGGCTTGCTTTCCTGGGTCCTCTGAGATTCTAACAATTAGACAATTATTGGCAAACTACCATCCCTACCACAGTGCACAGACAGTGCACTGAAACACACCTCTAGTTTTTTTTCCCTGAAAAAGAAGCCTATTTGCTTGTCCAAGACTTAGGCCTAAAAGGCAAAAGCAGTTGTAAGCAGGCCTTCATAGTGATAAATACCTACTCCAAGAAGAAAAATCTCAAGACAACCTGGTGTCACACCTCAGAACTGGAAAAAGGACTTACTAAGCCAAAGTTAACAGAAGGATGGAAATACAGATTAGAATGAAAATGAAATAGAGACTGAAAAGAAAATAGATCAATGAAACCAAGAATCAGCACTCTGAAATGAAAATTGATAATCCTTTAGCTAGATTAACCCAGAAAAAGGGACCAAATAAAATCAACTAACTACAACTAATGCTACAGAAATATAAAGGCTCATGAGACATTAGTATGAATTATATACCAATAAATTAGACAACCTAGAAGAAATGGTTCAATTCCAAGAAACATAAAACCTACTAAGACTGAATCATGAAGAAATAGAAAGTCTGAACAAACCAATACTAGTAATGAAACAATCAGTAATTCAAAACCTCCCAAAAGTCCAAAACTGGATGACTTCACTGGTGAATTCTACCAAACAAAAATTAATACCAGCCCTGCTCCCTCCACCCCCCTCCCCAATTAAAGGAATGCTTCCAAACTCATTTTAAGAGACCAGCATTACCCGGATACCAAAACCAAACAAGGACATCACAAAAAAAAAAAAAAAAAAAAAAAAGTCAGTACCTCTGATGACACAGATGCAAAAATTCTCAACAAAATATTCACAAGCTGGATTCAACAATACATCAGAGCAATCATACACCATTATTGAATGGGATTTAGTCCAGGGATGTTTTAACATATGTAAAACAATCCACATGCTACATCATATGAACAAAAGCATAAAAATTAACAGTCATCTATTTTTGGGCATTTGGGTTGTTTCCATGTTAACTATTGTAAATAGTGCTGCAGTAAACATAGGGGTGTAGGTATTTTTTTGCATTAATGTTTTTGTGTCCTTTGGGTAGATTCCTAGGAGTAGAATTGCTGGGTCATATGGTAGCTCCATTTTAGTAGTTTGAGGAACCTCCACACAGCTTTCCATAGTGGTTGGACCAGTTTGCATTCCCACCTCCTCACCAACATTTGTTGTTGCTAGGTTTTGTTTTTTTTTTTTTCTTAATGGATGGAGCTAGATGGGATCAGGCTCAGTGAAATAAGCCAGAAGGAAAAAGAAAAATATTGCATGGATTCACTTATAGGCAGAATATAGGGGAACCAAGTAAGAGATCAAGAAAAAAAAATTAAAAATTAGCAGCAAACCATATATCAGAGACATTCTG
Source organism: Talpa europaea (assembly GCF_964194135.1). Lineage (NCBI taxonomy): Eukaryota > Metazoa > Chordata > Mammalia > Eulipotyphla > Talpidae > Talpa > Talpa europaea. The sequence continues at coordinate 23,558,722 of NC_140081.1, forward strand.
CGAGGGAGGGGGAGGAAAAAGGAGCAAAACAGAGGAGAGAAGAGCACAAGGGACTACGGTGATGGTTCACTGGTGAATTGGTGGTGGGTATTTTACGGGGAATTTTACAAAACGATGTAAAAGAAAAAAAAATAACATGATCATCTCAATAGATGCAGAAAAAAATATTTGACAAAATATAACATCCTGTCATGATACAAACCCTTAACAGTTTGGGTGTATAAAGAACATGACTGAAGATAGCAAAGGCCCTATACAATAACCTGCAGCTAACATTACCCTAAATGGAGAACTATTGAAAACTAAGATCAAGAACAATATACTTACACTCCTATTAAATACAGTACTCAAAGTTATAGCTAGAGAAATTTGGCTAGATGAAGAAATAGGCATCCAAATCAGAAAGAAAGCTAAATTGTCACTGTTTGCTAATATATGATCTTATAGTTAATCCCAAGGAGTTCATCAAAAAATTCTGGGAAGTGATGAAATATTTCAGCAAAGTTGCAGGATACCAAAAAAAAAAAAAAAAAAACCACAAAAACCAACAACAACAGAAAACCCCAGAGAAATCATTTGCATTCTTTCACACTAATGTTAAAGTACCTGTAGAATAAAGACACCCATTCACAACAGCATCGAATATCAGAAAACACTTCAGAATAAGTTTAACCAAGGAAATAAAAAAATCTATATAATGAAAACTAAAAGACTTTACAGTAAGAAATCAAACAGACAAATGGAAATCATTGCATGGTAATGAATTAGAAGAAGTAAAACTGTTAACATGGTCATCCAACTCTACAGGTTCAGTATAATTCACATTAAAATATCCAAAGCACTCTTCACAGAAACAGAAGAAACAATCCTAAGATTTGTGTGGAACCACAAAGAAAAAAAATAAGCAATACTGAAAAAGAAAAAAGCTGGAGGTATCATGATTCCTAATTTCAAACTGTTATTACTAAACCATGGCAATAGAAACAGCACAAAAACAGATACATAGTACAGGAGCAGAACAGAGCCCAGAATTAAATCCTGGCATAGAGAGTCAACTAATATTTATCAAGGGAGTCAAAAAACACCCAATGGAGCAAGGACAGTCTCTTCAACAAACTGTACTAGGAAACTGGAAATATGCATGCACAACAATAAAATTGAATCCTTATTCCACACCATTCACAAAATTGACTCAAAATGGACCGAAGACTTAAACCAGACCTGAAACCATAAAACTCTTAAGTTATGGTGGTCATTTAAAAATATATACAAATTGTAATCATTTTGTAGTCCTTAAATGATGTTGTCAGTTATATCTCAAAAAAAATAAAATGGGTTTATCTTTTTTGATTGCTGAGTAATATTCCATTGTGTATATGTACCACATCTTCTTGATCCAGTCATCTATTTTTGGGCATTTGGGTTGTTTCCATAGCTTACATATTGTAAATAGTGCTGCTATAAACATAGGGGTGCAGGTGCCCTTTGGAATTGGAGCTGGAAGGGATCATGCTCAGCGAAATAAGCCAGAAAGAAAAAGAAAAATACCAGATGGTCTCACTCATAGCAGGAATGTAGAAAACCCAAATAAGGGACCAGGAAAAAGACTAATTGTAATAAAGTAAAAATCAAAGTCAACAAGCAACTATAAACTAGAGACACACTATGGGGGCGGGAGAGAAGGGAGTAGGATCAAAACAAGGGGGGTGGGAATTGTATGAGGACTATAACCAAGATGAAAATGGATACATTGTGCAATAATGAAAAGTGATGTAAAAAATATATAAAAGAAAATAAATAAAATGGGTACAAAAACAACAGTATTCTTGGTCCTTATCAGCCATGAGATTGCTGGACAACTACCCTTGGGAGTATTAATTGTCCTTACATCCAGATATAAAATGAGGACAAGGAAGCAGAATATGTAATGACCTTGCACCACCAGGCACTGTCTCCTTTCTGCTGTTGCCCTTTTATTTTTTGCCATGGTTTCAGAGCTATTTGAAAATTTTATAACCAGATGAGAGGACTTATAGATTTTCCAGGCATTATGCTTCTCTTTTTTCATGCTCCCCTATATTTGCCTCAATTGTTTCTTTTCCTATTAACTAGACTTTTAGGGTGGTACTCAAAGGTCCCATTTATAATTGCATCAAAAAAGAAATACTTAGGAATAAACTTAACAAAAGAGAAAAAGATCTGTACAATGAAAACTATAAGACATTGTTAAAAGAGAAATGAAAAGATAAATAGATCATGGATGGGACAAATCAACATTGTTATCATGGCAATCTTACCCAAGGCAATATACAGATAATGCAGTCCCTACAAAGTTTCCATCATATTCTTTAAAGAAAACATTGCTGAAATTTACATGTGATCACAAAAGACCCTAATATAGCCAAAGCAATCCTGACCAAAATGGAGGTATTGTTATAGGGCAGCCCCGATATTGAACAGGTTGCCTGGCTGTGGGTCCTCACCAGCACGCTTAAAAGGAACTTATTAATACTCCACTACAGGCACACACAAAAGGTTAATAAAAGGTTTATTTACAAGGGAAAAGGAAATAAGGAAAATGTACAACTCAGGGAGAAAATAGGGAAATAAAGTCTTTAATGCGTCCTACCCGATCCAACGACCTGGAAACCCAAAAAGCACTCTCAGAGCTGGCAGGACACTGCGAGCTGGCGGAGAGCCAAAATGGGGGAACCCCTCCAAAGCCCACGTGTCTGGCTTTATACCAACCTGGCTGCTTAACCCCACCCTCAGGTCCCAGCCACCTTCCCTTTGGTGGTGATGGGATTTGGAGTTTCCAGTGTCTTTGGCTTTGGCCTGGGGTGTGGGTGGAGTCCACAAAGCCTGTATGGAATTAGCTTTAGGACATCCTTTTCCCCCTAACAATTCCCCCCTTTCAATTTTTGACTTCCAAATATACTACAAGCCTATAGTGATTTAACAGTATGGTATTGGAATAAAAATAGACACACAGATCAATGCAATAGAGCTGGGAGCCCAGAAATAAACCCACACTTATGTGGTCAGTTAATTTACAACAAAGGAGCCAAGAGTATGCAATGGAGAAGGGAAGTCTCTGCAACAAATGGTTTTGGAAAATCTGGACAGCCATATGCAAAAAAGAAATCTAGACCATTCATACCATAGAGGAAAATTAACTCAAAATAGATTAAAGAAATGAATGTAAGACTTGAAACCATAAAAATACACAAAACATAAGCAAAGCTCTCTGCAACATTGACTTCAGTTCATTTTGGGGAACTTGACTAACAGTAAACAGAAACAAAAATGAACACATGGAACTGCAACAGACTAAAGAGCGTCTGCACAGCAAAAGAAACTCATTAAAATGAAAAAGAAAAAAAAACCCATTCTACTGAATGACAGAAAATATTTGCACATCATACATCTGACCAGGGGCTGAAATCCAACATCTTCAAAGAACACATACAACTCAACAAAAAGAAAACAATCCAAACAAAATATAAGCAGAAGAGCTATATGTTCAAGGAGGACACACAGAGGGCCAACAGGCACATGAAAAAAATGCTCATCATTACCTATCAGGGAAATGTAAATCAAAAATCACAAAGAGATGCCATCTCACACCTGTAAGAACAGCCCATATAAAAAGATCAGAAATTAAATACCTGGGAATAAACCTAACAAAAGTGATGAAAGATCTATACAAGGAAAATTAGAAAACATGGTTGAAAGAAAATAGACACAAAGAAATGGAAAGGTATTCCCTGCTCATGGATTGAAAGAATTAACATTATCAAAATGTCCATGCTACCAAAAGTTATTCACAGATTCAACACAATTCCAATAAAAATCTCAGTGGCATTCTTCAAAGAAATGGAACATATATTGCTGAAATTCATATGGAATCACACAAAAACCCAAATAGCCAAAGCGCCCCTGACTAAGAGGGAGAAGAATGGACATACTACACTGCCAGACTTCAAACTATACTACAAAGCCGTAATAAAAACAGCATGAAATTGGAAGAAAAACAGACAGACCAATGGAATCAAATTGAAAGCCCAGTAATAAAACCAGTCTATGGTCAACTAGTCTATGACAAAGGAGCAAGTAATATATACACTGGAACAAGGGAAGCCTCTTCAATAAATGGTGTTGGGAATACTGGACTGCCACATGCAAAAGAATGAAACTATACTACTATCTCACACCATACACAAAACTCAGCTCACAATGGATAAAAAAAACTTTAATAAGAGCCAAAACCCATAAAATATATAGAAGGGAACATAGACATAAACCTCAGAAAACATCTTTGAGGGCTTATCCCCAGAAGCAAGGAAAACAAAATAGCTGGGACTACATCAGACTAAAACGCTTCTCTACAAAAGGGACAATAGCCAAAATGAAGAGACTGCCTACTGAATGGGAGAAAATATTTGCACACCATACAAATGAGAAGGGACTGATATAAAAGATCTACAAAGATATGACTCAACAAAAACAAAGTAAACAACCCAATCAAAAAAATAGGCAGATGGGGCCTCCCTGGTGGCGCAAAGGGTTGAGCACCGCACTATGAAGCAATTCACAGCCTCTGCAGCATGAGTTCCATCCCTGGCCAGGGAGAAACCCACATGGCGAGGCGGACCTCTCCTGTCTCACCCGCTGCTCCCCTCAGCAATGTATTTCAGTCAGTCTGCCTGTTCTGTTCCCCACTCTGTGTCTGGTGGATCCTCTTACCCCCCATATCTCTGGCCTGTACCCCAGTTCTTGTATGCACAAATAAATCTAAAAAAAAAAAATAGGCAGAAGTGGCAAAGACACTTCTCCAAAGAAACACAAATGGCCAACAGGCATATGAAAATATGTTCAATATCGCTTATCAGGGAAATGCAAATCAAAACCACAATAACACTTCACACCAGTGAGAATGACCCATATTAAAAAAAATAAACAATAAGTGTTGGTGAAGATGTGGAGAAAAGAACCCTCTTACACTACTGGTGGAAAAGTAAACCTATCCAGCCACTATGGAAAGCTGTGTGAAAAGTTCCTTGTAGCACTATTTACAATAGCAAAGGTATGGAAGCAACCCAAATGCCACAGAAGAGATGAATGGATCAAGAAGATGTGATACACACATACACACTGGAATATTACTCAGCCATCACACATTCACACAATGGAATATTACTCAGCAATCAAAAAGATAAACACATGTCATTTGTGGCAACATGGATGGAGCTGGAAGGAATTATGCTAAGCAAACTAAGTCAGAAGGAAAAAGATAAATATCAGATGGTTTCACTTACATGTGGAATATAGAGAAACCAAACAAAAGTTTAAAATAAGACAAAACTTGCAAGCTGACCGTAGATCTAAGGCATACAGCAGGGTTGGGGATGGGAGGAAGAGCATGAAGGACAATGGTGATGGTTCATCGGTACTATGGGGGTAGGAGAAGTATGGGGACTACACCCAAGGGGAGAACCCAAATACTGTATCAAAATGAACAATGGAAGAAAATTAAACAAAAAGACCAGAAACAAGTATTGGCAAGATGTGGAGAAACAGGAACCCTCATATGCTGCTAGTGGGAATGTAGGCTGGTCCAGCCCCTATGGAAAGCAGTGTAGTTTTTCTCAAGATATAAAAAATAGAGCATATGATCCAGCAATTCCTCTCCTAGGTATCTGCCTGATGAATGCAAAAACCTTTAATTTGAGGCAATATAGGCACTCCTATTCACTGCAACATTTATAATAGCCAAGTTATAGAAACAAGTGCCTGAGAACCCATGAGTGGATAAAGATATGGTTTATATACCCAATGGAATACTACTTAGCTATGAAAAGGAAAACAGATCTTGCCACTTGTGATGACATGGATGAATCTGAAGGGGATGATGCTAAGTGAAGCAAGTCAAAGGGAAAGCATGATTTCATGCACATGTCCAATATAGAGAAACGAAAGAAAGAAACAGACAAAACTAAACCAAAACTAGCTCTAGAAATTATAGACTCTAGAATTAAAGACTAACAAAGCAGGAGGGTTGGGTGGGAAGCAAGGGTGGAGAGGACCCTCTGGACCACAGTGGAGGATTATTGGTGTTTTGGTGTGAATGTGGTATGGTGACATATGGCTGAAGAATTGTGATCCTATACCCTGAATCACAGATGGTGTTATAAGCATGCCACCGTATCTCAAGTAGAAACTAATTTAAAAAAATGGAAAAAAAATTAGTTGATTCTGCATGCCGTTTGCCAACTTCCTTGTTCCTCACTGATAAGCCTGATGAAGGGGAGACATGGCCTGACACCGATCATTAGCTAATGCCTCCGAGTAATCACTTCTCAGGGCATTCAACTGGATGATCTTCTGGCTACCCAATAATGACTGATGTATCTTACATGGGAATTTGCTTTGCAAAATTCCCATTTTAAAACCGAAGCCTTTGCTAAAACACTAGGCCTCCGGTTCTCACAGTATGATCTCCAAAACAGCAGCATCAGCACCACAACTTGTTAGACCCATTCTAGACTTACTAAATCAAACTCTGGGCATGGGGCCCAGATAGGTTTTAAATTTGGGTTCCACTGCAGAATTTGTTCATGCAACTTATGTGTTAAAATCCTCAGCCTACACAGTTCTGAAATAGCCCCAACATATACAACCTGAACGATAGCATTTTTCTTAAATCAGATTTTTCTTAAATCAGATTACTATTCTTCAAATTTAAGCAGTTTTAAATCATATCAAGATTTTATAAAGATTCCATTCCTTATATACCTGGAACCCAAAGATGTTCAAATTCTGCAATAGGTCATTAAAAATGTGAGCAGGTATTTTCTAAATAAGCAACTGCTTCATAAGACATACTAAGAATTTTCATTATAAATTTTCAGATGTCAGTATTACCTTTTCTCGGTTTGTGGTCTTCAACTTGAGGTGTTGGTAAATACACTCTTAAAGGGTCCTATTGCCCCGGGTAGTCGTATAGCTGTTTTACTTTAGAGCCATTTACTCCACCTAGACCAACATGGTGCCAGGGACTATGCTCGGGTACTAGGTTGCAAATGTTGAAAAGAAGATCTGGTACTGATATTACTCTAGCAATTACACTCTAGGGAGGTACTAGTGGAAATGCAGTAGGACAAAAATAGAATCTTATGTATGTGCCCAGCCTTCTTCCTCCATTAGCCCACTAAAGAGAATGCAGGTACCCTCTTATGTATGCCCAGGCCTGTGAGTTTTGGAGGTTGGTGTGGATGGGTAAGGTTCAAGTGGAGAGGGATATAAATCATAGACGGGGTAGGTCAAAGGTGGGTGGAAAATAATGAAACTGGACAAAGAAGCTGCTGTGAGTCTATAATATCACACATGCTAAGGGTGTATTTCCATCAAGGAATTTCTGTAAACCTCTCTGAACATGATATAGAGTTCACTAGGTCCTATTTCATTTTCTTCTTCCTAATACAGAAAGACTGCATTTCCCAGCCTCTGCTGAGAGTGTAAGGGATCATCTGATGAGTTCTTGCCAATGGTCTGGGAGAGAGCAATTTTATGCCTCCAATGTGACATATAAAAACGTGTGATTTGTGTTTACTCTTCCCTTTTACAGAAGCCTGGAAGCCACATGTTCCGGAGGCTGATGCTATGAGATGGTGGAGGGTTATCAGCCTGGGACCATGAGACATATACAGAGCAGAGACCTGCACCCTCCTTTTCAGTGTGTGAGAAAGCCAGGTGTTCAGGAGTTTTGCTTTAGACTAATTATGCTTTTCACGGTGATTTAAGAGATGCAAGTAAGGGGGCGGAGCAACACGGTGGCGAGGAGACGCTGCGAGTAAGATCTCCCATTAAAAAAAGTTAATAGGGAGGAAAAGCGGCAGGTCCCAGTGAGAACTGGGACACGGAAGATAAACGGACGACTCCAGCAAACTGCCCGAAGAAGAAAGTGGCCATAAAAGAGGACCAGAAGGGAGGGAAGCGCAGAACCCTGCTCCCCTCCCCCGCCCACAGAGGCGGCACTCTCCGACCGGCAGAGAGGAGGAAAACAACAAACCAAAACGGCCAACAAGAAAAACGGACGCAGCAAGTGGGAATGTGAGTGGAAAGGAACTATTTCAGCCACCACACCCCGTGAACGGGAGCTGTGGAGAACCCTGCAGGATCCGCCACGGAGGTGAGCTCCAGGCGCCATTAAAGAGAGTCCCGCCCCCCAGGAGGAGACCAGCACCAGCACACAGCCCCAGCCGCCCGGTAAGCTTGCGCGGAAAGCTGCGCACTGAAAAAGCAGACGCATATCCGGATCGGATCTCAGCTGCCCAGGTCCCCGCGCCTGCGACCTAGGCTTGCGGGGAGACCACGGAGGCCCTCCCTGAGTGAGCAGGAACAAGGCGCCCAGGCAGGGAAGCGGGATTCAAAAGGCGCCATTCCCATGCCACTGATCTGGGCTACAGCCCGCGTCCTGGAACTGAGGGCTTTGGAACTGAGACCCGGGGCACGAAATTAGGGGCGTGGGTTCCCCACGACGGTGGGGCACAAGGCAGACACAGCACCCCAAAGCCGTGGAGGTGTACCCTACCATCCCCGCTCTGCTCCCTGTCCCACGGGGTGGAAAATCAGCTCCCCAAGGGCTCTAGGAGAGACTCTGGCGCCACCTAGCGAATTGAAGCCAGCAGAGGCTCCTGAAGGAGCTAGTGGCCAGCTGGGGAGTTAGCCCACACGCGGCCCCTTCCGAACAAGTAGTCTGAGCCCACAGGGAGAGCGAGCACCCACAGCCGGGGCAGACCAGGCGCGCAGAAGAGTGTGCCTGAGACCAGACGCGCAGGGAGTGTGTCCCACATCACCATTTTAGAACAGGGACATTTCTTCAGTAAAGACTACCTGCAGAAGGCTTCCTCAGGAGCCAGAGGTGAGCGGGGGAAGTTCGCCCACACCAGACGCCCTCTGGCCTGCAGTCCAAGCCCAGAGGGGAGCAGGAACCCACCGCCGGGGCAGACCAGGTGCACAGGGGAGTGTGTCCCCACATCGGCATTTTAGAACAGGGACCTTTCTCCAGTAAAGACTGCTTGAAACTGACAGATGACTCCTGGAGGAACCAGAGGGGAGCAGAGAAGCCCACCCAAGATGCCGGCCAGTCCCAACAACACAGTGTCCCAACGCATACGGCAAATTAGAAAACAGACAGTAGGGAGGAGAAGAACCACACGCAACCTAGCAACTCTCCAGAGAAAAAGCACACCACAAAAAGAAAACCAGCCCCCAGATTGCAACGACAATAACTTGGAAGAATTTCTGAGCCTTCCAGAAAGAGAATTTAAAATTGCCGTGATTAAAAAACTGACAGAAGTCATAAAGGAAAACAATGATAAGGGAAAAATAATCAACGATCAGAAGAATGCAATTGAGTCCCTAGAGAGGGAAAACAATGGTCAGAAGAAAGAAATTGAGTCCCTAAAGAGGGAAGTAAAAGAAATGCAGGAGATCAAAGAATTAATGGAAGAACTAAAGAATTCTGGGAAAAGCAATGAAAGCAGAATAGATGAAATGGAAGAACAAATAAGTAATCTTGAAGACACAGAAATAAAAAGAACCAAAACAGAAAAGGAAAGAGAAGTACGAAGGAAAAAGAACGAAGAAAGACTTCGGGAACTATCTGACTCCATGAGGAAAGGAAATATAAGAGTTATAGGAATACCAGAAGGAGAGGAGAGAGATGTAGGAACAGAGAAAATATTCAAAGAGATAATTGAAGAGAACTTCCCAAATGTGAAGGAGGAGCTGAAAATTGATATACAAGAAGCAAGAAGAACACCAAACTTCCACGACGAAAGGAAAAATACAGCAAGACACATAATAGTAAAGCTCCCAAGAATCCAGGACAAGGAAAAAATAATGAAGCTGGCAAGAGGGAAGAAACAGATAACATTCAAAGGAAAACCAATCAGGCTGACATCAGACTTCTCCGAAGAAACACTACGGGCAAGGAGAGAGTGGAGGGACATAGTCAACAGACTCCAAGAAAACAGATGCCAACCAAGAATACTCTATCCCGCAAAGCTCTCCTTCCTCTTTGAAGAAAGAATATGGACCTTCCCAGACAAACAAAAACTCCGGAATTTCATTGCAACTAAACCCCCACTCCAAAAAATACTACAAGGAGTCCTAAAGCCAGAACCTCTGGGACGAATAACAATGAAAGAAGGCCAAAAAAAAAAGTTATTAAAAGAATAAATAAATAAAATCAAAGGAAAGACAAACACAATGGCAAATACAGATGTTAACATATCAATATTAACTCTAAATGTAAATGGACTAAACTCTTCAATAAAAAGACACAGAGTTGCAGCCTGGATTAAGAAACAAAACCCAACCTTTTGCTGTCTCCAGGAAACACATTTAGCTACAAAAGATAAAAATAGGCTCAAAGTTAAAGGATGGAAAACAATCCTACAAGCAAATGGACCAAAAAAGAAAGCAGGAACAGCTATACTTATATCAGATAAAACAGATTTCAAACTCAAAAAGATAAAAAGAGACCCCAATGGTCACTACATTATGATCAAGGGGACAATACTTCAAGAAGAAATAACACTCATTAACATATACTCACCAAACGAAGGAGCACCAAAATATATCAGACAACTGTTGTCCTCTCTGAAAACAGACATCAGAGAAAACACATACGTAGTGGGAGACTTCAACACACCACTATCAACAATGGATAGATCAACAAGACAAAAAATAAGTAAAGAAACCAAAGCTCTAAATAAGGACCTAGAGCAATTGGGCTTAACAGACATCTATAGAACACTAAACCACAAAAAAACGGAGTACACATTTTCTCAAGCGCACACGGATCATTCTCCAGGATCGATCACATACTGGGGCACAAGACAAACATCAACAGATACACCAAGATTGAAATCATATCAACCATCTTTTCTGACCATGAAGGCATCAAACTAGAAATAAACCATAAAAAGAAGGCAAGGAACTTTCCTACCTCATGGAGATTGAAAACCACACTACTGGAAGACCATTGGACTAATGAGGAGATCAAAGAAGAAATTAAAAAATTCTTTGAATTGAATGACAAGGAGGACACCAATATCCTAAATGTATGGGATGCAGCAAAAGCAGTAATAAGAGGAAAATATATAGCAATAGAAGCTCACATCAAGAAACAAGAAAGAACACAAAGAAACAACCTAATCTCGAAGCTCAAAGATCTAGAAAAAGAACAACAAAAAAACCCCAAAACCAGTAGAAGAAAAGAAATAATAAAAACCAAAGCAGAAATAAATGAAATTGAAACTAAAAAAACAATCCAAAAGATCAATGAAACCAAGAGCTGGTTCTTTGAAAAAAATCAATAAAATAGACAAACCCCTAGCCAGGCTCACAAAGGAAAAAAGGGAGAAAGCACAAATAAACAGGATCAGAAATGAAAGAGGAGAAATCACAACGGACACAGCAGAAATCAAAAGAATAATCAGTAACTACTATGAACAGTTATATGGAAACAAGTTTAACAATCTAGAGGAGATGGACAAATTCCTACAACTCTACAATCACCCAAAGCTAGATAAAGAAGAAATAGAACACCTAAACAGACCAATTACAATTAGCGAAATTGAAATGGTAATCAAAAACCTCCCCAAAAACAAAAGCCCAGGACCTGATGGATTTACAAATGAATTCTACCAAACATTCAGAGACGAATTAGTGCCTATCCTTCACAAACTGTTCCAAAAAATTGAGAAGGAAGGGACAATACCAAACACGTTCTATGAAGCCAACATTACACTAATACCAAAACCGAACAAGGACAACACAAAAAAGGAAAACTACAGGCCAATCTCCCTAATGAACACTGATGCAAAAATCCTCAATAAAATTTTAGCTATCAGAATCCAACAATGTATCCGTAAGATAATTCACCACGACCAAGTAGGATTCATTCCAGGGACACAAGGATGGTTTAACATCCGAAAATCAATCAACGTTATCCAACACATCAACAAAAAGAAATATAAAAACCATATGATAATATCAATAGATGCTGAGAAAGCTTTCGACAAAGTGCAACACCCATTCATGAAAAAAGCCCTTGAAAATCTTGGGATACAAGGAACATACCTCAACATCATAAAGGCCATCTATGACAAGCCAACAGCCAGTATCATTCTCAATGGTGAAAAGCTGAAAGCAATTCCATTAAGATCTGGAACAAGACAAGGATGTCCACTCTCACCACTGCTTTTCAATATAATACTGGAAGTCCTAGCCAGGGCAATAAGACAAGAGAAAGACATCCAAGGAATCCAAATAGGAAAAGAAGAAGTCAAACTATCACTATTTGCAGACGATATGATATTATACATAGAGAACCCCAAAAACTCCACAGAAAAGCTAATTCAACTCATCAATCAGTTCAGTAAAGTGGCAGGATACAAAATCAACACGCAAAAGTCAGTAGCCTTCCTATACACAAACAATAAATCTGAAGAAGAAGAAATCAAAAAAACCATCCCTTTTGTTATTGAAACAAAAAAATCAAATATTTGGGAATAAATCTAACAAAAGAGGTAAAGGACCTATACAAAGAAAACTATAAAACACTGTTAAAAGAAATAGAAGAAGACACAAAGAAATGGAGAGACATCCCCTGCTCATGGATTGGAAGAATAAACATTATTAAAATGGCCATCCTTCCAAAAGCAATATACAGATTCAATGCTATTCCAATCAAAATTTCAATGTCATTCTTCAAAGAAATAGAACAATTATTGATGAAATTCATATGGAATCACAAAAAACCCTGAATAGCCAAAGCTCTCCTGAAAAAAAAAGAAGGGAATGGAGGCATCAGACTCCCAGACTTCAAACTATACTACAAAGCCATAATCATCAAAACTGCATGGTATTGGAACAAGAACAGACATACAGACCAATGGAATCGAATAGAAAATCCAGAAATAAACCCACAGATTTATGGTCAACTAATCTTTGACAAAGGAGCAAAGACTATGCATTGGAGCAAAGAAAGTTTGTTCAATAAATGGTGCTGGGAAAACTGGGTCGCTACATGCAAAAGAATGAAGCTTGACCACTACCTCACACCATACACAAAAATCAACTCAAAATGGATTAAAGAACTAGACATAAGACCTGAAACCATAAAATACATAGAAGGAAATATAGGCGAAACACTACGTGATTTGCACATCAAAGACATCTTTACAGACACATCACCCAAAGCAGTGATAGTGAAGGCAAAGATAAACAGCTGGGACTACATCAAATTAAAGAGCTTTTGCACAGCAAAAGAGACAATAACAAAAACAAAGAGAAACCCCACCAACTGGGAGAACATTTTTGCACCCAACACTAATGATAAAGGACTGATCACAAAAATCTGCAAAGAGCTGATGAGACTCAACAACAACAAAGAAAATAATCCAGTCAAAAAATGGGCAGAAGAGCTAAAAAGAAACTTCTCTGAAGAGGAAATGCAAATGGCCAACAGGCATATGAAAAAATGTTCAACATCATTTGTCATCAGGGAAATGCAAATCAAACCTACCATGAGATACCATCTTACACCAGTGAGAATGGCACATATTAAAAAAACTAGCAACAACAAATGTTGGCGAGGGTGTGGAGAAAAAGGAACTCTTCTGCACTGTTGGTGGGAGTGCAAACTGGTCCAACCACTGTGGAAAGCTGTGTGGAGATTTCTGGACCTACTAAACATAGAGCTTCCATATGATCCAGCAATTCCACTCCTAGGTATTTACCCAAAGGACACAGAAACATCAATTCCAAAGAACACCTGCACCCCTATGTTTATAGCAGCACTGTTTACAATAGCTAAGCTTTGGAAACAACCCAAATGCCCAAAAATAGATGACTGGATCAAGAAGATGTGGTACATATACACCATGGAATATTACTCAGCATTCAAAAAAAATAAACACATGCAATTTGCAGCAACATGGATGGCGCTGGAAGGGATCATGCTCAGCGAAATAAGCCAAAAAGAAAAAGAAAAATACCGGATGGTCTCACTCATAGCAGGAATCTAGAAAACTTAAATAAGGGACCAGGAAAATGAATAACTATAAGAAAGTGAAAATCAAAATCAACAAAAATCTATGAACCAGAGACACTTTTAGGGGGGCGGGGGCGGGAGGGGAGTGATTGGGGTCAGAATGGGAGGGCTGCAATTGTATGGGGAATATAACAATAAAATTTATAAAAAAAAAAAAAGAGATGCAAGTAAAATACTGAGTTGTTCTGAAATTACCTTTTAGTTGTTGAATTGTTTCTTTAGTGCACTATTACTCAGAGGCTGGACACCATGTTTCTGGCTTTATAAGTGATACCAAAATACAATATAACTGTTAAAATGAGGGTATGGACAAGTGCCCTGGGAGCATGAAGGGATAAGCAGCCAAGCCTGGAACTGCTAACTGGGCATCTGCCTTCCTAATAAAACCAAAGATTGCTGAGGTCCTTTATTGCAGCCTCTCCTCTACCCACCCCACCCAAGCAAGAAACCCGCCCCCCCCACACACACACACATACACACGCACACACGCACATCACTTTGTTGGACAGAAGAGAAGCCTGGTCTCCCGCCCACTGCATCATTTATTTGGACAGCAGCAGCAGCCCGCTAACATGGTTATAAGACTCCTGGAATAAAACAATTAAATACTGAAGGCTGTCTGGAATCAATATCGAATAAAAAGAAATCATGGAACCTGATCAGAAAAAAAATACATTCGTAGGGCATGAAATATAGGGCTAGGTCTCCCCCTACCTGAGCTGCAGAGCCAGGGCTGGAGGCATGATCTTTGCTCCTATCCTGCCGATGAGGGTGGGGAACACACCCACCAGCTCCACCACGGTGATATGTCGAAGATCCAGGCCACACTGCGCTTGCTGGAAAAGCCCAAGAGGGGAGATGTGAGCATGGCTGAGAAAGAGGCTTCCCTTTGAAACTATAGGTGGACAAAAGCAGCACTGGTCTGTCTAGGGAAGTTTATCTGCCCACTCTGAACTGTTGTGAAAACAGTTGAGAAATTGGGTGTAAAGTAATGGCTGTGAAGTCTAAATACCTTCCTGAGAAATCATTCAGAACTGGCTTGGCAATGGGCTTTTGAAAACCTAAGCAAAAGGGTAGTTTATGTATTTCCAGATGGGGTGAGACCTTGCATAAGTCAAATTTCCTACAAATTGTCCAAGACCACCCCCAGAGAATTCTACGTTTGTCTCTGTAAGGAGAGTATTTCCAGAGTTCCCTCATCTGCCCTTGCTTCCACTCCACCCCGCCCCCCCCCCACACACACACATCCCCTGGCCCCCTCCACAACCAAACTAGGGCAAGGGGAGGAAGGGTTAAAGGTTCCAGCCCTTTGAGCTGGCCCCTGGCAGGAGCCTTGGGGATGTGGCCCACTCAACCAGGTGCCAGGCAGTCTCATCAGCACAAAGGCACAGGGAACCAAAGCGCAACATCAGATGAATCTGGCCAAATGGGTAAAGAAATGTTAAATTCCTGAATTATTAGAACACCAAACTTCTTACTACATTTCCACTGAAACACCCTTATATAGGGTGACAGAATTGGTAGAAAAATTAGAAGGAAAAAGGGTGTATTCCAACCTTTTCTACCTGAAATGCCTAAGTCAAGCAAACCTTTTCTTGAAGAGTCTGGTTAAAATGACAATGTAAATATGTTGGGGTGGGAGAGGTCACTGATGCACACCTGATGCCAAATATTTTACCCAAGTAGTGGGTTGGTAAATCAGCAAGTACTTGAGGAGTGGGATAAGCTAGGGCTGGGGCCAGCCAAGGTTTCTGGCAAGGGCCCCACAGTATTTGGGGACTTGGAGGGTCCCTCTCCCAACTACTTGATTATAGTGCATTATAGTGCAAAGGCAGCTGTGTACAATGCACAAGTGAGTGTGGCTGTAGTCTAATAAAATATTACATAGAAACACTGTCACCGGGGGCCAGATTTGGCCCATGGCCACAGTTCTCCAACAGAAAAAAAGCAAGTTGTGTCATTTATTCATTTTTCAATGGAATACAACAAGGTCAGGAAATGTGTGGTTATGGAATGAAGCCTGAAAGATTGATTTCCCACAAAATGGAGTGGCCTGGGCTTGTGTGACTTGAAGAGCAAGCCGGGACAAGGGGAATGAAGGGTGGAGGTGAGGTGCAGGGGTGAGGGGTGAAGATGCAATGAACTGGGTCTCTATCAAGGAAGCCTACATTTTTTAATGACTCTTCAGAGTTCCTGGGAAGTCCTTTCAAAATATGCAGACTTATCGTTATTCATTGTATTAATGCTAAAATGAGAAACCTTTAGTTGGATGAAACTGTGACTGTTCTAAATACTTCTATTCACTGTAATCAGTGAAACATTCCTCACAGAAAACATGCAGCACTGTGTCCATGACCCAGCGTGTGTCCCGACTCTAGCAAAATTGTCCTGTTGGCCATTATTATTGCCAACGAGCTTCAGGACAAAAGTCAAGTTCTAGTTTGATCCTTTCACTTTCTAGTTTTGTTTTTTAAAATAAGGCACTGGTTGCCTCATTTCGTAGCTATAATATTTACACATCTGAGAAATGCTCCTCAAACTTGAAGGTCTTATAGGAAGCACCTGAGGGTCTTATTAAAATGATTCTGATTCAGTAGGTATGGGATGGGGCTTGAGAATTTGCATATCTAACAAGCTCCTGGGTGCTGCTGAAAAAAGGTGGACATCATTCTCTCAGGAGCTCCATTCAATAATACTTGGGGAGTCTTCCTGGGGCCTGAAGGCTCTTGGGCCCCCCTCAATCCCTTGAGTCAGCCTTTGGGCAAACAACTGATTAATTGCCTCCAGTTCAAGTGCATCCTGGACAGGTTCAACAAAGACAATTGTTCTTTTACTGGGCCTGGACAGCATGTCAATTAGGCTTATTAGTGAAGACAAACAAGCCTCATTAGTTGGGAAACGATAGGGTTAGCTCTTGGCAGTCGATGCTAATCAAGTTATGCCCAGAACCAGAAATGAACGGTAGCAGCTCTGAAGTGCCAGTTCCTGAAGCTCACAGCGAATAGATCAGGCCCTGAATCCGTCCTTTGCTTTTAAGGAAATGACTGGGCCCTTCCTGCTAGAGGTCGTCCGCCCCCCTCTTCCCCCGCCCCCTTGCAAGGACTCACCTGTAGCATCCCCAGCTGTAGGCGGTAGAGAAGGTTCCGGGCTGTGGGTGTGGACACAATGAGGAGCCTCCTTTTCTCATAAAACTGATCCAGAAGGGCAGCTGCGGTTCTGACGCCCACATTGACATTCATAGCTATAATTACAAATGACCAGATGAGGCACAAACTCTGCTTGGTCTGTGAGGACAACCAGAGCGAGATGTATAAGAAATAGACCCTGAGGTAAGGATCCAAGTCTAATTCCAGTTGACCCCTGAAGAACACAGGAGGTAAGGGCACCCACCAAACCCCAGCCTACACAGGTGAAAATCCCAGTATGAGTTGCAGTCAGCCCTACATATCCCAAGGGGTCCGCAACCTCAGGGGGTCAGTTCCTTGACCCGTGCAGTTCAAACCCATGTCGTTCAAGGGTCAACTGCAGCGTATTCAGGAAGCGGTCCCAAGAAACACTGGTCAAAGAGCAGGGACGTGTATTAACACCTTGTTACTACTGTCAAATCCCTACAAACTTAGTGGGTTCTCCTCTCCCCACCCCTGTCTCCTCTCCGATGTCTGCCAGATCAGAAGTTGACTGCCGGTCTCCCTGCGCTAAGGTCACGGTGAGGGCAGGGCTGAGTTCCCCCCAGCTGCTCCAGGTGAGAATCTGTTTCCTTACCTTCTCCAGCATCCAGAGGCCACCTGCATGGCTTGGCTGGTGGCCCTTCTGCCATCTTCAAAGCCAGCAGCAAAGCATTTTCAAATCTGTCTGACCTCTGCTTCCACCATCCTTTCCCTGCCCTTCCTGCCCGCCTCCTTATAAGGACGCTTGTGAGTACATGGGGCCCACCTGGATGAGCCAGACTCGCCTCCCATCTGAAGACCCTTAACTTAATTACATGTCTAAAGTCCCCAGGCAACGGGAGAAATCACAGGTTGTAACGATTAAGATGCGGGCGCCTTTGGGGGATGAAAATTATTCTCCATAGCTTATTAAGCAGATGGGGAAGGCAAGAGGTATGCTCGCTTTACTTAAATGGATGAAATCGAAGACCTCAGGCATTTAGCCATTGTACATGCCTCTCACCTACTCTGAATGACTAGGATTAAAGGGAAAGAGTAAAGATGAGAAAGTCTAAGATACAAGAAAAAAAGGAGGGTGCATTAAAGAGATATGTGCAGCGTCTTCTTGGCCCATCCAACTTTTCTCACCGTGTTTGCTCCCCAGACCCACTCCTGTTCCTCATATCCCGTGCCATGCACTGCTTGGGGGGTGACCTCACTGACTCCTTACAACTCAAGTAGCAGCAAAGGGATGATCTTCCTCACTTGACATGGGAAGAAAGATTCCAAAGCCCCAAGGTCTGCGGGACATTCAAGCCAGTGTTGCAAACCACTATATTGTCTGTATGAGGTAGGTGATTGGCTTGTAAAAAAAAAAAAAAAAAACCTGCACATTCGTGGAAGGGAGGAACCAGGGTAACTACGGGGGACTTGGCTGGTTCACACTGTTGCTAAAAGCTTGCTCTGGATTCCCACCTGCAGCTTCTTCCTTAAAGAATGTGGAAGAGAAATCCCAAGGTAGGCAGAGGGGAGGGGGGAGGGGGGAGTTGGGCTGCAGCAGGAGCCCAGGGGCTATTTTCACCCTGAAGATGAAGTGTGGCAGTGAACCTTTCGAAGTGTGTAGAATGAAACCCTCGCTCCCTGAACTGGAATCCGCTGGCTAGAGAGCGCGCTGCACTGTACCTGCACAGCTGGGCTCCGTGCCAGACCAGCCCAGGTTGGACTGACATACTCGGGCAGAGCTGCCCTGGAGCTCGTAGCCACCGATGCAGGAGAACTCGCAGGTGGCTCCGTAATTATCACCGTCACTGGAGCACTTCATGTAACCATTCTCTGGGGCGTTGAGTTTGCCGCAGCGTCTGACTGTAGGGACACAAGCCCACAGGGGTCTCAGTGCTGAGCTCCCCTCCGCAGAGAAACCAGGGAAGGTAGGGGCTCCCGGGCTCCAACTTTGCAATGCGACTTCCACACTGGCCTGTGAGATGAGCGAAAGGGCAGGGGTGGCCATCCGGCCAGGGGTTGGGCCCTGGAATGGCCAATGTTCATACCACTCAGACACTGAGATCACCTGGTGGTGCCACCCCCTGCCCACCGTGTTTTAGGTATGGTGGAACCCAGAAAAGTAAAGTGTGTCATTTGTGCCCATACCATGAGGCATAATAACATAAACCTTAAAAACATTTTCTCCTGGTAGACCAAAGGTTCTGGAACACCAAGAACATGGTCTCGGGGCTCCTCGAGATGCCCCTAGCTAAGGGGTTCCTCACTACCCTGGTTATAGAAAACTTGCAGACTCTGGCTGGTCACCCGAACCCTGGGATGGAAAGTTATTGAGCAATATCCTTTGGGGACAGCCAGTCAGCGAGACCAGCTCACTGCTGTCAGACTCCTTAAATACTCAGCCAGCACGGAACCTCGTCCAGATTTGTACTGTGAGCTCTGGGGAATAACAGCAATATCCTGTAGCCTAGTCACCAGAGGCTACGCCAAAGCTGGCAGGGCCCCTGTGGCAGCGGGCACTCACAGAAGGTTCCTGCTCGTGGGCCTGCTTCCTTCAGCCTTTATAATGGGAGAAAGTCAAGAAGCACTCTTCTTACCTCTTACTTTAACTCGAAATTTGCAAGTGCCCTTGTTCTCGGCTCTGTCATAGACTGTGTACTGAATCTTGTGGTCTCCTTCTGGGAAATGCGAGCCTGGGGGGAGGCCTTTTAGAATAACACTTAAAGGGGGGATAAAAACAAAAACCACAGATGATTATCATGGGCATTTGTTGAGCACCGACTCTACCCAGGATGCAGGGATACCAAAGGACACTCATCAGCCAGTTGAGTAGAACAAAGAATTTACCGATAGAATTTCCTGAGCTGTACTCTGTTTTGGAAGAGTGGTCTGAGATCAGAAAATGAAGTCCTCAATTCCTGGGAAGTTCAGATTTCTTTTTCTTGGGGGAAGGTAGAATAGAGGATGGGGAAAGCTGAGAACCCAGAGACCAAGTCATCCTCCAAGCACACCTTTGTTCTAGAAGGGACCTGAATTGCCTCACTTCGAGAAGATGATGTCATTTTCTGGGGAAAAATCATTTGAGAGTATAGTCCAAGCAATCATTGACATTTGGGCTTGCAGCATGTGCCAGAACTTTCTCTGCTTTTTCTATCTGAGCCAGTAGAGACTGCTTCTGAGCAAAGGAAGATTTGAATGTGATTCCTTGGTAATCCTAATATTATCATCATCACTATCATCATCATAGTTCTCTGCATTTATATAAACCTTACATAAGTCAGACACAGTTCTAGGCATTTTACATAGTTCATTTAATCCTCACAATAACGCTGTGAGGTAGGTGTTAATATGTCCATTTCACAGATGAGGACACTGAGGAACTGAAAGATTAATGAATTTGCCCAAGATCACACAGATAGGGTGATTCTAGTATCTTTCTTCTTGGCTGCCTCCTCTCAATCTGCCAGAGTTCCAGAGCCCAGAGCTAGCAGTGGCTTGGAGCAATAGGTACAGCACAGTCAAATGCCAGGTTCTGTTTGTTTTTCACTAGATGTATAATTTCTTTTCTCTCCACACTTCTTAAGGATGTGAATAGTTGCTGATAATGGACAGGTTAAATATATTACTGTCACCATTAAGGAGACTCTTACACTTAGGTAGACAAGGTGGTTGTTTACAAGGTATGAAGAGGTCTTGAGAAAATGCCAGAAATCCCACCATTAGAGTCATATCACTTTGGGCCCCCAAATGCTTTAAGATCCTCAGGAGGCACAACTTGCATGCAGATAAACCTGAGGGGAATCAAACTTCAAACAGAGAGGTTGATGGCCTTGTGGAGATTCCACTTCATCTGGGACATATAAGTAACAGTCATAAGGACTAAATAAGGGCATTCGCAGGAAGCACTGGTCTCAGCTTGATACTAGAAACTTCTTTCTTCAAAGGGGTCTGCAGAAGTGTAGCCTTGATAGGGCACAGGGGAAGAGGGCCACAAGACCCCACATGCCAGAGAAGCAAGGAGTTCCTGCGAGAGCTGAACGGAAGTCAACCCTCTTGTAGGGTTAATGATTGTCAGGCTTTTCTGCCCTCCTGTCATTAGGACTGATGATGGATCCCAGTGGTCCTGAACGCATGCCTGATGGCGGGCACCTGGAATGGAGTGTGGGCATGTGTAGGTGGGTACACTGGGCTGAGAGACTGGGCTCATAAGGGTGGCGTCATGGGGACGCTAGGGGAACAGAACCACCAGAAGAGAGCAAGAGTAGCAGTGGTGGAAGAAATGAGCAGAGAGAACGAGAGAAGAACGAGAATGTCAGGGAGGCCAGAAAGAGTGAAGATTTGCTGGGGGCTAGGAGGCCTACCAGCCTCCTGGCCCTCCAGCACCCCTGCTTGCCGTGTACCTGGTAAACTCAATAAAAGCCTGAAAAAGACACCAAGGGCTCCAGGACTCTCCTTTACCCATCTGTGTGGGATAACAGAGATCCTGCACTGTGCCTGCCTGGCACTACACCTCAGATTCTTCATTCTGCCCAAGTGCCCCCCGCCACCCCCATCCTGCTCCAGGCCTCTGCTGGCTCTGGGCTATGGACTCTGGAAGCTTGGAGTAAAGTGGTAGGGGGATGTAACCACAGCACATAGGCCACCTGCAAATAGGTCAAGGTGAATATCCCCACCACACAGTCATCTGGGGACCTGATACATCCCTGATCGTTACCTAGGATTTCAACACTGCCACAGTGGTAAAAAGCTAAGAAGCTTTTATGAACTAATGGCTGGCCCAAGCCCCAAAGATTCAAAGACAAATAAAACCCAATCCCTGATTACGTCAACTGTGACTTATTGCTTAACTCCAATTGCCTAAACTTTCTCCTTTTAGCTTTTGTGGCAGGTCTATGTGACAGCAAATAAATAATTTTCTTAATACTCAAGTTTTATCTTTGAGGAGTTGCAAGGGGAAACACAACTAGCAATATTAGCTAAGCTAATATTAGGGAGCGCTGGGGGAAAGTTACCAGGTGGTAGGAATAAAATGTCCTGCTGGGGTGAGAGACTCAACTTCTTCCTAGTGGATCATTGCTTTAAAATGTTTTCTCTTTCACAGCCTGGATTGATGGGATTCTAGAATGTCTTTCCCTGATGTATGGCTCATCAGGGGGCAAATCAGAGGTATCCTTTGTCCACCCATGGAAATTCAGGAGGGAGGTCTAACAGGGCAATGAACTTCAGGGCATGGATGTGAATGTGCTGACTTATCGTAGTGGCCTCCAGGGAATGTGCAGGCCAATCCCATAGCTGCAGGGGTACAGGCTCATATGCTAAATTAAAACAACATGCAGCTGAATTTCACCAAAGGGAACCAGTCATTTTAAAAAACATTTTGGACGTGCATCAAACTATTAGTGCAGTTGGTTCTGGAGAATGGAGTTGGCGAGAGCTTTTTCATAAGCTTTTACTATCAATATTTAATGTGGTCACAAATTTGAAAAAATAAATTAAAAATCAAAAGTCTTGAAAGAAGCAGATGCAAAAAAAGACAAAGAGTGGGAAGTTCTGTAGTAAACCATACTCATGGGGTGCAAGGGGGCAGCATCTGGAGCCAGCTGGGAGCCTCATAGGATTCTCTGGGAGGTGATGGCTCAGGAAGACCCGGGGGCGTGAGTCAGAATCCCTGGGGGTTTGGGAGGAGGAAGTCTGGGTTTCTGTCTCTGAATTCATTAGGGGGCTTCCTGTTCCACCTCCTGTCCTCTCCCTTCCCACCACTCCTTTCTTCCCTCCTTTCCTTCAACAAGCATGTCCTGAGTACCAGCTCTGTGTGAGGCATGGTTCAGAGCACTAGGGATAGGACAGGGAGCATAGAGTAGCAGAGTCCTGCAATAAACACATATGTAAGCAAAATACAGAGTACAGCACATAGTGAAGACTAGAGAAAAATCAAGCAGCAGTAAGGAATTCCCGGAAGAGGCCTGGGCTGAGTCTGAGAGTGTAACTAGACCAGCACAGATGACACTTGCCCTTCTGAGAAGTAAGTGGCTCACCTGAGGCCACATCATTCCAGCCACCAAGCCGCACTTACTCAGTTAGAATGCCATCTGCGGTGTCTCTCCCCTCAGGGGTCTCCCAGGACACCCGGACTGTCAGCTTATTGGGCTCAGCAATCCGTTCCTTCACACTTGGGCACTTGATTCTAGGCGGTTCCATATCTGAAAAGATAACCACAGTATTCTCACCATCATCAAGAAATATCTTGTCAACTTGGGGTTCAACACCCAGCATTTGAAATGCCCAAGAGTCTAGATGTTCCCCATTTCGAAGGGTCTGTTCACCCTGTTGTGTTTCTCTTTCTTGTCTTTCTCTTGCCCTTTCTCTCCTGCTAAGTTTGAAGATTGCTTGTGTACTCGCATGTGCATGGCCAAACCTGCTCTGCCTACTGACTTTGCAACATGGCAGCTACCCAGCTAGCAGTCACTTAGCTGCAGTGAGTCCCTCTTGCTCTGAGAAATCTAGCTCAATTCAATTCAAAGCAAGAGAGTACTAACCCGGAGAACAAGCTCTCTCGTCTGCCTTTGTCTATTCACCACATATTCCTTGATATCTTCAAACAAACAAGGGTCTGTCTAGGTCCACCCTCCCCTCCAACTGCCGCTGGCCCACACCTACAGTTTTGTGTTTTGGGGACAGCAGTTTTACCTTGGTCCTAGCCCTGTAAGACTTTCCAAATTTTCCCCAAGTAGTTCCTCTACTTGCTTACAGAATTTCTGCCCCCTCACTATCAAGCAGGGGTTGATAATGAGGGCTAGAAATAACTAAGATGTCATTTCCACACTGGGTGGCATTTCATCTTATGATAGCTAAAGTTAAATCACAAGAAGGGGGAGCTTTGTGAATTCTACTTAATGATTCAGAACAGGTTGAAAATAATTTAAGCATAACAGCTTAACAACATTCAGATTTGCATTGCTTTACATGCCAACTGATAATTATTTAAATGCTGCTACAACCTGAATGAAAATTAAATATTTAATTCTGAATAATTTAATAATTTTGAGTTCAACTATCCAAATTCATTTTTATTCTATGTCATGCTTCCATGGAGTGTGAATTTACAGCCTTCATAGACTCATCCTAAATTGAAAACTACCCTATTTTATTGAATCTAAGTCACTATCAATTGTGAGATGCATCCCAATGTCAGGGATATTAAAATGTGAAAAAATATTTCATAGGATACTTTGTTAATTTGATAAAACATACAAGTGTTAGGATGAAATGGAAGCCACTTTAAATGCATTCAAGGTATAATTTCAGTGGCTATGTTTTTTTAAAAAAATAATCCACTTATTTTACTATGATAGATGAGAGAACACTTATTTTTATAATTCAGATGAACATATCACAATTTTGGGTGAATCAAAAAGACAAATATCCAATACTTGATCCCTGCTGGTCAAATATAGCTGACATTACACTCTCAGTTCATTTACAATGTTGTAAACCATTGTTACTTCAGTAAATATAATAAAATACCTTAAAAAATAAACATATCTGTTAAAAATAAGTAAAATTAAGGAAAAGAAAGCATATCTTTCCTTAAATTAAAAAAATTAAGGGCCTCCCCTGGTGGTGCAGCAGTTGAGCACTGGGCTGCGAAGCTGCCCGCAGCCTCTGCAGTGCCGGTTCGATCCCCGGCCGCCAGCAAAGGTCCCACATGGCGCGACAGACCTCTCCGGCCGCGCCCACTGCTCCCCTCAGTAGTGTACTTCATCAGTCTGCCTGTTCTGTTCCCCGCTCTGGCTCTGCTGAATTCTCTCACCTTCCTGTGCTTCTGACTGTATCCAGTGCTTATATAAATAAATAAATAAATAAATCTTTAAAAAAAAAAAAAACAAAATGAGGGAGGAGCAAGAAAAGTAGATTTTTAAAAAAGATTTATTTATTTATGCATACAAAAGCTGGGGTACAGGCCGGAGATGCAGGGGTGAGAGGACTCACTAGAGAAGGAGTGGGGAGCAGAACAGGCAGATCTACTGAAATACACTGCTGAGGGGAGCAGCGGGAGAGACAGAAGTCTGCCTCGCCATGTGGGTTTCTCCCTGGCCGGCCAGGGATGGAACTCGTGCTGCAGATTCCTTCATAGTGCAGTGCTTAACCCTTTGAGCCACCAAGGAGGCCCAGAAGATAGATTTCAATGTAAAATGACATCATGTTACCATATTTTCTTGGAGTGACATTATTAGAGTGAAGATGTAACTGTAATCTCCATAACAATGGGAGGTTCCAGGTTCCACGCCCTACCTAATGAAGGGTGGAGCTGAGCAGGGAGGAGAAGCTAAAAAAGACTGTGGAGAGAAGACTTGGACAAAGAGGAGACTTGGAGAAGAAGAGGAGGAGGGGGCACATGGAGCAGAGAGACTTGTGAAGAAGCTGTGCTTGCTTCTAGGCTTTGAACTTGCACCAGGGACGTGGGAGTCTTGGAAAGAGACACGTGGAGTCGAGACAGGCAGAGACACTTGGGAAACACGTGGTTGAGACACCTGTGCGGAGGCTGACAATGGCAGCCGTTACCTTGACTTGTATTCTGATTTTGCTCCTTTCCTTCCAGACTTGGCTGGCCCCTTCTGCCCTTCTCAAACAGGTCCCGCCAGAAGGGGCCAAAACAATAGTTGTTACATTCTAAGGTGTGTGTTTACATATATATCTCAATGGAAGCTGTGAATTGCAGGAGGGTAAAAGTATTTTTTTTCCTACATTGACTTATTTCTATCTAGATCTGTTTCTGAAATAACGAAGCCTGTGAGTCCACTGCCAGAGTGCGGTCTGCATAAAAGAATTAATTTTAACTTGTGGTACTTTCAAATTAGCCAGAGCATAGAACTGACCACCTCAGAGTCTAAAATAAGGCCAGTGTTCTCTCTCCTCCAGGTCTGAAAGAGACCTGGGGCAATTTTCTCAACACTCAGCACAACTTTGGCCAACATTTGCTCCTCAAGGATGTGTGGAAATCTGGGAACTACTCAGCCACCATGTGTCAGCTCCTAAAATAGGCTGAGGCCCCGCCAGCACACAAAGTTATTAAACTAATTTAATACATTTTAAACCAAATGAGTAAAGTAAATGACATTCCTGGAGTAAAATTCACCAGGACAAACTCCAGCTTATCTGTCACCAAAATCAAGGAAAGGATTGTCTTGCTTGCTTTGTCTATTTCTCTTCTTGTTCCTGGGAGTTCTATACTCTCTTGTGGCTCCTCGGACCTCTTTTTGCCATTCCCACCTAATTGCATGTTGCAATTCCCCTCCCCCCAAATACACCCTGGCAAACACAGATAAAATGCTTGAAATTGGGTTCATTTCCTAGTTCCTTCTCTCTCTCTGGGAAGTTTCCAGGCCCATCTGGTCCAGCTTAAGTCATGCTTTTTGCTTTTTGAGAACAATCAGCATTTTCTTTCCATAGTTGCACACAATTTGGGACAGATGAACAGTGTTGATCCTGAGAGAACTCTTTGCCAACACTTGCTCAACAGAAAGATTTTTGATCATCTCTCCTTCTATCACCTCCAGCCCTTCCAATCTGAGGGAAGAGAGATTCAAAATGTGCTGGGGTTGTTTTCAAGAGCTGGTGTGCACATACGAAGTCACAGGGGGAGTTAATGACAGCACATTTGTGTGGGGCCCTTCTCACCCAAACATCTGATCTTAGGTTATATCCTTCAAGCTGTTCACAACCTCTGCGCCATTCTACCTGTACAGGTCTGCTGTTTTGTGTGTGTGTGTGTGTGTGTTTTCATTGAACTGCAATGATTCACGATGAGAAGTCTTAAAGCTTAAAGAAATGTTGCTGTGCCAAATAGTTGGTCAATACTTGACTTTTTCTAGAAATCTCCTCTTTATTGCCGGGACTGGGTACCAGATAGGTTTGCCAATGGGAGACCTTCTCATGAGAACAGACGGCAAGAAAAAGGTGGAAGCCATTAAACTTCTGATAGGAGCTTCAATGAAGGTTGCCTGGGCTCCTGGAACATCAACAGGAATGTGGGCTCCTGACTTCTCATTGGTGATGCTATCAGTCATGCCAGCATCGAGGGGGAACTTACAGACCTTGGGTAACACTACCATACCACTTTAGCTTCTCCAGCCTTCGGTTGGTATGACTTTGTGCTATAACTAATCCCTGGTAGCAGCATTTCCCCTCTTTAGCTCCTAATTCCTCCTCTGTTTTTGGAATCCATTTCCTGTATTAAACTCTCCTGGGTTTGAAATACCTAGAATGGCTTCTGTTTTCTTGACTACTGACCAATACAAATGCCTATCTAAATTGTAGGGGGGGTGGAAAGAACAGAATAAATCTGAATCAATTATTTGGACCTGCCATTCTCAAAGGATGCAAGTATGGCCCAGGCTGTCACTCTGCAGAGTTTCGATAGAAGGGTTTTGATAATATTTTGGGCCAGAGGCCTTGGCTCTACCTCATTAACCACATAACTGCAGAGTGAAAAATGAGTTATGCTGCTAAGGAAGACAGTGGACAGAGGTGCCGTCATAAAGACACCTCTGGGGCTGAGGCCAGAGGGATTGTCACACGTCTGCCCTTAGAGGGTGGCATCTGCTTTCCGTCTTACTCCTGAAGTAGCTGAACAGTTGGGAAGGAGGATTTGGGCTAATGAACATTGGCCAGCTGAGCAGAAATTTTCCTGGAGGGCTGACAGATCCAAGCAGGGCAGCAGTCAGGATGCTGTGGCCAGCTGCCTTAGCCCCTCAGTGCCAGAGCTGTTCCTGGATGGGCAACATTGGACCTGAGAGTCTGGAGACTTTCCTGGCTTGGCTCTACGCAACCCCGAGCAAGTCAAGTGACCTCTCAGGCGTCCCCTGTAGAATGGGGCTGTTGACCTCAAACACAAAGTAGCCAGTTTTTTTTTTTTTAATCAACAAACAAGTTTATCTGATAACAACAACAAAAGGCTATTTGAAAAATATAGTCTTATGTGAGACACACATACCCTTTTCAAGGACAAAAGCCTGAACAAACTTACATATATTTCAGTGGTGCTATTGTAACCAAAATGTTCACTGGAGGAAACTGGGAGTTTGCTGTGTGGTGGCTGCTCATTCGTTACTTTATGGCATTCTCCCATTGGCTGAGCTACTCCCGGACAAAAAGAAACTTCATTCTTTCTTCCATTAGGGATAGGCTAACTGAATCAGATTTATTCTAGTGTTTTGTTTTTCTGGGATTTAGGTAGGAATATGTCAGGAAAACAAATCACTCCAGGTATTTCAAACACAGGAATTTAATAAAAATATAGGACAAACTGGAGGAACATAGCAGGGGAAGCAACATCACTTCCTGTCATAGATGCAAGTCATATTGGGCCTTGTAGTTTGTTGAGTGTGCATGTGCATCTAAGTAGGGTTTTTGTACATGTACATCAATTCTCATAGGGGTTGGACTAGAATGTTCCCTAATGGTGAGTCTTGGCAGCAGTAACACTGTATGAGTAATGATGCTGAGACAGTGGTTTTCCATGAGTTGGGGGAGCTTCAGGAAAAATATCAGGGCCCCAGAGACTCATATTTAAATGGCAGCCAGAGTTGAAAACTAGTGCCCTAAGGCAATTGGCCTCCACCTTTAAGAAGCATGGGACAGCCCTGGGGATCGTCTGAAATGCAGATTTTCATCAGTCAGGTTTGAGATGGGTCCCAAGATTCTACTTTTCCAACAAATGTCCTGCTTGTAGTAATGCGGGTCCCAAGGCAATATTTCAAGTATAAAGTTAATAAAGTTCTTCCCAAATGTGGCCTTCAAAGGCAGATTCTCAAACTTTAGAGCATCGGAATCCCTGAAGGGCCTGTGAAGTACAGTTTGCTAGGACTTACCCCAGCGTCTGTAACCTCACAGGTGTGGCATGGGGCTGGGCATCTGCATTCCTAAACTATCTCGGGCCATGCTGATGCCTGCGCTTTGAGAACCACTGCTCTCAGAAATGGTCCTTGATCTGAGCTACACTTGAAAACCATCTAGCTAGTTTCACGATGCCCCTCATCTCATTCAGCTGTTCCACATCAGCTGTCCCACTGACGGAATCAGCAGGTAAGAACAAAGCATGGCTGGGTTCTAAAAGATACCCAAGCCTCTCTCGAAGTAGCCAGGGTGGGGAGCCAAGGCCCCTCGACCAGTGATCCTCAGTGGGAGAGGGATTTTCCTCTCCTCTCCCATCTAGGGTACATTTGAGAATGCCAGGAGACCTGCATGGCTGTCCCAACTGGTGGCAGTGGTGGAAGGGGAGGGTGTTACTGGCATCTAGTAGGTAAAAGCCAAAGATCTGCTGAGCAGCCTAGAGTGAAAAGGACAGGACCCCACTATAAAAAATGATTTGGCCCCAACTGTCCTTGTGTCAAGATTCAAAAACCCTGTCCATAGAGCATGATCTAGCAGAATCGAAGCCCCCACCCAAACCTGCTAAATTTGAATCTGCATTGTCACCAAGGTCCCCAGGTGATCCCCACATTCTCTAACGATTGGGAAGCACTGCCTGAGATCAGAGGCTCCTTCCTTTAACACTTCTGAATGCCCAGGAGGATTCATCAAGCAGGGTCCCACCCCAGAGTTTCAATTGCGTAGATCTCAGGTGGGACTGAGAATGTGCATTTTGCAAGGTTCCCAGACCCTGCTGCTGCCATTGCTTTGCTTTTCCCAGGACAGGCCGGGAGAACCACCTCAACAAACTGAGTGCCTGCTGACTAATGGAGTCAAAGACAAAGGACTAGAAGACACGAAAGTGCTCTCTGCGGGGCTGACCCAGCAAATGTTTTGCCCTCTGCTGAAGGCCCCAGAAAGGCAACGCCGCCAGGGTGGGTGTGCAGTTCTGCCAGCTGGTGGCTCAGTTCTCAATAGTGAGAACTGAAATTGCTTCTGGCGATCCCTTTCCGGGTGTGACAGGCCAGAAGGAATGTCCAAACCCTAGCTACGACTCCAGGTGGAATTGGACTGGTCCTGTTCTGGGAAGTTATGTCGAGGAAAGTCACGCTGGTGAGGAAATGAAATCCACCACCTGGCCACCTCTGTCGCTGAAGGCAGGCAGTTACAGGAAGCCCAAACAAGCAGAACCCAACCGAAAATCTCATCAGCCGAGTTCGGGTCAAGTTTAACTGCCCTGATGTCTTGCCTCCCTGGGTGTACAGATAACAGTCCCTGGGTCAGAGAACCCACAAATGAAAACAAAAATACCCTGTCAAAATTCAGTGTGTGGTTTGATCACTATGCTGTTTGACACGAGAAACTGATTGTTCCCTTCTTTCCCAAGGGCACATCATCTCATTCAAACTTGCAAGTAGCAGAGGAGCTGTCTCAGTGTAAAATCTGTCAAACTGTTGGTGAGTTTGAATCCTCTCTTTGATTACCTGATAAGCTCTAATTTCACGATTCCTGGATTCCTGGGGTCTTTATCTCAATCACAATAGCAAGCAGGGAAAGAGACAAAAATCAGGTGCAAGTCATTAGCTGTGAAGTCAGCCCTAGGATAGAGGCTGCGCTTGGGCCCGGGCTGAGCTGAGAACTAGGGATAGAGTGACTGAAAGCAAGGCTGAGTGCCCACACTTTATGCAGGTCATTGCTACAGGAACAACCCCTGCTTCTCCCAAAATATGTACCACAAGAGAGCTGTGATATTTTCTTACCAACACAGGAGGCTGCTGGGCCGCTCCAGGCCTTGTTGTCCATGCATGTGACAGTCCGCTCCCCCTTCAATGTGTACCCCGGGGAGCAGTAGTATTCACACCGGGAGTTGAAGTAGGCGCCATCCACGCACTTGAACCCTCCATTGGCTGGCATGGCAAGAGTAGGACATCGCTTTTCTAAGGAAAAACCAGATAGTGAACATTTCTAAGTTTCTGTTCATAGAGTTTCAGTGTCCAGAAATGCTGAAAGCATAAGTTGAAAAGTTAATTTAAATATAACAGAATTAGATAAACAGTGGGTGGTTGCGCGTCACACAGAAGGGACACTAAGTTTCATATCACACTGGCTTGGGATGGGTCCCTCGGAAGCAGACCCAGAGACAAAGATCTGTGTGCAAGTGATTTAATAAGCAAGTGCCCCTCCTGGGGACCCAGGAGGGGTGGGGGGCAGGGGAGGAAGAGCAGCAGGTGGGTCTCAGGTTAGGTCAGTCTCCACCTGCTCCTGCAGGGGACCTTTGGGGCATGAAGGACACCTGACGTTATCCCCCCTCCAGCCATGGAAAGCAGCCTTCCCCCAACCTTTACCAGTTTGCAGTGGGCGGCTCTTCCTTATCCAAATAGAAAAGAGTCCTCTGAAGAAGCAGAGCCTCTTCTTCCTCCCAAGAAAATCCAAGGGGCAAATCATTATGAGCAAAGCTCTCTGAAGCTGGGAGCTGGATACTGAGAACTGGTAAACCAGGGAGATGGGGGGAGCAGCGACAATGGCCACTCGAGTCACCAGTTGCACAGTCTGGATCACGTGCCTGCAGCCTCCAGTCTCAATTCCCCCACCAATGAATGAAAGTAATGGCATCCATCATCATAGTGGGGTTGCAAAAACCAAATTATGGGACATGCTTGGCACCCAACGGGTGCTCCCCCAATGGTGGCTATTTTGAGTAACAATAGCATCTAAAATGCCCCTGGCACTTTCCCAAAGGAGACAGGACTTATCATGCAGATCCGCAGTCTCTGATGCTGTCCTGTCAGGCCCTTGATGGTGGGGACTGTGTGTTTCCTATCTGTTTCTAGATCCCCAACACTTTTTCAGGGTCTGGCCCTATCTGAACCAACATAACTTGTTTGCCAAACAAACCTCTGTTCTCTCCCCCTTTACCACAGTTGATGACACTTTTCTGGCAGAAAGGTGCCATCTCATTTCCCCATATCTTTGAAAGCTCACCGGCTTCTGCTCACAAAGGGAACCACAATACATTCAGTCAAAAGCTCTGATCTCAGGCCTCCCTGGTGGCGCAGCAGTTGAGCGCTGGGTTGCGAAGCTGCCCGCAGCCTCTGCGGCACCGGTTCGATCCCCGGCTGCCCCCCGGCCACAGGAGGAGGGTCCCACATGGCACGCAGACCTCTCCTGCTGCCCGCTGCTCCCCTCAGCAGTGTACTCCGGTCCTTCTGCCTGCTCTACTCCCCGCTCTGGCTCTGGTGAATTCTCTCACCCTCCCGCGCTTCTGACTGTACCCAGTGCTTGTATGTATGTATGTATAAATAAATAAAAACAAATAAATAAATCTAAAAAAATAAAAAGTTCTGATCTCAGAGACAAAGAACCTCAGTTCTCATGGGCACTCACGCCCCAGCACGCAGCTGGGCGACTCCCGGGCTACTCACGCTTGCAGACGACCTTGTCCGACCACCGTTTGTTGGACTGGCAGACCAGCTGGGATGAGCCCTGCAGCTCGTAGCCTTTCCGGCAGCGAATGTCGCACCTGGTTCCCAGGGCTGTTTTGTAGTAGCCTCCTTGCGGGGCCCTGCAGTACACATCCCCGTGCTTCACCTTGACGGGGGAACACCATGGGGTGTCTGCAGGTAGCAGAAACAAAAGATGGGAGAAATGGGAAGTGACAGCTTCAGAAACAGTGTCTTCTTACCCTAGTCCCTGACTTGCTGCCTTCCGGATTTTGGACCTCATGTAGTGCCTCATGTCTTTTGAGGTGTCTGGGTGGGGAGGTAATAATGAAAGAACTACGTGTTAGACATACCCTGAATGCAGATCTGAGTCACTCTATTACTCTGGGTTACTCGCTCTGCTGTGTGACCTTGGACATGTTACATAACCTCTCTGAGTCAGTACCTACACCTATGACATAGGGCTCTTCTGAGGACTAAATAAATAATGCCTATCAACCACCTAGCACATTGGCCAGCACAAGGAAATGTTTGATAAATGCTTGAATATTTTTAGTATTTCTCTTAACTGAGACATAATTCTTTGGGGGACAACAGAGATCATTATGACCTGTAACCTCAACCCTCTATACACAGGAGGGGTGGGGAGTCAATCAGTTTAATTTGGATTTTTTCCAAGGCTCTATGCATATTCCTTGAAGAACTCATAATATTCTTGTTTAATTAATGTGAATGAAGCTACAATTTCCACATTTTTGCCACAGGATATAATTTTGGCTTAAAGTCGGAGAATATTTGTTTCCTATAGAGAAGCAAAACTCCTTTCCAGATGGAAAAGGTATGCCTCCTCCTGGCCAGAGGCTAACATCCTTTCTACAGGGCAGAGTTGCAGGTTATTTTGATTTTGATCTTGCAGTTGCCCAGAGCACAGCTCGGATGACCATGACGCTAATAAATCAGAACATCTTCCCTGTGCCTTTGGAAGATGTTCTGTGAGATCCACAAAACTACAAGGGCAAGACCAGTTCATCGAGCGGGAATTACTACAGTGGCCACAGCATCCTGGATGGGGGAACACCGAGGAGCTGCTTAAGGCTGCCTGGCTCTCAACTCCAGGAGCAGGAGTCCCCCGCCCTCCAGCTGAGGGCTCCTCACACCACCACAGCACCTGAGCTAACGGTGAGTGGGATTCGTGCGCCATCATGTGGCCAGAAAGAGTACAGACCCTGTTTGTCCCAGGAATTCTCTTCTGAGGATGTGCTTTCTGACTTTTTTTTTTAAGATTTATTTATTTATGCATATGAGAACTGGGGTTCAGGCCAGAGATGCGGTGGGTGAGAGGACCCACCAGAGACAGAGTAGGGAGCAGAGCAGGTGGATTGACTGAAATACACTGCTGAGGGGATCAGCGGGCGAGACAGGAGAGGTCTGCTGAGCCATGTGGATTGCTCCCTGGCGGGCCCGGGATCAAATTCATGCTTCAGAGGCTTCAGATTGCTTCCTAGTGCTGTGCTTAACCCCTTGCGCCACCAGGGAGGCCCCTTCTGACTACTTCTTGGCCATGAAAATCAACAGTCCTGTCCAGAACTTGTGCATATACAATTTTTTACTTCAAAAAGTCTCCTCTGATTGACACTTTCATCATAAAGTATTTTGCATTCAGGTGAAAGTGGGTCCTAAAGTCAGGACTCAAACAATAGCCCCTAGACTATCGGTAATAGTGATATCCTGGGGCTTAACCTAGAGCTAACAGACCCATGGAAGCTTCCACCAGGCCTGCAGACCCTTCTTTCTTCTTCCGTGGTTTACACCGAGTGTCTGTATGTTCTAGCTTTTTTAAGTGAGAAAAATCTGGACCCTGAAGTAAGGTACAAAACATCAGGCATGTGTCCATCATTTTCTTCTAAGTATAAAAGAATACCTGAAGTAATTTTAAATGTTTTTTGCTCTTTCTTCAGTGATGGTTCCACATTAGCCATCAAAGAGGTTTCCAGATCACAGGTGAGAGTTTCTTGGGGTACATTTGCTTAGCATTGCCAAGACAGCTCTTGTCTAATGAAATGATCTTAAGATGAATTCTGGAAAAAACTCACAGATGGTACCCCCCCCTCCAAAAAAAAAAAAGAGGATTTAGAACCTTCTGATTTCTGTGACTCCTAGAAGTGGGATATATATTTCTCTCTGTGCATTTCTTTTCCAACTGTAATAAGGAAGATCATCTACAAGAAACCCCACAATGGACTTGGTTCTTTTAATACCAAGGAGCCACATTTTGTAGTTTATACCACAGACATCCATGGTATTAATCTTACAATATCATCTGTTGATTTACCTCTTCATCATCTTCCTCTCCCATCCCCCCAGCTTCCCCACTGCCTCATGTCATCTTCGTTTCCCTGTCTGCCCTGTTCCCCTTCTAGACCACAGTGTGTCTGTGCTTCACCATCTCTAGCCTTCCTCTCCTCTTGCCTCTTTTCTACCATGTCACAGGCAAAGCTGTGGAATCCTTAACTGAGAACTGAGCACACTCCAGAGAGAGAAAATGAATGTGGGGGAAAGGTCGTGAGGTTGGAGTGAAAGTGAGAAACCCAAAAGAAGATGAAGAAAATGGAGTGAGCTAGTCGAGTGTGCTGGACACACTACTGAGGAGAGTCAAGAGTGCTGGCACACATCTAACTCCAACTGATGTAACACTGGACTATTCACTAACTTTCTTGGAGAACTAGAATCCTCATCTATGAAATGCAGAAGTGGATTCAGCTATTTGCAAAGTCCCAACATACTTTGGATGCTGTCTAATCCCACCCGTCACGTCCATGCCACCTCCTCACTTTTTCTGACTGATAACTTCGGCCAGTCTCCTGGAACCCTTCCAACCAAAGGGAAATCCTTTTGCATTCTGGCTCTTGATCACAATTTCACTAATATGCAAACTAGAAAAGTGTCAAACCTCCACTTGTTTTTTACTCAAATGTTGAAAACACTCACATCCTCTAGCTTCTAGACATTAGTGTGAGTTTAGGAGGGACACAATATTCCTTTTAATTTTTTATTCATACAATTTAAATTAATATGTGGCAATATACCTTCAATTCTTAGCACACATTAGGGGTTGTTTTTCCCCACAAATATACCCAGGGCAAATATTTAGGGTCATACACATGACCTGTACATGACATGTATATGAATGTATCACAGATTCACATATTTCAATACAACATGCAATCAGCAGAATTTGCCCCATATTCTGAGTCTTCAAATCATCCCAGCAGTGCTGGCTGTGCATCCAAAAGCTGTGTTACTATCAATGTGTTGGGGGAAATATTTTGTTTTCATTTATTCACAAAAGGAGTATCTTTTGGGTTACTTTCCAAGACAAACTGGAAAGATATTTTAACAGTTTAATCGGCCTGCAGTGCAAATAATTAAAATATCAGCGAGTGACTTGAAGTACATTAAAGCACCACAAGTGAAAGAGGTTTAGCAAGACCTTTAATAGAGGTTTAGAGAAAGAAAGCTCTTATGCTGCTTCGATTAAGACAGGGTTTACTTAGGGAGAAATCTTAATCGATTATTCAGGAAAGTTTTTCATCCCCTGGGCCAATGTGGTAACTATTCCAGTTAACTGGAGTTCCTGGCATAGGCTGAGTCGTGGGGCAGACTAATGAGGAGTCACTAGTAAATTCTAGATGTTGAATGAAAACAGCTGGATTTCAGACCTAAACTGTAATGTTTGCTAGCTGTGTGACCCTGGAGAAGTTGCCTTCCCTCTCAAATCTATGATTTCTCCATCTGTAAATAAGGAATGACAACAGGATAATCTTAGCACCTCCCCTCTTTCCTCAATTAGAGTGAATATAGGTTGGCATTCCAAGTAAAAGAATCAAAAGCAATGCATGCCACATACTGGGCACATAATAAATGCTGGTTAAATTTCACTGTCTTCTTTCTTTTACTTTAATTCCAAAATACTGATTGAGTATATACTCTGTGTCAGACACTCTCCAGAGGCCTGGGGCTCTAAATCAAAACCCTGAGTTAGCAACGGTTTGCCTCTAAGTTTTAAAAATAAAAAAGTAACACTAGAAACAATTTCCTAAGAAGTATTTAAACATTCAGGGTAGGCTCTGGGGCAGGCATATATTTTGGCCATCTGGTCTACCTTCCATGTTTGCCATGCTGTGATGTGGGTATAGACACTGGGAACAGTAATTGGGGGCACTAGACAACTTCTACTGTATACATTAAAGGCCACATGTGCTTGCAATGTGTTTTAGGAAGATTTTTCAAAGGGAAAAAATTAAACACTCAGGAAGTGTTAGGACTCAGAATACATCCTTACCCCAAAAATCTAATGAACAACTTTGTGGTTTTTTTTTTTTTTGATTGGTTAACCCTTGAGGCAATGGATCTAGGAACTTTGGATAGGAACGAGCATTTACACTCAAAAGTCATAAGCAAATGTAGAATATGATGAAAACACCTCTGGACATTGGCACCAGTCATCATATTGGAAAGTCTGTTTGTTTGTGTGGAAAACAAATGAAGGACTCCCTGCAGCCAGAGACTGATGAGTACTACCCCAATTCTCCTAGAACTTAGACGTATCACAAAGAGCAGGACAGTGTTCTTTTGCCAGAATGTGGACTTATTTCTGGGGCCAAATGTTATAATAGGACATTGCTAGCCAATTGTCTTCAAATTATGCTTCCATTGTAAAAGGAACCCAATTCAGAGAGAAATAACCTAAATTAAACTTTGCTTTTCCCAGTGTTCCCTAAGCTTCAAAGAAGTGACTCACCAATAGAACTATTTGTGGACATACTTACCTGAGCCTGTAGAGAGTTCTTGATTAGGTTGTTTTTTATTTTTTTTAATACCTGCTTGGCGGGTTGCTGGAAATGTGTAGACATGGAGTTCTTTATGATTAAAGTTTTATTGGGCAACACACTTTACTCGACATTTCGGGAGCCAAGCTGAACTCAGAAGGAGCACCATGAAATAAGATTATGAAAATCAAGTTTTCTCATTCTCCATTAATCTCAGTACATTAACAGCACTGAGTCTAGATTGGACCTTGGGTGGTTTACTCCACGACTCTGGCTGTAATGTATGAATCAGGCAGAATTCACAGCTTGATTTTCACTTTCATCAGCTAGAGCTTGGCTTTGCAGAAATAAGAACAGTAAAGAAACTTCTGAGAATAAAATGACCACCAGAGTGCTGAAGGACAGCACTTCAGAGATTTGAAATGCTTTTTCTTCTCTTATTTTTTTTTTGGTTTGTTTCTTAAATTTTTCTAATAGGAGCATATATATATTCATTTTTAAATTCTTTTCTTTTCTGGATGGGGAATTAGAAGTTAAATGCATGGTCTGGTCACTTTATTACAGTCTGCTCCGCAGGACAAAAGGGAAAGTTCTCCTGGCATCAGCAGGTCCTCCTTAGCACATAAGCAAAGCATTCACCTGTGTATCTAGTGTGTGAGTAACCGACTTCATCATCTTCTAGTGGAGAGTCTCCAGATCCTACAATAAAACAGAACAGAAACTGCAGCAAGAAAAGCCACATGATATGAAATGTACATTTCAAAGCGTTGCTTTGGCACAGTCCATGCAAGAGGGGCTATGAGAACGCAGAGCCAGGAGTTAAAGCTTCTGTGGCCATTCATGAAGGGAAAGGGGACTTCTCAGAGTGAACCTGGCCGGGCTGATATTGCCAGAGCCAATCAAATTGAGTCTCAACTGTTTTGGACTCACCATATGCCAACTGAAGTTCTGGACTGAGTATAGAGAGAGTCAACTTCACTCTGAGAAGATGCCAATATATATCAATCTCATGCCAGGGGAGATGCAGTAAAATGTGTGACTCAGACCCGGCCCAGTTTCTCTAGCCATCAGAGTCATCCCAGTACGACTGGGAGTTTATGGTACCTGGAAACTGGACCATCCTGTGAAATTAATGGGGGTTGAGGAAAAGGAGGCAAATCAAATGTCCTATTTTAATGAGGAAAGAAATGCAAAGCTGCTTTGGTATATTTGTAGGAAATAAGGGCTGAAAGATCGCAGATCTGGATGATTCTTCAGAACTTTTCACCAAGGCATGAGTAAAGTGCTTCAAGAATCTTGCTAGCCTTGAAAATCACAGTCTCAGAGAGACTGTCTGGATACAATTTTAAATTTTAAACTCATCTGGAAGTAGGAATGGAATCATTTTTAGAATATTAACTATTGAAGTTCAGGGAGGTGGTAAATCCTTATTTTTTTGTTTTATTTTATATAATTCTTACATCATTTTTCATTTTTGAACAATGTAAGCATTTTCATTTTGGTTATATGCCCCATAAAAATCCTTAATTTTTGAAGTGGTAGCAGGCCTCATGCTTCAAAACAGTCATCTTAACTTTAGAGATCTTTCACTCTAAACTTCCTAATCTGATCACTGGCCGGAAAGACAGCACCATCTTGGCCACACATTTACCTACAGGGATCTGCAACACAACAGAGGAGGCTAGTCTCTGTCTTGAGATTGTTCAAATCCCCATGCAGTGTAAGCGAATGAGGAATCGCCTCTGTGCCACTTGCATTCTGGATGAGAGAGATGGTGATTGGAGAAATAAAAGTGGGGAGGTGATGGACACTGGACCATGCCCATTTGGAAAGGACCCCCCCCACCACGCCCCACTAATAAGGCCCAGTTCTATGTTCTGCTTTACTCCAGGTCTCTTGATCTAGTCTCTGGCCACCCAGACAGGTACAAAGTTATACAGACTGTTCATTATTGCATATTAAAAAGTGACCTGAAACCCACTATTAACTCTCAGAAAAGCAATCTAACTACGAGTCAAAAGTCTATGTTCTAATCCCTTGGTCTAGCCAGTCCTCTTTAGGAAATCAATCCCTAGACAAGAATATTAATTATAGAAAAAAATTACACACAAAGATTTCTTTGCAATGTCACTTATAATAGAAAAAGACTAAATATATCACAAAGTCAATATTCTGGTTAAATAAGTCATAGTAAAACCATTGGAAATAAAAGAGCCATTAAAAAATGTTTATAAAAAGATCCAATAGTGTGGGAAAAGCTTATGTTTTAATATTAAGTGAAAAAATATGATATAACAAAATTATATAAGTGGTGTAATTTATAACAATGCAAAATAATCAAATTCAAAAATAAACAATACATAGAAAAGAGTCTATTGTTGGATATTGTTTTTCCTTTTCTTCTCCATGTTGTACTATAAACAAGAATTACTTTCATAATAGAATAAAAACTTGATTATGCATGCAACTCAAAGAAACTTAGTTTCCAAAATACATTTTGAGTATATTAGAGATGTTTAAGAATCTCCTGTTCCTCCCTTCCCATCCTGGCTCCATTTCTCTCCATATTCAGAGCTGATTCCTCTAAGAATTGTTGGATTCTCTCACATTTCTAAGCATCAAATGATCTGTCTTATATTAAGATCCACCCCTTCTTCCCCCAAGTCATCTTGGCCTCCATATATGCATAATCTTCACAGGCAGAGAGAGACTCTGGATTTACTCCTGGCTCAAAGTCAAGAAACCAACTGTCACAGGCTGCATTCTCTGGGAACTAGCTTCCAAGATGGAGTTTAGTGCACAGGATGTTAAGGGTCAACACCCATGAAAGAAATAAGAAGGAAGCAGGTTTGGGCGAAGGGAAAGTCAGCTTCAATGTCAGCCCAATGACAGCCTCCTGTGTCGTGTCATAGCCTGCCTCTATCAGTCATTGGATATAGTCCATCTTGGAATGAACATGAACTTGAACAAAGCAGTCTCAAGGGCTGAGGCCCCCCTGAAGGGGCTGGAAGCTGATGGCTGTCTGAGAACAACAATTGCCCCAGTTCAGACAACCAGGCATTCCGTGCAGGAAGATCTGGCCCATGCCTCTCTGTGACCATCATAACAATACTCACTCATTGAGAGATAACTTGAGATGTGCAAACTCACTTGGGCGGGGGTGCTCCATCAAGAAGGCCAGAGACTGATACCTACTGGAGAGGCAGATGCACTTGCAGTTCACAGCCGCATTTCACCAGTACATGAGCATTCTAAGACATGTTCATCACATATTGTGTATTGTAGTGAAAAATTACATCTCTGACTATAGGGGAATAAGCACAAAATTACCTGATATCAACAGGCTATTACATAGTCAGTAATCAAGTTTGGAATGGGAAATGTGTATTACATACTGCTAAGCAAAAAAGCAGGTACTAGAAACTATATATAGGATCAAGCATGAAATTTTGTGTGTGTACATACATACATATGTATACATACATTTATACACATACATAATATTGAAACTAACATATGTCAAATTTGGGATATGATAACGTGAGATCACAAATCAGTGGGTAAGAGGCCAGTAAATATGCTGGCTATGCATATAAAGAAAAATAAAAACCCAGCCCAATCTCAAGCATACCAAAAAGTCATTTCCACAACAGATTAAAGATCTGCATTTCAGTACAGTACGGAAATGGCATAAAAAGGAGTATTTCACTGTGAGGAAACCTGGCAAATACTACTTCACCAAGGTTGGCAAAGACAACATCAACAGTGGTAAGGCATGGGCAAAGCTCAAAGAAGTGAACCATTTGCACATATTTTGGGGAAAGATACCAGTCTGGAAAAGCAACTGCCTTGGGCAATATTAGAAGTACATGGCTCATGGTCAAAGAGGTTCTACAGGATCAGCTTTCTAGAATGAAACAAAATGACCAACAATCCAAAAAAAAAAAAAAATCACTGTGTATGCATTATCCCATTTAATCTGAACCACCACCCTGGTAGGCTGATAATATTATAGTTGGTTTACAAACAGGGAGACAAAGTCTCAAAGGCCTTAAGCTACTTGTTCGTGTTTGTGAAGCCAGCAAGTGGTAAATCGGCATTCAAATCCAGTCTGCCTGACCTCCTAGTCTAGTATGCTCTTTCCACCTTCTGTGCTGGCATTTTTAAACAAATGAGATAATAGGCTCTGGGATCACTGATAGGCAATCAGCAAATCGCCTCTTCAGTAGGGCAGTAACAGGTATGCCAAGGCAAGAGTGCGTCCCACAAAATCAAGATGAAGAATCTGGGTGTAGCAGAAGGCTCTAGTTGCCTACCTGGAAGTTATTCTCATCTTTCTTCTTACTAAACCCCCCGAGGTGTATTCAACAGCAATATGCCCCTTCCCAGAAAATGATGATGCTAATT
This sequence comes from Talpa europaea, assembly GCF_964194135.1. NCBI lineage: Eukaryota > Metazoa > Chordata > Mammalia > Eulipotyphla > Talpidae > Talpa > Talpa europaea. The sequence continues at coordinate 23,600,582 of NC_140081.1, forward strand.
TAAAAATCCCCCTTTGCCAACAATTGTTTCAGCGGTACGCATAAAACACAGTATTGGCCAATGGCAAATAAAAAAATAAGTCTGCTTTGTGCACATGGGATATATGGGAAAGATTTTCTCATAAAAGAGAGAACTGAACAAGTAGACACATTTGTCTTCTTTACTCCCTTCCTGCTGTAGAAGCTATTGTGTAAGGATGATTACCTGATTACCTGATGCTATAGCAGCTATTTTGCCACCATGAGGTAAGATGTAACCGGATTAAAGATTTTCATCTGAGGATGGCAGCATGGAAGGATAAAGAGAAACCAGGGTCTATGATGACCCCATTGGGCTACTAAATCAAACTTAGACATTTTATCTCTATACTTCTTGTTAGGTAAACAATAAATTCCCTTCCATTTAAGATACTGTGAGTTGCATTGTTTGTTACTTGTAGTTGAATGTATCCAAACTGATAGACAAATCAATGGAAAATTGACAAGAGACAAAGGAAGTGAAAAGAAAATAAATGGGTATTAGGCAAGCTTTCTCCCAAATTTTCAGTTTACATTCAGCCTAAACTCATATATCAACTTATATAAAAAATAATGACCTGCCTATGTAATGGACATAGGTTGAGCAGATATACTTGGTAAAAGAGCAAAGGAGACTCATCGATAGTGGTGAGAGATTTTGCACAGGGTTAAAAGTAAAAGGGAGAAAAGAAGGGGGAAGGGTGAGATCCTAACAAACTCTTTTAATTCATTTACTAAAGGCCATTCCTTTAGAATTTTGCTTAATTGAAGCTTTATTATGGCATAACCATTCATCAGGCTTCATATGGTTCAGATTACCACTTTTTGGAAAGAATGTTTCAGTGCTTCTTCCACACAAATACAAATTCTACATTGGCTCAGGAGGATTCTGTCCCTCAGCCATGGCTAGAGCCAATTCCATTTATAACTCAGCTCTCCTTGCAGAAACTCCATCTAATCCAACAGATCTTCAAAGAAATAGCCAATCATTTTTTCCAAAGTTCAAAGAAGGACCTTCCTGGCCTCTTGAATCCCAACCTTCCATTTTGAAGTTCAGGTAGATAACATCATCAAGGCACCAAACTCACTTTTAATATCTGTTACATGAATTAGCATTACATCAGGAATTTAGATTTTAGAAGGAGAGCAGATCATTCCTTCCATCACCCAAGTTTTCTCGTTGTGGAGTGGAGTGGGCTGGGATTAGGGGAGAAGGAGTATTTTAGACTAATGGAGAACAGCCAATTTGCTAAAAGTATATATTCTTTTTAGGATGCATGATCCAAACTGACAGATGTACTGTTTCTGTGTGCTATTTTTAGCTTAAAGGGTTACATTTATTTTTTAGGTACTTTGAATACAGCTCTGCAACCTTAATAATTCATCAGAAATTTTTATTTTCCCCTAATCACCATTATTCTAAATGTAATTTTATTTTTTTAAGATTTATTTATTTATTTATACAAGCACTGGGTACAGTCAGAAGCGCGGGAGGGTGAGAGGATTCACCAGAGCCAGAGCGGGGAACAGAACAGGCAGACTGACAAAATACACTGCTGAGGGGAGCAGTGGGCACAGCAGGAGAGGTCTGTCGTGCCATGTGGGACCCTTGCCGGCAGGGGATCGAACCGGTGCTGCAGAGGCTGCGGGCAGCTTCGCAGCCCAGTGCTCAACCACTGCGACACCCGGGGAGGCCCTAAATGTAATTTTAATATTAGCAGAAATCATATTTAATTGTAAACTGCATTATTAATTTCATACTGAAAGTCAATGGGAAAATAAAATTCTCTTTGCAGTAGATTCTGAACCTGAGTCCCTGGGTTCCTAGAAAATCAGTGGAAGGGCCTGGGGTGGGGATGGGGTGTCCACTAATCCCCTGTAACTGAACATGCCTTTTGGTACAAGAATGCACTTTGTGGGGGAAAGGTTGTTGACTTTCAGTAGATTTTATTTTTTAAATTTTTTTAAAGATTTATTTATTCACACAAGAACCAGGGTACAGGCCAGATGTGTGGGAGGGTGAGAGGATTCACCAGAGACAGAGTGGGGAACAGAACAGGCAGACTGACTGAAATACACTGCTGAGGGGAGCAGCAGGCAAGACAGGTCTGCTGCGCCAGGTGGTTATGTCCCTGGCTGGCCGGGGGATCGAACCTGCGCTGCTGAGGCTGCGGACAGCTTCACAGTGGTGCGCTCTCCCCTGCTGCGCCACCAGGGGAGGCCCTCAGTAGATTTTAATAAGGGTCTGTGATCTGAAAAAATATGAAGAGCCACGGTTTTACAATATTATTTATTTAGAAGCATGTTAGAATATTTACTGAAGAAGTATATAGTATCTTTTGATATTTCACTCTTTAATACTGGAGAGGAGAGACAAATATACTTAAAAGGAGGATAAATGATTATCTCTATTAGATCTTAGTGCTTATATTTATATTACAGTTGTCCAATGGAACTTTCTGCAGTGATGGAAGTGTTCTCTGTATGTGCTGTCCAATTGCACATACAACATATAGCTAGTGCAATTCGGAAAACTGAATTTTTAATTTCATTTAATTTTAGCTATTTAAATATAAGTAGTAATTTGTGGCTAGTAGCTCACACACTAGCCGGTATAGGTCTAGACTTAATTAACAAAAAATATTCTATAGGGATAAATCATGTCCATAAATTGCTCAGTGGTGAGAACCATGTATATCTTACCATACATCAAGCATGTGATTGGAAATTGGTGGTTAATAAATGTTGGAAGAAAACAAAAATCTGCCTTAAGTTCTTATGGCACATAAATCATGTGTCCTTATCCTCAGGTCTGGAATGGTTTTATCTTACCCAGTACAGCTTCAGCATATAAATTTGAACCGTGATAATACTGGATAGATGTGGATGTTTAAAAAAAAAAAAGCATTTTACACTATTACAAGCCATCGGGTATTTATTTGCAGGAACCAGATAATTTAGTGCTAACAAATGATTTGCCAGTGGAATTAGAGTGCAGCTGCAGTAAAGTGAAAAAGAAATTTGAAATGGCTTCTGAAAAAAGATCAACTCCAGGACACTGCCAGGAAAATATAAAGATGAAGTCAAGGATAAAACCTTTGTTAAATCAAGGAGGTGTCCAAGAGTACCTGTAGTCATCCAAAAGGCACTTTTAAGGGTATGTCTCACAGGTCCTCCCAATCAAACAACAGAGAAGAGTTTGTATTTATAAGATTTGTGGGTGTGGCTTTTATTTACTACAGTGAACTCCAAGAAGATTCACAGGAGAGCTATAAAGTTCTTAATGAGTTTATATGCAGAAATATCACCAGCATGTCTGAGGGGGACAGAGACATTACAGAATGAAGAGAAGCCTTTGATCCCACAGAATTCTATGGCCAGGAGCATATTTACAGAGCTGTTAAGCTGAAAATATGTGTCAACTTTCCTGAAAAAGGGAATACTCAAAGGGTGGACTCAAGAGCCCAGAGGGCACAACAGAAAGCCATAAAAAATTCTTTCTAGACTGTGAGGTCTGAAAAAGCAACTGTTAATATTTAGCCAGGGAGATTTCAGAATTTCTGTGGGAGAATGACTCCTTTCTACCTCCCATTTAACTCCATTTTTTTTTTAATAGAGGCATGCTTTTTATTTATTTATTTATTTGTTTGTTTTTGTTTATACATGCACTGGGTACAGTCAGAAGCGCAGGAGGGTGAGAGAATTCACCAGAGCCGGAGCGGGGAGCAGAGCAGGCAGAAGGACCGAAGTACACTGCTGAGGGGAGCAGCGGGCGGCAGGAGAGGTCTGCGCGCCATATGGGACCCTCCTCCAGTAGCCAGGGAGCAGCCGGGGATCGAACCGGTGCTGCAGAGGCTGCGGGCAGCTTCGCAACCCAGTGCTCAACCGCTGCGCCACCGGGGAGGCCCTTAACCCCATTATTTTTGTATGAATAATTTATTCATAAAATTACAACCCTGACTATTTTTGTAGAAAAACTTACTCTCAAAAGGTAATAGTCACATCACATAAAGGCAACCTTCTTAAAACAAAAGATACATGATAGGATTTTTCTTAAATGAAATGTCTCTACATTACTGATAAAGTCTATAACAATGCAATTGTAGATTAAAAATCTATATTTGAAGTACCAGTATTGGTTACACAAAAGTAATTTTCATATCCTAGCTTTCACTTATACAATATATTCAACAAGAATATATTCTTTCTTTCTTTTTTTAAATAAATTTTATTTTTATATTCCCCATACAATTGCAACCTCCTTATTTTGACCCCAATCCCTCCCCTCCCAGCCCCCCACCCCCCATAGAGTGTCTCTGGTTCATAGTTTTTTGTTGATTTTGATTTTCACTTTCTTATAGTTATTCGTTTTCCTGGTCCCTTATTTAATTTTTCTAGATTCCTGCTATGAGTGAGACCATCCGGTATTTTTCTTTTTCTTTCTGGCTTATTTCGCTGAGCATGATCCCTTCCAGCGCCATCCATGTTGCTGCAAATTGCATGTGTTTATCTTTTTTGATTGCTGAGTAATATTCCATGGTGTATATGTACCACATCTTCTTGATCCAGTCATCTATTTTTGGGCATTTGGGCCTTAACCCCATTTTTAACAGGAGTCTCTATAGCAGTTACATGATGCCTATCGCACCAGCTGTAGATTGAGTACATTGGGAATAGACAACTTACACCTTTAGTTTTGCAGGTCTACAGAGAACTGTATACAATTAAAGAAGTACAAATGAGGTACCTCACCCTCACCTGAATCTAATATAGATGAGAGTCTGGATTTTGAGCTGTTGCTGTAATGGGAGGAGACTTAGGGGCCTTGGGACAAGGAGAGTGTATTTTAAACACTGGGTACCAAAGGGTGAACTTTGATATGCAGCCTCTAAGATGGCCTCCAGTGATTCCCTGTCTCCTGAAATTCATATCTTTGCATAATTTTGAGTATGGAGTGGGGCCTTGTGACTTTTCTTCTAATGAACAGACTGGCAGGAAGGATGCCATTATCTCTTTTGAGGTTAAGTTATAAAAAGATTGTGGCTTTCATCTTAGACATTCTCACTCAATGGGGCAAGTTAGCTGCCAAGACATGAGGGAGTCCTGTGGAGAGGCCCATGTGGTGAGGGACCAATGTCTGCCAAAAATCATGTGAACAAGGTTGGAAGAATCTTCCCTGACATACGCACACCAGTCAAGCTTTCAGATGAAACCTCAAACCAAGCCAACAACTGGAATGCAACTTCATGGGAAACTCTGAGTCAGCTAAGCCATGACCAGATTCTGATCTACAAAAATACTAACATGACAAGTGGTATATTTTTTTTTTTAATTTTTTACATCAGTGTTCATTTTTAAACAATATTTGCTTCCCCCAACTGCCTCAGGTGTAGTTGCCATAGAAAAAACAAAATGAGAAGAGGAGAGGGAGAGGGGCAGAAAGAGGAGGGGGGAGAGTATGAAGAGAAGAGAAGGGGGAAGAGAGAGAGGGGGAAGGAGAGGAGGAGAAAGAAGAAGGAAAGGAGGGAAGAAGAGAGGGAATTTGGTTTAGTCAGAAGATTCCAAGTACTTCTCAGCCTTGGTTTTCTAGCCTTCTATTAGGTCACTGCAGAAAATGTCGTGGATCCATAACCCGCATCCCTTTTATCCAGAATTATGTACCTATCTCCCAGCTGCTGTGAGCATGTGGTTGCTAATGGGTCACAGCTGCTCTGTTCTCCAGAGAACTGTCCACAGCTGATTGAGTCACTTCATTCACTCCCACCGTTTCCCTGGAGGCAGCCAACATTTAGTTGAAATGGGGAGACAGAGGTCAGACTTCTTGCCTTAAGCAGTGGGGTAGAAGTAGGGGTACACGTAGGGGTAGGAGGTAGAGATTAGGTCAGAGTGCAACCCTGCAGGATTTATGTCCCTGAGTCCCTTGTGGTGCTAGACTTTACCTGACACTAATACTTGTTTGGCTCTGTTTATCCTCCCACCCTTATATATAGATCTTTCCCAAGAACATTCCCTTAACAAATCATGGGGTCTGCTTCTGGGGAACCAATTCAAGATAGCCATTCAATTTCTATAGAACTCCAACACCCCATCAACTCAAACACCCCATCAATTGTGCCTTTTGGGGTTGCCACAAAGGTTAAATGGCATATGGATGTTTTTAAAATACTATATTAAAATACTTATTGTTATCCTTGGTTTGTTTTAAAAGCTTCTCATTTGATGGTCATCATCACATTTTCTGTTTAGTTCAGTGTGTGAATAATGACAGTTTTCATTGCCTTCAGCTGCTATGCATGTAAATGAACTGATAAAACAATAAAATAATAAAAACCTGTATCTGGTCCGATAATGATTTTCAAGAATTGTTTTAACAGGGTCTCCCTGGTGGTGCAAGGGGTTAAGCACCCACTATGAAGCAATTGAAAGTCTCTGTAGAAAGAGTTCGATCCCCGGCCGGCCAGGGAGCAACCCACGTGGCGCAGCAGACCTCTCCTGTCTCGCCCGCTGCTCCCCTCAACAGTGTATTTCAGTTAGTCTGCCTGTTCTGCTCCCCACTTTGTCTCTGGAGAGTCCTCTCACCGCCCGCATCTCTGGCCTGTGCCCCAGCTCTTGTATGCATAAATAAATAAATCTTTAAAAAAATTGTTTTAACAATTAAACATAGCCAGGAATCTCAGTGCTACTAAAGTTTTCTGGACATATTTTTAAATTCCTCTGTCTAAACGAAATTGTATGATTTATGACTCAGAAAATCATATTAAAAATATTCGATTTATGACTACCCCCAAAAGCCACATACTCAATCCTCGCCAGTAAAATAAACTGCTGTCAAGTTTTGTCTCTGAATTCGGATGAACAGATGGACAGATGGTAAAATTTCCCTTGGGAAAAAGTGATGAACCAAGATAGCACCATTGTTCATCCTTTGAGGCAGGAAAATCCTGTGGTTCCTTAAATGCCTTCCCAGCCTCACGATCTTTAAAAATAGTAGTCTACAGAAAGTTGGCATATTGTTGTGAAGTATTACTACTGAGCCTCTCACATTCTTGTGGCTCGTGTTAACACATATGAGGTATACACACATTTGGGGGGATACCGGAGAAGGAGGACAGAGAGTATAGTGGTAACCCCTTCGCTCATCCATGGGTAAATTCTCAAGGGTGTCTTAGCTGAAAAGTTCCCATATATGGGGTGGGTGTGGGCTTTGAAGAAGCCCAGGAGTGAGCCTGACTGGCAGGGGAGACCGGTGCTGAAATGTCCTGGCTAAGTTTCAAGACAAAGGAGAGATGTCCAGGAGCTGCATATAAATGTGTAAGTTTGAAGGATGGTGCAAAAAGACAATTTAGCTTTTCAACAGCATCAACCCTAAGACACAGGCCCAGAACAGATGAAAGCCCAAGGGCAAGAAAAGGAGGAGGAGTGAATAAAGGAAGATGATGCTTGCTCCCCGTGGTACAAAGGGATCCAGAAAGATCAATCTAAATTTTTCTCTAATCATGGGAAGCAGATGGAAGGTAATGGTTATGGCCAATGGTTGTCTTGGGGGAGAATATTCACCAAAATGCTCAGGGGCAAGTTTACAAAATGGGAGTCGTTTACAGTACATCTGACATTTACCTCTCCATCACCATCCAAAGAGCCTCACATGTACCAGTCCACTAGAGTAATATGTTTCAAACGCTCGACCCAATTTGATGGGTCATAAACAGTATTTTTGTAGTGGAATAGAATTTAAAATGTCAGGGTGCACTGCACCTAGTACGTATAAACACTACTTTGTGCAACTTTTGTTTCAATTGTGTGTGTGTGAGTGTGTGTGGTAGGGTGTCCCCAGTTTGCATGAGAAAGCCCCATTTTGTGCCTGTTTTTTCAGCATGATCATCAGCAGCACCCCCGTTCACACTCCAGAGTGTCCAGATTTGGGGAAAGAAGACTATAACCCACTATGGTGGAGGACTAGGGGTGCTTTGGTGGTGGGAAAAATATGGTTACCACACCCGAGGGGAGAAATCCTACATTGTGAAAAAATAAACAAGGATGTTTCAAAAATAATTGTACAAGAAGTTGATGATAATCATACTATATACTATATAGCTTTTTTGTCCTGTGGGTCCCAGCGGATTGTAAACCCTACAAACTGTAATGCACAATTAAATACTTGGCTAAACAAAAAAAAAGGTGTCCTGAATTGGATAATAAATAATAATCTAGTAGACTATATTTCTTCCTATGGCTCTTCATCAAAATGATTGGAAAAACAGTGATTTAGACTATTTTGAAAACCTAGGGCCTCCCCTGGTGGCGCAGCGGTTGAGCGCTGGGCTGCGAGACTGCCCGCAGCCTCTGCAGCGCCGGTTCGTTCCCCGGCCGCCGGTGAGGGTCCCACAAAAAAAAAAAAAAAAAAAAAAAAGAAAAGAAAACCTATAGGTAGCTTGTCCAGTTAATTCTTTGTTTCTCTCCTCAAAATAGAGGGTTATGACTATCTGAGAAAGGCTTGGGGTGGCAGGGAGCTGGGGGAGGATAAGAGGAAGTGTTTGCTTTCTCTGATTTGTTCAGGAGGTGGAGGTTCTGTTAGGGGGAAAAGGATGTCCTAAAGCTAATTCCATACAGGCTTTGTGGACTCCACCCCCAGCCCAGGCCAAAGCCAAAGACACTGGGAACTCCAAATCCCATCCCCACCAAAGGGAAGGTGGCTGGGACCTGAGGGTGGGGTTAAGCAGCCAGGTTGGTATAAAGCCAGACACGTGGGTTTTGGGGGGTCCCCCAATTTGGCTCTCCACCAGCTCGCAGAGTCCGGCCAGCTCTGAGAGTGCCTTTGGGTTTCCAGGTCGGCAGATCGGGTAGGACGCATTAAAGACTTTATTTCCCTATTTTCTCCCTGAGTTGTACATTTTCCTTATTTCCTTTTCCCTTGTAAATAAACCTTTTATTAACCTTTTGTGTGTGTCTGTAGTGGAGTATTCATAAGTCCCTTTTAAGAGTGCGGGTGAGGACCCATAGCCAGGCAACCCGATCAATATCGGGGCTGTCCTATAACAGTTCTATCCCTTGAAAATGAAGCAAGTACCAGGTTTCCTCAACCACTCACGGCCATCCTCTCTGCAAGGATACACACAGTTGAAAGTGCCCTGGAATTCCACCCCTATCTGGTCTTTACTGGGGAAGCAACTTTCCTTTGCTGAGTTTCAGTTTGCTCATCTGTAAAAGCAGCGACAGTAGTGGAGAGAAGAGCGCAGTAAACATTTTCGAATTGTTTCCCAGAACATTGCTCATCTTCACCCTCGGCTGCGATCACTGTAAGTTAGGCAAATCGTCTTGCCGGCCTCCTCGTCCTCCTATGGCTAGCACCGCACAGTTACATTACCGTGGTGGTGAATGACTCCAGATGTGCTCAGGTGCCTCTTTTCCATCACCTCTTTCAACCCCAGGAGATAGAGACAATTTGGGGGTGAATATCCACCCGGGGAGGGCAGAGACTCTCGGCTACTGTGGCCATGACCATACTCTCAGTTCAGAGAAGTATGTGAATATTGATTACAGGAGAAACAAGCATCAAACTCTTATGGTAAATCCTGTGCAAATTCACAACTATTTGTGTCTGTCTTCAAGCTATTGCCTGACCCACCTTAAAACCCTACCCCAGCTCTAAGTTTCTTTCCTGTTTTAAAAGCTCTTTCAAAGCCTAGCTCCTCGTTTGTCTTTTCTAAAATCTTTACTCTAAATGTCATTGTCATTGGGGTCCTCTATTCCCATTTCTGAATTAGCACTGACCTTAGATGGCTTTGGATTTTCAGAAGTTATGTCGGAAGTGTGTGTGCAGGTTGTTTTCCAGCTCAACATCAAACTCCTCCAGGAATATGGTTGCGTTTTGTCTCCCCTTAGTGCCCCAGTGAAACAAGGTTCGCCTCCACCAAGAGGTCCTCTCTCCCCTTGAGGTTTTAGTCTATACACTCACTCCTTGATCTACCTGAGCTGCTCCCCCAGGGTCAGAACAAGACATCTATCGCTCTCAGCGCAGGCTGTACTTACAGCAACAGATACTGTATTTAAGGGACAGAAAAAAATGCAAAAAAGCTGCCCAGATAAAGCTGCAACTAGTACATCATTCTTGGCAGTAAACTAGCAGTATCATTTACAAATTTTGGCGCATCATGGCAACACTGAGAACAGGACTCAGCAAAGAGAGATCCTAAGAAAAGAAAAGAAAATCACAGTGGTGTATACTGGGAATGGCAGGGAGCAACTACCACTTAATTGCACAACTGAAGAATGATATTTAAATACAGCAGATTAAATAGCAGAGAGAGGAGAAAGAGAGAGAGAGAGAGAGAGAGAGAGAGAGAGAGAGAGAGAGAGAGAGAGAGACTGAGACTCTACTCAGGACTAGAGAAGGAGGGAGGAGCAAGCTGTGGAGAGTGCTGGAGGACTGTGGGCACTTTGGTGGTGAGAAAACTATGGTGACTGCACCTGAGGGGAGAAATCCTATATTGTGAAAAAATAAACAAGGATGTATATAATAATGAAAAATTGAAAAACAACTTCCCCGGGAGAGTCAAATTCTGAAGGCAAATAGAAGATGGACTTGGAGTGATGGCAATTCTAGTCTTCAAAATGATGATCTGCAAGCCTGTGTGATGTGTGTGGGACAGCCTGAACCCCAGTACACCACGCCTGGGTTTGACAGCCGTCTACATGGTTTTTTTTTTGTTTTTTTTTTTGAGAAAAACTGGACCCCTCCTTTTGGAGAACAGCTTTATTCCCCTTGCCACCCATGTGGTTCTTTGTGGACATGCTTTATCCTATCCCCTGACCACAGGAATGATCACATGAGCCAAACTGGGACAATCAGATCCTTCAGAGAATCTTTCTCTGGGGGTAAAAAAAAAAGGAAGATGTGAGCTCTGTAGTTGCCAACGACAAAGGTTAAGTTTCGTAAAGGATGCTGACCTGAGAGAATGGACGCATTAGAGACAAGCAGAGACAAACCAGAAAAAGAAGGCAAGAGAGATCCCACAGTGCTCCACTGTTCCTCACCCACCACTATATCCCTGCCCTTCGCTAGAACGGTAAAGTCTCCCTTTTGCCAAGTTAATTCATGATGGATTTCTGTCTCTTGCCAGGAAGTTTTGCCTCCTGCATTGTTGGTAGGAATGTAAATTGTTGCAGCCATTATGGAAAACGGTGAGAAATTCCTCAAAAAATTAAGGTAGAACTACTATATGATCCAGCCATCCCACTTCTGGGCATTTAACTAAAGAATAAGGAAACACTAATTCAAAGAGCTAGATACATGCCCACAGGCATCACAGCATTATTTACAACAGCCAAGAGCTGTAAACAACCTGTGTTCAGGGAAAGTGATGAGACAAAAATATGGTATGGATATAATCACACAGTGGAATGCCACTCTGCTGTATTAAAATAAAAGATGAAGTCCTACCATTTGCAACAACATAAACGGAACTAGAGGTTATTATGTTCAATGAAATAAGTCAGGAGAAAGACAATATATAGGTCATTCATATGTGGAAACTAAAGAAACAAAGGAAATGAATGAACTAAATAAAAAATAAACTTTTAGACTGTGAGAAAAAAACAGTGGTCCCAGGAAGGGGAGGGAAGTATGGGTGGGTAAATCAGGTGAAAGGAGTCAACTGTAGGGTGATAGATGGAAACTGGAATCCTGGAGGCAAATGTAAGGTTGTATATACAGATGTAGATTTAAAAGGCGGTGGACTTGATACCTAAATAATCTTATAAACTGCCATCTGCCTCCAGATGGCAGTCCTAACAGACCATCATAACTTCGATTAGAAAAAAGAGTTCTGACTTAACTAGTAGGCCATTGATTCACATCAGAATGAAATGAATGACAACTTAGGGCATGACATCTGGTTTGCAGTCAGAAATCAGTCTCTACATATTGCCTCCAATTCCTATTTCAAAACAATATTGTAGCTCAGATTTTAAAATACATTAGGGTGCTGTTCAATACATTTAGTGAGACCAGCTTTATTTCTAATAAAATACATTAGATCAGAAAAGGAAAATAACATGGCCTCCCTGGTGGCGCAGGGGTTAAAGACAGTGCTATCCGGCTACTGGCAGCCACTACAGCATGCGTTCGACTCCCAGCCAGCCAAGGAGCTACCCACACAGCGCAGCAGACTTCTCCTGCCTCGCCTGCTGCTCCCCTCAGCAGTGTATTTCAGTAGATCCACCTTTTCTGCTCCCCACTCTGTCTCTGGTGAATCCTCTCACTGCCCCCCACACCTCTGGCTTATACCCCAGTTCTTGTATGCATAAATAAATAAATCTTTAAAAAAGGAAAAAACAATAAATACATATAACACACTGTACACGGTACAGGTTGATGAAAGTTTTGCTTCAGTATTATGTAAAGCTATATATATTTCTCCACTGTTTCTATAAAAGTAGTTTAATTTTAATTTCTCTGAATTCACAATCAACTTTATAATCAATGGAATAGCACAGTCTAATCAGCACATTTTTTCTTCTTAGTGTTACCAAAACAACCAATGCAATCTTAGGTTTGATGCACATATGTGTGTATGCTCTGGATTGGGATGTAAAACATATACCTACTGTGGGCAGCATGCAAAAGAATGTTACATCTGAGGAGCTATGAACCTATACGTATGAGCCATATACAGTGTTATAAACCAATGTCACATAAATAGAATTATACAACTTAGGAAGAGATTCCCAAATTGTTCATCAAACACAGCTATCTACATGCATCGATGAAAGCATTTCTCTTATTTACATATTGCTTTAACACAACTTATTATACTAAGGGTTCCCCAGAAGTCTTCCTTCTCATTGTTGAAACCCCTTGATCTTTATGGGGAAAGTTCAGGGAACAGGACAGCTAGTGGAGGTACAGGCTCTTAGTGTGGTTTGACAAAAGCAACTTGCAGCCCCCTGCCCAGTCAAAGTAAGGCCCAAGAAAGGGACCCATTGGCTTGTAACCCTCCAAGGATTTCAAGGCACTGACACAGGGAGCCCAAGTGACCTTTAACCTCCAGATGGCAGTCCTAACAGAGCATCGGCAAACCAGTTAGTTATTTTATTTATACAAGAGCTAGGGTACCGGCCAGATGCGCGGGAGGGTAAGAGGATTCACCAGAGACAGAGCGGGGAACAGAACAGGCAAACTGACGAAATACACTGCTGAGGGGAGCAGCAGATGAGACAGGAGAGGTCTGCTGCGCCATGTGGGACCCTCGCCCGGAGGCCGGGATCAAACCTGCGCTGCAGAGTCTGCAGACAGCTTCACAGCGCTGCGCTCAACTGCCAGCGCCACCAGGGGAGGCCCCAAATCAGTTAGTTATAATTTGAACTTGGAAACTGTATTTCCAATGGTGTTCAGGTCCCCTGGAAAGTCCACAAGAGCCACTTCAAGTCATAATGTAGTTGAATTCTAGATGTGCCTGGGGGTGATGCAGTAACCGCTAAAGGGAAGGAGATTATCCTTTTCCAATGCATGCTACCTCCCACATCTGCTTCCCCCAAGACTGCCCCCAGACACAGCCTTCAGGCTCATTCTACGGTCAGTGCAATCAATCTACCAGTTGGCGGTCTTGATGTGTTGACCTAGAGTTTAACAAAGAGACTAATATAGATACGAGTATTAATATGTGTCCCGGTTTCTCTTACTGAGAGTCCTGTGGTCCAAGAATTCAAAGCTCAGAAACTCTAGATGCAAGCACAAATCATCATTTGTGTATCTTGACTGCTCTCAAGGATGCTGCAACTTGTCAATACAGGAGCCTCAGGCATGTAGGCCCCCTTCCCAGCCCCTCACCAGACAGAAGCCTGCAATGTGAATGAAGCTCCCTTTGTCTTTCCTTCCAGTCAGCAGTAAGCCCCAGGGCCAGGCAAGACTGTCTGCAGGGAGGGAACTGGCAGAGCTGGTGACATCCCCCTTTGCAGGGATGAGGCCAGGGCTGAGAAAGTGATCAATGAAGAAATATATGCACTTAAGGGAACTCTGCCAAAGCCATGTCTTTCTGTGTAATATTCCAGGACCCTGATGAGCAGATACAAGCCTAGAGTAAGAAAGAAACAGCCAAAATAAATAAATAAATAAAAGTTACATGAAATGAAGTAGCAGATTCCTTCAGCTTCTCACATGCAGGAGCAGCTCTGTGTAGCATCACTTTATTTGCCCCTATTGACCAAAGTTGTTACCACTGAGGCCTACGTGTGTAGCTTGCAAGGGGAAAAGGAATTATTATCTAGAGGACAGACACTACCCTAGGGTGATTTACATAAAGTATTTGATTATAAAGCCTATCCAAAAAGAAAAAGGAAAGAATGCACACACACAATTTTGTATCCCGGACAAAAGTGATCAGTAGTTGTTTTGTTGGTATTAGCTCTTGAAAGTATTTTTAGATGTATGTCAGTCGTATCATATTCAAATTTTATACCACAAGATCAAACCAGGCGTGGGTCCTTTTTCATCATTAAGGATGCATCAAAAACTAAGACATGAGCATTTTTCAGAGAATAAATGCCCATGTCTCCTAATACTATCATCCTTCAGTGAAATGCTGGGCGAGGAATTCAAAGGCAAGTGTCATACATGGGAAAAATTCTAAGCAGGCTTTTCCTCATCTCCTCAGGTAAACACACACAAAAATTCTCAAATGTTAGCAAGTGGCAACTCTTTGTTTATTGTAATATCTTCAGCAAGTAATGGGATAGTCTTGCCTCTGAGAATTTTGTAGTTTGTGAGTCTGAGGAGCGCAGTTTGAGGAGGTGTGTGTTTCCTTCAGGTTATCAGATTACCAGATTGTTCTGATGCAATTCCACGAAATACACTTAAGCTGAAAATGGGAACCAATTTCAAAGTCAAGCTTAGGGCTCTGTTTCAGGCAGTGTGGGGGGTCACTACCTGAATATGCTCACACAAGGGTGAAAATTCTAAATGAGGTTTTTATTTATTTTTTAAATTTTGGAATCCACTTTTGAGTAGATTGAGCAAGAAACTAAGGACCACCAAAGGCCAAGACCTTTGCAAAAGTAAAAGCTGGTCAGGTGAGCAGAGTTTGAGGCTCCCCTTTCGTTCTGAGGCCCATTACCAAAACTGAGCTTTGATTTCCATGGACCAGTGGGAGACTCAATAAAGAAGACACACTCCAGGGTCTCCCTGGTGGCGCAAGGGTTGGGATGCAACCTATGAAGCTGTCCATAGCCACTGCAGCACGAGTTTGATTCCCGGCCAGCCAGGGAGCAACCCACATGGTGCAGCAGACCTCTTCTGACTCGCCCCGCCGTTCCCCTTAGCAGTGTATTTCAGTCAGTCTGCCTGTTCTGTTCCCCGCTCTGTCTCTGGTAAATCCTCTCGCCCCTCTCCCCCCATACACCTCTGGCCTATACCCCAGTTCTTGTATGCATAAATAAATACACCTTTAAAAAAAAAAAAGACAAACTCCGGAGACCACTCAATAGTTTCAGAAGAGACCTCCCACCTCCCCTTACTGCCCACCTAAAGCTGAGACACCAAATGTCTACATGTTCGGAGGAAAGAGGCACCTGGAGATAAATACACCTCAGGTATGGGGGCTCCAAAGAAAAGTTCTGGTCTCCTACCGTGGCACTGAGTAAACGATGAGAAAATGCAACCACATTGTTCTTGTTGCTATTATTATTATTAAAATTCCATCAACACCACTACTAACAATAATTAAAACCATGAGAAAAAATAACAATAAAAATATAACAAAACAAAACAAAAATAAACAGACAACTATAAATCAGAGACATTCTGCAGGGGAGGGGGAGGGAGAGGGATCAAAACGAGGGTGGGAACAGCACAAGGGACTATGGTGATGGTGCACGGGTGACCTGGTGGTGGGAATTCTATGGGGTCTACACCTGAGAAAAGAAAACAAACATTATTAAAAAAAGATGTAAAATATATATTAACTAATTAATTAATTTAAAAAAACATAATGATACCATTTCACACCCAACCAGTTTTAAATTCTGGCAAAAAAAAATTTAATCTAATAGGATCAAATGTTGACAAGGATGTTGAGCAGTGGAAACACATATTGGTGGTGGAAGTTTAAATCAGTACCAAGTTAAAATTTAATTTTTGTTCAATAATTCCAAATTATTTGCTAATGTCAAAGTTATGCTGGCACTGTGACCCAGAAATTCTACTCTTAGGCATTTATTCTAGAGAAATTCCTGCACATTGGTCCAGGGAAATGAACAAGAATCTTCCCAACAGCGCTGTTTATAGTAACATAAAACTAGCAACAACCCAAGTGCACACTGAGGGTAGTAGGAAGAGACCAAGATGGTAATAGAAGACATTCCTTGCTTCATTCCCAAAAGGAACAACAAAGAAGATCTTCCAGGAATAGGATGTCACGGCAAGAATCCCACAATATACAGATGAGGCAGAAGCACCCAGAGACCAGCCTGCACTTTAGAGACCAAAACAGACTGTATTAGAAGGGAAGCCCAGGACACCCACTGCATCGCTGTGACAGAAGGTGGGTGCAGAGAAGGCTTCAGAGACATCAGTCTGGGGTGGAGGGAGATGGCAGGGCTGCTGGCCCCCAATGGTCTCAGGCGAGGGAAGAGCAAAGACGGGGTGGAAGCACATCCCTGGTGGCGCAAGGGGTTTAGCATAGCACTGTGAAGCTGTCCACAGCCTCTGCAGCACGAGTTCGATCCCCGGCTAGGGAGCAAGCTACATGGCACAACAGAACTCTCCAGTCTCGCCTGCTGCTCCCCTCAGCAGTGTATTTCAGTCAATCTGCCTGTTCTGCTCCCCACTCTGTCTCTGGTGAATCCTCTCACACACCCCCACACCTCTGACCTGTACCCCAGTTCTTGTATGCATAAATAAATATTAATAGAAAAAAGATGGGGTGGGAGCACATACATTAGCCCAGGTGATGTCTATAATGGGAGAGCGCAGGTGCTTCACATAGGTTGGTACTCTGACAAGGAGGAAAACAGGGACGTGTTCTAGGTTTCACTCCCCTCTAACTCAGGCTCTGTACTGGTGCCATGAAGGGCTCTACCAGTGAATACACTGCTGTGTCTGATTTGGAACCCCAGCGAGCAGGGTTAACAGTGGGGCCACACACATGAACCAGACCTCTACCCAGCACATCCACAGCAGTGGTTGGTCCTCTCTGCCCTTCAACCACCCTGCCGAGTGCCTAAGACAGGCAGCAGTAAGGAAAACACATAAAGTCATAGAATCACATGCTGGTAAAGTAAGAGATACGCAGCTTTGTTCTAACTTGCTGATTAGTGATGGGTAGGGACAATTGGACTTTTAGTGGTAAACTTAATGTTGTATATGTAGATGTTGATTTATAATGATGCGTGCACCAAAGTTATATAATGTTACAATGTAATGTCACCTCAACAAAAATACAACAAAAAAATAAGCCAAGTAGAGCAAGGATATACTATGGCATGTGTTTACAAGAGACTTTTTTATAGGAATGTCAATGAATAAACTACAACCACACAATAACATGAACACATCTTAAGAATCTAGTTGAAGGTAGCAGTTAATTCATTAATTTCTTATGCCACATAATTTTGCACTGTGTACAGTGAGATAAAAAAATATCCATTCTGGTGTGGCTGAAACTGGTAGCTAGTTTTCCATATGAGAGAAAAGATAATTATTCAAATAAAAAATAAAAGAAATAGCTTCCTTGATTTGGAAAAAAGGGCAATTTATTTTTAAAATACAGTTATTAAATTGTATAAGGATGCATACAAATTGACAAAAGATGCAGTTAAATCCCATGAAAATGCCAGTGTATGGAGTACATGTTACCGAACACTCACAGTTTCACAGGATTCAACCTAACAGGATGTCAGAATAATTGATAAATACAGATTTCAAGATAGTGATTACCACTGGTTTGGGGGAGATGAAGTGATCAGGAAGACAAATACCAGGTGACTTTACTCATTGTGGAATATGAAGAAATAACACAACGGGACAAAATTAAAGCAAAGCAGGGCCTCTCTGGTGGTGCAGCGGTTGAGCGCTGGTTTGCTAGGCTGCCCTCAGCCTCTGCAGCGCCGGTTCGATCCCCAGCCCCTGGGTAAGGGTCTCACATGGCGCGCAGACCTCTCCTGCCGCCCGCTGCTCCCCTCAGCAGTGTACTTCGTCAGTCTACCTGCTCTGCTCCCCGCTCTGGCTCTGGTGAATTCTCTCACCCTCCCACGCTTCTGACTGTACCCAGTGCTTGTATAAATACATAAATAAATCTTTAAAAAAAAATAAAGCAAAGCAATACCTTGAAATCTAATTGTAGAACCAAAGCTACCAAAGAGGGACAGTGGGGTGTGGGGAGCAAAGGAGGGAGAAACCCCAAGGGACTATGGTAGAGGACTATGGGTGCTTTGGTGATGGGTGTGGTGTGGCAAGATACACTTGAGGAGGTGTAAACTTATAACCCTAAAGCATATACAGTACTGTAAACCAACATTACCTTAAAAAACTTAAACTAAAAAAAAAATCTAGTTGAGGGAAAAAGCAAGTTGAAAATGAATACATTGAGTATGAGTCCACTACTTTATACATAGGTCAAAAGCATGTAACAATACATCCTATGTTCTTAGGAATATAAATATGTCCAACAGTACTATAAAGGAAATCAGAGGAATGATAAGCCCAGAGTTAGGAAATTGGTTACCTCTGAGGAGCTGGAAGAAGCATAATGACGACTTCAAGGTCAACCTTACATTTTTTTGGTAATTTTTTTTTGGTAATTCTTTTTAATAAACTGGCTGGTAACTACAGAAGTGTTTGCTTTTTATTACCTTATTATACAAACATTTTTTGTTGTACTCAATGCTTAATTTCAAAAACATGTTTAAAGCCAGAGCAATTATAATGTTTTTGATGCAAAAAGTTGGTTAGTTTTTCATTTGTTTGCAATTACAGGAACTTGTTTATTCTAGAAGTTCTTAAGAATGACTATTTTGGCCTCAACTAAAAGGCCTGCTTTGTCAATAAAATTAGGCTTAGTTCTGGAATGATCTCGAAAGACAATGTATGCTGGGCCTCCCTGGTGGCGCAGGTGGTTGAACTCCGCACTGTGAAGCTGTCCACAGCCTCTGCAGGGCGGATTCGATCCCGGCCGGCCGGTGAGAATCCCACATGGCAAAGCAGACCTCTCCTGTGTCGCCCACTGCTCCCCTCAGCAGTGTATTTCTTCAGTCTGCCTGTTCTGTTCCCCGCTCTGTCTCCGGTGAATCCTCTCACCCTTCCGCATATCTGGCCTGTACCCCGGTTCTTGTATAAAAATAAATAAATCTTTAAAAAGAAAGAAAGAAAGAAAGAAAGACAATGTATGCTGATACCAGCTTCAAGGACTGAGAGTATACCAGTGAGAATTCAAAGGTTGGAGACATAGGCATCATGGTCTATTCTCAATTGGATATTGACATTTTACCTCTAGTATGGTCTAAAGTTTTCCCTTAAAGATCACCTAAACCTTTCTTGCTTTAACATGTATGCCAACACCCTACCTTTGGGTCATCAGTGCTCAGGAGAAGCTTTCTGTGTCGGGCAGATACTCCTGGGAAAGGGCTACAAAAGGGCTGATGATGGTGTATTCAATGGGACAGAAGAGGCCATTTGCAGCTCAGGCAATAAAACTGGGTCAAGTGGAGGAAAGGCCCAGGGCATGAAATCTCTCAAGCAGACAGTGGAACTTCCCCTCTCTGCCCAGGGAAGAAAGACTAGGAAGTGGGAAGCACTATGACAAGATTGGAAGGGATATAAATCCTGGGGAAGAATAAACGGGGAAAGGTTTACAAATAGAATCCATAAAATATAGTTTCCCAAAGAGATTAGAAAAACTTTTTTAAAAAATGGTAATGCCTAGTGTTGGTTAGAGAGTGAGAAAAAGACAGTTGTATATATTGCTTATAAAAGTACAACTGGGAAAACTCTGGGAAGCAAACTGTTAGGGGGAAAAGGATGTCCTAAAGCTAATTCCATACAGGCTTTGTGGACTCCACCCCCAGCCCAGGCCAAAGCCAAAGACACTGGGAACTCCAAATCCCATCCCCACCAAAGGGAAGGTGGCTGGGACCTGAGGGTGGGGTTAAGCAGCCAGGTTGGTATAAAGCCAGACACATGGGCTTTGGAGGGTCCCCCATTTTGGCTCTCCGCCAGCTCGCAGCGTCCTGCCAGCTCTGAGAGTGCTTTTTGGGTTTCCAGGTCGGCGGATCCGGTAGGACGCATTAAAGACTTTATTTCCCTATTTTCTTCCTGAGTTGTACATTTTCCTTATTTCCTTTTCCCTTGTAAATAAACCTTTTATTAACCTTGTGTGTGTGCCTGTAGTGGAGTGTTAATAAGTCCCTTGTAAGCGCACGGATGAGGACCCACAGCCAGGCAACCCATTCAATATCGGGGCTGCCCTATAACAAAACCATCGATACACCTGAAACTTTTTTCAAAAATGCATGTGTGGGCCTACCTGGTGGCGCAGGGGGTTAAGACCTATGAAGCTATCCCGTAGCCACTGCAGCACGTGTTCGATCCCCGGCCTGCCAGGGAGCAACCCACATGGCGCAAAGACCTGTCCTGTCTTGCCTACTGCTCCCCTCAGCAGTGTATTTCAGTAGATCTGCCTGTTCTCCTCACTCTGTCTCTGGTGAATCCTCTCCCCACCTCTGGTCGACACCCTTTTATTCCATGCAAAAGAAAAAAAGGGGAGAGTTTGGGACCGGGGTAGACAGTGGAGCAAGCCCAAAGCCCAGGTAGGTTATGCAGACCTTGCTGTTGCTGGGTGCACCATTTTTGGGACTCCAGTCCTCAATGCAACCACATGCTCTGAAGAACCTGAACGCTATCCCACCAGGCTTGCTATTCGCAGCCCTGGGGAAGAATTGCTGAATGAGGGCTATGTCTCTTTCCTACTCTGATGACACGGACTGTCCAGATGCCATGTATCTCAAAATCAATGAGGAGTTTTAAAGTGGCAAGAATATAAAGTTGAATTTTAGACTAGTTGAGAATCTGTGGAAACTGCAACAGATTAACAAAGTAAAACCAGTTTTCTCAGCCCCTGCTTTGTGTCCCTCACCTCCACTGAAATGAAAGCCATGGGAATAGGAAGCCAAGCATCAGGAAACAAGAACAATGAGAGCCCAGCCAACTGCTTTACCTCAGCTCAGATTTCCAGATTGATGGAACCTGTATCCCAGGGCTTCAAAGAACAGAGACTGCAGACTGCGGACTGATTCCTCATCACTGAAAAGACTAAGGGAGATCACAGCAGTGTCAAACTGGTAAAAATAATAAGGAGTGTGGAAACTATAGACATGAAAATTTTCAATTCTATCCTAAGTTTTATTTGAGAGCATATTATATTTCTAAAGATTTATTTATTTATGCATACAAGAGCTGGGGTACAGGCCAGAGATGTGGGGGTAGGAGGGTGAGAGGATCCACCAGAGACAGAGCGGGGAACAGAACAGGCAGACTGACTGAAACACACTGCTGAGGGAAGCAGCTGGTGAGACAGGAGAGGTCTGCTGCGCCAAGTGAGTTGCTCCCTCGCCAGCCGGGGATAGAACTTGTGCTGCGGAGGCCGCAGATTGCTTCATAGTGCGGTGCTTAACCCCTTGTACCACCAGGGAGGCCCCTTGAGAACATATTATTAAACAGAAAAATAGAGGGAATATTTTTATATGGTGATAATTTGATTCAGCATTGGTTCAAAAAGAACAAATTGGTGGGCCTCCCTAGTGGTGCAAGGGGTTAAGTTTCAGCACTATGAAGCTATGGGTAGCCACTACAGCATGAGTTCAATCCCTGACCAGCCAGGGAGCTACCCACATGGTGCAGCAGATCTCTCTTGTCTTCCCTGCTGCTCCCCTCAGCAGTGTATTTCAGAAGATCCGCATGTTCTGCTCCCCACTCTGTCTCTGGTGAATCCTCTCATCCCCCCGCACCTCTGGCCTGCACCCTAGCTATTGTGTGCATAAATAAATCTTTGGGGCCTCCCTGGTGGCGCAAGGATTAAGACGCAACCTATGAAGCTGTCCACAGCCTCTGCAGCATGAGTTTGATCCCCAGCCAGTGAGCTACCCACATGGCATAGCAGACCTCTCCTGTCTCCCCCGCTGCTCCCCTCAGCAGTGTATTTCAGTAGATCTGCCTGTTCTGCTCCCTGCTCTGTCTCTGGTGAATCCTCCCTCACCCCACACACCTCTGGCCTGTACCCCAGTTCTTGTATGCATAAATAAAGAAATTTTAATAAATAATCTTTAAAAAAAAAAGAAAAAGAAAAAATCGGGCCAAATTTGCCTCATGTCCTGGGTTTACTGAAGAGAATGCTAACTCTCACAGGGCACACTTGTATGCATAAGAGTCTATATACTCTGTGACAGCCCCATGACTGGATGGTAGTATGTAAAACACTTATAAATACCCAAAAGAAATACTGATTTATTTATGTATTTATTGTGTCCACAAAAGTAATGATTTTCAACTCTTCACCACAACCCACAGTTATAAATGAATGATCTGTGAGCCAGTACACACAGAAATTTTATGACTGAAAAACCAGTTTCATAGAACAACATTCAACCCGTGATGCTCTCTCGTATTTTCTAATCTAAGTCACTGATGTGTAACAGGGTGGCCCCCAGGAAAGGGGGAAGTTCCAGGTTTCCTGCCCCACCCAAAAGGAGGGTAGAGATGAGCAGGGAGAAGCAGCAGCTGCAGACGAGACTGAGGAAGGAATGAAGCAAGATGGAGAGCCAGTAGGAGAGCTGGAGGAGGCACATGGAGCCGAGAGACACGTGAAGAAACTGCGCTTGCCTTTTGGTCATGGACTGGGTGACACAGATGTGGGTGAGACCCGTGGGGAGGTGACAATGGTGGTTTTTGTCTTGATTTTGATTTTGCTCTTTTCCTTCCAGACTTGTCTGGTTGTTTCTGATCCATTTCTGTGGGTCCCCACTGGAAGATGCTTTAGACTTGTGGCAGGCTTTGGGGCCTTGCTCTGGGCCAATCCTGCTTGGATGGACTTTTACCCATGAGGGGACGGGTAACTCTGGGTGCTTGATTTAGAAACTAGATTCTTTGCCTTTCCTGTATTGTTTCCTGATTGTATTAAAGTTCCTTCCCATTAAAGTCTCTTATGTTTTGTGTTGATGTGGCGGATGGCAGAACCTATTTAGAGCAGGCAGGTTTGCGGGGTGTGGGGTGCCCCTCTCCCTGCCCTGTAACAGATGGAGGACAGGAATAGAAAAAAACTGAAAGGGAGGTGGGCACAAGGCCAGAAATCTTGCTCACAAAATGCCAAGATCTGGAGGTAGAAGGGATTAGCATAGCCATTGACCCAACTGTAGAACCCAATACCCTTAGGCGCCAAAGCCTAGATTACAAAGCATAAGATCCCAGCAGGTGTCAGCCTGCCATAGGGAGTGTGGAGACCACAGGCCCACGGGTAAAGATATGGAGATGGAGCCCATTGCAGAATCTCTGGTCCCTTTCAGATTCTACATAGTTAACCAAAGTCAACAACTAACCTAAGGCTCCTAAGAAGTGAGCCCCTCCCAAAGAGAAGACTGTATCACTGCAGTCTCTGCACAGCCTGGGGCAGCAATCTGTCTGCCCACCTGTGACTATGCAGGTGCTTCTTTTCACCAACTCTCTCTGCAGGGCAGCAGCTTCCTGCCTGCCCTGTGACCTGTCCCATGCCGGGGCTTCTCCTCACTGACCTCCCTCAGAGGAGGCTGCTCTCCTCAAGGCCGCCCACCTGCAACCATGCAGGCCTCTCTCAGCAAACCTGGCCCTTTCGGGGCAGCTCTTCCTGCCTGCTGGTGTTTATGCAAGTGTCCTTCATTCTTCTGTCCCTTTCCCTAATAAACCTGCCCTTTAAATATAACTAACTTCTCTGTCTTATGGAGACACTTGCCTGGGAAACTTGCTGCATGTCGCTGAAATGGGAGCTCCAGTGACACTTTTCCCAGAGTGACACCAAGGACCCTGCACTCCAAACCCGCTGACTTCAAAAACAACAAGAGTCATGAATCACAACACGAATTTTACAACACATTCATGGGTAACACTCCCTCAGGAGATGTGCTTTAGGTTTCTGTGTAGAACTATGAGTGAAAAAATTAAGAAGAATAAATTTGCAGAAGATACAAAATAGGAAACTCAGGGGACTCTGAGTTAAGGACTTGGGAGCGGTAGATCATTTGGCAGGTTTTCCCAGGAAGCACAGTGAGAAAGTTGGGGAAGTGAGAAATGAAGAAAAGAAAGTGTTGATGAGCAGGCTGCTTTGGGGGGGCAACCAGAACTCATTCCCACCGGGACTTCTGGGCACTACCACCCACTGAATTGGGAAGCTAGGGTTTTTATGCACTACTCCTGGCCCTCTTTGGCTGAGGCCTGGTGCCAAGGATGTTAAATCTCCTATCCTTCCAGAATTTCCTATTGAGTAAGCTCCCACAGCACTCCAGGGCCCTCTGAGATGAGAAGCTGTTAGCGGTTCTGTTATAGAGCAGCCCTGTTCCCCCTAACAGTTCCATGTCAGGTAGTGAGAATTGTCTACCTTGGCTGTGGGAGAAGGCAAAGGTGGGGTGAGGGAGGGGGACAGGGCAGCTACAACGTGGGCTACAAATGGACAAAACAAAGAAAGATGAGGAATCACAGGCTGGTTGGAAACCTACAAGTAATACAGAGTATAAACATAAACTCTTCTATCTTCCCACACGAAGCTGCACACATGCAGTACAGGGGAGGTGTGTCCTGGCAGAATCGGGAGAGACTAAACAGCCAGTTGCCCATATTGTGAGCTAGCAGCTTAGAGGGCTTCTAAGAAATGACAGCAATGGCCGTGACTGGCAAGAGGATGGAGGCTAAACCACAGAAATCTGGCTTAACTAACCACGTGGGTCATGTAGGCCAATTCTTGGGGCTACACTGAGGACACAGGCATGCTAGAAGATACCAGAAAGACAAATCAATGCATGACCAATGTGGGCTAGTTTTTGTCCCCCAAAACGGATGATTTCTAGCTGTCTGCAGGTTTCCCCCCAACCTCCAGTTATCCCTTAAATCCCCTGTTCCTTTCCCTCCCCCTTCCTCTTAACCTCAGAGCCCTCATGGTATTAATTGATGTCCACCGGTTTTTAAAAATTGTTATCAAATTGTCTGCTATGTAAATATCCAGTATTTGTTTTCATCATTCTGAATTGCTTCACTGCACATAATTCTCTCATACTCCATTTTGTTGAAAATGGCTGCATTTCATCCTTTCACATGTGACATAGTCCTCCATAGGATGGCTATATCACATCTTGATCCACTCATCTGTAGATGAACATTTAAGCTGTTTCCATGTCCCAGCTACTGTACATAATTGCTGCTGTGAACATTATGGAACATATGAATATGCAAGTTGATGGTTTAACATTCTTTAGATAGATGCCCAAGAGTGAGATTGCTGGGTCATAAAATTTCCATTTTTAATTTTTTTTTAAAAGATCCTCCTACTTCATCCTTTTTTTTAAAGATTTATTTATTTATTTATACAAGAACCAGGGTACAGACCAGATACGCGGGAGGGTGAGAGGATTCACCAGAGACAGAGCGGGGAACGGAACAGGCAGACTGACGAAATACACTGCTGAGGGGAGCAGTGGGCGAGACAGGAGAGGTCTGCTACGCCATGTGGGACCCTCACCGACCTGCCGGGATTGAACTGGTGCTGCAGAGGCTGCAGACAGCTTCCCAGCGTGGCACTCAACCACCTGCACCACCAGGGGAGGCCCTCCATTTTTAATTTTTTAAGGTAAATCCAGATTGCTTTCCATAATTGTTTCATCAGTTCACATTCTCAACAGGGCAATAGGTTTCTTTTTTCTCTACATCCTCTCCAAAACTTGCTGTTGGAGATCTCTTTAATACGTGCCATTCTCATGGGCATGAGACGGTATTTCATTGTGGTTTTAACCTGCATCTCTTATTGGAAGTGATGATGAACATTTTTCATATGTCTGCTGGTCTTTTGGATAGTATGCTTGGGGAATTGTCTGCTTATATTTGCTGCCATTCATTTATTTTTTTTATTGTTGAATTGTTTTTATATGTCTTGGATAGTGATTCCTTATCAATTATATATGTGACTATTTTCTCCCACTGAATAGAGTATCTTTTTAATCATCTTGTATGTTTTTTAAAGGTTTATTTATTCATACATACAAGAACCGGGATACAGGTCAGATGCACGGGAGGGTGAGAGAATTCACCAGAGATAGCGTGGGGAACAGAACAGGCAGACTGAGTGAAATATACTGCCGAGGGGAGCAGCGGGCGAGACAGGAGAGGTCTGCCGCGCCATGTGGGATTCTCACCGGCTGGCCAGGATCGAACCCACACTGCAGAGGCCACAGACAGCTTCACAGTGCTGCGCTCAACTGCCTGCGCCACCAGGGGAAGTCCACATCTTGTATTTTCTTACTGTATAAAAAGCATTTTAATTTGAGGTTAATTCTAATCATCTATTTTTGTTTTTAGTTCCCTTGTCATAGGTGTCAAGTCACCAAAAATATCTTTATCATTGTATCATGGAAAATATGGCCAATATTTTCTTTGATGTATCTTATTATTGTAGGTCTTATATCTGGTCCTTTAATTCAAGTTTTTATTTTTGTGTATGGGGTTGGTTAGTGCGTGATGCAACTTCATTCATTTATGTGTGGTTTTCCAATTTTCCCAGAACCGCTTATTAAAGAAACTGTCCTTTTCCTATTTTATGGTCATAGCTTGTTTTATCATAGATTAGGTGCCAGTATGTACAAGACGTTATTTCTCGGCTGTTGATTCTATTCCATACTATTGTCTAAAGTTTGAAATCAAGTAATGTGGTATTCCCATTTCCTATCCTTTCTTTCCCAGGGCTGCTTTTGCAATCTGAGGCCCTTTTTTAGTTCCGTATAAATTTTAATTTTTTAAAAAGATTGATTGATTGATTGATTGATTGATTGATTGATTGAAGAACTGGGGTGTAGGCCAGAGGTGCGGGAAGTGAGAGGATTCACCAAAGACAGAGTGGGGAGCAGAACAGGTGGATTTACTGAAATACACTGCTGAGGGGAGCAGTAGGTAAGACAGCCGAGGTCTGCTGGGCAATGTGGGTCAGCTCCCTGGCCAGGGTTTGAACTCAGGCATAGGAGGTGATAGCACTGAGATTTAACCCCTGTGCCATCAGGAAGGCCCCTAAATTTTAAGTTTTTTGGAAAATATTACTGGTATTTTTATGGAGATTACATTAAATTTATAGATATCATTTCACGCAAGATAGTCATTTTAATTACACTGAGTCTCCCCATCCATGAGCTAGGGCTATCCTTCCATCTATAATGTTGCTATCTAATTCCATTAAAAACAGCTTATAGTTCTCATTATCTAGGTCTTTTACCTCTGTAGTTTAATTCTGAGGTATTTTACTCTTTTGAAGCATTTATAAATGGAGTTTTTTTCTCAATTTGTTTTGTTTCATGTTCATGGATTATATATAAAACGACTATGGATTTTTTTTTATGTTTATTGTGTAACCTGCCACTTTGCTTTCTTCATCTACTGCTTCTTATAACTTTTTGATGGAGTCTATAGAATTTTCTATATATAATATCATAACAACTGTGAATAGTAACAGTTTCACTTCTTTTCTGACTTGGATCCCCATTAGTCTCTGTATTTGTTTGATAGCTTTGGCCAAAACCTCTAGCACTACTTTAAACAGAAGAAGTGACAATGGTCATACTTGTCTTGTTCTCAACCTTAAGGGGAAAGCTTTTAGTTTTTCACCATGAAGTATTATATTGGCTGTTGCTTTGTAATATGTGGCCCATTATTATATTGAGGTAAGTTTCTTTTACTCCCATCTTGTTTACAGTTTTTGTCATAAATCGGTGCTGAATCTTATCAAATCCTTTTTCAACATCTATTGATTATTATCATATGATTTTAATCTTTTGTTGACATGACGTATTACATTGATGGGCTAACTTTAATAACAAGTGAACAAATACAATGCTTGTTGAATGGTTAGGAAACTTTAGATTTATAATATGAAGAAAATTAGACTTAAGGGAAATAGAATCCCTGTGCTGATTTATTGATGGC
The DNA here is from genome assembly GCF_964194135.1 of Talpa europaea. NCBI lineage: Eukaryota > Metazoa > Chordata > Mammalia > Eulipotyphla > Talpidae > Talpa > Talpa europaea. Next base: position 23,628,785 of record NC_140081.1, read on the forward strand.
CTTCACATGACTAAAATATGGAGAGGCTTGCTCTGTAAAGTTCCAAAATTGAAAAACAGGGATGATTTCTGGAACTTATCCACAGGTCGGTTTCAGCCCAAGAGAAGGCAGGCTTTTCCAAGGCTTCAAGACCATCTTGAGACATAATCAAAGCTCTCTGAGCCTTATGTGTTCCCAGCAGACTGCAGGATACTAGTTGTTGAAGTGAGATGGGGGAATTTCTGCAGTGGGGAGTAGCGGGGAGCACTAAGTTCCTTTTGAGGTTAAGAGTCTATGATTCTGTGAAATTACAACACCAAATACTGTCTTACACAGAGACCTCAGATTGACTTTTATGTCATTGAAAAGCAATCTTTGTGGGAGGGAAGGAGAGATAAGAAGATGGGAGAAGGGGAAAAAAAGACTCTAAAAATGAGAGAAATAATAAAAAGGCAGAGTGATGAACACCCACAAAAGATTATCTCCTCAGATCTGGGCAGGAAGGAGTTCAGTTCACTGTGGGTTATAAGCCTAGGCTCCTGCCCCTTTCTCTGCTGCAAAAGGTGGGGAGTGGAGAGAGAAGCCTCAAAGAATAATCATTTACATGTGATTCAGAGTCAATGTAAAAAGAGAAAAACAGAAGATATCCATGCTTTCACTTAAAAAAATAAATCACAGACTATCACACATATTGTTGGAGCCTTTGTGCACAGACAATCAGGAAAACTATAAATCCAGATGTGTCCTGGCTTGTTACAAGGGCGTGCAGTAAATATCAAACAAGAAAGTACCCTGGGGTGGGGGCCAAGATTACTGCCTGATTATGGCTGTGGTTTTCGGCTGTGACAAATGCTTCTTTTTAAATAGGACTCTGCAACATTGATGATACACAGATTATGCAGGCGCCAGGAAGCAAAAGTACCCAGGAGAGCAGAATAAAAGGACATTAAGAGAAAAATAAAATTTTAAGATAGATGAGAGAGATGATGTGTTACATAATAAAGGGTATTATTAGAATATTAAGTTCTGAGGCCAAAGCAAAAATCAGGGATCTTACCATGAGCCATTAGTCTCCTCTTAATGCACTTTTTCCAAACTATTACTGGAGTCATCCCTCTTCTGTATACTTTTTAGAAATGTTTTAATTAAAGAAAAATACACAGTTCACTGAATTGTCACAACTGAACATACCCACTCAAATGAGCAGAATCATGTCATTATTTGGGCTTCAAAACATCATCACAAGTTGGTTTTTTTTCCTCTGCTTATAAGGTTTGGAAAGTTGTGAACAGATTAAAAACTAAGTGTGGCATCTTTAGTTGTGAGTGAATTAAAAATTCAGTGCGATATTTTATAGGTGAGGTTCTGTGAATAGCACTGAGCCTTTCTAGAAGACTAGGAGGAAAACAATGGGATGAGACACTAGGAGGTCCCAGCCAGCTCTGCTACCAGCTAGCTGTGTAACCGTGGCCAGACCACCATCTCTTAGTGCCTTAGCACCTTCTTGCTTAATCATGGAGTTTGGTTTATTCTATTGAAGATTTTTAAATTAAGACACAGCCATTATATCAGAGGGAAAGACATGATTTCAATAGTGTGAGCAGGAAGACAGAGATGAGAAGGGAGATGGGATTGAAAGTGTCAGAGTGGCTGGAAAAAGAGCAACCATCTTAGATCCCAGGGTTGGATGCTCTAGTTGAAAACAGAACAACTGCATTTTCGATGTCAATCATGATTTATATCTTGAAGTGTTTTTATGAGCTAAGGATAAATTACATGTCAACATTGTTGGTTCACAAGAGAAGACTTCAAAGGAGCCTCTGAAATTGGGGAATTTGACTCTTGTTGATGTTCTGAACAGAATTTGGATATTAAGGCAAATGTTTCCTGTGCCTCAGCTATCAGTGGAATTGAGCTGACATCAGTTTCAGATGTCTGCTCAAAATCATCCGTGATTAGAAAGACCTAGTTGGATTAGGACGCCGAGATAGCTTGGGTCACCTATCACATAACCTACGCCACTTGTGGGTCTGCTGTGGAAAGCTGTCATTGGGTTGCAGTGAAAAAGCAGCTACATAGTTTCTCAGAGTTCACTCTTTTGCAGAGAAGTAGCTATAATGTCACTTATATTTGGAAGCAGTTTAATGTTGGATAATGCCATTACAAGTGCCAAATAAAAGCAAGTAGTTGAAAAGTTCAATGAAACAGTGTCAAAAGTCATGTTTTACTGAATCTCCTCCCCCTGCCCCCAATTCCACAATTTCCATTTTCAGGCTGAAGGTAGGATTGTTCATTCACTGCTCAGAAGAAATATCTAATAAAGCAAAATGACATATAGCATTTGATATGTAATTGTTCTGCATGGTTATATTCTTTTAGTCTATGAACATATGTTTACTGGCATTACCTCATGAAAAATGGTTTTGGATGGGACTGGGTTTACTTAAAGGAATAAAAGTAATATATCTGTGTCGGGAAGAGCTTTGTTATTCCTTTATACCTACAGTCTGACTCCATAACATCAGTATTCCCCACCTTTTAAATTGTGATTATTTTCTTTTCTCATCCTCATAGGCACAACTTTGGAAAGAAGCATTTTCCAACGATAAATATTTCAATCGTTCTCTAAATTGTAATTTTTTTTAGATTTATTTTTTATTTATAAAGAGCTGGGGTACAGGCCAGAGTCACGGGAGGGTGAGAGGATTCACTAGAGACAGAGCGGGGAGCACAACAGGCAGACTGACGAAATACACTGCTGAGGGGAGCAGCAGGCAAGACAGGAGAGGTCTGCTGCGTCATGTGGGATTCTCCCTGGCCGGCCGGGAATCAAACCGGCGCTGCGGAGGCTGCAGACAGCGTCACAGCGCAGCGCTCAACCCGCTGCATCACTGAGGAGGCCCTAAATTGTAATATTTATGACACCTCATGCAAAATAATTTCCCCGCCTGTAACAAAGCTACAAGTCAACGTTATTTATCAAATTCTAACAACATAGTTGGTACCACAGTCAAGAAAAAGTAGGAAAGGAAAGAAGGCAGGAGAGAGAGAGAAAAATGAGAAGACTGAAATCGCCTACTTGACCACCATGAAAAAGATCATGTAACATTAAAAAAGAGGTCACAAAATTTCTGTTATGGGTAGGATGGAGTAGTCATATTCCACCTTGTCTCTCCTACTGAATGCAGCTAAAAACTCCTAACAGAAAGAACTGAACAGTTATTTGAGAACTTTGAAATGGAAACATGAGCAGGCAGACTGAAGAAGACAGAATTTGAAGTACTACCGAATCGATGGTGACATTCCCACTGTTCCTCTGGTATCCTCTGAGCTGAACTCCAGTCAGCTCAAACACAGGAGTGGACACTGGATACGAGTTCCAGAAGGAGTCCTCTAGTTCTGGCTCCAACAGTGGGAAAAGGAGATACTTAATGAGAAAAGACAGTGGAGAAAATCCTCTGTCTTCTTTGTCTATGGTCTTTGTCCTTGTGTGTCCCAACCCCCAAACTATCTTGTGGTAGCTATGGGCAGAAGTGACAACAGTGGCATCTGTGGCAGTGGCATTGGGGGCTGGCAGGTACCTAAAACGAGGCAGCACCTGGGAACTTTTCTCTCTGATTGGACATGTGGTCTCAAGAGTTTGAGGCGATCACCCAGGGTTTTTCGTCTTTCTCTGTCTTCCCCTTGCTCGGTTAATTTTTTTTTTCAATCATTTTTCTCTATCGTTCAGGGACCTGTGGGACAAGATGAAAAGGCCTGGCACTTAAGTCATCAGAGTTCAGGAAGGAGAGGAGAAAGAATGCAGTAGGATGCAGCTAAAGTGGTGCTTGGAGGGAAATTTATAGCAGTGGATGCTTGTATTAGAAAAGAGGAAAGTCTCAGAGCAATAATTGAAGCTTTCACCATGTCAAATTAAAGAGCAAAATAAAACCAAAGCAAAAAGAAGCAAATAATAAAGGTAAGGAAGAAATCAATGAAACAACATAATAGAGAAAATCAAGAAGAGAATCCAAAAATTGGTTCTTTGAAAATATTTATAAAATTGATAAAACACCAGTAAGAATGACAAAGAAAAACAGAAAGAAGAAACACATTACCAGTATCAGGAATAACGTAGGGGCTATCATTTCAAATACTATACACAACTCTACTCATAACTTTGACAACTTAGAGGAAACGGATCATTTCCTCAAAAATCACAAACTACTAAAGCTCATCCAGGCTGAAATCAATAACCTGAATAGTACCATAAATATTAAAGAAATTAAATTTGTAGTAAAAAATCTCCAGGCCCAGATGATTTCACTGGTGAATGCAACCAAATTTTTTTTTTTTATTTTTTTTTTATAAATTTTATTGTTATATTCCCCATACAATTGCAGCCCCCCATTCTGACCCCAATCCCTACCCTCCCGCCCCCGCCCCCCTAAAAGTGTCTCTGGTTCATAGTTTTTTGTTGATTTTGATTTTCACTTTCTTATAGTTATTCATTTTCCTGGTCCCTTATTTAAGTTTTCTAGATTCCTGCTATGAGTGAGACCATCCGGTATTTTTCTTTTTCTTTTTGGCTTATTTCGCTGAGCATGATCCCTTCCAGCGCCATCCATGTTGCAGCAAATTGCATGTGTTTATCTTTTTTGAATGCTGAGTAATATTCCATGGTATATATGTACCACATCTTCTTGATCCAGTCATCTATTTTTGGGCATTTGGGTTGTTTCCAAAGCTTACCTATTGTAAACAGTGCTGCTATAAACATAGGGGTGCAGGTGTTCTTTGGAATTGATGTTTCTGTGTCCTTTGGGTAAATACCTAGGAGTGGAATTGCTGGATCATATGGAAGCTCTATGTTTAGTAGGTCCAGAAATCTCCACACAGCTTTCCACAGTGGTTGGACCAGTTTACACTCCCACCAACAGTGCAGAAGAGTTCCTTTTTCTCCACACCCTCGCCAACATTTGTTGTTGCTAGTTTTTTTAATATGTGCCATTCTCACTGGTGTAAGATGGTATCTCATGGTAGTTTTGATTTGCATTTCCCTGATGACAAGTGATGTTGAACATTTTTTCATATGCCTGTTGGCCATTTGCATTTCCTCTTCAGAGAAGTTTCTTTTAAGCTCTTCTGCCCATTTTTTGACTGGATTATTTTCTTTGTTGTTGTTGAGTCTCATCAGCTCTTTGCAGATTTTTGTGATCAGTCCTTTATCATTAGTGTTGGGTGCAAAAATGTTCTCCCAGTTGGTGGGGTTTCTCTTTGTTTTTGTTATTGTCTCTTTTGCTGTGCAAAAGCTCTTTAATTTGATGTAGTCCCAGCTGTTTATCTTTGCCTTCACTATCACTGCTTTGGGTGATGTGTCTGTAAAGATGTCTTTGATGTGCAAATCACGTAGTGTTTCGCCTATATTTCCTTCTATATATTTTATGGTTTCAGGTCTTATGTCTAGTTCTTTAATCCATTTTGAGTTGATTTTTGTGTATGGTGTGAGGTGGTGGTCAAGCTTCATTCTTTTGCATGTAGCGACCCAGTTTTCCCAGCACCATTTATTGAACAAACTTTCTTTGCTCCAATGCATATTCTTTGCTCCTTTGTCAAAGATTAGTTGACCATAAATCTGTGGGTTTATTTCTGGATTTTCTATTCGATTCCATTGGTCTGTATGTCTGTTCTTGTTCCAATACCATGCAGTTTTGATGATTATGGCTTTGTAGTATAGTTTGAAGTCTGGGAGTCTGATGCCTCCATTCCCTTCTTTTTTTTTCAGGAGAGCTTTGGCTATTCGGGGTTTTTTGTGATTCCATATGAATTTCATCAATAATTGTTCTATTTCTTTGAAGAATGACATTGAAATTTTGATTGGAATAGCATTGAATCTGTATATTGCTTTTGGAAGGATGGCCATTTTAATAATGTTTATTCTTCCAATCCATGAGCAGGGGATGTCTCTCCATTTCTTTGTGTCTTCTTCTATTTCCTTTAACAGTGTTTTATAGTTTTCTTTGTATAGGTCCTTTACCTCTTTTGTTAGATTTATTCCCAAATATTTGATTTTTTTTGTTTCAATAACAAAAGGGATGGTCTTTTTGATTTCTTCTTCTTCAGATTTATTGTTTGTGTATAGGAAGGCTACTGACTTTTGCGTGTTGATTTTGTATCCTGCCACTTTACTGAACTGATTGAGGAGTTGAATTAGCTTTTCTGTGGAGTTTTTGGGGTTCTCTATGTATAATATCATATCGTCTGCAAATAGTGATAGTTTGACTTCTTCTTTTCCTATTTGGATTCCTTGGATGTCTTTCTCTTGTCTTATTGCCCTGGCTAGGACTTCCAGTATTATATTGAAAAGCAATGGTGAGAGTGGACATCCTTGTCTTGTTCCAGATCTTAATGGAATTGCTTTCAGCTTTTCACCATTGAGAATGATACTGGCTGTTGGCTTGTCATAGATGGCCTTTATGATGTTGAGGTATGTTCCTTGTATCCCAAGAATTTCAAGGGCTTTTATCATGAATGGGTGTTGCACTTTGTCGAAAGCTTTCTCAGCATCTATTGATATTATCATATGGTTTTTATATTTCTTTTTGTTGATGTGTTGGATAACGTTGATTGATTTTCGGATGTTAAACCATCCTTGTGCCCCTGGAATGAATCCAACTTGGTCGTGGTGAATTATCTTATGGATACATTGTTGGATTCTGATAGCTAAAATTTTATTGAGGATTTTTGCATCAGTGTTCATTAGGGAGATTGGCCTGTAGTTTTCCTTTTTTGTGTTGTCCTTGTTCGGTTTTGGTATTAGTGTAATGTTGGCTTCATAGAACGTGTTTGGTATTGTCCCTTCCTTCTCAATTTTTTGGAAGAGTTTGTGAAGGATAGGCACTAATTCGTGTCTGAATGTTTGGTAGAATTCATTTGTAAATCCATCAGGTCCTGGGCTTTTGTTTTTGGGGAGGTTTTTGATTACCATTTCAATTTCGCTAATTGTAATTGGTCTGTTTAGGTGTTCTATTTCTTCTTTATCTAGCTTTGGGTGATTGTAGAGTTGTAGGAATTTGTCCATCTCCTCTAGATTGTTAAACTTGTTTCCATATAACTGTTCATAGTAGTTACTGATTATTCTTTTGATTTCTGCTGTGTCCGTTGTGATTTCTCCTCTTTCATTGATGATCCTGTTTATTTGTGCTTTCTCCCTTTTTTCCTTTGTGAGCCTGGCTAGGGGTTTGTCTATTTTATTGATTTTTTCAAAGAACCAGCTCTTGGTTTCATTGATCTTTTGGATTGTTTTTTTAGTTTCAATTTCATTTATTTCTGCTTTGGTTTTTATTATTTCTTTTCTTCTACTGGTTTTGGGGTTTTTTTGTTGTTCTTTTTCTAGATCTTTGAGCTTCGAGATTAGGTTGAATGCAACCAAATTTTAATGAAAAAATTGCCAGTTCTACAGAATCATTTCTAGAAAGTCTAAATGGAGAGAACATGTCTCAATTCATTTCATGAGGCCAGCATTACTCTGATGCCAAAATCAGACAAAGACATTGCAAAAAATTATAATGACAGGATAATATCCATTATGAACATACATGCACAATTTCCAAATGAAATATTGCGAAATAAAGCTTAGCAGTAGGTAAAAAGAATGACATGCCAATGTCAAGTGGCATATATCCTGGAAATGTAAGACTGGCTTATTATTTTTAAAAAATCAATCAATAGGAAAAAAGCAATATTATCCACCACATTCACAGATTAAACAGAAAATTCACATGACCAACTGATACAGAAAAGGCGTTTGACAACACTTAACACCCAGTCATGACAAAAACTTAAAACTAGGAACAGAAAAGAACTTCCTCAACCTGTTGAAAGGGGCCTACAAAATGCCAACCATTAACATCACACTTTATCTTGAAAGATATCTCCAATAGCTCCAGGAGATAAAATACTTAGGTATAAATTCATCAAAACATTTACTAGATCGGTATGCTAAAAACGAAAAAATACTGAAAAAAAAAAAATAAAAACATGATCGAAATAAATGGAGAGATATACTGGCTTAGAAGAGTCAAGATAGTAAAGATGTAAATTCTCCTCAAATTGACCAATTGATTTAACATAATTCTTTTTCAAAAAGATTTATTTATTTATGCATACAAAAGCTGGGGTACAGGTCAGAAATGCGGGGGGGTTGTGGAGGGTGGGTGAGAGGATTCACCAGAGACAGAGTGGAGAGCAGAACAGGCAGATCTACTGAAATATGCTGCTGAGGGGAGCAGCGGGCAAGACAGGAGAGGTCTGCTACGCCATGTGGGTAGCTCCCTGGCCAGCTGGGGATCGAACTCGTGCTGGAGTGGCTGCAGATAGCTTCATGGGTTGCATCTGAATCCCTTGCACCACCAGGGAGGCCCTGATTTAACATAATTCTAATGAGCATCCCAGGAGGAATTCTTTTTGGTAAACACAGATAAGCTCATTCTAAAATTTATATGAAAATTACAGCCAGAACAATTTTGGAAAGAAGAATAAAGTTGAAGGAAGCACACTATCCAATTTTAAGACTATTTACAAAGTTACAGTAATCAAAAATAATGTGACACTGGTTAAGGGATAGGCGCACAGATCAATGGATCAGAATAAAGAACCTAGATACAGACCTGCAAACAAATTGCCAATTCATTTTTGAAAACAATGCAAGGGCAATTTAGGGGAGTTTATTATACATCGAGTACACCCCAATCAATCATTCTTGAAAAAACCTGTGTGTTCCTTTTACAGTTTGTTTTTTTTAATTTCAGGAATTTCAGGTATGTGAAATGCATAAAATGCTTGAAGAAGAGCCTTTGGAATTCACAGAAAAAGGAAATTATTTGGGATACTGCAGCTGTTCATCTAAGCTTTCCCCCTCTCCTCCCCAAATTGAGAAACTAGATGACAATGGCCTATTGCTTACTCCTCGCATAGTGTCTTTATTAAGCATTCAGCACTAATTTTTAAAAAGATTTATTTATTTATACAAGAACTGGGGTATAGGCCAGATGTGAGCGAGGGCGAGAGGATTCACCAAAGAGAGAGTGGGGAACAGAGCAGGCGGACTGACAAAATACACTGCTGAGGGGAGCAGAGGGCAAGACAGGAGAGGCCCACTGTGCCATGTGGGTATCTCGCCAGCCAGCCGGGATCAAACCCACACTGCAGAGGCTGCGGACAGCTTCGTAGCGTGGCATTCAGCCACCTGCACCACCAGAGAGGCCCCAACACTAAATTTAGCATTAGGTAAAGGAGAAAAAAATAACCTGATAATATAAGTAATTCATTTCATTGATTACAAATGAATTCAAGAAAAAAATCAAGGTCAAAGTCAATATCTTAAGTACTAATAATATCCCAAGACACTAAAGCCCTTTGTTATAGGGCACAAATGAGGCAAGTTTCTTGACCTAAAAGGACTTTAGGACACTTGAGGGCAGAAAAAGTAGGCAGTGGGAGATTTTTTTTAGGGAACCCTAAAACCAGACTGGCTTGGAAAAGCATGGTGGGAGATACCCACGTCCACTTGAGCTTACAGTAAATGATCTGCTTCAAATTGCTAGTGGCTAGTGGTTACCTAACAGTCATGGCCAGCAATTTGTGGGTGTCTGTCATGTAAAGCCCAGTGAGGGAGGCAGAAAAAATGGTTAGTCAGCCCTCTACAAGGAACAGAAATGCATGCAAGTTGTTTTCTGGGAGTTATAACCATACCTATATTTGCACCGTACATTACAAATCTCTTCCCTAGGCGAGTGGATAGCATAGTCCACATTTGACTGATGAAAGCAGAAGTTGTTCAAGTTCATCCAGCTAGTAGCTGGATAGTGACGTTGAGCATCTTTTCATATATCTTCTTTGATGAAATGCCACGTTAAAATATTTTGCTCAATTTTTATTTTTTTATTTTTATTTTTTATTTTTTTAGATTTTTATTTTTATCTATTTATACAAGCACTGGGTACAGTCAGAAGCGTGGGAGGGTGAGAGGATTCACCAGAGACAGAGCGGAGAGCAGAACAGGCAGACTGACAAAGCACACTGCTGAGGGGAGCAGTGGGTGAGACAGGAGAGGTCTGCTGCGCCATGTGGGATTCTCACCGGCCTGCCAGGATCGAACCTGCGCTGCAGAGGCTGTTGAAAGCTCTACAGCGCTGTGCTCAACTGCCTGCACCACCAGGAGGCCCTTATTCCTATTTGTAACCTTTCATAGATCATCCTTTTGCTTCATGTCTAAGAAAGCCTTGTGTAACTCAAGCTCACAAAAATATCCTCCCATATTACCAACAAGAAGTTTTATATAGGTTTTCTAGTTAGCCTGATGATATATTTTGAGTTATTTTTTCTTTAACAAAATCTTTGGCTATGATGAAAGGAGAGACAGAAGCATGGGGAAGTAAGTACTGGGGAATGAACTTTGAATCTTCCCAGGACAACAAATTTACTCAGTTCTATGGCCTAACAATGAATTGGGGCATGCCACATTCTGTAGCTAAACAGTCTAATAAATTTGGAAAGGTAACTTGGGGTTCAGCATTCAAGTCAGAATGCACCCACCGATATTTGCTCCTGCCCCCCACATACACATCACTCTTCCCTTTGAAAGGTGGGTTATGTCCACAATCACCATGACCCCAAATCTAGGTGACACTGTGACAGTTCTGTGCCCATACCTTAAGCCTCCCAGCAGCTTTGGCATTCATCCATTGGGAAGCCATCTGTAAAGACACAAGTCCATTTATGTTGCTGGAAAAAAAGAAACATGGAGAGAGAGAGAGCAGACCTAGGAAATGGGAGACTGCAGTGGGGTAGAGAAATGGCCCAGTGATCCCAGCCTTCTAGGCATCCCCAGTGAAGTCCCAGACATGTGGAGAGCCATCTTGGATCCTTCAGTCCCCAATGAGCTTCCCCAGTCAACACCACTGAGCAGAGAGAAGCCACCCCACTAACCCCAAACTGCAGTGTCATGAGCAAATCAACGGTGGTTTCTCTTTTAAACCACTACATTTTAGGATGGTTTCTAGATAACTGAAACAATCCCCTAGCTTCCATAATCAACGGCTGCCTTACAGTTCACGTAGTAACCTAGGATAGCTCTCTTCAGTAGCAACCAAGTCAGCTGCAGGAAGAATCTTTTTTTTTAAAGATTTATTTTTATTTATACAAGAGCGGGGGTACAGGCCAGAGTCGTGGGAGGGTGAGAGGATCCACCAGAGACAGAGCAGGGAGCAGAACAGGCAGGCAGACTGAAAGGACTACTGAGGGGAGCAGCGGGCGAGCCAGGAGAGGTCTGCCGCGCCATGTGGGTAGCTCCCTGGCCGGCCGGGAATCGAACCAGCGCTGCGGAGGCTGTGGACAGCTTCATGGTGTGGCGCAGAAGCCGCTGCACCACCGGGGAGGCCCTGCAGGAAGAATCTTGAATCAGAAACCAAAATCCTAAGGTTAGGTTCCAGCTTAGCTATTGTCTGTATGATTTCTACCCCCCTCCCCCCAAAAAAACCTGTAAGACAAGGTGGGAGTATGTAAGTAGCCTTCACTCAATGTCATGAATAGGGTCTTGGAAACTGTGACTTTGTTCCCACTGTGTCCCTTGTTTCAACATCAGCTGGGACTGCTTTGTAGCCTGGATTGTTGTTTTTTTTCTCATCAATGTTATAATGAAATGATGTTATTGGAGTTCATTTGGGGAGAGATCTCAAGGAAGGGGGACAGGGAAGGGAGGAAGCCATAGCACAGTTCTTACTGAGCAACTGCAGCTCCACCCTGTTGTTGGGGACCCTTCCTCCCTAGCCTTGCCCTGGAACACCACCCTATGTAACTTTTTTCCCCATTAAGGCTACTTTTAAATACTATTTTAACCTTACTGCATCCAGAAAAAAAATACAATGATGGTAAGGTGAGGAGCTGGCAAGAGGGTGATCTTTGCAGACATGAGCTCAGAGGCAGTATTGCTTGGACAGTTGCTTCACCTGAGAGATGTTCCTCCCTCTATTCAAACTCTTCTGCAGGAGACCCCAAAAGGAAGACATTAGGCATAGTCGATGGCACAATCGTAAAGGCACTCGCCTTTAATTAGCAAAGACAATCAAGACAGCATGTGGTTTGTGAAATTTTAATTGTGGCCATATTTTACACAGCTAACACAAAGAAAGTTAAAAGGACAACTTTATAAATGAATTGCTCTCGTCGAAAGGAAAAATATTTTTCCAATATAGCCTGTCTTTCTTGTTTAATACTACGAAGACACAACAAGTATCCATGCCCACCCTCTAAAGCCAGAGGAAAGGAGAAACAGAGAAATGACAGGGACCTAAATCTGAGGTGGTCCTCCCAAAGCAGGGCCCTCATCAAATGTCAACTCTACTTCCCACCCTGGGGCACTGCCAAAGCCCTGGAGTCTGTCTGCATTCAACAAAGACAGACAAAAAGTGATCTAGCCTTCAAAGGAAAAGCAGACAGAGAATCAAAGTCATGGTACATGGCCCTCCAAAGGCTTACTGTCCTCCACAGAAGTCAACTGAGATACAGTCAAAATCCAAGATGGGAAGGCAGCTACAGCAAGGTCTTCAGCAGAAGGTTCCAGATCTCACACCACATTCAATTGGGGGCCATTCTCTCTTTCCTGACAAATGAGGTGATTCTGCCACTTCACAATTCTGTTCAGAAGGCAAAACCAACCAAAACCCTACCCATCCACATCAGTTTAGAGATCTTGAGGCCTCACCTCTGTTTTAACAAAAAACAAAGATCTGGGCAAGCAAACGTAGGGAATCCTCTCACTTCACCTCTAACTTCAGTGCCACTGGAACTGTCAAACTAAGTGACAGCACAACACTGACAAATTGTCTGAGGGCAAAGAACGAAAAGGGTTCACATGAAGGTCCAAGGCTCTGATGGCGTGGACCCTGATAAGAGACAGTAAAGAAGGAAACTCTAGAACGAGGCCTGACAAGTAAATCACAGCTGCCCCAGGCCGAGAGGTGCTGCCTGGACACCGGTCACACCTCAGCTCTTAGTTTCGAGGGGTTCACTTTTTGTCAGCTATGGGCCAGGGTAGTGGCAGAAATAATTTGCACTTGACTAGCCTAGAAGGATGGATCTGGGATTTGAATGAGGGCATTTTGCAGAGGAGGAGAGAAAGACCTCCTGAGTTCTGTTCCTCAGCTTTCTTCATTTGAATACACAAAAACACATTGAAAAGAACACATGTTTACAAAGGCCAAAAGTTGGTGGCTTTCAACTGGAGGAAGCTTCTAGCCAAGAATGCACACAGCTGCTCAGTGGGACAGATGTCAGGCAGATGTTTCTATCTAAACGTGGGCTTTTTATCTTATTTTCCCCTTGGGCGTTCAGTGGTAGCTGCCACCAGTAAATACTTCAGGAAATTCAATGTCATCTCCCCAAACAGATGTGAAACTCTGGTCTAACGAGATACTCTAAGAGACTTGGAAACGTCCACGCCAGTGATTCTCACACCTGAGCATGCAGCCCCATTCTCCAGGGGCTTATTAAGGCAGAGAGCTGGGCCCACATCTCCCCATACCCAGCTTCAGATTTAGTAGCTCTGGGGTGGGGAGAATTGACATATCTAATAAAATCCAGGTGCTGCTGCTGCCAGTCTGGGAACCCCAATTTTAGATTCTGTGGTCCTCAGTCTCCCCCCCTTTCCTCTGCCAGAGGGCAGGGAGGAACATTAGCATGCCACTGACCCCGAGGAATCTTGCAATAAGGAAATCTACTTGGCCCAGCATTTCCCAACTTACTGACTACGTATTCTGCTGTACACAGAACAGCTATGAATTCTCTGGAAAGCAGTTTTTCAAGGAAGCCATTTTGGGAAATGTTAGACGAAGGGTACTTGCACAGCTCGGGCCTGGTTCTGACCAGCAGAACGTTTGCAGGCCTCCTGTAGGAACAGCAAAAGGCAACTGGGCCTGGGGAGGGCTGAGCCTGCTGCCCAGAAATCCAGACACCATCAAGGAAGTCTGTCATAGGCAGCAAAGGCCAATCCACAGCCGCCTTGAATTAGGATGCCAGACCTTGACCAAAAATTAGCAAGACTCAGAGTTCTAGTTTCTAGAGTGTCTAAGGTATCAGGAGGTTACCGAGTCTCAGCCATAGAAAATGAGAGGCCCAGTTAGTTATCTGCCAGATGAATTACTAGTATGGTGTACAATCGTAGTTATAACACATTGGGCCAAGCCTTTTTTTTTTTTTGGTTCTTTTACTTTCTTTCTTTTTTTTTTAAATTGAGGTAACAGCAGTTTACAACACCATATATGATTTAGGGAAATGGGTTCACACCTCTTCAGATATGTGTCACCACACCACCCCCACCCATCACCCTCCACCATAATGCACTGTGGCTCCTCACTAAGTCCATTGAGAATTGACTAGATATGTCAATTCTCCCCACTCCAGAGCTACTAAATCTGAACCTGGGTTTGGGGAGATATGAGTTCAGCCATGTGTGTTTTAACAACCCCCCTGAAGGATGGGGATGCACATTTAGGGGGTCTTAAAAGGCCCCTGATGAAGGCCAGGATCAGCCCGGAGCTGAGCTTCATGGTGAAGGAGAAGCAGCTCAAAGACCTGAGGGTGTTGTTAAAAGATTCTGATTTTATAAGTTTGAGGTGGAATCAAGAATCTACATTCCTATAAAGCTCCCAGGGAGTAGCCAGGACCTGGTTTAGGACCAGACAGTAAACACTGTCAACTCTGCAGGCCATATGGACTCTGTCACAACTACTCAACTTTGCCATGGCATCAGCGTAGCCGCAAACAGTCCTCAAACAAAGGAGCATGGCTGTGTCCAATGGCACTGACGTTGGAATTTCATATAATTTTCACATGTGTTGCAGTATTATTCTCCTTTTGGTCTCTCTTGACCATTTTAAAATTTAAAGACCATTCTGAGCTCACTGGTCATATAAAACCAGGAAGTGAGTCATATTTGGCCTGCCTGGACTTAGTCTATAGACGCCTGGCCTAGATTACTGATTGCCACCCCAGATCTGCCAAAGGAGAACACACAGAGGTGGGGTCAGGGCAACCTCATTTCATCAGACCCCGAGGTCATCCTCATTCAGCTTGTCCAAATACCACTGCTGGAGTGGAAGTCCTACTTTCAGTGCTGTTAATAGTTCAGTCTTCCTGACTTTCCCAATTCGGGGGGCTTGGCAGGGCTTTATATAGAGGGCTGGGGGTGCTTTCTTATTTCCCCGCTGGTGTTCCATCCTCCAAGGTGCCGCCCGCTCCTTCCAGTGGTGTCAATTTCTGGTACAAGGATATACAGTCCCTGTGTCTTTAGGGGGTGGTCAGTTCCAGCACTGCTCAGCCCCAGGGTCTTGCTGGAGAGGCAGGAGGGCCTGATCATACTGTGTGGCTTTCTAAATGAGCGCAAGTTGTATCTTAGCTGCAGGGAAAAAACCACACAAGGACCTGTTGCCAATCGCTGAAGATGTGCTTTGCTATTGCTCAAGGATAGGCAGGCATGACTCTGGCGGGACGACTTAAAAGGAGATGAAATCAAGGGCCTCTTAAGGGTTGGGTTTGTTTTCTTTGTTTTTTATTTTTCTGTATTTTTAAATCTTTTTTTAAAAGTTATTTATGCATACAAGAACTGGGGTACAGGCCAAAGGTGTGGGGGGTGAGATGATTCACCAGAGACAGTGTGGGGAGCAGAACAGGCAGACTGACTGAAATACACTGCTGAGGAGAGCAGCGGGCGAGACAGGAGAGGTCTATAGAGCCATGTGGGTAGCTCCCTGGCTGGGGATTGAACTCATGCTGTAGAGGCTGCTGATAGCTTCTCAGTGCTGTGCTTAACCCCTTGGGCCCAGGCAGGCCCCAAGGGTTTGTTTTTGAGTTCTAGGAAGGAGTGGAAACCTAAAGGCCATACATGCTTATCTCAGGAATGTCGGGGACTTAGGAAAGGAAGTCTAGAGGATGCAGTGATGAAGCAAAGCCAACAGGAAAAGGGAAAGAGGAGGGGAAGGGCGGTATGTGAGGCTCTAAACAAGCAAGCCGCCCTGTCTTGGCAAAGGGCTGAGCTCATTCATTAGACCAGTACTTCTCAATTTTCATTTGCATATAAGAACCCCAGAGGAATCTTGTTCAAATGCAGATGTTGATTCATTAGGTCTGCAGAGGGATCTGGGAGCCTTTCTGACTTGCTCGCAGGTGACCCAAGGATTCTGGAATGCGAGGATGTGGCTGACACACAGGACAGCCTTTTGTTTTGTGCTCCTTTTAAACAGCCATGCTGTAAAGGAATATGGGGTCCAGGGCTCTGTCCCAGCCGGGGCTGAATTACTGCCATCCAGGACTGCCACATCTAACACTTCTCAGGGGGCTCCCTCCAGGACAGCACCTGCCATCACACCCACCAAAAGAGCAAGGAGGTGTGGGGGCTCAAATCATCCTGCCCTCTAATCTCCAAGGCACAGTCAGGCTCCAGTCTTTTCTTTATTAGCCCAAAGTCTGTCTCAGGACCCAGCCCCACGCCCGTGGAATTGCATGTGCCGAGAGAAGGTCTATTTTATTATTGTAATTCACCCAAAGGTGCCTTGTGGGCTAGTGGTGTCCCTGCAGCCAGGAGTGAGAGGGTGGCAGGCATCCTTAGGGAACTTTTGTCAGTAGCCTGCTACACTTGGCAGAGCAGACACACACTGCTTGGTCACTCAAGCCTTGCGTGGAGCTCGTGTTAACAAGCTGAGATAAAATGACATCACTTGATCAAAATGAGAAATAATATCAAGGGTTGGTGAGGTGTAGAGAAACCGGAACTCTCCTATACTCCTGGTAGGAATGTAAAAGGAATGCAGTCACTTTGGAACACAGTCGAGCAGTTGCTCCAATGGTGAAAGAGAGTTACTACATGACCCAGCAATTCCACTCTGAGGTACCTATATATGCAAGGAAAGTTAGACATCATTTGTCCACACAGAAACATGTACATGAATATTCACTGCAGTATTAATCGTACTAATCAGAAAGTAGAAACAAGCCCAATGCCCATCAACTAATGAATAGATATATCTAAGAAGTGGTCTCTCTACCCCCCACTACAACATGGATGAAACTTGAAGACATGCTAAGTTAAAGAAGCTAGACAAGAACAGACAGATACTGTATGAGTCCGTCCATGTATATGGAACGTTAAGAACAGGAAAATCTGGAGAGACAGAAAATAGATTAGGTGGCAGAAAACTGGGGAAGAAGGGAATTGGGGGTGATGGCTAAACAGTGTGGGGTTTCTTTTTAGGGTAATAAAAATGTTCTAAAATTGTGGTGATGGATTCATAACTCTGAATACACTAAAAACCATTGAACTGATTTAAATGGGTGCATTAAATAGTATGTGAATCATATCTCAATAAAGTTAGTAAAAATGTCATCATGTGCCCGTTGGAGAGCTCAAAACAAGTGGTGCAGAGGGAGGTTGAGACCTTGATAAAAGGGGACAAGGCCTGGCCTTGGGGCGGCAACTTCTCAGAATCCTTGAGGAAAATCCAAGCAGCTCGGGCATGAGATCCTAAGATCGCAGCCAAGTGTTGATGCAAACAACCACACTCAAACAGACCCTGGACAGGGGTCCAGTGAGGGCCCAGAGGGAGACTGATTCTTGCCTGTCTATCCCTGGTGCCCTGCAAGGCCACTCAAAAACTGAACTCAACATCTGCCTGTGGTAGAGTGAAGGGAATTCTGGAATCACCAGAATAAGCCCTCCCAGTAGGGGGCCCCACCGTACGATGAATTAGGTGGCCCAAGCAAGGGAACCTAGATGTGGTGAAGCATCTAGAGGGATCCTGGGACATGCCACCAGCAGCTTAGGCCTGGCCAGCGGTGTGCTCCCCAGCAAATTTCATTCCACAGACCCACCAAGAACCTCCAAGATGCCTCCAAGTTGCTCAGTTCCTTGCTAGGCCTGGAGGGCATGATGTGAAGAAGATGCTAGTACCTGCTTACAAGGCCGAGGACATCAGATCCACTAACAGCTAATGGTGAAACAATAGGGCTTGACCCCTTGGAAAGCTGAGTCAAAAATATACATTGAAACAAGATTTCAGCATTGAATAGTTACAGGAATGGGAGTCTCTGACAGTTGCTGAGTCAGTGGCAACAAGTCTGTCAGAATTTCTATAAGGGCCACTCAGAGGTGAGGGGCGGAGTCCACAACCACTTCCTCAGCACTGGGCAGTGGGCTGGCCAAGCCCTGGCCAGTTCTCACTCTGGGGGCCCTAATTTAACCAGCATTTTAAAACATGCTTGGATCCCTGGAACTTGGAAGGCCACTCAGCTCAACTACCCACGCAGTAAGTGGCAAGCCAGAGCTGTCCGTCAGAGGGTCCTGGGGTACAGTTGGCGCTGAAGAGATAGGTGCTCATTAGACACGACTGGACAGACAATGCAAACAGCAAGTAACAGGAGGGAAAATGAGTCCCTGCTACAACATATCACTGTAAGAGCAGGACCCAAGAAACAGTACGATATTTCAAGGCCAAGGCAGAAAGCCTGCCCCTAAATTCTATGTTTGGATCTGTCTGTTACTCATAATTTTTTTTTAAACCAATATACTCAATTTACAACCTCAAACCTCTGGGATAATCTAAGGTATTAGGTCCAAATCCAGTTGTCGTCTCCCTGGAGGACAATGCATACACAGGCCTCCAGTATGAGCTCAGGATTACCAGGGAGTGAATCACTCAGCTGGGGAATGAGCACTCCAGAGGCTTTTGTGGCCAACGTGCGCTATGCCCCCCATAAGATCCAGGTGCAACCGATTAGCACCTGGACAACCTGGGAGCTTAGCAAAGCTACCAATGATTTTTCTCTTGCGCAAGCTTTATCCTTAAATCTTTATCTGGAAATCCTACTCCTGGAACTCCTTGGAGTTTCTAAGTCTCCTAAAATAGTGGCTTAGGGTGATTCAATATCTAAGAGTCTTAGCAATTAACTATGCCCTGACTTGTTGCCTGTCCACAGGGATCTTTTGTTCAGGGTATTGTCAATTTTCTCAGACATTCTACTATCTCACTTTCCTATTTCTGTGGGAATTACCATCTTGGAAATTCTGGTTATAATCTGCAGGGATATTGGAAAAAGAGGGTGTTGATTCCTTGTTCAGTGAGTTAATCCACAAATATTGACTGAAGATCCCCCTTCAAGGTCCCAGACAGTGATAAGTGAGGGGTACAATAAATTCCAGCCCAGCCCTGAGGGAAGTTACAACCTATGATTATGTCTGCTTTGTCTGGTGGTGTTCCTTAAATGAGGAGAATGGGGAAACTGTACTGCTGGCTGTAACTAAGAAGCCACCTGCTTGTTGGTTCAAGCCAGGTTTGCCTACTCTGCAATTTCCTCTTTGTTGATTTTTGTACCCATCAGGTACCTAATCTCTCACAGAATTCACAAAGCTAGTAAAGAGTGGTTTTAATTTGGGGAGGGCCTTCTCCCCAGAACACAACACCCACACAGAGTTTTGTTTCCAATTTCAAAACTTGGAGAAGTTCTTAGAGAAGCCCACAGAGCCACTCCTCAGACCTTCCTTGGGCCCACAGTGCCACTCTCCACTAGTCTGGGTATCCATTAGCATCCCTCTCCCAGAGCCGGGCCCTGTGCTCCCGCAGGAGTCCTCTGTGCTGTCTGGAACCAATGGCCCATTTGCATTCTGACATTCTCCACCGGAGAAAACTCTGCTTCCTCAGAAGACAGAAAACTAGCCGACAGAAGTAATCTGCTACCTCCATCGTGGTATCCCAAGTACCTCGCCATTCAGTGTCCACTATAAAGCGGCAGTCTCTGGGGAGAGCCCAGATTTCATTTGAGAAGGCAGACCCTGTTTCATTTCTTTTACATTTTGAAAGGACAGGTTTATTAGGAAATGGTGAAAGAAAAAGAGGCACCTGCATAGTCACAGGCAGGCAGGAGAGCTCCACACGCTGTTTCTTACCTCAGAACTAAACCCAAATACCCAAGAGAAAGACTCAAACAGAAAAGACCCCTGAAACAAACAGCCCTGCAAATTGTCAGTCAAGAAATCACACAGCGGAAAACTAAGGGACTGGCTTGAGAAACCCTGGAACTGGAACTCCAGAGAGGCCGTTATTCACACTGCTATTTTGGAAGTGAATCTTTAACCTGGGTATTAGTCATAACGTGGCTGCTACAATTTCATACTATGCTATAGCCTGGCAAAGTGAACCTTCCCTTGAAACGCTCTCTTCCCTTTCAATGACCCATTTGAGTCGCCTTCTCCGAATGGAGAGTGGATGCCACACACATGTGTTTACTAAGGAACCCGTTCAACCACTTTGGAAGGGGCAGTAGCGAAGTGACCAACAAAAACAATGAATGCACACTCCAGCTTGTGGCTGCACAAGACTGTCCTATACAGCCCCGAAGAGAGAAACTTATTGCTTAAACAGAGGGTGTTCATGGACTGCAAAGCTATCACTACAGCCGCTGAGCCACGGTCCCTACGCATGCGGATTCACGGAGCTTCCCAGCCCTGTTGACCTGCGCACATCTCTCTCTCTCTCTCTCTCTCTCTTTTTTTTTTTTAGTTCACCGGTTTATTTTTTTTTTCATTTTATTTTTATATTCCCCATACAATTGCAACCCCCTTATTTTGACCCCAATCCCTCCTTTCCCCGTCTCCCACGCCCCCATAGTGTGTCTTTGGTTCATAGTTGTTCGTTGAATTTGATTTTTTTCTTTCTTATATTCTTTTTCCTGGGCGCCTTTTCTCTCCCACAGTCCATCAACCAAATGACCCGGGGAACGGCTCACTCAATAAGCACAAGTACCCACCTGACTCAATGTGCTCTGCCAGGCACCATGAGAAACACGAGGAAGAGTAAGATACAGCCTAGCCCCCACTTTCAAAAGCTCAGACTCTAGAAGAGTGTGAAGTATTATAATGCACACAAGGGATGAGGAATACCAGAAAAGGCACATTAAGGGCTGTGGGTGTGCAAAGGACAGAAGGCTTCCCAGCGAAGGGATCAAGGAAAAGTTTCACCACAGAGGGGCTGGTGCTGGGCGGTGGGCAGAATTTGGACAGACAGGTGGCTGTCTAGGCTGCAGGAAACAGCAATCGCCAAAAGAGGGGAAATGTGACTCAAGCTCTAGAAAAACAGTCTATATTGCTCAGATTTAGGAAACCAGAAGAAAGGTGCTGGAAAATTAGGCTGAAGTGAAATGAGGACCCCCCTGAAAATGCTGAGAACTTTCTACTAACCTTGGGGGAGGACAGGGAGTTGCTGCTCTTAAGCTTTGGAGTAAGAGTAATGCAACTTAAAAAAAAATACTAAATTGTATTTAAAAGACCATTATCCGAACACAGTATGAATCAGAAGGAGAGACTCAAAGTGAGAATGCTGTAGAGATAATCAAAAAGAGAAGAGCCATTATTTCCACTGCTTTCCATTCCATTATTACCACTGATGAGGTAGGAAGGGTTGAAGATGGTGCTTCAGCAGTGGTTTCCGGTGCCTCCGTTCACAGCTCTGAAACAAGAGGCAGCCACCACTGTATGCTGTGGGATGTGTTATCAAAGAACAAAACACCAACTGAAAAGGCCTGCTCTCCTCTGCATCCTCCTTTCAACTTTATTTTTTTAATTTTAAAATGTGATACCTTTTTTCATTAATTTTTGGACAATATGATTTTTCCGCTCAGGTGTGATCACCATAGTTTTCCCACCACTAAAGCACCCATAGTCCATCACCACATTCCCTTGTGTTCTTCCCCATTAGCCCTCCCCGCGCCCCGCCAACACATGGGGGCCTCAGATCTCAGATCTATGATCAGCTTTCAAGGTTTGTCTTTGTCTGACCCTTTGGTTCTTCTATATTCCACACAGAAGTGATACCATCCAATATTTATCTTTTTCTTTCTGACTTATTTCACTTAGAATAATCCCTTCCAGCTCCATCCATGTTGCTGCAAATGGATGAGTTTATCTTATTGATCGCTGAATAGTATTCCATTGTGTATATACACCATATCTTCTTGATCCAGTCATCCATTTTGGGGCACTCAGGTTATTTCTATATCTTGGCTATTGTAAATAGTGCTGCAGGAGAAAAAGGAACCCTCTTACACTGCTGGTGGGGATATAAACTGGTCCAGCCACTATGGAAAGCTGTGTGGAGATTCATCAAAACACCAGAAATGGACCTGCCATACAACCCAGCAATTCAATTCCTAGGTATCTACCCAAAGAACACAAAAACTCTACTTGGAAAGGAAACGTGCATCCTCCTTTTAAATGCAGGCAATTTTCTCAGTTGATTACATGTTTTAAATCCAAACAGAAATTTCTAGGCTAGCCCACTCCTGGTGAGACTTTAATTGTATATACTAAGCCAGGTGTACAGTTCCTAATACTTACACCCAGGAGCTTCATTTCAGAAGACTATGGCCGACATGGTCTGGTTTGATTTTTTAGCAAAACTTTACCAGTTTTCTCCAGGCATAAGATTCAGGAAGCCTTTCATAGTGAACATGGCATACATTCTCCATCTTCAGCCTTGCTTGCAGAAGGGGGTAGAGTGAACCCCCAAGACCTCAGATGGAAATGAGGTTTCAAGAGTTCATTTTAAGAATAGAATCAAAACTCCTATTTTTAAAAAATATTTTTTAAAGATTTATTTATTTTTGCACACAAGAGCTGGGGCACAGGCCAGAGATGCGGGGGCTGAGATGATTCACCAGAGACAGAGTAGGGAGCAGAACAGGCAGATCTACTGAAATACACTGCTGAGGGGAGCAGTGGGCAAGACAGGAGAGGTCATGTGGGTCAGCTCCCTGGCTGGGGCTGGAACTCACGTAGCAGTGGCTGGCTGGCAATAGCTTGATAGTGCTGAGAATTAACCCCTGCACCACCAGGGAGGCCTCAAAACTCCTATTTCTTATAGGCATACAAACACAATCAAAAGTTCAACTTTGCTATGGGCTCTCCATACATTTTATGTGGGTTGTGCAGACACTGTGTCTTTATGAGGCTGCAAAGAATAAGCGAGCAGGCCAGAAAAGCTGCATCAAATTCAAAGATGGAAGAACTCCAAAGACCTTCTAGGAGCAGGAATGGGAATATTTTACTCTCATTCTGACAGATTTGCTATTAAATCTCAGCTGGTTACATAATGGGGGGGTTAGTGAGGCCCTAAATCCCCATCTCCCTCTATCAGAGGTTCCTGACTCCAGGCCTCTTCCCTTCTCTCTTACTGGAGACATGATGTCCACTGGCTCAGAGAGTAACTCAGAAATGATCTACAAAATCTCTCTGGCAACCAGCACTCAAGTGAAATCACCTGAGCTGATGTGCCTCCGGACTCACCTGCCTCGTCTCCCCTCACCAGCCTTCCCTAACCTGTGGCTCAGACTGAATCCAAGAGCCAACTTGGATTCAAAGGCCCGGCAGAAAATATTTTCTAATACACCCCAAAGAAACATGCCGAGCTCAAGACAAGCGGGCTCAAGTGGCGTGTTTTGAAAGCCACTGCAGTCAGCTTCATTCATCTGTGGTCACAGCAGAATCAGAGGGCAGGTGAGGAATCCAGGGAAGGGGTGGCAAGGAGGAGCAGAGTGGCCCCCACTTGGGGGCAACATGCAGTCTGGAGGAGGGAGACAGGCCACCCAGGGGCAAGTCCCGGAGGCAGGAGAGTAGTGTGTGATGTGGGGGGAGGTGCTGGCAGAGAGCTCTACTACACAAGGGTACAACCCAAGAGAAAGGACAGGGGAGGCAGGGGAAGAGAGGGCCCGGAGCACAAATAGAAAGAGGCCCTTGGGGAGAAAGTTTCCAGATGTACAGGCAGCTCAGAGATGCTTCCAAATTCAGCATGATCTAGTTTCTCAAGGTCTCTTGATTTCCCCTCTTGATTCCCCTTGGCCTGCATTGACTCTCCCTTCCTCTCCAAGTTCATTTTAGCCTGACTGCTGCTGGGGTGGGGGGCATGAACACGTCAAGGAAACAGCACTTGCCTGGCACTGAGGAGACTCCTTCCACCTCGCCCTGAGTCAGTTCCTACCAGTCCACATAACACTTACAAAATTCAGCTCCAAACACAAATGTACCTGTTTATCTCTTTACACGTTCAATTTATCTCTTCAATTCATGCTGAGAATTTCCAACAGCCATAACCAGGTCTCCTGGAACACTCAGCCTCATCCTTCACCCTGAACCCAGCAAGTCCGTTTCTCAGACACCAGATTCAAGCTGCGCAGTGTAAATCCAAAGTCAAATATCTGCACACCTTAAAAACCACTCTGCATTAACACTCCATTAAAACGTGGCTGTGGACATCCTCTCCATTCCCGGGTGACAGGGGTGCATTCATGTGCTCCCCCGAAGCTCTTCGCTAACCTAAAACTCCCAGATGGAGCATTTAGCCGGAGCTTTCTAACGGGCATCTGCAAGGGTTTGCCAACACCACCAGAGGGTCCCCTTGGATGCCAAAGACCAGGCACTGCAGCAACGAGAAGCCACACCCCCGCCCAGCTGCGTCGCGCGCGTGTAGTCCTCTCTCCCTGGGACTCACCAAGCCAGCGCATGCCACATGTCACCACTCTCAGCGGGCACCTCTGTCCCAGAGGCGCAGACTTTCTTGGAATCCCCAGCAAGGGGGGAAGGAAGGCGGGGAAAGGCCCCGCCTAAGCTGTCCACGAGAGTCGCTCCACGGTGGCTCGTGCGCTGCAGACCCAGGGGGTGGCCTGCGGGCTCGAGCGGGAGGGGGCCGAGGCTCCCTCCAGGACCAGCTGCCAGCCCCTGGGCACCCGGGGCTCCAGAGCTACGCCGCGAGAGGCAGAACGCCTCCCGGTCGGGAGAAACTAGCTCGCGGCCAAACTTGTCCTCAGAGCCTCCCGCGCCCAGGAGGGTTTTGGCCCCCTGGAGCCCCAGACGCGCGGGCGCGGGGCTCGTGGCGCCGCGGGGGCGCTCAGCGCCTGACACCGCGCACACCGCACCGCGCTCCTCCCGCAGCCCAGACGCCAGGCGCCGGCGGCACCCCTCCCCGCGGCGGCGAAAGACACGCCGGGCGCGAACAAAGGGCGCCCCCCGCACCTCCCCAGGTCCACGATCCCAGGGTCCCCGCAGCCCAAATGGGGAGACGGCCCCGCTCGGCCCTACCTGGGAAGCCGCGGCTCGGCGGGACTCGCAGCAGCAGCGGCAGCAGCAGCGCGGGCCAGAGTGCGGGGCTCCCCATGGCGCGCCGGCCAGGATGGGCTCCGCGGGCAGCGCGCGTGCAGGGGGCGGGAGGCGAGAGCGAGACCTGGGGCTGCGCTGGGAGCGAGCGGGATTAAAACGCGCCGGGAAACTCCTCCTCTCGCCTCTCCCCCTCCCTCCTCTGCCCTCCTTCCTCCGCCTCCCCGGAACGCTGGCGTGGTTTGGGGCTCCGACCCTCCCCCCTCGTTTTGTACCCTCGCTTCTTCTGGCAGCGGGGCTGGTCCCCCCCGGGCCTGAGAGCGGCAGGGGCGCGCCCGCGGAAGCCAGAGGGCCCGAGAGTATCTTGCTGTTCTCTAAGTGTGTGCCCTCGCACCCCGAATACGCGCCTTGCCGGCCCAGCCGCCTCCCAGATCTCGGACCCCCGGCGAATGCCATGAGCGGAAAGGTGCCTGGGTCACACGGACGGGGCACCCGAGAGCTCCAGAGTGGCCCACAAAGCCGACTGTTCTAGGGCCACGCTGGCTGCTTTGACTCTCACGACCTGCCTCAAGCTCGGCATTACTCTGTCCGTGTCATCCGAGAAGAAACCGAGGCGTAGAAACTGCCCAGGTTCATGGTTATGGGCAAAGCGGGGACTTGAACTTAGGTGTGGGCTCCTGCCCGCGCCAGCCTCCGCACTCCCGCTGTTTTGTTTCTCTTTTGCAAACGACTGATTTAAAGGCTCGACCGAGGGCGCGCCTGCTGCCTGCTGCCTGCTGCCTGCTGCCCGCTGCCCTGGGATGCACTTGAACGTCTCTCTCCAGGGTCTGCTGATGGACAGGCACCAGGCACAGAAAGTTCCCTGTCTCACCCACCCGCTTGGAAATCCAGTTGCTGCAGTTTCCTGCAAGCGGATTGCCCCAGTTCCTGGGTTGTTCTTAACCACCCCAAGGACACCAAGACCCGCCTGGGGCCTCCACCCTGTGGTCTGGCATCCGGAGAGGGTTTCTAGGCTGCCTGCAGGACGGATTTGGTTTCTCAAATTGATTTTTCTGTAAATGGGTAAGGCAGGACCTCACCCCTTTCCTCCCTTGCCCCCTTTCCAGCCCCCAAAGGAGCTTAGGAAGTTATAAGCGGGCTGGGCTGCGCTGCGGCCTTAGGTTGGGCAGTTTGGGCTCTGCACAAAGGTGCCTGGAGAAAAGGGTGAGTGGGCGTCAAAATCCACCCACCTCTGGATTCCCAGAGCCCCTGCCTTGGCAGGAGCCACCTCCCTGGCGGAAGGGCACATTCCTCCTGGCCAAGCAGTCTGATCTGTTAGCTGGGCGAGGTGCCCTGGCAACATCCACCCAGGTGTTCCACTCTTGTATGAGAGGGAAAGTGCATTTCAAAGCACCTGCCTTGAACTTCCACATACTCTCCAGTGCTGAGGGGCTTCTTTCCATCTCCTGTGGGTTTCCCCACTGCTACTACCTTCTCAAAGAGCCAACAGTCCTTCAAGAACCCTCTTGTCACAAGCAAAAAAGGGAGGTGCGGCTGGTCTATGGCCTCCACCACAGCAACTCCAGGGAGTGGTCCTTAGTCTCACCCACAAGCCAGTGCCCCGGGGAGCTTCATGTAAATATCTTATCATGGCTGGACCCCGGAGCAAATAAACTAATCTTCGGGATGCAGGCTGGAATCAAACAAATGCATATCATGGCTCCCCCGTGCTCAGGTGCAGCTTTGAGACTGGGAGACTTCCAGGGTCTCTCCACCTAGGCTGTACTGCAATTGGGGCTGGATACTTCATTGTTGGGGAAGGAGGCTGCCCTGTGCACTGAAGGGTGTTTAGCAGCACCCCTGACTTCAATGCATCAGATGCCAGTAGCACCCCCTCATTTTCCTATTTGTGACACCAAAAAATGACTCCAGGTGTTTTCAGATGCCCCCTAAGGGAATATTTGCCCCCAGTTGAGAACCACTGGTCTAGGCCCATGAGCAAGGGTTAAAGTGCACCCCAAACTTCAGGTCCAGGTTAGTCTGTCTAGTCTTCCATTCTAATTCACCTCTGAAGCAGCTTTCCTCACAAAAACCAGCATTAAGTCTATTACTGGGCTAAGAGGGAACACCTGACATTCTCCTAGCACCTGAGTCTGGTTGAATTACGAGAAACAACATACTCATTTTAAAGAGTTGCTTTCTCAACAAATGCTGGGGAGGGTGTGGAGATAAAGGAACCCTCTTACACTGCTGGTGGGGATGTAAACTGGTCCAGCCACCGTGGAAACCTGTGTGGAGTTCCCTCAGTACACTTAAAATGGATCTACCATACGATCCAGCGATTCCACTCCCAGGAATCTACCCAAAGGACACAAAAACACCAACTCGAAAGGAAACCTGCACTCCTATGCTTACTGCAGCACAATTTACAATAGCCAAGATATGGAAACAACCCAAATGCCCTAAAATAGATAAATGGATCAAAAGGCTGTGGTGTATTTACACAATGGCATATTACTCAGGAATCACAACAACAACAACAACAAACTCGTGCCATTTGGGGCAACATGGATGGAGCTGGAAGGGATTATGCTAGCTGAAATTAGTCAGAAGGAAAAAGATACCGATGGTCTCACTTATACGTGGATTACAGAGAAACCAAACAAAAGGTCAAGAAAAAAGTCCAGACTAGCAGCTGACCATAGATCTGAAGCATGCAGCAGATGAGGGGCGGGGGGGGGAGGGGAGCAAAGCAAGGGAGGGATGAACACAAGGGAATGTGGTGATGGTTCACGGGTGATACAGTGGCAGGAGAACTATGGGAACTATAGTTGTAAGAAAAAATGAATTAATAAAAAATAAAGAGTTGTTTTCTTCGCTAACTTAGAGCAAACTCCAATCTGATGATGATGATGATGATGATGATGATGATGATGATGATGATGATGATTCCCGGCCTCCCTCTCTGTTAGAAGGGATGCAGGAGAAGGGGAAGTGGGAGAAGGACATTATCAACTCATCCCCCACTATCTTGGTAGACAATAGGAAGTTCAGGTGGATTCACAATCTGTCAAATAACTGCACCCAGAAGACGGCTTCACAGTTGATGGGAACTAAAAGAGAAATCACCGAGCTCTGATCCCACTCCTGTCCTGCTGACACAACTTTTCATGGAAAAAGACACTGGCAGGGTGAGACACAAAGCTCTGGGCAGGCAAGAAACTGGGTCCAGGCTCAAAACAGGCAAGGATGCTCTGTTGACTGAACAATAAACGATCCTAGGGATCAATATGAAGCCCTACATTGTGGGATCCTATGAGCGGGCTACGAGCTGGCCACTCATGGGCAACTGTGACCTATTTGCTATCTACAGATCACAGCAGAGCATTCCCTGACTACCTACGGCGTATAGTCCGTATCATGAGGCAGGCCCGGGGACGCCTAGGCCGCTGTTGGCCTGATTACGTAACTCTCTCCATGGTGGTCCTGGGATAACTCTGCCTGTGATAACATCACATACTTTGCTGACGCAAATGTCTCAACATATGCTCACGATGTCTCCCTCCCTGTTCCTTGTAAAACTTTGTCCCCCATTCCTATGTGACCCTCCTGATCCTTTTCCTCATACCATTGTCGCGTGATGAACGTTTACTAGCCTGTGTGCTTTCAATAAATGGCACAAGAACTTCTGCGCAAGAGTCTTGCCCTTCTGTGCCCCTACGATCTGCCTACACCTCCTCATTTGCCCACCCTCTCAAACCAGTTCTCTATCCACATTCTTTCAGAATGGGGGCAGAAGTTGAAGTTTAAAATTGGTAGCTCACTGTACCTTGGAAAAGGGGTTGGCAGTGGAGTAAAAGTGGAGGGGACACTCAGGAGTGATACTCCTCAAACCATCTGTGGCAAAGGACTATTATTTAAACCTTTCCAATCCATCATTTGATGGATGCTTTTGTAAAATCAAGAAATATGACTCACTAGAAAAATAACTTGGAAAAAGATCAGAGAGCAGCACCCATTCAGAGACCACACTTCGACTAGCACAGTGAGAGGAGGCTCATCTTTTACATGGTGCACATATACCAATTACAGCCTCCAGGCTTCTGAGCAACCAAGGCTAGAAGGACAAGGAGATTCGACCTCAGTCTGTTGAAATCATGCTAAATCATAGTGGAGTGACTTGTGCTCACTGCTGCCTATTAAAAATCTAGATCTGAGGGGATGAATATGAGACTGCCCAAGGTCATGATCAAAAAAGCTAAGGACAGGGCCTCCCCGGTGGCACAGCGGTTGAGCGCTGGGTTGCGAAGCTGCCCGCAGCCTCTGCAGCGCCAGTTCGATCCCCGGCTGCTCCCCGGCCTCCGGAGGAGGGTCCCGCATGGCGCGCAGACCTCTCCTGCCGCCCGCTGCTCCCCTCAGTATTGTACTTTGGTCCTTCTGCCTGCTCTGCTCCCCGCTCTGGCTCTGGTGAATTCTCTCACCCTCCTGCGCTTCTGACTGTACCCAGTGCTTGTATAAATAAATAAAAAAATAAATCTTAAAAAAAAAAAAAAAGCTAAGGACAGTCCAAGAACAGCATCTGTCTACAACCCCCTGGCTAACAGGTATTTCTTTTCTTTCTCTGGTAAATACTCAGAATAATACAAGTGAAAAAATTCTGCTGCACAAAGGAAAGGGAATATTTTTACTCTGAAGATTCAAAGGAAAACATCTCTTGCGAAAATAACCTACAAAAAAGGAAAGGCGATTTTTGACCATGTCTATTTGGTCTATTCAGTAAAAGATTCAAAGAAAGTGTTTATAAAGTAGGAATAAGAGGTCACAAGAAGAATTGAGAAATATAAGAATGCAGAGAAAAATAATGAAATGAACAACTTGCAGGTTCAATTGTCACAGGCCCGGAAGTCATTCTTCCTGCCCTGCTAACAACCACAACAAAAAAACTGGGCAAACATGAAAATCAGTGACTTTTGTTAGACCCAGGAGCGAACTGAATTTTCAGGGCAGATCACGAATCATCATTATCTGGGGAGTCAGGCATATCCAGGGGGCTGCTTACCTGGAGCAGAAGTCGTGGGGGCTGTACGTTGGTAGGAACACTTAAATGAAAATTTAAAGAAAAATTGCTGAAGGCTGATTGTGCACTGATAAAAGAAAAACTCCGGGGGTTGGGGGAAGCTGAAGGTAGAGCAGCTACCCCCACATTACTGTGGGCTTAACTTCTGTGAAGACTTAGGTTTTCATGACAAAGTTTCTAGAAACCCCTTCCTGCCCTGGCAGGAGAGGGAGAGAGTAATTCTGAAATGTACTCAGAGACTTCTCCATAAGAAAGGACTGCTTTACAGGGGGAAGAGTTTACCAGAGACTTGTCTCACCTTGAGGAGAAGCATTTCTCTTCAGCCCCTGAAGCCTACCTATCTACCTCAGGGAAGAAAGTAAAAAAAAAAAAAAAAAAAAGTCAACAACCACTTGCAGACAGAGTCCAGGGACACAGATCTACAAAAGACTGAGAACTGAGATTTAATCATAAAATTAAAGAACAGCTCTGCTCCCAATCACCTCATCGCCACCACACAGGGATCTACCTTTAGTGACGCTGGGTTGTAGCTGAAAGAGCTGCGAGACTTGGACTCACTCTGAGGAGTACTCAGGGAAGCCCAAAGTCAAGAGACTAGATACAAGCAAGGACACTAAAAGAATCTGAAGTCCCTGGCACCTATGGGTATAGCAAATATTAA
The DNA here is from genome assembly GCF_964194135.1 of Talpa europaea. NCBI lineage: Eukaryota > Metazoa > Chordata > Mammalia > Eulipotyphla > Talpidae > Talpa > Talpa europaea. Next base: position 23,659,649 of record NC_140081.1, read on the forward strand.
CCACCACCCCACTCCTAGTCAGTTAGTTCCTGGCAGTTACAGAATTGAAGTCCTGTTTTCTTGCTGGTTGTTGGTCAGAACTAGTGAGGTTCTCAGTGGCCGTGGCAGATAGACATGCATTTGGAAGTCTTTGGCAAGTCCCTATACTGACCCTTAGAATTCTGAATCAGAACGCTGCCACCCTTTGTGGATAACTTCTGTTCTTTTCAAAGGAGAGACTCTTGGCTTGCTACTGGGCCTTAGTAGAGACTGAAGGCCTAACCATGGGCCGCCAAATTACTGTGTAAACTGAGCTGCCCATTTTGAACTGGGCGTTGAACTGGCCAAGCCATAAAGTTGGGTGTGCTAGCAGCCCTCCATCATCAGATGGAAGTGATCTATATGTTATTAGGCCTGGGCGGGCCCAGAAGGCACAGTAGATTGTATCAGAAAGTGACCCAAATGCCTATGGCCCCTACTTCTGCTACATTAGTTTCTCCTTTCAAGCCCACATCTATGACCAATTGAGGAAGAAGGCCTGGTTTAAAGATTGTATGGAGGGCCTTCCTGGTGGTGCAGTGGGGTGAGCACAGCGCTGTAAAGTGTCCGCAGCCTCTGTAGCTCCGGTTCGATTCCCGGCCGGCCAGGGAGAATCACACACGGCGCAGCAGACCTCTCCTGTTGCGCCCGCTGATCCCCTCAGCGGAGTATATCGGTCCGTCTGCCTGTTCTGCTCCCAGCTGTCTCTGGTGAATTCTCTCACCGTCCTGCATCTATGGCCTGTACCCCAGCTCTTGTATAAAAATAAAAATATATCTTTAAAAAAAATTTAAAGATTGTATGGAATGTGGACACCCCCTGAAAGTAGAGCATGGTGGCATGTGGGTTCCTATGATCTGGCCGCTCACGGGCAACTGTGACCTATTTGCTATCTACAAATCAGAGCAGAGCATTCCTTGACTACCTACAGAGTATGGGCCCGGGGACGCCTAGGCCGCTGTTGGCCTGATTACGTGACTCTCTCCATGGTGGTCCCGGGATAACTCTGCCTGTGATAGCATCACATACTTTGCTGATGCAAATGTCTCTTGACAGGTGGTCACGATGTCCCCTTCCCTGTCCCTCGTAAAACTTCGTCCCCCATTCCTATCCCACCCTCCTGACTTTATTCCTCACACCATTGTCGCGTGATGAGCTTTGGCTAGCCTGTGTGCTTTCAATAAATGGCACAAGTACTTCTGCTCAAGTAGCAGAGTCTCGTCCAGCAAACCTGCTCCATGACTGCTGTGTCCCTCATCGCGTTCCTGCCGCAAAGCGGCAACAAAGTTCCTGTCGCAACAGTGACACTATCGCCCTGTTTTCTGCTGCAGTGGCTGCGCATAGCGTCACAGGTTGTGTCTTAACCCCTTGCGCCACCAGGGAGGCCCTTGGCCCTGCTTTCTGACAGCAGTGAAGGACGGGCGAGGGGAAATTCTCCCGGGGGCAGACTGTTGACTAGTCCACCTGGACACTTAAACAGACACTACACAGGATATGGATTTTTTCCCTGTCCACATGTTTCTGCTTAAATGGCCATCTGGTGTTTCAGAGAGCCCCTTAGCCACTGTCATGGTATTCCACACAACATTGTTTCTGATAAAGCAACTCACTTCCTTGAAATGAGGCAAATGGCTCATGCACAATTCACTGGCCTTACCCTGTTCCCCATCACCCTGCAGCAGCTCCATTCAAGTGGAATAGCTTTTAAAGAAACATTTATGGCTCCAGCTAGGTGGTAACACCTCCCAGGGCTGAGCAAGATCCTCCTGGATGTGTGAGCGTCCGATATCTGGTGCTATTTCTCTCATAGCCAATACTCACAGATCCGTGAGTCCTGAGAAAGTGGGAGTGGGGCTGGATGAGGAAGTGAGGCTGGGTGTAGGCACTAGCCAGAGTCAGGGTGCCCCAGCTCAGAGAAAAACTGGATGTTCAGAAAACCAATACAATTGGGGAACATCAGCCAAAGGCTCATTCTGGGAAAATAAAACAAATAACTGAAAAAGAAGACCCCGGGGGGCTACAACCAATCACTGGGGACACAAAGCTAAGGCACCCGAGCCCCGGCCCTCCCTCTGTGCTCATATAAACTCCTGCTTCTTGTCCCTCAGCAGCTACCCACCAGAACCCCCCTCCATTCAGAGAGCTTACCTGTCCTTATCTGACAGTAAATTTCTTGCCTTTCTGCCTGACTGTCTCAACTTTGAATTCTTCCCTCATGGAGACGAGGAAGAGGTGCAACCGGACCCCAGCCTGATTCACCATCCATCATCACCTCTAGTGATCCATCGGCAAGACGTTCCTTCCCAGCATATGTGCTGCTGCTCTACAGCTCCCAGATCCAAAGGGGGAATGTTTCCACCAGGAGCCCCAACGATGATGGCTATGAACTTAAAGCTGAGACCGCTGCCTGGCTGAGCCGGGCGCCCCATGCCACTGAAGAAGCAGGCAGAGAAGGGGACTACTGTCTGGCTAGGCGATCGTCATGACTACCAGGTAGAAACTGTGTTGCTACCATCACACCATGGGAGTAAGAATAATATCTGCCAAGCAGGGAATCTTCAAGGCTGCCTCTTCACACACCCCTTGTCCTATGATGAAAGTCAACAGAAAACTAACAATCCAATTCAGGGCTGCTGCTGTGCCAGCACCTCCAAGAATGAAAGCTGCATTTCCCAGAATTCACTCTGCTATTTGTTTCCACTTTGGTTTGGCCCCAAGGGAATTCCTTGGGTGCTCTGGAGGTGGGGAGGGAAGTAAGTGGCCATTTTGCCGCTCGCATGTCATGCTGATCTCTGTTGGCGTGAAGCAGCAGCTGGACCTGCAACTGCTCTGGCTTCACCTAATCCTCCCTCAAAAGGCAAAGGACCATGACCAGCAGCTGAGGTGCTTCCTGACAGCAAAAAGAATATCCAGTGGCAGAATATACAAAGAAAGTGGTTATAAATAGCAGCTCCGCCCAGTAATCACTACAAAACAAGGGCTGTAATGCAAGTGTTTTTCCGGATATTTGTTTTCTTTCTCATTCCCTTATCATCTAACACAAGACATAGTAATGATATTTAAACTTTCTGTCTCACTATTTAAGTTATAAGATATATCAGCATGACAAAGAATGACAAAACAAATGACAAGACAAAAAAAGGAAATTTGTATTCTCTTCTGGGGAAGGGTTAACATCTTTACTTTTTTTTTTTTTTCATTTGCATGCAGGACAGTTGTATGAGGCTAGGCACAAGCAGGACTCTGGTTTTTATTCAGAGATGAAGTATACTTCACAGAGATGTGTACGGATGCCAAGTTGACAAGGGGTGGATTTTAATGGCTTCGTGTCACCTTGGCGAGGCTAAGCTACATTTCCAAGAATTCACTCTCATTTGTTTCTAGTTAAGGTCAGTCACCAGGGAGATTTCTGGGAGTTCCAGAGGCTGGAAAAGAAGCAGCGGCCATTTTGTTAGTGCACACATCTCACTGCCTTCCTGTTGACTTACCTCATTTGGTGTAAAGCAGCAGCTGGGCCTGCAAAGGGTCTTCCAGGCCCTCCTTCAGCTGATTCCCCGTATCCTCCTTCAGCTTCTTCAACTCCTAGGCCAGGTCTATGTGACAAAGACCCCCCACTTATGCTGGATACCCTTATCAATAAGATCTGAGACTACAAGAACTAGCACGAGTTCCAGTTCTTCCTCAGGGGACTCCAACTCATGCTTGTTGGTTCCAGCCTACCCTTGACTCCCCTCCATCTTTCCTTCCATACCAGCTGTCTCATGAACTTCTGGTTCCAGCATTAGACTCAGAGATCAAAGTCCTACAGAGATGACTTAGTGAGCTCCCACAATTGGATAAAAGCGATTCCCTGTAACATATCCACTTTGGCTCGATGCAGTCACTATGTATCCCCTACTGATTTATTCCTCTGATTGCACTCAGCCTGATACAGGTGAGAAGCCAGGCATGGAGGGAAGATAAGTTTAGTTTTGAACATGTTGAGATTGCAGTACAAGCAAAACAACACCATGGAGATGTCTAGTGCAGGGATTATGTGAAATTCAGGAGAGATGGATATATTTGAAATGCTTGCATGGAGGTGAAACCTGAGGTCACTGAGGACAATGGAGAAAAAAGGAAAGAAAGGAGAAAACTGACAGGGAAAACTGAAGGAAACTACAGTAAACACCAACTTCTAGATCTTGACAGGAGACACCTGAGGTTCGAGGGGGAAGGAGCCTTTTTTTATTTCTTTGCCAGATAGAACCTGTGAAAATATATACAAGTGAGCATGATCCAGTTCTAGAAGCTGACACAAAATGTAATGACATGAGATGACATCAGTTAGACCCGAGGCTGAATCTCTTTCCTATAAGGTCTATGCCTTGTAACTTCAAAGCCCTCACCTTGGGTTGTAATGTGGGTTGTGACACTTCTCTCCGTCTGACAGAGAAGCAAGTGGCTAGAATACTTCTGACACAGGAATAATTTAACGTGGTAATAAGGAAGCAATCAATTTGTCCCCTAGAGGCTATGCATTTGAAGAGGAGTAACTAGTGTGAGACAGGGAAATTTTTTGGCATGAAATCTATCCTCAGAAATATGCTCCCAGCCAGCTATTATGATACTGATTTCCCAAAGAAGACCCCAGTTCTTGGCCTATGAGGTCAGCTCAGAGTCCTACAGAGGTGCAGTTGACCCTTACAAAAGGCTGCATCCATTGATTTGTCACTCAATCTCTTCTTATTCCTTCGGATTCTACTGATGTTTGGCATATTTAGGGGCTCTGACTGCTAGAAAGCCGATTCATCTCCAAACACACACTGGAGGCAACAGCTATGTCACATGTTTCAAGTCAAAGAAGGATGTGCGGAGGAGAAGGAAAGCTTTCACCTACTCTTTTATAATCAACCCAAAGGTCATCGTCACTGCCAGGACTTAGACTGGAAAATTAGTCTTGCAGGCTAAAGAAAGGCTTCCAGCTACGAGAAAGCTAACAAGCAACCTCTCCTCGTGGTTGTTCCCATGCCCTTTCTCCTGCTGTTCCTAAAGTTCTCTCCTGGAGGCTGAGTTTCTGGTGCATTGTGAGGTCTTCTGGGAGGCCAGAGTGCATACTGGAAACCTTGCTGTTTGGCCAGAGCTCTGAGCACTCCAGCCAACTTCAAAGCAAGCCAAGTTCAGAAACAATGAGTTAATAGTCCATTCTGGGTTGCATCATGTTGCTAGTGATAACTAATCAAACATTTCATTAATCAAATCCTGTTGGACTTTTTGTTCCAAGTCCTTTTCAAGGATCATCCTCTGTGTAACCCTGGTAAATAGCCAAAGTAAAGTGGATGCATGGAAAAGTTACAAGACTTGCACCAAGGACCACAAGCGTCTACCACATCCAAGCTGAATAAAGGTGCTAAACTATGAGCACTGGGATTATAGCAATATTTGTCAGGCAGCCTCTCGAAGTGTTCCTGCATTGCTGTGGCCCTGCTCTCTGTTGGAGTGGCTCCAATTTCTGTTAATCAGGAGCATGTAAGATAGAGGCATTTCCCCCACTTGCTTCATGCTCCCTTCTCTTTAAGAGAATAATACAGAGTGATGTGTCTCTTTTGTGTATGATCTGGTACAGTGAAACCCAATGCTTGGCTTCTAATTCTCAAATAGATGCTATCGCGTGATGGCTGCATTGTATAGTTTTTCTCCAACTCTTTTTTTCCCTTTCAGCAAAGTTGTCTAAACTCTCTGCCCCTATCAACCTACTTCAATCTGGGTCTGTCCACATGGCGCCTCTGAAATCACTCTTGTGTCACGACCTCAATGTTATTTGTATCTATAGACATGTTTAGTGCTCAGCTTGTGACTAAAGACAAGACATGAAGAAGGAAAATAGAGAACCACGAGAAAAACAACCAGAGTCCAGATCTATGGGCCCTAGCTTACCTGAAATCCTGCTTGATTTGAATGGTAAGAAATGTCACTAATACTGGCATCATTTGACTAGGGTTTCTTACTTGTGTCTCAAGCATCAGTATGAGAAACAGGACAAAGAAAGCTTCGATAATACCTAGGTGTTGGCAGCTATGGGCTAAGATGGTGACTTCTTTTTTATAGTCACAAACTTGTTTTGAGAATGACCAAATAAATAACAGGAACAATATTCTGGCAAGTATTTTAAATGATTGATACAGTAGATGTGTGTCTTTTTTTAAAAAATTATTTATTTATTTATTTATTTATACAAGAACCGGGGTACGGGCCAGATGCGCGGGAGGGTGAGAGGATTCACCAGAGCCAGAGTGGGGAACAGAACAGGCAGACTGACGAAATACGCTGCTGAGGGGGGCAGTGGGAGCGACAGGAGAGGTCTGCTGCCCCATGTGGGACCCTCGCCAGCCGGCTGGGATGGAACATGCACTGCAGAGGCTGCGGACAGCTTCACAGCGCTGCACTCAACCACCTGCGCCAACAGGGGAGGCCCTAGATGTGTGTCTTAATGACAGCTCCACACCACTTCCAAATAGTATCCTGTATTTTTTCCTGGAGTACTGCCTATTGTGAAAAATCTGGGGGTATGAGAAATCTGGATGGCTCCCCCTCCAACAAAATGGCTGCCTCCCTTTCACAACCTGGTGTGGTCAGGAGGTTACGTTTGGCGCTTGGGTGTGAGTGGAAGCAATGTATGCCATTCCAAGTTGTCCCTCTACAATGGACATTTTGTGTGCGCTCCTGAGTCGTTCCTTTTAATCTTAGCTGGAAAATGCAAACTGAACTCAAGTCATCTTGAGCATGATATAAATGGAAGCCCCATACTGAGGATCACAGTGCAGCTTTACTAGTCAGGACTGCACATTTTTGAACTGTGATCTGAGTGAGAAACATATACTTCAAATAAGCCACCGAACAGTAGATCTTCTGTTCTAGCACCTGGCACCGCTCTGAGGGATAGAACTTCCAATAAGTTCTTAATTTATGATCAAACGAACTTATCTGCTAGGTCTAAGAACTGAGTGTTACTAATATGAAAGTATTAATAAAATTCTGACTTTGGTGGGTTTTCATAGCCTAAATAGTGGTGGACATGAAATATTTAAACAGTTCTCCGGCCAAGAGAAGCTGCTGCAGACACTGGAATATTTATAGTGTAAGACAGGAAGAGTCATGATATTTGTGTTTCCATAAGGCTACGGAACCATTTTCATCTTGGATCAGATCTAGAAATTATTTTTCCTGCCAAAGTCTAACTTGGATAAAATCCTTTCCTTCACCAATGTGGAACAGAAGCCATAAGAGGAGAAAACTGAGTTTCCACTCAACAGAAAACAGAGCCACAACACAGAGAATGTGATCTTATTTCCAGAGTTGTATGATAAAAGTAATGGACTTTTTGTAGTGTTGGAGGGGATGAACCTGCCTAGAAATGGAGTTGCCACCTCTCAGGACTTCAAAGTAAACTTTGAGCAATTACTCATGCAGACATATAAATTTTCTGAAATATCCTATGGCACAGGCCAATTTCTGCCCACCAGATATCCATGTGCTCCCTTCCATTTCTGAGCCTTCTTGCAATTATGCAGAAACGTGGCCAGTTCTGGTCATGAGAAGTTTGAGGCATCCTTCCTCGGCTTTAGCATGTAAGAGCTATTATGTATAGTTCAAAACCTTTCCACAAAGAAAAGTCCAGACCCAGTTGACTTCATGGGTAAGTTCTACCTAACATTGAAGGAAGAAATAATACCAATTCTCATAAACTCCTAGAAAAAATTGAAGAGAAGGGAATATGTCCCAACTCATTCTATGAGGCCAACATTGTTAATCCGATGGCAAAACCAGACAAAGACACTAAAAAAAAAAATAAATAAAAGTATAGATCAATTTTCCTCATGGACATAAATGCTCTAAATTTTAGCAAATTGACAAGATGTATGCCCTGCTATTAGGCTCATAGCAGCACTGTCCAAAATGGCCAAGACTCGGAACCAACCAAATGCCCATTGAGAAACACTGCATAAAGAAATCATTGACTTTATAACTTAATGGAATATTAATCAGCTATTAAAAAAGATGAAGTAGTGCTTTTTGAGACAAAAATGGATGGATCTAGAGGTGGTTTATGCTAAGTGAAATAAATTAGAAAGTGAGGGCCTCGGGCCTCCCCGGTGGCGCAGCGGTTGAGCGCTGGGTTGCGAAGCTGCCCGCAGCCTCTGCAGCGCCGGTTCGATCCCCGGCTGCTCCCCGGCCACCGGAGGAGGGTCCCGCATGGCGCGCAGACCTCTCCTGCCGCCCGCTGCTCCCCTCAGCAGTGTCCTTCGGTCCTTCTGCCTGCTCTGCTCCCCGCTCTGGCTCGTGAATCCTCTCACCCTCTCGCGCTTCTGACTGTACCCAGTGCTTGTATAAATAAATAAATAAATAAATCTTTAACAAACAAAAAAGAACAATTTTTTAAAAAAAAAAAAGAAAGTGAGGGCCTCCCTGGTGGCACAAGGGGTTAAGATGCAACCCATGAAGCTGTCCATAGCCACTGCAGCACGAGTTCGATTCCTGGCCAGGGAGCAACCCACATGGTGCAGCAGACCTCTCCTGTGTCACCCGCTGCTCCCCTCAGCAGTGTACTTTGGTCAACCTGCCTGTTCTGTTTCCCACTCTGTCTCTGGTGAATCCTCTCACCCCCCACACCTCTGGCCTGTACCCCAGTTCTTGTATGCATAAATAAATCTTTTTAAAAAAAGAAATAAATTAGAAAGTGAAAGTTACTGGATGCTTCCCTTCATTTGTGGAATATAAATAAAGAAAAACAAACTGGCAAAACACAACAAAATAAACAGACTCTGGGAAAAATACAGTGGTTCCCAGAGGAGTGGGGTAGGAAGAAGGTTGACAGGGGAGCAAAGGTGATAGGGCATTGGCGTGGGAACCTTGGGGGGGGTGAAGCAAATGTATATATGGAGGCGTGAAGTTGTACGCCCCAAATTATATAGTTAAGTAAATGCTGGGCAAGTCAATAAAATTTGAGAAAAATAAAAAACTAGCAAATCGAATCAAACAATATAGAGTATAATATATCACAACTGAATGGAGTTTATTCTAGGAATACAAACTCTTTTTAACATTCAAAACTCAATCAATGTATTTCACCAAATTAACAGATCATAAAAGAAAAACTAATGATCACCTCAATACTAAATATTAATGCAAAGCATGTGACAAAATTCAACATGCATTTCTGGTTAAAATTTTCAGCAAATTCACACCAGAGAGAAACCTGTTCAACCCAAGAAAGAGCATATACAAAAGAACTGCAGCTAATATCACACTTCATGGTGAATAATTGTATATTCCCCCCCTCAAGTTCACAATGTCCCCTTTTGCTACTTCTATTTAGTATCGGAAGCGCTAATACAATAATAACTTGAGTGCAAACAGGCAAGAAATGGATATAAAAGTTTTTCAGATTGGAAAGAAAAAAGTACAACTGTCTACTTAAAGATGAAATGACTATTTATGTAGAAAATCCAATAAAATCTACAAAAAAGCTATTAGTGTAATTGAGTTCTCCATACTATTATATAATTTTGAAAACTGCAATTTAAATATAGTACCATTTGCAATGGCTTTTTTCTTGTAAAAAACAGTGTCTATTGCATTAATCTGTTTCTATAAATTCTAAACAATGCAAACTAGTCTATTTCTATAAACTCGTCCATTTCTATAAACTGAAAAAAAAAATGCAAACTTGCTATAGTGACAAAAAACCTATCAGTGATTGTCTGGGGGAGAGGATAGAGAAGAGTGGTAAAGAGAAGGCATGAAGAAGCACAAGCAGACTTGGGGGAATGACAGATTTGTTATATTGAGGGTGATATATGTGCATATGTTAAAACTCATCATATTGTACATTTTTAATAGGTATAGCTTACTATATTTCAATTACACCTCAATGAAGCTATTTTTTCCGAAGTGCTATAGGGAATAGATCAGATTTAAGGGTACAGCCCTCAATAAAACCTCTCACTTGTATAAAATCACTCAGAAAAGATTTAAGATTATGGCCTTCTCTGTCCCCTTGGAGTCCCTCACCACTAAATCAAGAAAGCGACAGATAAGGGATTTAGAAAACAGCAAAAACCGTGTGAGATCTGTAAACCATGTCTCCCAAGGGCTGCGTAGTTGCTACATGGAATTGACTACAAGCATTTTTTTATGGTAAATAACATTTTATTAAGTTAATTTTTTCCAGTGTACAGTTCAGCACTGCTGTACACTACAATTGTACCCCCATCACACTATCTAATTCCACAACCTTTTCCTTTTTTTAAAAAAGATTTATTATTTATTTATTTATTTATTTATTTATTTATTTATTTATACAAGAAGCGGGGTACAGGCCAGAGGTGTGGAGGGTAAGAGGATTCACCAGAGACAGAGTGGGGAGCAGAACAGGCAGATTGACGAAATACACTGCTGAGGGGAGCAGCGGGTGAGACAGGAGAGGTCTGCAGCGCCGCCACGTGGGATTCTCACCAGCTGGCCAGGATCGAACCCACACTGCAGAGGCTGCGGACAGCTTCACAGTGCAGCACTCAACTGCCTGCACCACCAGGGAGGCCCTCTTCCTTTACTTTTACATTCCTTGCCATATCTAAAGTAGTTAGGGAAGAACATCTCTGTCCCCTTATCCTGTGTAGCTGTTCTTGGAAGGGATTACAATTAAAATCACAAGATTGGGGCCTCCCTGGTGGCGCAGGCGGTTGAGTGCCGCACTGGGAAGCTGTCCACAGCCTCTGCAGTGCGGGTTTGATCCTGGCCGGCCTGCGAGTAACCCACATGGCGAAGCAGACCTCTCCTGTCTCGCCCACTGCTCCCCTCAGCAGTGTATTTCGTCAATCTGCCTGTTCTGTTCCCCACTCTGTCTCTGGTGAATCCTCTCACACTCCCATGCCTCTAGCCTGTACCCCGGTTCTTGTATAAATAAATAAATCTTGAAAAAAAAAAGTAAAGGAAGAACCTCTAGAGGTCAGATCCAGGGGCCACACAGAGCAGTAGAGAACTGAGTTCCTCCCAGACAGAAAATCTGGCCTGATTGACTTTCAGCAAGGGGTCCCCAACCACCTGCGGAGAAGGGTTCTGAAATCACTACCTTGGCCATTTCCATTTCTTCAAGGCCTCTTTTCAGGGTCTCCTGGGATTTATGAAATGTCACATTTTTCGAACCCCTCTATTTGCATGCAACAAAAAAAATTACCTTAGACTTCCTGTTTTCTAGTTTGTTCTTTAACTCTCCTGCTTAAAATCTGAGCCCAAATGGGAAAGATTATCAATGAGATAAATCCAGGACCCAATTCATTACTTCAACATATTTTCCTTCTAGACACATTTCTCTTAACAAAATAATGTACTTTATTTAAAACACAGGTCATTATTTGCCCTCTGTGGGCCGTGCTTGGTACTGCAGCTGTGAGCTTCTATATACACACGCCCATGTGAACAAACTGTCCACACAAAAACCCGATTTCAGCTTCATTTTCAAACAGCTGAGGGTCTGGCAGTACTGGGCTCAGCAGTGGGAGAAAGAAATCACCAGCTAGAACAGAGTGGCAGCAGCTCCAATATGCTTACCTGTCTAGCATCTGAAAATACTTTTGTTACATGACTCCTAGTTTAATTTTTTATTGAATAAAATATCCCTCTCCTGTGCTGAACACTTTCCTATCTTTTGATTTCCCCCCCTCTTTTCATTTGACTTATTATTCAAAGATTAAAAAAAAGTAAAGCACATTTAAAAATTCTGACTTCACTTAGCATAGTCACCTTAAGATCCATCCATTTTATCCCAAGAAGCACTGTTTCATCTTTTTTTTTTAAGATTTATTTTTATTTATTTATACAAGCACTGGGTACAGTCAGAAGTGTGGGAGGGTGAGAGGATCCACCAGAGCCAGAGCGGGGAACAGAACAGACAGACCGATGAAATACACTGCTGAGGGGAGCAGCGGGTGTCAGGAGAGGTCTGTTGCACCATGTGGGACCCTTGCCGGAAGCCTGGGATTGAACCGGCGCTGCAGAGGCTGCGGGCAGCTTCGCAGCCCAGCACTCAACTGCTGCACCACTAGGGGAGGCCCTGTTTCATCTTTTTTAAATAGCTGAGGAGTATTCCATTAAATATAAATTCTAGGTTCTTTAGCTAGTCATCTGTTGAGGGGCATTTATGTTGGTTCATGTTTTAGCTATTGTGAACAATGCTGCTATGAACATAGGTTTAATAGGCATAAATTTTTTGATATTAGCCTTTTTGTATTTGGATAAATACACAGAAGTAGCTTCACTTATTTGTGGAATATAAATAACCAAAGAAAACAAACAGGCAAAGCACAGCAAAAAAAAAAATTCCTAATCAAGAGGTTAAATACTCTAGGCCCTGACACCTGCTGCTATAAATGTCCTTAAGTTCATAGTGGCTTTTACTAATTTTTCCCAGCCTGGGCATCCCTGAGCTATCTACAGACCTTCAGGCCAGACTGGGTCAGACTGAGGTGCGGGCACACAGCCTCCATGAGACATTCACCCATGAGATGGTCACAACCTCTGCATGACCACTGAGCTCCAGCAAATTGATGCTCATAACTACCGACAAGAAAAGGACCCCACTTAGATGGACAAGTGAGCTTTACAATCTACTCTCCTGGCATTCCTGGCCGATAAAGTTGAATGCCTTTGTCTTTAACCCTTAGCCCTGGCACCTCAGAGAGTCTGTCTCATGCCCAGAGAGGTCTCCCCAGAGCGCTCTTTCCTTGCTCTTTGGCTCATCAATAAATGCTGACTCCTTGTCTGTCCTCCCTGCTGTCTGTGGGGTCCTCTGTTCAATCTTGACCAGAGGGTCTCAAGAGCTCTTTCCTGTGCTTGGGAGGAGGGCCCCTCAGTCCATCTTCCAATTCCAAGCGAGTGGAGCTGGTTCACCCTCAGATTATCCACTTGCATTGCTGGAGGGTGGGATAGTACTGAGGCACCAGGCCTGCTTCCTCATCTGGTGACATTTCCAAGCTTGATGATTATAAAACTAGTTTCGGCCCCCTTTTGATGTGTCTGATGGCTACTTCTGTTGGCGGAGACATATTGTCTCCTGATTATGCAAAGACTTTCTTTTCCATACAGAATTATTAATAGCCTATGGGTGGTAGAATTGCACTGCGATGAGCCATATGGTAAATGCTTTAAAAAACTGAGTTTAAACTTAAAAGTGTGCATAAACTTCTAAGAAATAGATCCTTGTCCAAACTCTACAACTGCAAATGTGATGATCGGATAATCACTTAACATTTAGTAGTGCTCAGTGTGCCTGGCTGGGGTCCTAGAAAAGATAGCCCTGCCACAACTCCTGTTTTGACGTAACTAGAAACACATTGATGGAAATCTCCACAGAGGATGCTTTATCATTGGAGAGCCAGGATGTAACACATTTTAGGAAAGTAACAGTGAATGTGAGAGACTAGGGACTACAAACAATTGAAGGTACTTTTTGGATGCTCTGCAGCCCTCAAACTGAAGCATTGTTATGGGTTGAACTCTGTCTAAAAAGATGTGTTGAAGTCTTAACCCCTATACCTCAGAACATAATACTTTGTGGTATCAGGGTTTTTAAGGCAGTTATTAAGTTAAAATGAGGTCATTAAGGCGAATTGCAACCCCCTACACTAGTGTTCTATAAAAAGGGGGCATTTGGAACCAGAGATGGACACGCACAGAAGGAAGACAAGGGGAAGACGGGGAGAAGGCCACGTGAGCACAAAGGTGTGAAGTGATGTATCACCAAGGCATGGACTGTCGGAGGCTAAGATAAATTAGGAGAGAAGCAGAACTTCCCTAGTGCCTTCAGGTGCAGTGTGGCCCTGCCAACACCTGGATTGCAGATAACTGGCCTCCAGAACTGAGACAATAAGTTTCTGCTTTAAGCCACCCAGTTTATGTTCCTTTGTTACAGAAACCCTAGGAGAATAATACAAGCACCTTTCCAGAACCATACATTTCTTCTCCATACTTTGAAGGGTTTCAGTGACGACCAATATTTTCATTATCTTTAATGTTCAGGTATGGATTTGCATGCTCCTGCTCTTTCACAATATCTTAGCATCTTATCACCACTGACATTTAGTAAATTAAGATCCATTTAAAATTTGACCCAATATACTCTAAATGATGTCAATAACCACCTCCTCCCCCGCTCCCGCCAGTCAGCAAATTCATTTTTCAGTCCCAAAAAGGTCTATTTTCAGGTCACCAAGAAATGTCCAAAACAACATAATTACAGAGAGGAAAGAGAAATGAAAAGATAATGAATAGTTTGGGGATTAAAACAAAATCATTTCAATTTGTTGAAACTATATTAGTAAATGCAAATCTCTTCCTTAAATCAGCGTAAACTGATTCCATCAATGATCTTTTCTAATTTTTTACAAGAGTTCCTAAATATGCTTAATTTTTCATTTCAAGTTTATTGTCCACTAATCTCATTTCCGTCCTAGGAAACAGGTTTTTAAATTGTCATAATATCTTCAATTGATAATGCAGTCACAGCCCATTTTCTTCTTTTTACTCTCACTGTGACTGTTTTCTGAGTTTCTAGCATAATAGCTGGCACAAGGGAAGTGTCAGTAGGTGGTTCTCCAATGTAAAAGCCAGATATGAAATGAAATTTAGAGAATACAAGCATTCCCAGTCCAAGGGCAGATGGCTGGGATGATTTATAACATTTTACAAAAAGTATGTTCTCCTATCACTAACATGGATTCTTGGTGTTGCTGATTCTCAGTAAATCACCTTATTAAATGCCTGAACTGCTTTGAGATATCTGACAAAGCAGGGTCACTATTAGTTTGCTTACGCTTGTCTCATGTGCTCTGCCTCATTTCCAAGGGCTTTGACTTAAAAATGACTCTTTGATCCCTAATCTGTCCCTTTTCTCCTTGGCAACGGTGGGTAGGTTTCTAAGACGGAGCCTAGGATTCTCGCCTCCTGCAATTCATGCCCTTGTGTTGTGTTGTACCCTCATTTTGAGTGTGGGTGGAGCCTGAGATTTGCTTTTTACCAACAGAGTATGTTAAAGTTGACAGGATGTCACTTCCATGATGATGTTACCTCAGGCTGTGACCCCTGTCTCGCTAGTAGACTTAAATGACTACCTTGTAGCTTTGATGAGGGATGCTGCCATAGAGAGAATAAAACTGCTATCAAGTTTCTATTGCTGCATAACAGATTACCATAAGCTTAGTAGATGAGGACCGTATCACGGGGCAGGAGTCTGGGCACTGCTTAGCGGGTCCTCTGTTCAGGGTCTCACAGGCTAAAGAAAGGACCCTGCCAAGACTACAGTCTAGTCTGAGTATTCAGTTTCTCTTCCAGGTGGTTGGCAGAATTCGGTGCCTTACAGTTAACTGATTAGGGATTTTAATTACATCTACACAGTCTTTCACCTTTCCCATATAACCTAAGGAATGGAGTGTATCATACACATGGAGCCCGCCCACACTTGAGGTGGGGATTATTCAGAGCAAGTAGACCAGCCGGGGGGCAGCTTGTAGGCCCACCTTAGAATTCTGCCCACAACAGGCCTGTCTTAGTACTGTATTGAGTTTTACTGTAGCTTATATTTTGGTAGGGCATTTTTGCAATACTTAACTAGTGCCACCACAGTGGCAACAGCAAAACAATTTTATTAATTTTACCATTAATAAAATTGAATTACACTAAATGTAATACTTACACAGACAACTATTTGGTTAAGATTTCAAAATCACATCTTTTCTAGACTAACACCCTTACAAGCTCTGTGAATGAGACACAAAGATGGAGTTTGTCTGTCTTTGTTTGAATGGGACAATGGTGGCTGATCGAAGAATAAAAGGTTTTTAGTCAGAAGCTGGAATGGGGGAAATGGAGGTGGTCCACACAGGGACGAGTTTCCAGCAAAGCAGACATGTAGGCTTTACCTTTCCTACTCCTTGAGGCAGAGCAATGTGAGGTGAGACCAGCCCAGGTAACCGCTGTCAGGGCTAGCTGTGGCGGGAAGGAGCCAGACTGGCCCTGCAGGGCTTACCTACGGTGGTGAGATGTGGCGTGGCCAAACACCCCACATCACGCCACACCATCTGCAGTGTTTCCATGCCAAGTTACCCTGCATAGACAGGTGTGGAGAGCACAGATGCGTACTGCTTATGCGGTTGCACTAACATTTTCTTTACTCAGTAGTCAATGCATTTTGTGTCCTTCAGTATTTTAAAATAAGATTTTTTGGCCTGCATTTTGTCAACTGATAACCCCAAGTACCTCTGACTTTTGTTCATAGTCATCCATTTAAACAGTAAACCGACCAGATATAGTTTATTAAAATATGTTCTTCAAAAACATTTTTGCTGTTTTAAAAATTGCAAATACATTATTAAAACTGTTACAGTGTCGTGCAATTGCAAAGATTGCATTATGATATTATAAAGAAGTAAAACTGTTTAGTAGAAACTATGAAATATCTTAAAATTTCACATATAAAAATATATTTTTATGCAACACTG
Organism: Talpa europaea; assembly: GCF_964194135.1. Taxonomy (NCBI): domain Eukaryota; kingdom Metazoa; phylum Chordata; class Mammalia; order Eulipotyphla; family Talpidae; genus Talpa; species Talpa europaea. The sequence continues at coordinate 23,676,199 of NC_140081.1, forward strand.
AACAGTTAAGGCCACAACACTTGAAGGAGACTCTGAGATACATTTTGAAATTGCTTGTCAAAAATTTTAGCATAAATAAATAAGAAAACTGGTTGTGTACTGATCACACCAAATAAAACATATTAACTTATGTATTTATCTTTAACTTATATCTTATCTTTATCAGAAACATCCCTTCAGAAGTCATGTTTTTCAAGTATAAATTACAAAACGCTTGGTGACCATGAGAAAAGAGTGTGTATTTATAGTAATGTGCAAGTTCTTGTCTTTTTTCCAACAACTGAGTGTGAAGCGTCTTCATGATTCTGTTCCACGTGGTTCCTATTGCCTTTCAAAACTATTTGATCTCCTATTGCTTTTATCTCTGGGAGCATCTCGTTGTTCTGCATACTTTTCTGACCTGTCAATGACATCCTTTTAAAGAAGAAAATCTAGAAAAAACACATACACAAGAGAATTTTCAGTAAGAGAAATATTCACTTGGTAATATTTGGGGGTATCATCTTCAACAGGTCATATCATTACTCATAACATCTTCATGGGGTCTACTGCATGTGCAATGGCATATTCTTAGCATCCATCAGCATTTTTCCTTTTGCCAGTGGATAGTGATTCCCTCCAAAAACAACATCTTTCAGAGTTTAACCTTCAACACTACCAGTGCCTTGCTAAATATTATATTTAATTTAAAGAACAAATTTAGTATTTTACTTTTTTGTGTTGTAAGAGGAAAATGATGAAAACTAGGCTACTCTGGAGAAGGAAAAGGACATAGCTCCCCGTTGCTGTAGACGAGAGCTTCTGGAAAATGTTAGTACTGCCAAATGATGGCAGACAGTAGGTAGTCGGATATACGAACTTGCTGCTCAGGGAGGCCTGGGCTATTGCCAGGCAGAATACAGATAATGGCTAAAGAGATGAAATTAGACCCCACAACCCAGAGATCCCAGGCGGGCAGAAGAGAGAGACTAAGAGAGAGTCAAGTGTGAGAGGCAGGCATGGGAAGCCGAGCCGGCACTGAGGGTTGAACTTTGCATGAATAAAATCAGGAAAAAGAGGCAGCTCAGAAGTCAAAGGAGGAAAATATATCAAGAACGGAGTGGTCAAGAGAGCCACAGCAGAAGAGATTGAAGAAGATGACGACTAAAAATTTACATTTGATGTAAACCCTTTTGGAGCATTTAGCTAAAAGGAAAATAGGACTCCTAAAGCATGACAACACAAATAAGGTTTTGACAAGATGCCAAAACCAAAAAATCTTGGCCCCTTCATAAATCAACATGGTGTTAATACTAGTAGCATAGCCTTAGCCTTAAAAAATGGAGGTACAGAATGAAAAAAAGTAACCCAGAAAGTTGGAGTCTAGAAAAGGGGTTTATGGCACAGTGGGAGAACTTATATTTCTGCCATTATGAAGGAAGGAATCCACCTCCTAGAAGATTCTCCAACCACACAATACCAACAAATGCTGACTTAGTCTAAAAATGTGATTTTTATCATGTGTAGGTAAGCTCAGAAAAAAAATGAAGGGAAATCCTTGTGGTCTAAAAGATGAAGAAGGAGAAAGAAGCATCACAGGTGAGTGAGCACTGAAATGGCAAGTATTGATCTCATAACTTAGACTCCAGGATTTTAAACAGACATGACCCCATGAAATATGGAACACTAGAACCAAGAGCCTGAAACAAAATGGAGGCCCTCCAAGGACTACACCCTTAATGTAAGTCTCCCTAAAAATACTGGGAGATAACAAAATAACATGTCTCCTGATCTGGTCTTTGAGTAAAGAAGAACACTGTTTTTCCTAATATGAGGTTGGTGTTCACATTTACATAAAGTTATCTTAATATCAGATAAAATAAACTTTAACATATTTAGGGATATAGGAGTATGCTACAAACAGTAAGATGACAGATATAAACCTAGATGCATCAATAACCAGATTAAATATAAATAACCTAAATGCTACAATTAAAAGGCAGATTTTCAGATCAAAAAGAACAAAACGGGGAGTGGGTCCAATAGACTATGGTGAAGAATTATGGGTGCCTTGGGTGATGGGTGTGGTGTAGCAACATATACCTGAAGGGTGTGATCCTATACCTCTAAATCACACACAATGTTGGAAACCAATGTGATCTCAATAATAAATTAAAAAGCAAGATACAGCTATATGCTGCCTTTATCAAATGTACTTGATATATAAAATCAGAAATGAGCTAAAAGTAAAAGGAGAGAAAAAAATATACCATGATAACCCTATTAAAGAAGAAGCTAGAGTAGTTTTATAATATCCAATCAGGTAGATTTCAGAGCCAAGAATACCACTGGGGATAAAGAACGCCATTTCATAATGAAAAAGGGGTCAATTATTTAACAGGATATAACAATCTTAAATGTTACTGAACCAAGTAACAGCTTTAAATATGTGAAGTAAAAACTACTAGGAGTATAAACAGAAACAGACAAATCCACAATTACAGTCAGGGCTTATATTAATACCCATCTCTCAAAAATATAACAAAAAGATAGTGAATCACGAAGGATAGGGAGGAGCTGAATACTATCATCTAATTGCACCTAATTGACAAGGATGGAATACTTGATCCCAACATTCTTCTCAACCTCCTTCTGCCTCCCGCATGGCATTCCTGCTGCCCTGCCTCCACCCCTCTTGTCCTCCATCCAAATCCTCTGAACCATCTATGAGCAGTGTTGAAAACTGGAGAGCCTGAAAAGTCCCTGAAATTTGATCATGTATTCTAGAATACGCTTGTTCATTGGGTGAGAGTTGCTTCAAATCTTTTTCTTGCCGCTTCACTTTTTTCTTCTGCTAAGGTTCTTATGTCTCCTAACTCCATGACTTTTCATCTTCCTCCCTTATATTTGATTTTCTTCTGTAGACACTTTCCCTAAGCTCTTATAATTAGAACAAGTCTTCATGGAAATGCTATAAAGCATAGGAGAGTATGTGTTAAATGTTCTGTTCTACTAGACAAAGAATCTAAAACTTCCTAATCCTTGGTCAAATGTTCTAATAAAATATGTTAAAATTTGAAGGATAATAAATGCAAAGTGTCCTTTGAGCCCAGTCACAGCTCTGCTTTTGGTACAATAATCCAAACATAATTTTTATAAAGGTAAAAATGATCATGGAGTGATTTTTAGTAAAAGATAACACTATGGGGATCTGGGTCAAAATAACTTTAAAATTGCTGAAGTAATTCTGAAGGCTTGCAGAGTGGCACCAACTTTCAGAGAGGGTAAAAGACAGGGCTGCTCCTGCTTTTACCTTCACTCTTCTTCTTTCTTACCCTCTTACAATTTACAACTCATTGCCAACCAAAAATATTTACTGAGAATGTACCAAGTACCAGGACCTAGGCTGAGTTCTAAGGACACACAGGAAAACAAAATAGAAAAGTTTCTGTGTCCAAGGAGCTGATGACCAGTGGGGGGAGAGAGACATAAAGCAAATAAATATACAAATAACTGTAACTGCAAATTGTGATTAACACTAAGAAGGATAAGAAAAGGGTGTTATGTGACGTAATAATGGGACAAAACACTTTACAGAAGTGTTACTGGCCACAAAAGGCCTCTAGGTGGAAACGACATTAAAGCTGAGACCTCAAGTTGAAAAACAAGGACTTTACATTTTTCTTTTCTTCCATGTTTGTATTTAACACTTCTACCCTGAAATATTGCCTTGTGATTAAAGAAAGTTCTTCTGCAAATGCAAAAGTCACTTACTTCCAAGGAGAAGACATGTATACATCACACTTGAACACTACCAAAACAGGTTAACAGTTGGGAACAAATAAAGTTGCAAGTTGCAGTGTTTCCTAAGCACAATCATCTTTATTTTTTCATTCATCCTCTCTGTTCTTGGCTTTGCCTTACTCTCTTTTAGATATTGATGAGTGTTATACTCTTATCATTTAAACAACAATTATTTAGTGAATCTTTTATTATATGATGAATCAACATGATGGAATGAATTATTGAAAGGGCTATTAAATTTTGGCAGAGCAGCCAAACACCTAAAGTCCAATAGATAGATAGATAGATAGATAGATAGGGATGTTAAAAATGTGAAATTCTTCATGTCTTGGGGCCAAAAAAAACTCCTATTCATGGAGTCAGATGATGCAGGTATCCATACGAAAAGTGAAAAAGAACAATTCAATACTTTGGAGTTAACATTAAAGAATTCATTTCACTTACCATTTTTGACTTTTTTACATTTTCACTCTCTTCTGAGACTTCTGAAGAACCGTTCTTGGCAGACTTGCACATGCGTCCTATAATAGGATATATATTTAGAAATACTTTTTCTAACCAATGAGAAATAGAAAAATCCTTAAGTTTTTAGTGAAACTTTACCAACCCTGTATTATGGAGCAGAAACTACTTAAAGAGCTTACGGCTGGAGGAATGGACAAGGACTACGCTGTGTATTTCCTGAAAAGCTGAGTTAAGGCAAAAAGCCCAGAATGAACTGACCAATGTAAATACTTAGAAGACCAGCATCCAAATATAGCTACAAAGCTAACAGTAAATGTCAGGGCAAACGTCTATAAAATATAAAATGCCTTTAAAAAATTAACCTAGTTATAATTAAATTCTTTGTATTCAAGCATTTCAAGTTAATCCATGTTATTTCTTGCCATTTCAAGTTAATCCATGTTACATAGTTGAAGAATGAGTTTTTAAACTATATTCACGAAGTATATGCATTGTTTTAATTTTATATTATAAACTACTTAAAGTTTACATTTAATTTCTTTTCAACACTTTGGGTTATAGGCTAAGAATATATAAGATGATAAATATCTTAACATTTTGCTTCAAGTATTCTATAATTTACTACTCTTTCTGAAGAAGTTAGGAGGAAAATAGGATTAAGGAAACTATTCCTTCTTCTGCTTAAGTTCAGGTACGATATACACTATTACAACAATTGCTTCTAATGAGAACTCAATGAAAAAACACTGTGATGTGATGCAGAAATATAATACAGGACTCGTACAGTAAAAAAATATAGCTGATTTGGGTATACAAAAGTAGGTCATCTCAAGGGTGATCACAGTCTCCATTCTGTGACACCTCTTCTCTGACACTAAGAGCTAGGCTCGGGAAAGGACCAAAGCCTTAAGCCTGGGCTTTGAGGGAAATAACAGAATGGACTTCAGTGGCTCTAGGTCAGCCTAGTTACAGGCAATAGTGCAGTGCTCCCAGCGATGAAACTTGAGATCTGAAGCAAAAGCTCAACTTAATAATACTGATTACACAGATGAAAAAAAGTAGTTAAAAAGTTGTCCTAAGCTTCTTAACATTGACATAAAAGTAGCCGTGAGTAATATAAATATTTTTAGGTGAAGAACCTCGGGTGGTTATTGATGAGAACAGAATAAGCTGATTTCACACATTTCATAATTGGCTACAAGGGCCATGTGACAGGAGAAAGTGAGATAGAACACGTGTGGCAGCTATAATTACTCAGTCATAGCATATACATGCGCACATAAATGTAGGTGTTTTGTATGTATGTTAGGTATCTAGCCTTTTTAAACACTTGTTTCTGAAGTAAACATGCTCATACCTTTTGGATTTTCATTGTATTCATGAATGGCCCATTGCTCCCGGTTGACTTTGTTGTCCTATAAACAAAAAAGAAACAATATAATAATAAAAAACGTATTTCTGCTGTATTAAAAAACTTAGCCTTGGTTTTAAGCAGGGCTCCAGAGCTGATCTCTAACTAACAAGCTAAACATGTGACAATTTCTTCACTTTGCTGGACTCTTGTAAAAATGAGTCCAAAATGTAAAATATCTCTCTTAGCTTAAAATTGAACGATTAAAAAAATTATATGATTCAAAAATTCCAATTCAAAAACTCAGGAATACTAATTGGTATATGATGTCAAATGGTGTCAACGTCAAATAGGAGTTTAATGATTTCTAGGTCAAAGAATTTTAGGGACTACCCTAACAGAAACTTATAAATATTTCCAATAAACAATCTTCCTCCTCTTCTGAAAGAAAATGATAACTGTTAGAACATATTTTTTCTCACTGAGAGGAAGGAATCTGGGAAAAAGAGGGAATCAAGAGAGAGAATGACCTCTACAGCACAATTACATGTTATAAATTAAAAATACAACACACACACACACAAAATACATGTTTTACATGTATATATTCAAATAAAAGGAAAAACATGTTTCAATGACTGTCTATGTCAGGGATGATAAGGACGGGGCTGAAGTAAGTCAACTAGTCGAGAGGAGCTATGCACAGCCCAGTGATGGCAGGTTTCCTTAGCAAGAAGGCATGATTAACTCAGTGTTCTATGCAAGAGACCCAACAAGGGAAGATGAAAATAAATCAATACAGAGTCACTATTTCGGAATAGTGTTAGCAAAGGAATGATTTCAAACTTTCCGTCTGTCTCTTAGCAGGGTTACCCTTACACAAAACCACCAACCAGAAGAGATGTTTCTGACATCCCTTGCTCCACTTTCAGGATGGCTTTCTCTTCCTCAGTAATACCTCCCAGTCCTCCTATGAGTACTTTCTTGTAAACTATTTTTGTGCAGAATGGATCACAGTCTCAAATACTGCTGCAAATGACTTTTATTTGTCTCTATATAAATACCCACATGTATGCACACACACATACCTCCCATTTCTGCCATCAGTACCAGGGCTCCTAACTGCAATTTCATCATTTCAAGGATCCAGTGCTGAACTCTTTGGTTAGTTTCTCAACAGTGTTCTATCCTAGCCTATATCAGCTGATTTCACTAATGTCGAGCACAGAAAGAAAGCTGCCAAGAATTGGAGAAAGAGGGCTAGGGACAAAGTGTGTCTGATTCATACATTTGCAAAAGCTTTTCCTACTGCACATGACAAAAGTCAAAAGTCACTCATGGAAGTATTTTTATTCTCAAAAGCAGCTGGAATCTGCCCTCTGTAGGGGAGCAGGGGACCCACATACTTTCTCTTAGGCAGGATCTCAGGACTTAAGCATTTTATACCTTTCAGTTGTTGGTGGTACCTGTTCAACGGCCTTGCTGTGGTCATCTTCAGGATGTTCATGATCTTTCACAGATTTCTTTTCCTCTTCCAGGTTGTCATCAGTGTCTTCATCTACATTGTCTAGACCCTCATTTTCTGAAAATTCGTTATCCTGTGACAGAATTGATAGTTGTCAAGGAAAAGCTAAGATTTTTAGTTTTAAAAACACAGATTTTATACTGCAATCATAAATAATCGACACCATCTCAAAACATTTTGAATTATTAATTCAAATATTGAAGTCAAAGAAATAAAATAGTGTGTAATTCTTGCTGAATAGCCACTTATTATATTGCCAAGGATTGTATGCATGTGGCTCTATGTCAACATTTTAATGATTAGGATTCCAAAATTCTATTAAGCACCTATGGCAAGGTTAAAATGGAAGAAAATTTTGATATTTTTCTGGGCTGTCTCAAAAGAGTGTTTGTTTGTAAAACATTTCAGAGATATTCAAAAGCTTCCTATTTATTGAAGTATTATAGCATAATCTGATCTACATTATATTCCAAAACAGAAATGTAGAATCACTTCAGAAGTACCATTCATTGGTGTTCACTGGAGGTAAGTATAATTTTTATATTCCAGGAAAAAGATAAAGGAACATAGACAGTTTAAATATTTGAGCTTAGTTATTTAAAGCAGAGGGAAAACCAAATAGAGGTGGAACTTGGTCCATCTGGCTCTTGGCCAGCTAATGCAAATTATCTATGGGTTTGATAGACTGATAGTAAATGATGAGATGCTTATTCATTTAGGCAGAAAATACTAAGTTTTGTCTTTATTCTATACTGAGGCTTTTTCTTTCAATTTTATATTTTGAGTGGAATACTATTTATTGTTAGGCTTATTACCAGATTTCCCCCCTATGCTTTTCATTTATTCATGTGCATCACTAAAGGTATAATGGTCCCTACAACAAGGGAGGCAGTAAGTAATCAGTGCCATTCACTGGGGAGAAGAAGGCTTTTTCAAAGCCCACCTTGGCCATATTTGCCTCAGACCATACACACCCTTCACATTCCATTCAATAGCAGAATCTTTGGTGGGTGGTTTGAAAATAATGCCTCTATTAACTCACTTTTTTTTTTCTGGCAAAAATACAAAGTGAGAGTTCATGCCAGGGAGAGGATATATTTATATTTATATTTCACACCTTAGTCACAGTTATTAAGTGGCATCCACAGGCCACAAAGGGTGTGGCCAAATAGCATTCCCACTGAGCACAGACAATCCAGAAGTGAAGCCTTGAGATTTAAAAAGAGTTTCAGAAGTTACTCTGGGAGCACTTGGCTAATCAAAGGTCACGCGGCAGTACACGGAGCGGGGACGTGGGAGACAGGAGCAAGGCAGCTATATCAAAGGACATACTGCTCGCGAGGTTGGATAGGGTTAAGCACAAGGTAGCTACCGCTTATGAAAAACAGCTAAAGCTTCTTTTTCCCACATGATTCCCTCTCTAAGGAACTAATAGTGTATATTATGCCTAGCCAGATGCACATTATGGGTAACTAAAATTACAGCCTACTTTGGAAAGGAACAGGAAGCAATATTACCGGATTGAAGACTTACAGTTGATAAATGTACACGAATGAAAGGCCAACTAGAAAGAACGGTGCTCCTGAGACAGAATCTCAGACTTGGCCCAGCTGTCTCCCAGAAGCAGGGTTGGTGAGCTGTATTCAGGCTAAGTCCTTATGACTTGGAGAGAGCGACTAATCTAGCCCCTGGGTCCCCTTCAATCAACTTAGTTAACTAAGGTATTCATGTAACAGGATAACATGCCATTATAAAAAAGGAACACGGAGTTTCACCTCATTTTAGAAATTAGCAAAAAACATCTCTTTTTTAGTGAACGACAACTACCTCACTGACTTTAAGAAAATTTCTACCAAAGAAGAACTGTTGGAATTATGTCATTTTCTATATTTGAGAAAACTCTTAGAAAAAATGACCTTTTCACTAGAAATCACATCATCTATTTTCACACTTTACACTTATTAAGCACATTTAACATTAATCTACACATTTGAACAACTATGGCACTTACCTTCAAACCGAAACAATTTACGAGTGGTAGAATTGCTGTCATTTTATAAAAAGGGGAAAGTTTAAATATATTGTCAGCAGAACCATGTAAGAAACAAAGTAGTCTGGAGAATGGAAACACACTCTCTTGTGTTAGGACCACAGGAAAGAAGTGAATGGGCCTGGCTTGCACAAAAGGACCCTGCTTCACTGGCCAGACACAGCACAGGTAAGATGCAGCCGTTCATCTGGTTGCTTACTTTTCTCATGGAAATAGCAAGAAATCAAAGGCTCTTCATGAAGTTCTGGGTTGCTTATGAATACAATTACACTGCATGATTGAAAAACTCAAGGCTGCTATTAGAAGTCCACATAGTGGCCACCCGGTGAAGGGGTGGATGGGCGATGTCTGGAAGTGGAGTGAAGGGGAGCTGACACTGGGTTTTAATTTGATATAGATGTTGACAGTATCTGCATGCTCAGTTTGTGGAAAATACATCGTGCTATAACTGTATGGGATATGTACTCTTCTGTGCATGTACTAGACTTCAAGAGATTTTATATACGTTAGAAGGAAAAAAAAAACTATAAAGTATGGAATTTGTGCTGCCATTGAGGCATGCCATAAACCCTGAGAGAGGCATAGAGAATAGAAAATGTTGTCCAAAAAGGTTAATAGAGCATAAAACTGTATCTAAGTCATACCAGGTAGGAAAGCATTTATTTTTAAATCTCAATTTCAAGGTTCTAGGATGAGATTTTATTCTGATGTACCATCATATAGTGTAATAGCAAATACAAATTTAGGAATTTTTTTCCAGAGTAAATCTCCTTTCCTAAATTTAGTATTATGTCAGTTAGTGCTCTAGATCTGATACTTATTTTTCAAAGTCTAGTTCTGATTCCATTTCTTGGCAAAGCAGACTTCCCGGAGCTTATTCTTTGCTGGTAATGTGGGCTCTGCCCCAGCCCTCTGCTGGGCCTCTCTCTCACCCTCCCGTTGCTCCTTCTTTGGCTTGGGCAAGACCTCTCTTCCCTAGAATGGGTTTAAACCACCTCCTTATCATACTGATGGTTCCCTAAATCCCATCTTCAGTTCTGTTCTCTTCTGTTCATAATAGGAAAGCTGTCTCTCATTCAACTCTACGTTTTCAACTATATATGTAAGCTGGTGGTACTCAGCAGTTTCCTCTGAGCTCCAGACCCATACGTGTATCAGCTTGCTGAACATCTGGACTAATAAGTCCCTGTCTCCCTAGAATGGCTTCTACTTCTCTGTTCTCAGTCTTGAGGACTAGCACTCCTTCTACCCAGTCTCCAGGCCAGAATCAAAAAGAGTATTTGGCCTTTTCTCTCCCTCCAAGCTACATCTCTTTACTAAGCCCTCCAGTTCTATCCCTAAAAGTCTCTCAATAATCTTTGTGTGCCTGACTCTCTGTCACAACTGTCCTAGCTCTGTCCCTCTCCAGTCTTTGCCTGGTCTATTATAACTGCCTCCTAACTGGTAGCCCTAGCTCTGGTACCATTTCCTTCCAATCCATCCTCCATATTGCTGCCCGAATGAAGTTACAAAAGCCCATGTTCGTGTGGCTTAATTTCCTTTACAAATACATACATCCTTTGTTTCTCCACCCAGGGACCAAAGGATCCCTGAGGCTGCAGTCAGTCACACCGTACCGCCATGGCTCCCACTGGTCAGAAGCCCAGTCCCCCCCCCCAGCCCCTTCACCTGATTCAGTTCACATTTTCATGACTCAGTTTACATTTCACCATTGCTCCCTGGAAGCACTTTCTTAGCCTTTCTCTGTGGCAGCTGATTTGCTGCTCCTAAAGCATTCTATTGTACCAGTCAATTTTTAGGCCAGTCTATAGAAGTAACTAAGACTTGCTTGAGATCAGAAGCTTTGTCTTATTCTCTGCAAACCCCAGGCACAAAAACAATTTCTTCTTATTAAATAAGGCTTTAATGGAGGAAAGCCAAAGATTTGTACTCAGATCTTTTTTTTTTTTTTTTAACCTTTGGGCAGTCCTGGCTAAGAACAAGGGGGTGCTGAGAAACAAAAGGACATTGTTAAGCAATAGTTCAGGTAGAGATGCAGGAACTCCTTTTACCTGGTGTTCAAGAAATCTATACCTACTGAATGTCCCTAGCAGGTAAGAGGGTAACAGGAGGGTGACTGTAAGCAGCCCTCACTTCTTGAGATCCACTTGAGCTGGGGAAGTTTCTGTACTCCTGTTTGGTGCTTGGTACATAAATATTTGTTGAATGAATAATATGTACCAAATACAAAGTTATGTGTGTCAGGTACTGGGCATATCACATTTAATTTCCACAATGGAAAGGAGGGAAAGGAATTACAGCACCTTCCTACCCAGTAGCATTTTATTTTTAATACAGGTGTGATACAGTATATATCTCTATAGTGAAATAATAGAAAACATCTCAGTGGCACTCACCTTGTGTGCTGCTGGTCAGCAGCAGTGGCTGTTTCTGTGGCACTCCTGTGTGGCTTACCTGAGAGTGTGTTTCTGCCAGAGTCCTCACTTGAAACTGTAACTCAATGAATTCTACGTGCACAACTCATACCTGCCTCAGAAATGATCACTGATAAACTACAGGAAAAGCTTGACCAGCTAGTAGAGGGGGGCAGTAAAGGAAGAATCAGTTATTCCAACTCGTTTAACTGAGTATTAACTCAGGTCTCAAAATGATTAGGTGGTGTTCTTCTGACCAGAACACTAGATATGTGCATGAAACAGCACTTCTAAAAAAAACACAATTTTTTTTTGTCCAAGGAAGTATGAGAAAATGGGTATGAAATGCTGTTTAAAAATGGTTATCTAGACCAGTTCAAATACCGAAATGGGCATATCTTAAGAACATCACTGTACTATCACTGGCTGATTACGTCCTCAGTGAAGATGACTGTCCAAACCGCTAACATTAGTAACTCGCAGTTTAAAATTTCCTCAATAAGAGAAATTTTTATAAGAAACCCCTCACGTCCCGCTCATGTCCAAGATATGGAAAGGACTACAGAAGGAAATCAGTTGAAAAGGGAGCTATGAATGAACACTCAGATAAAGGAGCTGCATTGAATACATTGAAAATTTTAAGGGAAGATTGAAATTAGTGGAAATCTGGACTCTCTAAAATTCAATATCTAATATTAGTTTCTCTATTTACAAACAAGTGTTGACCTATACAGTTAATTTTTATTTTATTTGAAATATTCTGATAAGCAACCAACAAATAGAATTACCACAGTCACTGAAGAACACGGGTACAGAACAGGTACCAGGAATGAGTTTCCGAGAGTACAGTTGAAGCGCGGAAATGATAGGAGTTTAGAAATACAGAATCATAGAAAACAAGACATATGAAAGCTATCTTTAAGAGTAAAGAACAATATTTTCTAGAAAATTAGATTAATGTTAAAGTGTAATTTGTCTTCCTTGAAAGAATTAGATGAAAAACAAACGGGGCTGAGCAGCTCATGTTATGTATCCTGTCAGGATGAAAGCCCCAAGGGAAGGGGCTATAGTTACCACATCATCCCAGGCACCTTCTTAAAAGTGAGTCCTTCGTTTCAGCTTTAGAATACCCTCTAGTCTTATAAAAACTATTCTATGCGGTAGGCAAATTGTAATCATAGATTAAAAAAAAAATAACGCTAACATATTTATAGGAAAGTAGCGGTTTTTACAGCACTTAAGGATCTGCGCCATTTTAAAAGGGACCAACTAGGAAACACACACCAGTCTTACAGTGGACATCTAGCCTCCATCCGAAAGCCGCCTTTAATGAGGAATGTAAAATTTTAACTATTTGCGATGACCTTTGGATGGTTTTCCAATTGCACACTTATAATTTGGGGGGGGGGGGCTACATTTACCACTGCCTCAGCCTGTCTTTATCAGGCACTACTGGACCACACGTAATCATGACATAAAATCAGTCTTATAAAATGATTATGTGTAAGGTGATCAAATTGGTTGAAATAACCAGGTCAAATTTGAACTTTGTTATTTCAATTCCAAATAATGCGGCAAAACGTTATTCCAGAATGTTTTGGAACCTGGCGGCTGATTTTCTGAAAACTGTTTTGCCTGCACTGTCACTTGGCACCTCTGTACTTCACGCTTTCCCCCCTTTCCCTCTGCACCAGCGATGCACTTGTTTTGATAGGCCCTATCATTGCCACACTTCCCGGATGCTTTGACAGCTCTCACCTTCCTGAACTCTAGTCCTGCACCCAGTCTTCCCTGCCCTTCACTCTCCTCAGCGCCCCTCTCCTGCCCACTCCTCTCCTCTTTCTCTTTGTCCTTCCCTTCCTCCCCCTCTTCTCTCCTCCCATTTTCTTCCTCTTCCCTCTCCCCAGCTCCCCAGGCCTCTCTTTCCCTTTCCTTGCCTTCCCTCTCCCCTCCCTCCAGTCCTGCCTCCCACTCCCCTTCTCCTGCTCCTTTTCCCCCTTCTCCTTTCTCCACTTCCCACGCCCCTGCCTCTCTTCCCTCCTTCCCTTCTTCCCCTTCCCCCGCTTCCTCTACTCCTTCCTCCTCCCCCTGGTCCCCTTCTTCTTCCCCCTCCTCCCCCTGGTCCCCTTCTTCCTCCTCCTCCCCCTGGTCCCCTTCTTCTTCTTCCTCCTCCTCCTCCTCTCCCTGGTCCCCTTCTTCTTCCTCCTCCTCCTCCCCCTGGTCCCCTTCTTCCCCCTCCTCCCCCTGGTCCCCTTCTTCTTCCTCCTCCTCCCCCTGGTCCCCTTCTTCTTCTTCCTCCTCCTCCTCCTCTCCCTGGTCCCCTTCTTCTTCCTCCTCCTCCTCCCCCTGGTCCCCTTCTTCTCCCTCCTCTTCCCCTTGGTCCCCCTTTTCTTCCCCTTTCCCCTCTTCTTCCTCCCCCTCTCCCTCATTTTCCCCTTCTCCCTCCTCCTCTTCCTCCTCTCCTTCCTCCTCTTCTTTCTCTCCTTCCTCCCCTTCCGCCTCCCTTTCCTCTTCTGCTTCTTCCTCTTTCCCTTCGCCTATATCCTCCTCCTTTTCTTCTTCTCCCCCCTGTCCTTCCTTTCGTCCTTCTCCCTTTTCCCTCTGTCCCCCCTCCTCCCCTTCCTGTTCTCTGTCTCCCTGTCCATCACGGTCTCCTTGCTCCTCCCCTTCTCCTTCCTCCATCCCTTTGTCTCTTCCTTCCTGATGGTCTGGTTCCTTTTCCTTTTGCTCCAGATCTTTTTCCTCATCTAGATCTTGCTCTCCCTTACCTGGGCTCTCCATTTCTGCTCCCCACTTGCCCTTCACCTCCTCCCCCTTCTCGCTCTGCCTCTGTTCTACTCCTGAATTACCTTCTTTCCAGATGCCCCCGCCTCCACTCTCAGGCACATCATTAGCCTCCCCCACTAACTTTCCCTCGCCTTCACTCACCTCTGCTCTGTCTGTAAGGTCATCTGCCAGGATCTCTACTTCCTTCTCTTTTCCTTCAGGCTCCTCCATATTTGCCTCTATCTCATGCTCCTCTATTCCACTTGCTTCTGAATCCTCTGTTCCTTCCTGCTCCTCTGGAATCTCTGATAAGCGGTCACACTTAGTATCATATTTTGCCAGGAACTTGTACATTTTGTGTTCAGGCTCTTCCTCATGTCCATGTTCAATAAAATATCTGCTATACCACAAGATCGGGTCAATGTCCACATCATCGTCCTCCTTCTCTCCACTACTAAATTCTACCGAGTCAGGTAGCTCGAAGGCATCAGCTGTACCCTGCTGACTTTCACCGTCCCAGTAACACTCTGGCTCCTCTACAGATTCGCTTTCACTGTCAAAGAACCGATCTTCCTTTTTTCGTCTACGTTCCTTAATCAAATCTTTATTTTCTTCATCTTCAAAATTCACATTTCTATTTGGTGATTTGTCAAAGAATGTATCAGTATTTTTAAAACTCCTTTCCCTCTGTCTCACGTTCTTCAGACCTGCCATCTCCTCCAGCACTGTTTCCTTCTCATAGTCTATTTCTTCTGCTTCTGAAAACCTCTCACTGCATCTTTTACTACTTTGGTTTACTATTTCCTTACTACTGAGTGGATAAAGGTTATATCTACTTGGACATCTAAATAATCCTCTTTGAAAATTCCCTGGACAGATGTTGGCCTGAGGTGCAGGCTGGCCTGACTCATTACCTACGTCCTCATCTGAAAATGTTTCCAGAGTCACAGCTTCTTGTGCCATGTACATTCCTTTTGCCAAAAGCTGGTTATATGCTTTCCCTTCTTTCAGTTTTTGAGACATCTCTTCACATTCATTACTATCATCGCTTTCAGAAAGAGCTGTACACTGCTTCAGTTGCTCAATTGTTCCTTGTTTCTGTAAATTTTTTGAAGTAATTGTCATGCTACTATTAGTTAGCAAGGTAACTTATCTACTAAATACTTGTAAGTTTCATTAGGAGGATAAAAATATCCAGTGTTACCAGACATTTTACTAAGTCTATGGTCTGTCTATTTTGATTCAGTAACATGTTTAATTTTCAAATTCTTACCAGCTGCCTTAATTTTGCCATTACTAACAGTACCATCAATATTTATTCTCTGTCCCTTTGCTTAATCTGAATCAATCTTTAAATACATTGCATTTCCAAACAGATTTTGCAAAATTCTGTTAAAAAACATATGTCTCTTGAATACAGTGCAGTTCAGGTTTTTTTCCTATCTTCCTTAGCACTTGTCAAATTCTGATATTTTGATTCCATGAATATTTCAAAATTAAAGAAATGAAGATGTGAAATTTGTACAAATGGGAAAAGTAAATAGCTTATTTCTAGGCGAATAAAAACTAAAATGAAAACTGGAAATGAACTTTTAAAAATCTACATACTAAATAATGTGTATATTTTTCTTTTTAAAACAAAATCTTCATATTTCTGACCCTCTTCCTTTTATTCATTATATTCTTTAATTGTAATAATTTTCATAAAACCACTTTCTACACAGAAAAAGTGCTAAAGGTAAAAAGTAGGAGTTTTTAGAAAAATTATGGAATTTAGCACTGAGAATTAAATGAAATATTAAGACCATTTAGGTCAAACTGTTGAGCTAAAACCTACAAGCTAATGAACTTAAATATTTGACAAAGTGGGTCTCTACATAGTAAAACCTCACTAAGACAACTTTTATAAATTGTGATGTGTGTTTGGCCTAAGAATAAGTCACATTTTGCTACAGAAATGATTAAGACATACAGGTTAAAAAATTAATATATAGAAATATAGCATTTTTTCATTCTCTAAGATAGGCCTGGCAAGGCCTCTACTTAAAAAGGACAATGTAAAGTATACATATATATCAGTTTTATTAGCAACATGCTCTAACCAACTGAGCTAACTGGCGACCCTATATATATCAGTTTTAAAGGAAGTGATTTTCCTTTGTTTGTTCTAGGTTCTATTCTTTAAAAAGTCACAATTCTTTCAAGAGCCTAAGAAACAGAGGTCAGTTGTCAGAATTGAATCCTAAAATTACAAGCCTTTATTTCCCTAGTATGGTAAAGCTGCACAGAAGGGGCAGAGGCCAGGATCTAAAGAAATAGGAAGGAAAGACAGGGGAAGATGGCTGCTTAACAGTATAGTCAGTTAAGCAGTCAACATTTACTGAGCTTCCACAACTGTGTTTAGGAGAACAGCTTTTCCATATTCGAAAGGAATGGTGTTTTTCACCATGGCTCACAGTAAAATGTAGATAAGACTAATGAGGACTGGCACTAAATTTTTATAACTTAGCTAGATTCTCTTGCATTTCAGTGACTTTGATTTTAAGGCTTTCTGGCTTAGCAATCTGGCAAAGGCACAAGAAATTATGTTAAATGTTTTCTATAGCCTTCTTCCCTCAATTTATATTCATCCAATTTATTTTCCTAATCTCCAAACCCCTCATCCTTTCACCCCACTAGTCCTTAAAGCCAGAAAAAGCAAAGGATTTTAGGTCAGGCCTTTATCTCTCCAGCATTGTGAAAACCACAGACTACTTCCTCTTGCTGTTCATTTGCTATTCATTAAAGGTGTCTGCTTTATCACCCATGCATGGCTTCTGACTAATTTCCAAATGTTTAATCTTGGTTTTATGCTATCAATTTTTTGATATACTAAAGCCCATTCCAAACACTAGAAAAGGAATTGTCAAATATTCTCATTAAACCATAAAATTTAAGAGTTGGATATTATCATGCAGTAAGGTCAGCACAGTAACTCCCCAAAGTCACACTCAACGAAAGTCCAAAACCATTCTGATAACAGCAGCTTCTTCTAATACCTAAGAATTGCAATAATAATCTTTTGCCTTGACATTACGCAAATATGGATAGTATGATTTGCTAGTGACTTCAAAGAGTGAATTTCTGCAATGAAAGTTGTTGCATCACAGAAAACACATACCAAGAGAACAAGTGCAAACAGAGGCTATCTATGCCATGTGCTGTCTGTTAAATCTAAAGTCAGTGAAAGCTTACATTTCAAACGTGCTTTCCAGAAACCCTGCAGGGAAAAAAAGTAATTTAAACTGTTCTTACCCACAATAATGAAAATAACTCTTCATATTATACCTTTTGTTTTTGAACTGGTGAGAATTTTAATGGCTTGTCATTGGCATTCTGGCTCATCACATGTGTCTGAAATTAAAATACACACGTATGTCAAAAAAAGAATATATGATTATTCTAAACACTATATATATATATTCCAAACATATATAAATAAAATTAATATGAAACAGTTCAGCTAGCAGTACAAGCAACTCTCAATTGCATATTAATGGTGTGAAGACTGAGATGACATTTATTGTGTATAATCTATACCTCAATAAAGCTGTTTTAAAAATAACAAGCAAAATGAAACAAAGATATTTATATGTATAAAAGTATAAGAAGTACACACACACACACACACACACACACACATTACCAACAGGTAATGAACTAAAATTCAAACTTGTATCTAGACAGATAAGGAGGAAGCCATTACCATATTTAAGACATCAGTAGTTTCTCCAAGACTTTCTGCATCTCCCGCTGAAGAATTATCTGTTTCTCTCTCTCCGGTCATTTTATCTTCAAAATAATCTGAATGATTCAAAGGAAAAAGAGATTAGAATTCAACTGAGATTGAAAGACAACAAAACAACACAAATTAATCTATAGTAGAAGGTGTACGTATAATTTTATTAAAGTTTCTTTAACCTCATGTTAAGAGAACTGGATAGAATTCATTCACAGTGAAATTTCACAGAGATTTCAAAAATCTCTTTTTGAAAGTTTAAAGACTTTGATACCGATAACAACTGCTTCATTCACATGAATAGGTAAACACTATTCATTTGTGTAGGGTAAGGGAAAATGTCAGGCTTTTCTGCCCTCCTGCCATCAGGACAGATGATGGATCCTTGAGGTCCTGAATGCATGCCTGATGGCGGGCACCTGGAATAGGGTGTGGGCACAGGTAGATGGGATTCACCTGGGCTGAGACTGTGCTTTTTAAGGGCGGCGTCATGGGGACGCCAGAAGAAGCCAAAAAGAAGCCAAGAGAGAAGCAAAGAAGCAGAAGCAGAGAGCCCAGATAGAGTGAAGACTTGCTGGGGGCTGGGAAGACGGCCAGCCTCCTGGCCCCCCAGCACCCCTGCCTGCCGTGTACCTGGTAATCCCAATAAAAGCCACTGAGGGCTCTAGGACTCTCTCCTCCTTTACCCGGTCTGCATGGGATCAGAAAACCTGCACCGTGGTCATTCCTGCCCCTACACTTTGGAACAAATATTACTCAGGGATTAAGCACTGTGATAGCCATTCCCCAAGAAGGTTCCCAAGGACCCACAACCTCCAGGTATGCATACCCTTATATAGTTCCCTTCCACTTTTTACCAGGTTGAATTATACAGTCAACAAAATAAAGCAGATGCAATTGTCATGCCATTGTAGTGTATATTTTGGCCCCACACTCTCCCTCCCTCTCATCACTTGTTCTGGGGAAAGCCATGTTTGAGCATTTCTAGGGAGAAGTTCATGTGCTGGGGAAGTGAAGCCTTCTTCCAATGGCCACATGAGGGAGCACAGAAGAAGATCCTCTAGCTCCAGCTGAGCCTTTAGATAACTATAGCCCCATCTAACAAGTGTGAGTGCAACCACTCTTAACACCCTGAGCCAGAGCCACTCAGCTAGTCTGTTCCTGGATTCTTAACCCTCAGAAACTTTGGTTAAGTGCTTGTTGTTTTAACCTGCTAAGTTTTAGGGTTTTTTTTAAATATAGTAATAGCCAAGCAATATAAGTGGCTACAAGTTTTCATGGAAGACTGCAAGATTGTATCATAAAATAGAAATTATAAGCTCTTTTGACTTTATATTTTTTTTCAATTATTATGCCCCCATATAGCATCTATGTTTATTTGAGAGGAATTCCTAATGAAATCTGTGCTAAAGATGCCAGTCCTCACTGATCTCTCCCTTACAAATGTATTCAATGCAAATCAGGTTGTATTTATTTCAGGTGAGATCCTATCCAGGCTATATCAACTTAAGTAACTGCGAATTCTTAATGAACTGATAGTCTGGAAGGGAATATAAAATCTATGACAAGATGACATTAGGGGTATATCAAATCACATCAGAATGCTGGGAACGAGGAGACATTTCATTAGGGGGTACAGGGAAGGATTAGTATGAGAAGCAGAGGAGGATGTGTAGAAGGATGAAGCCCAGTGCTAACAGAAACAGCAGAATGCTTGTATTGACTGCTTACTGTGTGCCAGGAACATGCTTTTACACATGTAGGGCTAACCCCATAATGTTAAGTATTATTTGGCCATTTTACAAATGAAGAAACTAAGGGACAGTGACCCTTTTGGTACCAGGTGTCAACTCAGGTCTGTCTTGACTCCACTAAATCTGACTGTGAACAGCTCTGTTTGATCAAAATTGGGGCGGTGGCAAACTTTCTATCAAAAGGCCCTACAGTAAAGATTTTAGGTTTTGTGTACTATTACTTAAACTCTGCCAACATAGTGTAAAAGCAACCATAGACAATACATAAAGAAAAGGCCTCGCTAGGTTCAATAAAACTATTACAAAAATAGGCAGCCGGCTAGATGAGGCTAATGGGTCACAGTTTGCAAATGTGCAATCTAAATTAAGATGATAAGAAAAAGACTACTGAGAGGAAGCTATGAAAGGTGGAAGTTATAGGGGAAATGTATACCTATTTTCATAAACATGAAGATCCTCTGAAGACACTGGAGCAGACTGGAACTCAACTATACTCAAGGATGTTTAAGGTGGAACATGCTAAACGGGATAGATTTGAGAAGGCAGAAGATGGAGATTTGGAAAATAGGTAATAATTTTTGCTCATGGCTTTGCTTTATACTTGATCTGATCTGTTTTATCTTCTCACCAATAAATGCACACATTTAATTTTATTTCCTTCTAATCTGGATTATGAACCATGGGACAGATAGTATTTAATATCTCTGGGATCTGGAATCTAGGCCAAAAGTTGAGGTAATAAAGGCTTAGGAACTCAGGTAAGAATCGTGGGCCTTGGGAATAGACCCCAAGTTAAATGTAACTTGGTCCTTGATGATGAGCCAGTTTACTGCATTGACCCACAATTTTTGTGTGTTTCCTTTCACAATAAGAATCATTGATGCTTTTCAGCCCTGGAAAAGTAGATTGTATACACTGGAAAAGTAGATTGTGATGAGCAGTGTATACAAGGAAAAGAGAAATGTAGGGCTTGGAAAAAGTTGCTTCTCACTTAAGAGATCTGAATGTGAAGATGTACATAACTTTAGATTGAAAGGAAAAACTATCCTTTGTCTTTTTGTGACTGTTCACTGAAACTCTTTTAATGAATGTTTTGAAAGTTGTGTACAACATATAAAAGTTACTTTTTGTTTATTCTGAGGGAAGAAAGTCAGGGAAGACCTTGCTGAGAAAGTGATACTTAAAGCTAAAATATAAAGAGTAAGAAAGATAGCCACACAAAGAGAAAGAATATATGCATTCCAGGCAAAGAAGATGAGAAGATATAGACCAAAGTTTGAAGGCAGTTTGTAAGAAAAAGACAACTCTTGGGGCCAGAGAGTGAGAGGATTATCTTCTTAACTTCATACTCCATGCTCGTAATGACTGTATCCTACTACTTAAATGCAGAACTTAACATAGGTCCACAGACTTGCATTGAAATCCTGTTCACTTCATTTATAAGCTGAGTGACCTTGGACAAGTCACTCAGTTCCTTTAAGCCTTGCTTTTCTCATTTATAAAATTGAAGAATATAACCCATGTCTATTCCATGGCATTGCTTCATGGTTTAAAGGAAATAAAGCAGAAGTTTAAAGGAAATGAAGTTAAAAAAGTAAAGTACACACTGCTCTATAAAAACACACTACTGTTGTCAATAAGGGATTTTTCGGGCATCTGAGTACACTTTCTATTAAGAGTATTCCAGGATTTGAGTTCAAATGAGAGATGTCTCTAACTAGGAAGAAAACAATTTAACTGGAGAAAAAAAATATTAAGATAAACATGAAAACACTAAAAATAAAAGGCACACTTCTCCTGAGAGCAGGCAGAGAGAATATCAAATGTTACCTGGTTCTATTGGTTGTGAGTCGTCCCCCTTTTCAGGCATTTTTTCTGGCAGAGGACTTGCAGGTGGGCAGAAAAGAACTAAACTAGGGGAAAAACAAACAGGTGGTACAGAAGTCCCTTCAACTGGAGGTAGTATCTGTGTCATTCGCATGGAATCCGGGGATTTCTCCTTTAAAATAAATAGGATTAAACTGTTGGATGATGCTGTGGATTTAATATTGACATAAACTACCCTGCAGTTGCTAAAAATATTTGAGAGACTTGGAAATCTGCCAGTGTCCCACAATATTCACTGTTTAATAACCCCCAAGGGCTTTCAAAAATGCTTTGTTCTGTTGTCTCTGTGTCTAAATTGCTCCACATCATCAATCTGGAAATCTGTTTTTCACATGATGTGGAAAAGTGGGCATGTGTTTTCTCAGTCTTTCCTGAGAAACAAAAAAATCACTCATGAGACAAAAACAATTATAAAATACTGATGGAATAGTTCACAGTTTTTCCATATATACTTTTTCCTCATCTAAAGCCAAACTTAACCTTTTTAACCTCAAAAAGAATGCATTTTGGAGTTAAAGTACTTTTTTTTAAAGGACTGTCTCCTTTAAAAATTGTTTCACTTTTTCTTTTGGGGAGGTATTTTATTTTTTTAAAAATGTGTCATTGAAATAACAAACTTAAAGCACAGTATAACTCTCTAAATTTAATTGAAGAATGAACAGTCTCTCAAGAATAAGTCCTTATTTTTTGTTTTCCATGTGTCATTGCTTGTTACAGTGTTCGCTCTGAGGTACAACTAAAAGTTAACAGCAAAGTAGAAGTCAATATACATATAGTAGAGCACACAGCTCAGCATGCAGAGTGAGGTGGTAACAATGATTAACTACCCTTGTCTATAAGCAAAGGTTTGCCAGGATAATTTGAATTTTCTAATGGGTATTTAACGGCTTAGCTCTGAACTCACTTAAAAGTTTGTAAGCCCTTAATTCAAATAATTAAGTTTTTTCTGAGAAGACCTTTATTTAAAAAGCAAATGGAGGGCCTCCCCTGGTGGCGCAGCGGTTGAGCGCTGGGCTGCGAAGCTGCACACGGCCTCAGCAGCACCGGTTCGATCCCCAGCCGCCGGGCTAGGGTCCCACATGGCACGCAGACCTCTCCTGCCGCCCGCTGCTCCCCTCAGCAGTGTACTTCGTCACTCTGCCTGTTCTGCTCTCCGCTCTGGCTCTGGTGAATTCTCTCACCCTCCCGCGCTTCTGACTGTACCCAGTGCTTGTATGAATAAATAAATAAATCTTTAAAAAAAAAAAAGCAAATGGACTTTTTTCTTTCGGTTTTCTGAGGTGCTGGACATGGCTATTACAAAAGAACAGTCCCCAATTGTACCCTCTCTCGTCGCCGCACACGTGCTGATAAAGTTCTGTGCAGTACGTGTCCTGAGGTCAGATCGTTGAAGGGTAGAGAAGGCGTTGCATGTAAGCCAGAGTCGCTTACTTCCTCTAAGTCAACTTCTTCCACCACACCAATTCTCGGAGTGGCAAAAACGAGCATGTGACATCCACCACAAGCAACCTGAGGCACAAACCCACAGATAAATTAATTGACAAGGCTTTCAAACACAAGTGAGTTTTTCAGCTACAAAATATTCACTTACTTAGTAGACTTCCTGGACTGACTCACACACAAATGCATAGATACATACAAACGTGAATTACACACCATCTTACTAGAGTATAGAGAAAAAACTGTTTGGCACATTACGTTTCTTCTTACAAATTAGAAAATGTTACTTCAATCTGGAGGCAACAATAGCAACTTGAAAAATTACTCAGAGAAGTTCTATTTGGAAAAAAATGACCAGGGAATAAATCAGTCTCCTCAAATAATTATGTCTCCAAGCCTTTTCTCTACTTGAACACTTTTAAAGTTTAATGCTTAAGAATCCTTGGAATAAAATGCAAACACACAGTGATAGAACAATGAAAGATGAAATCAAGATTCAAAGAATTGTGAGAAATAACTCATTTTAAATAAAATGCTTAAAAAAACCCTACAGTGTTGGCAACACACATATATTTTTTGCAACTTTATAATGTGCTACATAGTGGTAGAGGAATAGTAAGCACTGAACCTTTCCTTCACAATATTTTCAGTTAAAATTTATTTAGTCTGTGTCATTTTACAAAATGATCTTCCCCATAATATAAATGTTCATTGAATGAGGATTTGGTTATGTTGTTCATCACTGCATGCTTCGTATTCCTGATGCTTAGTCCAGCACCCTGAACAGAGCAGGCATTCATTAATGGGTGTCAAATGAGGCATTGAGTCTTTGGAGAACAAATTTCAAGTGATATTATCATCATCAAGTAAACACAATCTTCAAGCCCACAGTTCTTAAGTGCAAAATGTTTTAGAAACAATAAATATATGATGCCCAATGGGAATGACTCTGAAACAATACCTTCTTGTCTAAATAAGTTAGCCAATGAAACATCTGCAAAACTGTGTTTATTATCAGATTTTCTCATGCAGAATTTGTGAGTCTTAGTAATATCTAACTTAACAGCTATTAAGAGAGGGCTACTATGAACAAGGCATTCTGCTAGGTACCACAGGAGACACAAAGCTTCCAGGCATGGCACTGTCCTAGTTCTAAAGAGACGCATGAGAATGAAGCAGAGGAGTCAAGGTTAGGTCAAAAAGATGTTACAGAGGCAAACCAGGAAAGGGACAGATATGGGGAGTGGCATGATGTCTGACATTTGGCTTTTAGGAAATGAGTGTGTCTAATAGACACATCCATGATATTCTTTCATACAATTAGAAAGGTACTTATTTTCAATGAAAATCTAAAAGTAGATATAAAAATGTAGACAGGAAAACGTAATGCCCTTACCAACTTAATTATAAATGTCAAAAAATTAGAACAGAAAGTAGGAATAAATTGATTGGTGAAATTCTCCAGTCCAAGCCCTAATTTTCCATGTCGACCATCTCCAAAAGTATACAGATGACCCATGTCTAAAATAAAAAAAAATGGGGGGGCAGGATTACAAAAGTGTTACTTGTGTGGACCAAAATCTATAAACAGATAATTATATTAACTAACATTGCAATGGTAATTTCCCCTCAAATTATGCAATGAATTTACCCTGATCCAATGTATCCTGTGCATGTATCCTGTGCATAGCATTGGGTAACAGATACTCAGAATTAAACACTAACCCACCCCTTGGTGGTTTGTGAAGTTGAGGCCCAGTTGCACAAGGCACTGGGTGGGGCAGCAGCAATCCAGCATGACATCTTCTGCTATGCATTACCTTCTCCAGGGGAAAGAGATTATGTATTCTGACCCCCTACATCCCAAAAGAATCTTCTTTTTTTCTCAGGTCATTGATTGGACAGGCTTTCTAAACCTTGACATTATTAACATTTGGGGTCAGATGATTCTTGGTTATGTGGGTCTGCTCTGTGCTTTATAGGATCCTTTGCCTCTTTCTACTCTATGGCCATAGAACACCCCACCTCTGCTGCTGTGACAATCAAAAATGTCTCTAGCCATTGCCATGTCTCCCCTGGGAGGACGAAATCTCCATTAATGGAGAACTACTGGCTTGGCTCCATATGTGTCTTTTACCAATTCTGTTCCTGGGCTGTAGAATGCTCCTGAAGAAAATGATATAAACCAACCATGCTGACCCAATACTGGGGTCCCCTCTATAGCTCGGTCCACAATGATAAGTAATCTTACCACTACTCTCTAGTTACCCCTCTGCCCACTACCATGGCAATTATTCTGAATCTTCACATCTCTTCTCAAGTCCCTTCTTTAAAACATAATTTAGTAAGGTGCTAAGTTCAAAAGCTAACATATAAAAATAGATTCCCTATAAATAAGCAATAAACAGTGTTCAGATTCTAAATTTGGACTCTTATAATACTTATTTCCTTTTTAAAGATATTTTCCTTATTATCTTTATTTCAGCATCCTCTTCTTTTTTACTTTGATTTCTCTATCCAGGTTTCAAGGTTTGCCTTGTAACTTTACTAGGGTTAGCTAGAAAAAATAAACTGATTCTACCCAATTGTACTTCCAATCTCAGAGAGTTTTTTTCAAATATGAGCCACTAACTATGCAGAGGAACTGACAAGAACTTAGATAACTTATTACACACCTCTCATTAATCCTAGAGAAAAAAATTCCCTAATACTGATCACTTTGGGAGTCTTCATGCGCAAAAAGGCAATCAAAATTAAAGTTCAATTATTTGTGCTATAACTTTTTACATCAGGAGGAAAGGTATTATGAAAGTTCAACCAAATAATCTAATTACACATTAGATGATCCATAAAAAGTTAAGTATTTTCTATCAATGGCAATTTAGAGTTCATGAAAAAAATGGCAGGAAGGACAGAGGAACTGAGAGTAAAACCTTGCAGCAGCAAGGGATACACAGAAACAGCTCTACCCTGTCTGTGATAAATACATTCCATATCGTTCTATTTTATGCTATAGTAACAAGAGTACTGATACTTCAAAATGGGCAAGTGTTTTTTCTCCAAAGGTTCTTTGGGGAAGGAAGTGCCTTACATTTGCTGGTTCCCAGTTCCCCTAACCAGATACCATTAGATGAGCTCCATCACAGCGGAAGCATTTTTGGAAAAAGGAAAAGAATGGAGACATACTAGTATCTAGATTATTTCAAAATACTGTATGATTTCTGACTCCTTAATGCTTTACTTCATTTTTAGATAGAAATGTGAGCTAGAGTAGTAAAATTAGTTTTTTGTTCCAAACCAATTAAATTAGTGGAGTGTCTCAATCACCTACAGTGAGTGAGTGCGTCTTTTTAGGGGAGACTCTGTACAGAGTCATACATTAGCAGCACCTAATTTCTGAGGTTGAGAAATAGGCCAAAGCAGCATCTCCTTGGATGGAGGAGAAACTATAGAGTGGAAAATATGGAGGGATTAGATATTTACTCATGATCTTTGAGGCGCCTTGTCTCTATCTCTGTGGAGAGAGGCAGGCAGTGGCTCTCCTGGTGTCAAACACATCTTAAGAATGTATTCAGCCTGCAAGCAGTTCTGTCAGATGGAACAGGGAGAATGTTTTAAGTTCTTCCTTGTAAGATTTTTCCCTCTGGCCTACATAGAGTTAAGAGCATTCAAAGTGATACAACTTCAAAAATATTCCAGCTTCCTGCCAAAGTAGAATATTGTGGTCTTACCTCTGATAGCACTTAAATATTTGGAGGTTCTAAATCTTCCGCTCATTTACACTGATTTAAATGGAAAATATTAAAAAGGAGTTTACAGCTTCATATTTTGGCATATTTTCTCAGTTATTAATTCCTTTGCTTATTCTAGATACATTCATTTGATATGTTTATTTTGTAATAAAATAGACCCAATTCTGTAATTATATAACAGAAATTCTGATCTGTACCTGTTATCAAAGCCGTGTGATTTTCTCCACAGGAAATAGAACTTATTTTCTGATCCTTAACACGATCAATGACTCTGGGTTCCGAGGTTTCAAAAATAAAAGTGCCCAGACCCAACTGACCAAACTGTCCCAGTCCAAAGGAGTATACAGCTTTCTCTGAAAGGGAAGGGGTGAATATAAGAAAAGGGTTGCAGGAAAGAAGACACTGCTATGGTTCTATCCAGAAAAGCTGTGATATTCAACCTTTTATATTGAAGGCTACATGCCTCTGAGGGAAACACCCATATAAGAATATCTACTACTTAAGTACACATTTCTCAATGATAAAAGAAGAGAAAAATGACAAGGTACACAATTGTAAAAGTTGCTGCACCTCCCCCTGCAGTGACCTTTAGGGCTAACCTTCCCTAGGTCCGGCTGGTTGCCAGCGCGCAGGGGGAGAACAGCAAAACCCTACCTGCTGCACCTCTCCCCACAGTGATCTTTAGGAATGGCTTTCGCCACGGTCCCTAGATCCGGCTGGGCAACCAGCGCAGGGAGAGAACAGCCTGAAGCAGAGGAAGCGCAGCGGAAGTTCCCTGAAAAGGCAGAAGCTTATCAATAGATAACGACCACCAAGAACCACTACAAGAATGCTAAAAATCCTAGAACTACAAACTTTAATCCCTTATCTGTCTTTCTAAACTTCCTCCTTTCTTCTATAATGGTCATTGCTTGTTATGTAGATCACCTCCCTGATAGTGATAGACTGAGCCAGTGAGCAAGCTAATTTCTTTGATATTCATTCCTGTGCTTTTAGAAAACATATATATACTAGTCACAAACTTAAAGAAAATTACACTCAGATTTTCACTCTTGAAGTGTGTCTGTTTGTCATTTCTTTCGCCGACTCCCTGACCACCCTGCACGCTTCTCTCAACCCTGAGGTGGCCTCATCGTCTACTGCTGTGCTGGTCTGCGGCAAAAAGTTATGTCACAGGCCTGATTATATCTTTTATATATAACCATAAAAGGAATTGCTATAGACATTTAAGTCAGCGAACTACCTAAAATATTCCTTTAACTACCACTCAGATCTTTAAAAAGCATCAATTGTCAGCAAGTTAATTCCTTTCACTGTCTTAAATGAAAAATGTTTCCTATGGAAAATCTCCTGACTTTCAAAAGTAGATTGATAGAATAATCTACTGTATAAAAGAGCTTCAGAGGAAAATTTCCATGGGAATCAAAACTTACAAAAAAAAAACATGCTACATTTATTCCTAGGTAAAGCTCCTTTACAAGTAAATGCAATAATAAAAGGAAGGAAAAAAGCTTTCCTCTATTACTAGCATTTTTAAGTGATTCCAGTGATTTCAAAGGATCTTCAGTAACTTAGTAAATGTTAGCTCATATATTTTTTTGAGAAATGGAAATTCAGGATAAATAAGGAGCAATACAACAGCGGGATAAATGAGTGGTGATGAAAGAGTCCTTTTGACCTACAACTCTGGCTATTAGGAAGCAAGGGGTTTGTTCTATTAAGTCTACCTCTCCTTAGTCCAATACATTAATTGTCCTGCTGGAGGAAGAAGAGCAAGAGCTTTGGATTCAGGTAGAAACCCAAATGTCCATTAATATTAGCTAGGAAAGTATAAGTCTCTGATGTTATAACTCCTATCTAATAGAGTTGCTGTGACGATTAAATGAGAAAATAGGCAGATTTTCAAATATAATAGGACATTCAGTGGTCAAGAACATCTTTCCAACTGTTTTACAATTTATTTCCTATCTGATAAGAATTTTTACTTTATAAATAAAACAGATTACTTCTTAACGAAAATATTCTGTGTTAAGGATATGAAGTTATATTGAGCCAAAAGATCTTTTAGTGTAAAAAAAAAATGCCACCTCTAAGTTTAATTAATCCACACATCTCCAGTTACGAATATTCAGCTTAATTGTAGAATGTTGGGCAAATTAAAAACAATTGTCTACCTCTAGCTAGCCAACAACTACTCTAAGTTTCTTGGACTGTCTGATATTAGTCTGTGAAGTTAGACGATTTAAGCATCTAATTCCCGTCACCAGGTTTTGTTCCTTACCCTGTTAGGGTCACTTTCAGGTGCTAGAATGATCAGTGATGACAGCAGTCACTATTTTTTAAAATAACTTAAGAGCCTTCTATCTAGGAATTACATATAACAACTAATATAACTCTGGGTAATATCTTTATAACATTTAACAATGTAATCCATCATTAATAAACAATACTGTATTAGGAAAACAGATTTTATTAGTTAGCTGCAGATGCACATTACTCTAATTTCACAGACTACATTTGATTTCATGACTAGTGACTCTTTCCCTATAGAAATTTTAAGTTTGTCCAAATATAAACTGGAGAAATTAGGGGAAGTCCTCATTTTCCTTGGGATTCAGGCTTCATTGTGGACTCCATCTTAAAATTGGGCCTTTCTTGTCTTTTGGTATCTGATGTGGAAACACACAAGATACAGCCTTCAGGCTTACTTACAGTATTTCAAGTTCCTGCCTGAAATGTCCACAATAGCAGCCCTTGGTTCCAAGGAGAAACTAATGAAACCATCAACTACAACCATTAGTTGTATTTTCTAATTGTAGGGTAAGGTAAAAAGTATCTGGCTTGGGCCTCCCGGGTGGCGCAGCAGTTGAGCGCTGGGTTGCGAAGCTGCCAGCAGCCTCTGCAGCGCCGGTTCGATCCCCGGCCACCAGAGGGGGTCCCACATGGTGCGCAGACCTCTCCTGCTGCCCGCTGCTCCCCTCAACAGTGTACTTCGGTCCTTCTGCCTGTTCTGCTCCCTGCTCCGGCTCTGGTGAATTCTCTCACCCTCCCGTGCTTCTGATTGTACCCAGTGCTTGTATAAATAAATAAATAAATACTAAAAAAAAAAAAAGTATCAGGCTTTTCTGCCCTCCCACCATTAGGATACATGAGGGAATCCTGTGGTTTCCTGAATGCATGCCTGATGGCGGGCACCTGAAGTGGGTACACCTGGCTGAGAGACTGAGTTTATAAGGGCGGCATCACAGGGACCCCAGCAGAAGCCAAGAACGAATGGAAGCCGAGAGAAGAGAAGCAGAGAGCACGCCAGAGAGCCCAGATAGAGTGAGGATTTGCTGAGGGCTGGGAGGACTGCCAGCCTCCCGGCCCCCCAGTACCCCTGCCTGCCATATGCCTGGTAAATCTAAATAAAAGACCTGCAAAACCCCTGAGGGCTCCAGAACTCCTCCTTTACCCGGTCTGCTGGATCAGAAAACCTGCACTGTGGTCTTCCTGCCCCTACACTAATCTATCATGGTTGCGTATAAATATTATGTTTAATGAATTCAGCAGCAGCATACTAATTTATTTTTTTTTAAGAATTTTTTTTTTATAGAGGCATGTTTTTATTTATTTGTTTGTTTGTTTTTGTTTTTATACACGCACTGGGTACAGTCAGAAGCGCGGGAGGGCGAGAGAATTCACCAGAGCCAGAGCGGGGAGCAGAGCAGGCAGAAGGACCGAAGTACACTGCTGAGGGGAGCAGTGGGCGGCAGGAGAGGTCTGCGCGCCATGTGGGACCCTCCTCCGGTGGCCGGGGAGCAGCCGGGGATCGAACCGGCGCCGCAGAGGCCGCGGGCAGCTTTGCAACCCGGCGCTCAACCACTGCGCCACCGGGGAGGCCCTGCAGCATACTAATTTAAATGATCTTTAAAGTGTTTTCATGAATGATAGGCCAACACATTTTAAAAGAGTTATAGGCAAGGAAAAACAAAGCTGGGGAGGAGCTCCATGGTCTCATCTAACTAAAGTCCTTTCTTTTAGTGAAGGGAAAGCCCTAGAACAGATGGTTAGATATTCTTTCCTTTAAAGTTTCACAAAGTACTTTATAATACTCTTTTAGGTATTCAATTTAGTACTTAGTCAAACTGATGATTAGTATTTCTGTCCCCACTGTGATCCAGAATACAGGTTTCTCACCTGGGCTGGCTCATAATAAAGCACTCACAGATCCATGGAGAAATGTAAAACATAGGTTAAGTAATGAATTTTCTATAGAGATGCATTTATATAATTTAATGAGGTGTCTTTTATTGTAAAATAAAGAACTTTAACATTTTTTGTTTTGAAAATGCCCTCTATTTTATGATATGGTGAACAGAGGTTTTTTGTATTTTAGGTTTTTTTGGGCAATTTAGCTAAATGCAAATTAGAAGATGGCAACCATCTGTTGATTCCCACAATTACTTTAGTGGTCTGAGATTTTCCAAAGTCTGGAAAAATCTGGAGAAAACAGTTTCTGGCAACATGGTTTTTAGTCTCAAAACAAAGTCCACTGAAAGTGAAATGCTTGCAATACTGCAAAGAAAATAAATCACACTTAAATGCATCTTAATATTAAGCATAATTAAAATTATCATGGATTATCTTGGGGTTCATTTTAAATGATACTACTTTATGAGGTATGGTTGAATTATATAATCAACATGGTCCTTCAGAATAATTTTTAGTCATGGAATAAATGAATTATTTCTATAATCTTTGTATAAACTAGAGAAAATACATAGCACATAAATAAAAAGTTGCATTTCTGTCTACAGAATGAATTTTCTGATAATTTACAGAGATTACTTTCCAAGTTTAATTCCTAGAATAAATCTTTTTGAAAATATATGAAAATTTATTTTGTGAGCAGAAACTCAAAAAAAACTTAAACCTCAGAATTTTTTCCAAATTTAGAGAAGAGGTCTTAAGAAATTACTTCTAACTTGGAAAAAATTCCAACTGGAAAGTGTATTCTGGGAAACCACAGCTTAATAAGCATGACTGGGACTAGAACAAGATGACAAGGAAAATCAACGTAACAGAAGAAAACCCAAAGACAAGATACTGCTCCATCACCTCGCAACAGTAAGCTTATCATCTGAGAATTAATTATTCCAAATTTGTCTAGATCATGTACAACCCTGGGTTACTAAAGCTTAAGTGGTGACTTCAGAAACTGCTAATTTCTTTTTGATCCAAAAAACCCATAATAATTCATTACCTGACTATATTACCTTTATACTACTCATCTAAAACTAATCCTAAAGCTAATAAATTTAGGAGCATCAATTTAGTAAGCACAGTATCAAGTAATAAGTATATTTTAACATATTGGCTAGTCTTGAGACATGACATGTAATACCAAATACAAAATTCAGAAAACAAAAGTGACATTACTATTATGGTTCTAACTTTCTTTTAATATCTATAATTTAAAAGCTTAACACTTTTTAATGAATTACTATTGCAGAACGTAAAGATCACAAACAAATCACCAATTAAGACATTGTCAATAACACAAAGAAAAGGGTTATCAATGGCATGTAGAAAATAGCATGAATAGGGAATTTCTCCAAAAGAAGATATTGCAGGAAAAAAAGGTGTTAATTTTAGATAAATATGGAATACACATACATGAAGAAAAGTTTGTTTTTGAAAATGAGCTAAAAACAATGTTATCTGCTGTCATTAAAGCTGTTAAAATCATGAAAAGGTTAATTATGTCAGCAAAAACAATCTGATGATTTATTTTACTTAAAAATTTCAACATGCCAAAAATATATATTAACTATAGGAATAAAAGATAGGGAACTAAGTGCATGATCATCACAGATGATGTATCTAAAAGAGAAAACTCACAGAAGCAGAGACTACACTGGTGGGAGCCAAGGGCTGGGAGTGGGGGGCAAGGGAGCTGCTAACCATCAGATCTGGTTTCAGCTATACCAGGTAGTGCTAGAGCTCTGATGTACACACTGTGCCTACACATAACCACACTGTATTGTACACTTCAGAATCTGTTAAGAGGGTGGATCAAATGTTAAGTGTTCTTATCATAATAAAAAACACATGTAAGAAAAATTTTCCTGGGCCTCCCCGG
The DNA here is from genome assembly GCF_964194135.1 of Talpa europaea. NCBI lineage: Eukaryota > Metazoa > Chordata > Mammalia > Eulipotyphla > Talpidae > Talpa > Talpa europaea. The sequence continues at coordinate 23,709,288 of NC_140081.1, forward strand.
TGGCGCAGCGGTTGAGCGCTGGGTTGCGAAGCTGCCCGCGGCCTCTGCAGCGCCAGTTCGATCCCCGGCTGCTCCCCGGCCACCGGAGTAGGGTCCCACATGGCGCGCAGACTTCTCCTGCCGCCCGCTGCTCCCCTCAGCAGTGTATTTCGGTCCTTCTGCCTGCTCTGCTCCCCGCTCTGGCTCTGGTGAATTCTCTCCCCCTCCCGCGCTTCTGACTGTACCCAGTGCTTGTATAAACAAAACAAACAAATAAATAAATTTAAAAAAAAGACTGTCGCTTTAAAAAAAAAAAAAAGAAAAAGAAAAATTTTCCTTAGTCACCACAGAGCAGCAGGTTCCACACATACCTGAGAGAACCACCGTGTGTGCTCCACCACAAGCTACTTGGATCACCTTCTCACAAATTGCAGATACCTCCTGGGGTGTTCCGTGATTGAGGAGCAGCTCTTTGGGAAGACCTAACTTCCCACCATCAGTTTCTCCAAACGTGTACAGTTTCCCCTCCACTATTAAGGGAAAAGAACAGTGATCCATGCAAGATAAATATGAACAATCATATTGTTATTAATTCAGTAATAGCTATGAATCCAAACTGTTGTCTTACTTGTTACAAAAGCAGAATGGTAATATCCACAAGCGATCCAAGAGATGGGTTTCCCAACGGTCACTTGATGAGGTACACACACATTTGTTAAATTATTTAAGCCTATCTGTCCTTCAGAATTGTCACCCCACATAAAAAGCTCTCCATCCTCTATAGAGAAAACGTAAGGGGGGAAAATGGTTTTAAAAGGTAGCAGGGATATCAAGTTTATCGTATTTCCAACAGACCATTTATTTTTCAATTTAGAAAAATTGTGTTTTGAAAAACAAAATACTAAGACACTTATACCAGCTGGCTACTTAACGAGCTCAATTTCTATTATGCAATATTTCTGTAATGATAAGGAACAGAGAATAGCCTGGTATAAATCATTTAGTTGTGTACTTATTTCTTTTATTGAGGTAACATTGGTTTACAATGTTATTTATGTTTTAGAGATATAGGGTCTCCCCCCTCAGGTGTTGTTACCACACTATACTCACCACCAAACCACCCATAGTTCTCCACCACAGTCCACTTTGCCCATACTTTTATCTCCATATCAAAAACAGGCTGTCCTTTCCTATTATAATAACCTTATCTTATTCTAATGTCTCTAACAGAAAATGGTTTCCTCCCTTTGAGCAGTCTACCTGCAACTAAGCTGAACAACAGTGTAAGTCACACCGGACATCTCCTGGGCAAGTCCCAGGTCAAAAGGGCCTGCTCTTGAGAACAATGTGGAAATGACGTTTTAAAGGAAGAAAAAGATAAATGTATTTCACTAAACATTCTTTGACATTTTACACTGGAAAACACATAAGCTAGCTTCAAAGAATAAGGAATTGTATTAGCATATAAAGCAGCTCAAAAATAGGGTTAACTCTTTGAAAAGTTAAGCTAGAAAGGAATTACCAAGAATTACTTATTTACTTATGTCTTTAATTTAAAAATTATTTGATCTTTGAAGTAGTTTAATAATACTAAAGGTAAATTAAAAGACAATTGAAAATGGGCCTCCCCGGTGGCGCAGCGGTTGAGCGCTGGGTTGCGAAGCTGCCCGCAGTCTCTGCAGCACCAGTTAGATCCCCAGCTGCTCCCCGGCCACCGGAGGAGGGTCCCACATGGCGCGCAGACCTCTCCTGCCGCCCGCTGCTCCTCTCAGCAGTGTACTTCGGTCCTTCTGCCTGCTCTGCTTCCCACTCTGGCTCTGGTGAATTCTCTCACCCTCCCGCGCTTCTGACTGTACCCAGTGCTTGCATAAATAAATAAATCTTAAAAAAAAAAGAGAGAAAGAAAAAAGAAAGTGGCTTTAAGGAAAAAAAAAAAAGACAATTGAAAATAGGAACCAAGAGAAGGTTGTCAATATTCTAACTGCACAGCTGACAGCCTAAAAGGATGGAACTGTGGGTCCGTTCTGGCCCCTTGGATGGTCTTAGCAACTCATCACGTCACCCAGCTCTTGCCTGGGAGCACACCAACAGCCTCTTCAGTGACACCAGGTTTATCTTGGCTCCAAATTTTAAAGACATTTCTCATATGGGCTTTTGATAGGAAGGGCAGAGTGATTCAATGACCACTACACACCACATTTGAACAATTAGATTTCTAGTTTTTGACAGCAACTTCATAAAAGCTACAAGCATGACTTACAGAACCTATGATGATGACAGTATTTGAGGACATCTAAAGGAGCAATAAAACAGCATAGCTTAGGATGTACTTTAACACTTACCTTTGAAATGCATGTTCATACCTAAATCTGAAATAAGCATAACAGTGCAATACATGTCATGACTCAAAGTTGTATTTTAAATGTCTTCTGAAAAAACATGGTCAATGAAAGAAAACTAAAAGGCAATGCTGTCCTCAATGTACTGAGCTGGTATGTGCTGTCTAAAGTAAAGGGATGTGTCTCGGTTTGAAAGTCTCACCAGTTAATGCAGCTGAAGTGTTGGATCCAGCAGCAAGCTGTTTAATCTTATGCTGGGATGTAAAAAAGCTTATTTGATGAAAAGTGTTTCTTTCTTCTGTGTCACCAAGTCCCAACTGTCCTTCGTTGTTTCCTCCGGCTGCATATACTTTGCCTCCTTCTGCACATGGAAAAGAAAATATCAGTATACTAAAGTCACCATTTTCATGAGACAGGCCAGTGTATACCAGGTACTACTTCTTTGAATAGTGAAGAAAGTTGAAAGCTGGCATTAGCCTATAAATTGAATTGCTGCATTATGCTGTCAAAAATAAAAGCAAAACAAGAAAGGTTAAACATTGTGGTTAAATTTTAATTCTAGATATCATTATAGAATTTAAGTAGCAATTGAAATGCATTGAATGTGCGAGATGTATTGTTAATACAGCACTCTTAATTCAGAGCAAAAAAGATGAAAGTAATCTCCAAATTAGTTTATTATCTAAATCAAGCTGTTTTAACAGAGATGTGGTTCGTTAATTTTAACTTCCATACCTATTAAACCTAAGATATAATAAGTAACAAGTAAATGAGGCTAATCAAAAAAGAATATAAAGAGAAGCATGAAAATTGTCATGTAAGTATTTTAATTTTCTAGCTAAATAAGAAGGCCGTATAGCATTGTTTAGGAGACAGGACTCAGAGCCAGACTTTTGGGGTGCATTTTCTGGCTTGCCTCTTAACAGTTGTGAGTGTGGGTAAGCTGCACTTAGAGCTCACATCTCAGTGTCTCATTTTCCTCTTCCTAGAGCTGTTATGAAAATTAAATTAGTCATCATCTTAAAAATTCTTAGAACAACATTTGGCTCATTGTAAGCACTTTATAACTGTATATTACTTTCTTTTTTAATATTTTATATAATTCTTACATCATTTTTCATTTTTACACAATGTATGCATTTTCATTTTGGTTATATTCCCCATACAATTGCACGCCCCCTTATTTTGACCCTAATCCTCCCTCTCCACGTCCCTCCCTCACCCCGTAGTGTGTCTCTGGTTTATAGTTGCTTGTCTATTTTGACTTTTACTTTGTATTAATTAGTCTTTTTCCTGGTCCCTTATTTAGGTTTTCTAAATTCCTGCTATGAGTGAGACCATCCGGTATTTTTCTTTTTCTTTCTGACTTATTTCACTGAGCATGATCCCTTCTAGCTCCATCCATGTTGCTGCAAACTGCATGTGTTTATCTTTTTTGATTGCTGAGTAATATTCCATTGTGTATGTGGTACATACCACATCTTCTTGATCCAGTCATCTATTTTGGGGCATTTGGGTTGTTTCCATAGTTTAGCTATTGTAAATAGTGCTGCTATAAACATAGGGATGCAGGTGCCCTTTGGAATTAATGTTTCTGTGTCCTTGGGTAAATACCTAGGAGTGGAATTGCTGGATCATATGGAAGCTCTATCTTTAGTAGGTCAAGAAATATCCACACAGCTCTCCATAGTGGTTGGACCAGTTTGCACTCCCACCAGCAATTCAGGAGAGTTCCTTTTAATTACTTTCTTGATTGAATAAGAAGTATATCATACCTAGATAATAACTATTGCCAGTAAGTTTTGAATTAATCAAGATTTTTAAAAACACACACATTATTTAGTAAAAATGTACCGTGAAGTTAACACCTTGCTATATTATTGGGAAAACTGAAGGCAAAAGCAACAAAAAATTTTAATTAGATACTATTTTAGAAAAAAATGAAACCTAATCAGAGAAACAAGACTAGCTTTTACAAATGGAAGGTGCTACAAGGCCACAAAGAATTGAACTGCACAATTTAAAACATACAGAGGGCCTCCCCTGGTGGTGCAGCGGTTGAGCGCTGGGCTGTGAAGCTGCCCGCAACCTCTGCAGCGCCGGTTCCATCCCTGGCCACCGGCAAGGGCCCCACATGATGCACAGACCTCTCCTGCCTCGCCCGCTGCTCCCCTCAGCAGTGTGCTTCATCAGTCTGCCTGTTCTGCTCCCCGCTCTGACTCTGGGGAATTCTCTCACCCTCCTGTGCTTCTGACTGCACCCAGTGCTTGTATAAATAAATAAATAAATCTTTAAAAAAAAAAATAAAATAAAACATACAGAGCAAACTGGAGTTGTTGAAATGCTAAAGTTATTCAGAGAACTACATTAGTAAAATGTTGGTTATAAAAAACTCCATGGAAGGTAAAGACATACTGGATTTTCAAAGGAGTAATTTAAATAAGAGAAAGAGAAAAGACATTTCATCAAGGGAAAAGTGTAAAGGAGTGTAGAGAGGTGAGGAGGAGCCAAGTGAGAGTAGCCTGAAGACAGAAGAAGCTGTGTGCACAGGATAGGAGGCGGGAAGGACTGCTCTGTGGCCAGGCCCCGGAGGGCTAATGTTCCATCATTGAACTGCTTTGGCACCTTGGTTAAACACCCCCTGCACCTCTGGCCTACAGCGCGGTTCTTGTATGCATAAATAAATAAAAATAAATCTTAAAAAAAAACACTAGTTGGGTGTGTATGTGTACTGTACTTCCAGACTCTATTCTGTTCCACTCACCTTTGCCTATATTTTCACTAACAGCAAACAGTTTTGATTGTTGTGCCTTTACAGTAGGTCTTGAAATCTGGTGGTGTGAGTGCTCTAATTTTGTTCTTTTCAAAATTATTTGGTTATTCTAGGTCCTTTGCTTTTACATATAAACTTAGAAACACCATGTCAATTTCTACACACACACACGCACACACACACATACAAAAAGTGTTTGGATTTTGACTGGAGTTCTGCTCACTTAAATCAACAGCTTTTGGGGGATGGCTTCTACTCACCCTCAGAAGAGAAGAGGGAAGACCAAGATCAGAAGGAACTGGTCCCTGAGATGTGCACACAGATAAGGAGAGGTTGTCCCTTGATAGGATTTGAGAAAACCAGCTTTGTCTGCAGCCAGTTAATATTTATCAGCATATTTTCAAAGGCAAACAAGCTTACTAACTACGTACAGTTTTATAAATCTTAATCTGTTGCCCAAACACTGTTTCTATTCACTTTACAAAGCTATAAATTCTAATGGAGACCTCAGTCCTGAAATCCAGCAGGAAGTCATACAGACTGAAGACTGTACCTGTTGAAATGATGGTATGGTTCCTTCCACAGGCAGCAAACAGCACTTTTTCAGGCTTTAAAGCTAAAATATAAAAATACGATAATTTTTATGGTTATAAAAATGATAAATAGCCCAGATTTAGTGGTAACTAAGTGGTAGCGCTGAGATTTAAGCCCAGGCCTATGTGACTCCAAAGTGATGTTTTAAACTAATAAACTGAAGGTTTCCAGAACTAGGTACATATCATAATAGCCAGCAGAATTCTGAGAAAAATAAAGATAGCTCAGCCCATCCCTGAGAATGTGAGTCAGTGGTTCTGGGTAAGGCCCAGACATCTATATATTTTAAAAAAACTCCACAGGTGATTAATATGCACTGAGATCCATTATGTTTGCTTGTGCTGCCTCTTCATCAACCTGACATTATCATCACCAAGCTCACCACCAAGGCACTGTAAATCCTACATTCATGGGCATGAAGCGTTAAAGATCCTCATTCATTTAAATATGCAGTAAACATTTACAGAACATCTCCCAAATGCACAGCATAGGGGGTGTAAAGATCACTGAAACAAAGTCCTTAGTCTCAAGGAAACCAAGTCTAGACACTCCCGTAAGCTCATCTACCAGGTATTTGAGAGTAAGGCTCACAGTCACCATGAATATGCCCAGTGTTCAGCAGACTGTGTTCAATAAATACTTTTTGGCTAAGTGAAATATTTCAGGAGCTCCAGGCCACAGCCTGTAAGTAGCATGGAGATGCTAAGGAGCTTTACAAACAGGGAGAAGGAAAAGGATGCTGAACTGCAGTGGGAGAATCTGGGTGTAACATCAACGTGATGTTTAGACCCTAACATACAAAAGTAGACCTGAATACATATACAAAATAAAGTTCAATGCCAATAACATTCAAGCAAATATTTAAAATGAAGAACTAAGGGCATTATACTTAAAATATGAACCACATAATCAATATAAAGTACTTTATAGTTTGTTAAGCATTTGAAGTGATAAAGAAGAAAAGACCCCAAACCTTTGACACACGTTGGCTTGCTAACAGTTGCTTTTGATCCTAATCCTAACTGGCCCCAATTGTTACTGCCAAACATGTAAAGCTTATGATTTCCTGGTGGGAAGGAAAAAGAAACAATAAATTGAAACATTTACAACATAAAGTAACCCCAGGTGAAGTCATCACAAAGCAAGAGAAAAAGCTACACTTAAAAGTCATGGCTTTTCCACGTGAAACAGGTTACCTTGTCTATCTAAGGAGCCAGATTCTGTTAGGTGTAAAGGAGTTTCTAAGATTAAATGATTGTTTATTATATAGCTATATTAAAATACATTAACTCCAATAAAGTTGTGTGCAAAGAAAAGCATACTTAAATATACTAAGGGGACTTTAAGTTTCCTCCCTTGATCAATCAACTTGTCAATAATTCTCAGGCACAGCAAAAAACAAACAAAACTTTCTATATATTTCCAATACGTTAAAACACAGCACATCTGTAATATAGGACTCTCGAAGTATTACTATCTTCATTTAGGATTTTAATACTAACCTGTAACAATGGCAGTATGTTCATCTCCACATGACAGATGAACAGGAATGTCATTTTTAAACCAGAACTTGCTAGGAATATTTTCAGCAAATTTAGTTTTTCCGAATGTAAACACAGCACCAGAATCTGCAAATAAATGATAGTTTCTATTTTACAACCCCTGCTATGTCGCCTGTTACTAAAATATTTTATTAGTAACTTATCTCTCTAAATTCCATGTTTTGTGGCATCTTTGCCTCTGCTCTGACCTTGTTTGTGTTTGTCCTCCCACCTGAATTCAGTCTCACTGCTCAGACTTCATTGGAGTTTTATTTCTGAAATCTACTAAGTGAAATATGTATTATTTATTTACTGTTATAAGAGCTATCACAAGGAAGGCACTCCTCAATTATTAACAGTCCTGTTGTCACCAAGCGGTGCTCCCAACAGGCCAAATCCAGCATTTGAAATCTCAAGGATTATCAGACATAAAGAAACTATTAATAGGTACCAGGAAGAAAAGCACAGTGAAATTAACTATTAATAAATATCAGTGCACGAAATACTAGTCACTATAGAAAATGTTTGAGAACAATTGTGAGGTATCAGTTCAAACTGGTGATTGAGCCTTGGGAGGCCAGGTTTTAGAATAGGCTCTGGGTTCTTCTAGGATGAATAATTTCAACAATTTTGTCCCATTTCAGTGTCCCAGGAAGCCTTCCTTGATATCCTCACCCAAGCCAGGGTTTGGAGGCTCTGCTCTGACCCCCTGGCACTTACCCTCAAATGGCACTGCCCTTTTGCTTTCTTTTATCTCTTTCTATGCTCTGAGCTCCAGGAGGGTAGGGATCTAATCATGTTAGAGCCAAGAATACAGTAGAAAAGGTAATACATATTTCAGTGAATGTACGATTCTGTTTAATTCCAGTGTTTTTCAACCTGTTGGTTGTGACCCATTCGTGGGTCAGAAAATCAGTTTCATTGGGTCACGATCACCATTTTAAAAGCCTTGCATTGGGCCTCCCTGGTGGCGCAGGCGGTTGAGCGCCCTACTGTGACGCTGTCCAAGCCTCCGCAGCGTGGGTTCAAGCCTGGCCAGCCAGGGAGCTACCCACAATATGGCGCAGCAGACCTCTCCTGACTCGCCCGCTGCTCCCCTCAGCAGTGTGTTTCAGTAGATCCACCTGTTCTGCTCCCCCACTCTGTCTCTGGTGAATCCTCTCAAACCACCCCCCCACCACCTGTGGTCTGTACCGCAGTTCTTGTATACATAAATAAATCTTAAAAAAATAAAATACTGGCATTATAGAAAAGATCCGAGCGTATGTCAAGTGGTTAGAATAAGCACTGGTTTGAAATGTGTTTCTGTTACACAGCACCTATGCGGTCACAACACGCACATCGGGTCACAACCTCAAATACCTTTCTGGAGCCAATGGAGAAAATCTTAAAAAAAAAACCCAACTCGCTAAAGGTTCCCCTCTCACCCCCTTTCCCCAAGTCGTCGTTTTCTCCCTTCGTTTTTCGCCCCCGACTCTCTCCATACCCCCCCCACCCCCCCGCGCCAGACAAAACTGGCCCCTGGGGACGTGGAAGAGGTGCTCCAGAAAGTTTACTGGGCGGTGGAAACTGTCCCTGCCTTCGACAAACTTATCGAAATCTTATTTAAAAAGAACCCAGGCACCCCCGCCCTGCCCGCGGTGCCCCCGCCATTCCATCCGCCCCTTTCTTTCCCCTCCGTCGCGGCGCGGCCCGAGCTCCGGCCCCAGCCCGGCGGCGGCTGCCCGGGCTTGTTCCCGGACGGGGCCGGCCCGGAGGCGGGGCCTGGCCGCCCGCCCGCCCGCGGACCCTCCCTCCCGGCCCGCCGCCACCACGGCGGGCGCGACTCACCGGGCACTACTTCGGTGGATTCCCCCATGACGAGGGCGCGACGGGGAGCCTCTGACTGGATCGGGAAGGCGGCGGGCGCGACCTGGTGGAGCCTAAAGCTGCCCCTCAGCCCAGACGCGGGCCACAGAAGCCCCTGGGGCCCCCATAGCGGCACTCCGGGCATAGGCAGCGGCGCGCTCCCGGAAGTCAACAAACAGCCGCTAGGGGCAACGGAGGCGGAGCGTTAGGAGCTGGAGGCGGGGCAGTGAGCGAGGGGAAGGCGGGGACCGGGAACTGGGAAGAGGGAGAAGGAGGGGAGCGGAGGAGCGGGGCCGGCTTGGCGCAGGCGCACACCCAGAGGGCACGCGGGGAGGTAGAAGCCGCGCGCCCTCTGGCGGCCCGGAGGGGAGAGGCGGCGACGCCTCCGCTTACCCTGGTGGAAAGGCAAAGTCTGGCTGACCTTCCGATTTTGAGGGACGTCATAAATACCCAAAGCTGATGTAACATAGGCAAACGTCATCAGGCAACTGTAACCCCAGTAACAGTAACCATTAATATAAGTCTCAATAAGATAGGCACTCTGCTAAGCATCCTAAATCACGTTAAATGATGTCTCCAGCATCCACACTAAGACCTGGTTTACATACTAGATAGATGCTCATTAAATATTTATTGCATGAATGAGCCCCACTGTACCAACATGTAAGGTGGTTAATGTTACCCCCATGTACGGATATGGGAATTATACAATGGGAGAGCTGGGTCCAGTTTAGACTGTCCAATCTCTACTCCGAATGCTCCCCTTATATCCTCCCACAGAGGAAAGCTGAGGGAAATATGATCAAAGAGATTCACCAGCAGCAGGACAACATAACTCACAGATGTCGTTTTTCTAGTGTTAAGCCTTAGTTTCCCATGTACCAACATTTCACCATCGTAAACCCAAGAGGCAAAAAGTCACCTTCTTTCAGGATGAGTAGATTTATGAACACGTGGTAGTCGTGGCCATAAAATCTAAAGTCCGACAAAACTGGATTCAAGGATCCCTGAATTCCTCTGTGTACTAGAGCATGTAACTACTTTCTTAGGGAAGGGAGATTAAACTATCCAATATACAAATAACCATTTACTTCCAAAGCAAATTGGGGGATTATTAAATTTTTTACAAGGAGCACTGACCTTATGTGAGAGGCTAAAAAATCCTTATCTGAAGAAAGGGCATTAAATGTAAAGAGATGCTGGGGGGGGGGGGTTGGGTTGGTGAGAAACCCCTGAGTAAATCTCCTACAAAGGCTCATGAGGAGATTGTCCTTTCCAGGAGTTTGAAGAGATGGCGCTGGGCTCATGACAAAGTGTGAGCATCTTGAGCCTATTAAGGAACTGAGACTTCATCCTAAAACAATGAGAAGCCACTGAGGGGTTTTAAGCAATGGCGTGACAAGGTGAGTTATGTGTGTTGCTGAAATCATTCTGCCTGACTGCTTTGTGGAGAATTCATTGAAGCAGGGAGGAAGGTTCAGAGGCTCTTGCAGAAATGCAAACAAGCAGTCACACTGGAGCAGAGCAGGCTGATTGGGAAATACTTTAGGAGGTAGAATGAACAAGAAATTGTGTCTATTGACTTCTAGGCAGTGCAGGTCTATTAGGTAGCTCTTAAAGCAACAGTAAAGAAGGGACCCTAAAGTGTTTTGGAAAGGAGTTCATATTCTTTTTACAAGCATCATAATAGTTACTATAGGAAAGTCGGAATTTTATTTTTTTTAAGATTTATTTATTTATGCATCCAAGAGCTGGGGTACAGACCAGAGATGCAGGGGGTGAGAGGATTCACCAGAGACAGAGTGGGGAACAGAACAGGCAGACTGGCTGAAACACACTGATGAGGGGAGCAGCGGGCAAGTCAGGAGAGGTCTGCTGCGCCATGTGGGTTGCTCCCTGGCCGGCTGGGGATGGAACTCGTGCTGCAGAGGCTGTGGATTCCTTCACAGTGTGGTGCTTAACCCCTTGCGCCACCAGTGAGGCCCAGGAAAGTCATTATTTTAAAAGACTTACTTTGTTTTTTATATGCTTTAGTTTGTGTTTTATTGAAAAATATTTTTACAGGCACATTTTGGTGTTGAGTGCTCCCAGAAGCACAGATGAAGTTGAAAAGGAGAGTGACCAGAGAGGGAGAGCCCACAGGACAGGATTTCTTATTTTTTTGTTTGTTTGTTTGTTTTTTCAGAGACACCACTATTACATTAAATTTTATTACCCATAGTAACTGGCAAACTAAACTTCCCCCTAATGTTCTACCTATTCATTGATTCAAGGCACAGTCTTTGTGAGCCTATCAGATATCAGGAATTTTACCAGTCTCTAGCGATATAACCACAAACAATATTAACATAAACCTATAAACCTTGTCTTCAGCGAGTTTGAATTTACTTGACATTAGCAACTATGCTATTGCAATATAGATATCATAATGTGGCAGTAGAAGGAGCTGTTGGAATATACGGGATGAACACTCTGCCCAGATTTGGGAAGGCTTTCTAAAAGAAGTAACATTTGAACTGATAATTGAAGGATGAGAAAGAGTAGAGAACATTCCAGCCTGGACAAGAGAGCATGAGAGGAGCAATTTCAGTATTTTCCTATGGAACAAACATAAATAAGTCAGCTGAATGAATATTTTGAGAGAACAAACTGCATATGAAGTTATAGAGATAATAAATCATGTAGATGCACTAGCACTAGCATTTTTGTGGAATTCTTTAAAATTCTAGTCAAATACATAATGTGTGAGCCCTGAGGAGGAGAGGAGAGTTAAAATTAAAATGGACCTTGATATTATTAGGTAATAAGGAACCATCGACAGGCATTATTAAAAAAAATAAATTTTCATTTAAAAATATATTCTTTTTATTGGGGCCTTCCTGGTGGCGCAGCGGTTAAGCGCTGGGTTGCGAGCTGGCCGCGGCCTTTGCGGCGCCCGTTCGATCCCCGGCTGCTCCCCGGCCATGGGAGGAGGGTCCCACATGGCGCACAGACCTCTCCTGCCGCCCACTGCTCCCCTCAGCAGTGTACTTCGGTCCATCTGCCTGCTCTGCTCCCCACTCTGGCTCTACCCGAATTCTCTCACCCTCCCATGCTTCTGACTGTACCCAGTGCTTGTATAAATAAATAAATAAATCTTAAAAAAAAAATAAAAATATATTCTTTTTATTGAGGTGAGCTTGGTTTACAACACTGTATATGATCGGGGGTACAGGTTCCCACCTCTTCAGGTGTACTTTATCCCCCTACATCCACCACCAAGCACCCATGGTAGGATAGGGTTTCAGCAGCAGGGTGTGGTCCATTGTGATGGGTGATGCTGGGAAATGTGGTAAGGTGAAAACTGTCTACTGAATCCAGCAGTCTAGGCATGATTAGTGACAGAAAGAGCTGTTTGGTAGCATGAAGGAGGAAGAACCAACAGAGACCGAGAGAAAGAAGCGAGCATGAGAGACAAGAGCTAGAGCTGGGAGGGTAGTGGTGGGGAAACAGTGGTTGGAAGAGGAAAGAAATCAAATGGAGGGTTTTTTTCTTAAGCTTGGAGAGACTTGAAAATGCTGAGGGGCAACGTGAATAGAAGGGGAGAAAGCACAGATTCAGTAGAGTCAAGGAATACTCAGTAATGTTAGGAAGGAAGTGATGGCATTCAGACCTCGTTTGGACAGACTGGCCTTAGCTGAGACAATTTCTAGCCTAACAGAAAGAAAGGAAGAAAGCCTCTTTCTTCACAATACACCTTTGATGTACATATCTAGAGCCACATATATTATCTAAGCACTATTGGCTTATAGGATATATATCACACGTGATCTATAATCTACGGAAAAACTATTGTCTTTCTCAGAAATTGTGAGATACTAGGTAATGCACAGAGAACTTACAGCTGGAAATGAACACGTGTAACAAAGCTGCACTGAGGCTGATCTCATTGATACTGCTTGAATGAATCACATCTACAACTGAAAGTATGAACCTACAGATTTTGCTGCTTTGTGGTCAGGATTAAAAACAAATGGATAAATAAATGTGCTCTTGAAATAAAAAAAGGATTTATAGCTCTGTATCTGGCAGAGAGTATCACTCAACAGTGTTAGCTATTATTAATAAGGCAGAGTCAGCCGTGCTTGCTGTATCAGTCATCTTAGCACAGGCTTAGGCTGCAATGCAAACAGCACCCAATCTCAGTGGCTTCCCACGAACAAAACCAATTCTTTCTCACTGGTGCTGTATGTCCAATATGGGTCAGTGGGAGGATCTGTTCCACCTGGTTACTCTGGGACACAGCTATGGATGGAGGGTCAACTCTTGTAGCTGTACCATATGCGATTTCTGATCTCTTTGGTTGCTGTAGCAGGAAAGGAGAGAGGGAGGGACCCGGAAATGAAATATTTCAAACCAGAGGTAACATGTTTCTCCTTCCTACAACCCTTTGGCCAGATCCAGAATTCTGTGCCCCTGTGTGCTACAAGGGGACTGAGAATTGTGGGAGGACCCATGAAGCCAGGGAGTGGTTATTCACTACTTCTGCCACCATTCCTGTCTGGTAACTGGATGGTTTCTGACTGTCTCCTCTCGCATGTTGGAGAAGAGAGGGTGTTCTAAGATGTAATTTGATCAGTCTTCATTGCAATTGTGTGTGCTTTGGGTGCCCCCTTCATACGTGGCCAGTCACTTCTATATGACTCAGGAAATCACGTTGATATACAGAAGTCATCACACATCTGACAACATGTACAACTCTGGGTAATTTCCCTTATTAATTCTAGTTGTTATTCATTTGTGGAGCATTTTATGTCAACTAAAAATAGATACATGTAAGAACAAGGAAGACATTTGATGGATTATGTATGAACAAGGAAGACATTTGATTCCTAGCTGAACTCGTTCCATTCTTGACAGCATTCAACAAAACTTCCAAGGCTGGCATTTTGAGTTGCATTACACTGCAGCTGCCTTCTCAACTTCTCTGTTTGGAATCAGATAAACAGGTATGTTACATTTGGCAAACTCCACTCTGAAACCCCATCAATATCCAAATTTACAGATCAAATTCTAATGGCTTCTTTGATTTCTAATATTTTATAATGCAGCTCCAGGATATGTGAACTGAGGACACACAGGTCCACAGCCAGGGGGGTTATTTATAAAGAAACAGCAGAAGGCAGATGGGACTACTGAGCTATTACCCCAGGGGAGAAATTTTACACTTTTCTTAATCATTTAATCCAGTATTTTTAAAATCTTTAATGAGCATACAAATCATCTAGTGGTCTTATTAAAATTCTGATTCTGATTCATCAGATCCAGGGTGGGCCCAAGGGATCTGCATTTTTAACGAGTTCCCAGATGGTGCTGATGCTATTGGTCTGTGGCTCACACTTTATGTGGCAAGGGCTTAACTCTCAGAAAGGCATAAGATGTAGGTTATTGAAGCAAGAAAGGGAAAGACTGGTCAATGTGACTGATTAAACACAATTTAACATATAAAAGATCTAGTATTCAGAATGTGCCTAGAACACCCACAAATCAATAAGAAAAAGACAAAAATAGAAGAAATAAGAAATGGGCAAAGAGGAACGCATTCACAGCGATAAAAATTCGAATGGTCAATAAACATATAAAAAGATTCAACATAACTAGAAAAAAAAGAAAATGCAAGAGACATAATGAGAGCTAACATTTGGCAAAAATAATAACATGAATGATTTGAGGTGTTTTGGAGTATTTAGGACTATGGGAAGCTTGCTGGTGAAAGTGTAAATTATTACAACCACATTAAAAAATATTTTCCCAGGGGCCTCCCTGGTGGCTCAAGGAGTTAAGCACTGCACTATGAAGCAATCCACAGCCTCTGCAGCACAAGTTCGATCCCTGGCCAGCCAGGGAGAAACCCGCATGGCACAGCAGACCTCTCCTGGCTCGCCCACTGCTCCCCTCAGCAGTGTATTTCAGTCAGTCTGCCTGTTTCTGTCCTCCACTCTGTCTTTGGTGGATGTTCTAACCCCCCGCATCTCTGGCCTGTACCCCAACTCTTGTATGCATAAATAAATATTTAAAAAAATATTTTCCCAAACTAAATAAAACTAGGAAAGTAACTGTGCCCAGAGGCATGAGAATATTAGTTTATAAAAGAGTGGAAATGACCTAACTGTCCATCAGAAGAAGAATGGAGAGTCTGTTCCAAAAGAATTATCACAGAGCAGTTATAATCAATGTACACGAGTAATTCTGAAAAACATAATGTTCATAAAAATGAAATTAAAAATGATAGGTACTATATTTGTGTAGAGATACACATACAGAGAAGATGATCATTCGTGGGAACTAGGTACACCCTATTAGGAAGAATCATTTCCTCTGCAATGGGAAGAAGGGATGAACGGTAAAACTTCCTAATTATCTGTAATGGTTTGCTTTTCTAAGAGCAGAGATGGAATACAAATGTGGTAGAACGCTAACAGCTTTTATATTATTTTCTGTACTTTAATGCACATTTGAAATATTTTACATTATTTATCAAACTTTCTTTTAAGTCAACTCAGTTGTGACATAATTCAAATAAAGTGAATTTACACATTTTAAGTGTATTCTTTGATGAACTTTCACAAATGTATATTCCATTAGACCTTATAACCACCATCCTAAGCCAGATATACATTTCCCTCCCCACTCCCACACTAGAATAGAGCATTCTGAATTTCCTTCAGTCATAGATTAATTTTGCTTTTGTACAATTTCTTCTATCTGACTTCTTTCATGAGGTATACTCTTTTTGAGATTATCTCATGTGATTGTATGCATCAGTGTTTTCTTCCTTTTATGGATATACCTTAATTTATATCTGTGGAAATACTTTAATTTATCTATTTACCTATTGATGGACATTGGATAATTTCCATTTGGGGATCTAATGAATAAAGCTGCTACGGATATTCATATGTTCCTTCATGCACAAATGCTTAATGCTTAAACTTTTTGTGAGTAAACATGTAGTGTCCTTTGTCAGTTTTATGTTTTGTGAATTCATAAAAGTGCAAATAAAGTAATCTATTTTTACTATTAGATTGGCAAGGACTAATAAGACCAGCAGGTTCCAGTTAGTGGGAGAAATGAGTAATTTAATTCACATTTTGTGGTAATTAAAAAAGGCGCAACTTTTCAAAAAGCAATTTGGCAATACAAATTGTAATTTTTAAAAAAGTCATATAATACTAACTCATCATAACTAGGTAGAACAGTTCTTCAGAATTTTTTTCCTACAGAAATATAAAAATTTGCACCAAAAATATGTTCAAGAATGTTTATTATAGCATTGTTTGTCAGGGTAAAAATTTAAAGATGCATAAATGACTTCAACAAGCAAATTATCAGACTTCCATACACTAGAATACATCACAGCCATGAAAACCAATACAGTTGTTACATGTGAACTTACATGCAAAGATATCTAAGGTCAACATTTAAATGATAAAAATAAGTTACAAAATACTATTGAGTATCATTCCACTTTATAAAAACTAGATGAACATAAATGCATATATTGACATATGTGGTATAAACACAAGTGAAAATCT
This sequence comes from Talpa europaea, assembly GCF_964194135.1. Lineage (NCBI taxonomy): Eukaryota > Metazoa > Chordata > Mammalia > Eulipotyphla > Talpidae > Talpa > Talpa europaea. The sequence continues at coordinate 23,725,936 of NC_140081.1, forward strand.
GGACCATTAATTACTATGCTGTTTAAAATGAATGTCCCCTCTGGGGGGTGGAGTTAGAGAGGCCTTCGAATTTCTAAGTCATTCATATTTTTTTAGCAATGAACGCAGCTTGCTTTTTCAATAGAAACAGAAGATTCAAAAGGTAAATAACCAAGCAAAAGAGTCAACTAGAAGCTGACGATCATAAGAAATAACATTTACTAAGCGTCTGCTATATGGCAGACACTGGTCTCAGTGCTTTATATACATCAGTTTATTGAATCCTCACATAATTCTTTGGGGTGTATTTTATTGAGTCTCCCCAATTAGAGATGAAGACATTTAGGTACAGAGAGCAGAAATAACATGCTCAAGGTCAAATAGTAAGAGGTGGAGTCAAATTTTGAACCCATATAACTGGCTACAGAGCTCTATTATCCTCTTTTTTTTTTTTTTAAGAATTAGACACCTGCCAATTGATGAAAAATTAAAAGATGTTAGCAAGGAAAAATATGTTAGAAATTACTTCATACCAATCCCGAGCAAACTAGCTAGACACTGATTACATGTTTTGAGCATAAAGTAAAGATCATGTCCTCTTATTGGTTTTATTGTAAACCAGATACCTGATTGAGGCTTTTAAGGTACATTATCTCTTTAAATACATGTTCAGAAATTTCTAGCTTCAAAATATATCTGCAAACTCACCATGTCTCATTATTTCCAGTATTACCTGCCCGTTCCAAAATCCCATTTGTTTTCACTTGGCTGCCATCACTCTTTCCTTAGTGGTCCCACTTTCACCCTAACAGTAGTCACAACTTGGGGGTCAGAATGATCCATTTAAAGACATGACATACCTTCCCTTTCTCAAGACCCTCCAGTGACTTTTTTACTCACTCAAAATAAAAGGTAAACTTCTAACAAATGACTACCTGACTCCAACTCACTGACCTCCTCTACCCAACCTCCTCAAAACTTCCAGCAAGGAATTATTAAATCGCTTTATGGATGTTAATGATTTGTAAGTAATTCTATTAGCAAATATAGGGCCAGAAATCAAATCTAGTTTTATTTGACATCAATGACTGGATTTCCTATATTACATCATGCTCTAATAAAACAATGATTTTTTAAAATTTTTTTCACAGTAATGTGAATACTACTTTGGCTAGATATAACTTAGACATCCAAATGAGACATTTCCCCTTCTTTGGGAGGTCGCTTAATGTGGCATTGCTGAAGTTGCTCAGAACATGCTTTGTCTGTTCTTTTGGCTGAGACTTTAGAGCTTGGGGTGTGTTCTTGTAAAAAGCCACAGAAGTGAAAATCCTTCATCTTTGCATTTGTATTGCATTTTAGAAAATATATTTGTTTTGAAGAATAACTTAAAACTTAAATAGATGAGAACTACCAATGATTTTCAAGATGGAAACTACCCTTTGTTGTGAGTGTGGAGTGGACTTCAAACTTCTTAGATCACATATTCTCTGTCATTACCCACTAGAAACCGAATAAACGCGAGCTCACTGCTGCTCCCATACAAAGCAATGTTCCTGGGTCCATATCTAGCACTTGAAACTATAAGTTGATGCACAAAATGAGTGAGAAAACTGAGGAATGAGGCCCAGAAAAAATAAAGGCAGAGATGAAGGCAAGCTACCCAGCAGAAGCAATACACTTGGACCTACATATTTCCATGCATGTGTTACTTTACTTAATATTTTGTACAGTATAAAGTACACACAAAAAGTAGATGAGATTTAAAAAGAAAGATAATTAAAAGTTCTAATATTTGTTTTGCTCCACTGAGATGGATTGTGTGTCTTGGGGGACACGCACCTCAATTAAGAAAATAGGCTGGCATGGTGTGGAATTCTGGCTATATTGCTGAATACCTGAGTTATCTGGCCAAGCTGTTTACTCTTTGCTTCTGATCCTTGATCTGTTAAATCAGGATAATAACTCCTAATTTGCAGGATTGTTGTGCAGTTTAAATGAGATGTTGTGTACAAAACCTGTAGTGCCTGACTTTCAGTAAGCTCTTTACAAATTATTTGCTTTCCCTCATGATTTTAATCCCCATTATTTGTGTTTTAAATTTTTCATTGCTTTGTACATAGTGCTGTAATGAAGCTAGAGGCGGCCCTGCAGTTAGACTTGGTGCATCTAGATGGAGCCAGATTAATAGCTTTTTCATGCTGCATCATTCCAAACATGGAGCAGATGTGTCTCTCTGCCTGCGAAGGAAACTGTGGAGGAGATATTTGGAAGAACCCATGTGCATTTGACTTTGTGTAAAACACTACAGGAATTGGGAGTGAGGGAGGGAGGGAGGGGAGACAGGAGGAAGGACCTAATGATCATCCAGACACTTAAGAAATGAATGACTTGACTGTTCAGCAATTGCATGTCTGGGAACAGAATTTTCCTTTTACATTAGCTGGTAGCCAAAGTCTTTTATGATTGGACTCAGGCTTGAGGGCTCTCTAAGGGCCTCTGGGCTACTTTCAATCTCATTTCTTTTTTTTTTTTAAGATTTATTTATTATGCATAGAAGAGCCCGGGTACAGGCCAGAGGTGTGGGGGGCGGTGGTGAGAGGATTCACCAGAGACAGAGTGGGGAGCAGAACACGCAGATCGACCAAAACACACTGCTGAGGGGAGCAGTGGGTGAGTCAGGAGAGGTCTGCAGCACCATGTGGGTAGCTCCCTGGCTGGCTGGGGAGCAGAGGCTGCAGACAGCTTCACAGGCTGCGTCTTAACCCTTGCGCCACCCGGGAGGCCCTTAATCTCATTTCTTACTGTTCACAGAAAGGTTCACCTTTGGTCTCAACTCTGGGCTTCTGTTCCTTCTTTCTCTTCTTGTTAAAATGTGACGTCTGTTGGCATTCTTTGGCACAAATTTAACCAGCAAATGAATGTACTTGAAGGCATATCAGTCAGGTTAGGATAATCTGAGTAGGGTTTATTTACAAAGGAACTAATTTCAAAGAGCTATAAGTTGGGGGGTCGTGGCAATCACAAGGATCCAGGGCTAACAGCAGAGATGTTACTATGCCTTATCCCAAAAGAGATGAAGATTTGGAGAATTGATTAGAACTTAGAAGGAAGGAGTTGTGTAGAGTAGGCCAACTTGAGGGAAACAGCCAACCCAAGGGGACCTCATGGGAAAAAATGACAAGCATTCTGACTTTACTCTGCTCCCTCCCTCCATTCTCCAGCTGGGATTCCAATGGCCAAATCCAACCAGAAGCTAAAGCTATAGGAACTTATTGATGTCACATATGCAAATCAGTTTTGCAGGAAATATCTAGAGCTTGGGGCTATCAACCAGTGCACAGAATTAGTGGAAAGATTGGGGAATTAGGCTCTGAAAAAGCAGGCAGAGATCAGGAAGCCTACCCAGCAGGAGCAATCTGGCTAGGACACCCCCACTGGAAACAGCCAATGTTTTCACCACACTTCTAAGTTCATTCTCCTTCTTAGTCACATTTTCAAGAACAAAGTCCTGGGTAGAGCAGCCAATTGGCTGAGGCTAGTTCACCTGATAGTTCACCTTCTTTGCTAAAGGGTGAGAACAGGACATTTTACTTCCCTTGGTTACCCAGGTGCTGTCTTTTTTTTTTTTTTTTTTTTTAAGACTCACACATTTTGGGATTTCTAGATATTAGGAAAGAACTCAAAGCCAAGAGCTCTCTGTTTTCTCTAAAAACAAAACAAAACAAAACTGTAAATCTCTATTAACAAAAGCCCTCTTAAATCTCCTTTATTAATCTACACAGTAAGTCTATCAAACAAGAGCAGAGAGATTTGTTTATTTCTAGTTTTCTGTTTTCTCTCGTTTCCTTCTTTCTCCCATTTTCTGATCTTAGGAAGATGCATTTCTCTCTCTAGATTTTTTTTTTAGATTTATTTATACAAGAACTGGGGTATAGGCCAGATGTGCGGGAGGGTGAGAGGATTCACCAGAGACAGAGCAGGGAGCAGAACAGGCAGACTGACTGAAACACACTGATGAGGGGAGCAGCGTGTGAGACAGGAGAGGTCTCCAAGCCATGTGGGACCCTTGCTGGCCAGCAGGGATCAAACCCGCGCTCCAGAGGCTGTGGACAGCTTCACAGCGCTGCGCTCAACCGCCTGCACCTCCAGGGGAGGCCAGTCTCTCTCTAGATCTTTATAGAAGAAAGCAGGACCAAAATCCTCACATCTAATCAGGGGTGCAGATGCTTCTTCCCTAATACAGTCAATCCTCATTTAACATCATCACTAGGTTCTTGGAAATTGTGATTTTATAGAAAACAACAAATAATGAAACTGGGTCCTTGAATAACATCATCAACGTTACCAGGGAATTTTTTCTCCTGAATGATATAACAAAGCAACATTGAATGAAATGACATTATTTGAGGATCTCTTGAATTGTTGGACCCAGACTAATCCAAAATTACAGTTCTCATCCTTGATCAAGCATCTTTATTTATACTCTATTCCCATAAAGTCTTCCCAGAGATTTTTAAATAGATACTAGAAATCTAGGAATACTTTGGCTTTTCACTTTGTCATTACCACTCTCGTCAGGTTCATGTGGAAATCTAACAACCTTGGTAATTGGTGGGGAATGAGGAGGATGAAGAGAATTGATTTCATCTTGCCAGGCCACTCCCTCATATAAAAGAGCATCTTCAACCAATGGAAGAACAGTTTCATCACACAAGCTAGGATCTGGAGAGGAATGTTCCCGAAAGGGGAGGGATATATGGAATCAGGGAAGATTGGGATAGGATGTTCTTGCTGAAGTGCACAGCCTCTGCCCCACCTAGTCACCATGGTAATACCATGCTGGATCATGTACCAATGATATCATTTTACTGAGGGTGGAGAATGGCATGGGTAGGGTAAATGGTTTTCAGGCTTTTCTGCCCTCCCACCATTAGGATTGTACTGCCTGATGGGGTACCTGCAGTTGTTACTTTGTTGCAAACTGTCTTATTTACTTCTGTGGGCCATGGGAGGAGTATTAAGATATAATCACCAAGAGAAGCAGTAGCAGGAGAGAAGCAGGAGAGAGAAGGAGAGAGAGAAGCTAGAGAAGCCCACAGAGAAGACATGCTGGGAGCCTGAAGGCCTGCTGGCCTCCCCCACCCCTGGTTGTTGCTCTATATGTAACAGCTCAACAAAAGCCTGAGAAACCCACTGAGGGCTCCAGGACTCCTCCTTTACCCATCTGCTGGATCATAGATAACCTGCCCAGTGCCCATCCTGCCCCTACAGCATGGAAAGTTTTATACTAACACTACAGTAAGACTCGTACAATGAGAACTACAGTTGATGGCTGGCAGTGAAAATCCGCCTTTTCTGTTAATCAGTAATGGAAAGAGCTAGAATTCCAGAAGCTATATCTATTTGTCACTCTTGCATTTGCTTTCTCTCTCTTTCTCCCTCCTTTACCTGATTTGGAGAAAGACACTATTCCCCCTGTTCCTCTGGAGGAAAGAGTTGGGCTCAGTTATAAGGACCTGTCTATATCTAACTACAGTCTCATATCTCTTTTTTTAATTTAAATTTTATTTTTATATTCCCCATACAATTACAACCACCTTATTTTGACCCCAAGCCCTGCTTTCCCCACCCCCCACCCCCCATAGAGTGTCTCCGGTTCATAGTTGTTTGTTGATTTTGATATTTTCTTTCTTATGGTTATTCTTTTTCCTGGTCCCTTATTTAAGTTTTCTAGATTCCTGCTATGAGTGAGACCATGCGGTATTTTTCTTTTTCTTTCTGGCTTATTTCGCTGAGCATGATCCCTTCCAGCACCATCCATGTTGCTGCAAATTGCATGTGTTTATCTTTTTTGAATGCTGAGTAATATTCCATGGTGCATATGTACCACAACTTCTTGATCCAGTCATCTATTTTTGGGCATTTGGGTTGCAAATCAAAACTACCATGAGATACCATCTTACACCAATGAGAATGGCACATATTAAACAATCTAGCAACAACAAATGTTGGCGAGGATGTGGAGAAAAAGGAACTCTCTTGCACTGCTGGTGGGAATGCAAACTGGTCCAACCACTATGGAGAGCTGTGTGGAGATTTCTTGACCTACTAAACATAGTCTCATATCTCTTAAGAATCTATTAAAGGAGGTAGTATACTTATGTTAAAAGTTTAGTCTATGTAGAGCCTAAGATCTTTCCCTTTAGCGAGTCTTCTAAAATGAATACTTTTGATTCAATTTCACATTGAATATGAAACTTCTACATTTGTAAGCAAGTCGTAATATTTATGCAATTCCTCATATAATATTAGATATTGAAGCATTTTAACCTTACTTGCCTTTTGACATTTCGTGTTAATTTTAGTTGTTCACTCAGTACCCACCCACCCCCCAAAGTTAAAGTGCATATAAATAATCCAGGGAATCCTTTGGGAGAATGGTAATAAAAGAAGTTAATATTCCAGAAGGCCTTAGGGTCTTATCAAGGTTGATGCATCAGTTTTACTTTAAATCTCTTATCTATCTAATTATTTCACTACTTTGATTAAATGAAGCTAAAATTGGTATTGATGAAAAGAGAAAGCACAATCAAAGAAGCAGATAAGCAAATAATTGAAGGCAAATAACTTTTAATTACATTCACTTAATAAAGTTAAGGGATAGTGTCAGGTGCCAACATTACTTTGCCAAATCAAAGGACAGTGTCAGGATGAAAAAGAAAATAGCACAGAACGTTCTGAAAATTGTGGTGAATTACAAGATTGTTAAATGCTTTTACATGAATTTGCTTCCAAAACAAACCTGAGTCTTGGATCTCAAATATGTTCAGACCCTCTAATGGAAACTGAGTTCTTTTCTTCCTTTACATATGTCTTAATCATTTGTCCAAGCCTGCTAAAGTTCCCAGGCTTCCTAAACACAAAGAAATAGTTGCGTTTTCAAGTCTGGCAGTTATACTTGGAGAGTTTAAAATGTCCTATTTGGAATTATAATAGGAAAACTAGCAAATAGCTCTCACTTTAAGTTGATTAAATAGTTTCTTCTAAATTCAATACTTTGTTTTGAATGTGTTTACACTTTGCCCTCTACCTAACCCGAGGTTATCTGGATTCTTTTTTCTCTCTGCCCAGCGTCCTGCAGCTGTGACGCATGGTGTATAAAACAAACACCTGGTAGCGATCTACAACTGATAGATGCAGCAGAGATGTGAACAGCAGGCGCATGGCAGAAAAAGAGTTTAAGGGTGAGGGACGAGTCGGTGACATCACTAGAAACTGAAGGTGATCCTGATGTGTTATTCTCATACAGATTTTGCAAAATGTATTGCTGATGTCTGCAAAGTCATTTTGCTTTCAACTGATTAGTGACACCTATTTTCGAAAATGACGGGATTGTTTTTATGTCCCTTGTGGCTTTGAACAAAGAGGCTATAATTGTAAATTTTAACTGGCAAAAAGTGTAGTAGCCATGGGAGCAAAGCGGTTTTATGATCCATTTTTATTATGCTATTTTATTATACTGGAAAGCTATCATGACTCTTGGCATCATTTGTAGAGTCCTTTGTATTTTCAAAGCGCTTAACAATCATTAATTACTTTATCTCGTCTTCATCTCAAATGGGACAGGTTGGTTAGCACTGCAGGGATACAGAAGGAAAATATTGCCAACATGAGATTAAAAACTTGAAAAATTGGGCAGGTGAAGGACTGAGGGAGAACAGAGTTCCTGGTTTTCCCATCATTTAGGGGAAAAAGGAAAAGAAAGAAGAGAACATATCAGAGGTCCTTACTGAGAAACGTTCTTTTTTTTGTTCCTTCTTTTTGATTAGTTTAGAAAACAAGGGTGAAAAAAGCAGGGCACGTCAACACGTTTATTTTTCGGAAAGTAACTATAACAGGCCAACAACTGGGATGCGGTGGGGGTGCTCACCACACATAATGAGGATATTAACTAGTAAAAGCTAGCTTATTGAAGACTGAGCATTTCAATAAATTTATTGAACACTGCATTTATCGAACACTGAGGCAGGGATTGTGACCACAATCTTCATCTTCACAGCAAAGCCATGAGACCTGCTGTTAGCATCACCAGTTAAAAAAGGAGGAAGCAGGCTAAGAGAGGCTGAGTCATTTATTCACAATAAATATCTCGCCAACTCCTACAGACTCCTAAATTCTTGGATTAATTCTCCTTTTACTGCTTCCCCGGTGACTTTTATATTCCCTTCCTTAATGGTAATATACTGGGTAAGAATGAAGCATGATCTGGGAATCCATGACCTCCTGGGTTTTCCCAAAGCAAAGATGCTGAACTCCGGTTGAAGAATTCTGACAGACGTAATCAGCAATGGTGAGTGCCGAATTCTCATGACTTAGGATCCAAATAGTCAACAAAGCTCCAGGAAAAGTGTTTGCTTTCTCTTGCTTTAGAGACAAGATTCCTACTGTCTTATCTTCTGGAACCTGGCTAGGTTCCCCTCTTTAGAGGCTACAGAATTGTTACCAGAGCAGCAGCCTTATGAGAAGAAGATTGTGTTTAACTAGCAGCTTAAGATGAGGGCAGAACCCTTGCATAGCAGATGTAGCCTAACAAAACAATCATCGGACTTTCTAAGTAGTGTCTGGAGAAAGGCACTGATTGACTGCAGCAATGATTGTAGGTTTCACCAAAAACTAGAAATGGGCAGGAAAGGCATCATTCTCCAAGCACTGATTTTTGAGGACAAATAGGACATGTGTTTTGGGCTCAATTTGAAAATATTGCCATGGAACTTATTACTGGGACAGTGCTACCAGACCAAGCCCTGGGCAGAGGGAAGCGATATCAATAGCCTAATGGGGTCTCCCATATCACAGACTCTAGACGTGTCTGGCAGTTGTAGGGAGCATCAGGGATGATTGTTGAGACACTGATGAACTTTGAACCCATGTGATTTCCCTGTTTGGTTAATGCCTGATAGCCTTTGGTCTGCTAATAAATCTTCTTTATGCACAGCCTGACCTCTGTGCTTGCAAGGGGAGGAACTGGAGTCAGCCTATGGGGGAAGAGATGGCTCTAGGATTCTGGGTGGGAGCTCGAGCAAATAAAAGGGCACTCATGAAAGATAACCTCACCCTTTGCATCTCACGTGCCTCTGACACAATGTTGAATTATTAACCGTATTTATTTACCCTTTTTCTACCTCATATATTGTGTGTGCATTGTCTAAACTCATCTTCCAATGCTGAAATTCACTAGATCACAAAAGCAAAAGCACACAAAGTGCAAAAGCTTGAGATTTTTGTCCTCATCTGAGCTCTGAAAAACTCCAGGTTCTGCTTAAAGTCAACAATTGCTAAGGTAAATAACAGGAGAATGACTTCAATGGAAATGCAATTTATATTATGAGAAAAGAGAGATTACACTTAAATTTAATGATGAGCAGTTTACACTCTGATTCCGAATTTTGGTCTTCATGTAGGGCCCTTTCTACCTTTTGACATGCTTCAGATGAAAAGGGGCAGAGAGGGGATCAGAGATAATCTTCACTGATTTCACAACCTCCCTTAGGGCCTGCCTATTTGAACAAATACTTAGTGGTGATGTAGCAAGAAAACACCCCTGAATCAATATTTTGACAAAGTCCCATTACCATCTGTTAATTAAAAAGTAATTTTCAAATTTTCTGTAAAACAGGAGCTCTGTGGGTGACAATATACATGTGGAGAAAAATAAAAGTAGCCAGCTGATAGGTGATTTGCTTTACTATCATAATTCTAATTTATTTCCCATGCAGATCCAAGGCACAAAGGAATGCATTCTTACAGCAGGACACCGATTTGTAGTTTGTGAAGCATTCCAGGGACATTAACACAAAAGGATATTTTTTCAATTCTTCAGCAAGTTGGATATGATCTGGGACATAAATGGCTTAAGAATACGGAAATTCTATATCCATATGCCAAAAAGAAAAACAAAAACCCACCACCAAACCCGCAAGCCAAACATCCTAGACAAAAGTTAACTCAAAATGGATCATAGACCTAACTGAAACTTGTAGAGGCTATAAAACTTGTGGGACAACACAGGAGAAAACCTTTGTGACCTTGGATTAGGCAAAGACTTCATAGATACAGGATTAATGGTGTGATTCATTAGAAAAAAAAGGAGAATCGAACTTGATCAAAAGTAAAAACTTTTGCTCTGAAAAAGACACTAATAAGAGAATGAAAATACAAGGTTACATTGGGAGAAAATATTCATGTTTTACATATTCAATAAATGTCTTGCATCCAGAAGATGTGGTATATGCACACAATGGAATACTATTCAACAATCAAAAAAGATAAACTCATGCCATTTGCAGCAACATGGAGGGAGCTGGAAGGGATTATGCTAAGCAAAGTAAGTTGGAAGAAAAAAGAAAAGTATCTTAGAAGGGGAATATAGGGAGACCAAACAAAGGATCAGAAAAAAGACAAAATTTGTAGGCAGACCATAGATCTGAGGCATACAGCAGGGGAGGTGGAGGTAGAGGTGTCAAAACAGGGGAGGGAAGAATACAAGAGAATATAGTAATGGTTCATGAGTGCTGTGGTGGTGGGAGAATTATGAACACTTCATCTGTTGTTCAGTGTATACAAATAAGCAACAATGTAAGAAAATTAAAACAAAAATAAAACTCTTACATCCAGAATATATAAAGAACTCCCCAAACTAAACAATAAGAAAACAAACAAGTCAATTAAAACATAAAGTCAACAAATATTTTTTGCAGGGGCTTCATTAAAGAAGATATATGGATGGCAAATAAGCATATGGAAAGATGCTCAACAACAGTTGCTTTTAGGGAAATGCATATTAAAAACCATAATCAGAAACATCTACATACCTATCTGGATGCCAATAATGATAAATTCTGACAATAACAAGTGTGGACAAGGATATAGAGCAACTGGAGCTCTCATGCATTACCAATGGGACTGCAAAATTTTACAGCCACTCCGAAAAATATCTTGGCAGTTTATTTAAAAGTTAAACAGACTCCTTACACTCCATCTATCTACACCTAAATATTTACCCTAGACGAATAAAACTTATGTTTACACAAATGTTTATGGTAGCTCTACTTCTCAGTTCCCCAAACAAAAAGCAAAGCAAATGTGCTCATGTGCTAGGGCTCACGCGTTCTCTCTCTCTCTCTCTCTCTCCCCTTGAGGTTGGCTGATATCACAACTCAATGATGTCATAAATTACCAGGACTCCTTCCTTCTTCCACTCTGCCAAACCATAACTTCATTCTAAGGCTGCTTTTCCTCATAGTCACAAGAAGGCTACTGGTCTCAGATGGGGGAATCTGTTTACTTATTTATTTGTATCCAGTGGAAGATATATCACCAGCAGCAATCCCACAGAGCTTATACCTGAAGTCTGTACTGCTTGAAAATGCTGTGGTTTCTTAGGATCTTGAAGATTCAAGACAATTATAAAAATAGTATTTATGAAATAGTAACTCTCTGAAATGAAGCGAGCTTATTACTACAGTACCAGTCATTCTTATTTGTACAGAACTCAAATTTGTAATAGATCTTTGGCAATAGCTGTGTGGAGGCTCTTAAATACTGTGTCTTATGCTTGATTAGCATGTTAAAGCTTTCAAGCAGTATAAGTGCTCATTTTATAAAACCTTTCATTGAACCGATGAGGACTCTGAGGGTCTTAGAGGAGTCAAAGCACATGGTCAAATTTCAAATTCACCATCAGTTAGTGACCCAGTAAGAGGTCACATCTTCAACATCCTTCCCATAATTCTTCTTTTAAAAATATTCATTTATTGGGCCTCCCCGGTGGCGCAGCGGTTGAGCGCTGGGTTGCAAAGCTGCCCGCGGCCTCCGCAGCGCCGGTTCAATCCCCGGCTGCTCCCCGGCCACCAGAGGAGGGTCCCACATGGCGCAGCTGCAGCCCGCTGCTCCCCTCAGCAGTGTACTTCGCTTCTGCCTGCTCTGCTCCTCGCTCTGGTGAACTCTCTCACCCTCCCGCGCTTCTGACTGTACCCAGTGCATGTATAAACAAGCAAACAAACAAACAAATAAATAAATAAATAAAAATATTCATTTATTTATGCATACAAGAACTGGGGCATAGGCCAGAGATGCGGGGGCTGAGGACCCACCAGAGACAGAGTGGGGAACAGAACAGGCAGATTGACTGAAATACACTGCTGAGAGGAGGAGCGGTCAAGTCAGGAGAGGTCTGCTGCCCCATGTGGGTAGCTCCCTGGCTGGGGATCGAACTTGTGCTTCAGTGGCTGCAGATAGCTTCATAGGTTGCGTCTTAACCCCTTTGCACCACCAGGGAGGCCCAGTCCCATAATTCTTTACATCACACTGATTCCCTCTTCAGTACTTAGATTTCACCAGGGAAGCACAGTAGTGATTTCAAAGATATTTTGCAAGTTCATACTTGTAAACTTAAAGTGTCAAGAAATTAACATTCTTTATATCCTCAAAGATAACATTTGGCTATTTGGAATTTTAGACTGAAATGTGATGAGATAAACTTGAGATCCTAGAGTCTCATTAACGTGTTCATCTTCCATCAACATCCAATCAATTGTTCTGATAGGTGGATTCTAATCCCAAGCTCCTCTTGCATCCATCCCTGGTGTTCTATTTCCACAGCCCAGATATATGCTCAGGCCCTTGCTATAACACATTCACCTGTCTTTTTGCCTCCATTTTCTTCCTACTGCACTTCCCACAAAATGGGACTGGATTAATATTTTTGAACAAATTGCAGGCAATGATACACATCCCTTTGTCTTCCCCAGCTCTATTCATTTTCCTTTGACTATAAAGTCTTAGCTCTATAATCTGACTTTCAGGGTCCTCAACAATCTGGCTCCAAATTTTCCTTTCCAAATCTTGAGAGAATCCTTTCTGAGTGGGAGTTGCAAGCAACAGTGTACTGAGGCAGCTTGTAATGACTTACAAGATTCATTCTTACACCTCAGACTCCTCTCTTCCCAAATCTGTGTTTAATGATGTCATTTTGGTAGCTGGAAGTTGGTCATGGTGGAAATATTTACTCCACACAAATCAGCCAATGCCACAAATCTAGGCTTTATTCTTTTTTTTTTTGTGTGTGAAAGAGCTGGTTATTAAATGTTTATGAGCACACCATCAGTTGCAGGGTAACCAGGATTTAATCTGAAAGTGACGGTTTGGTGTGGTATGAGGGACAAAGGTATTAACATCAAAAACTCAAGTACCTATCAGAGATAAGAGAGTCTGGGAGAGGAGAACAAAAGGCAGAGCATTGAAAAATTCTTGAGGTGGTAGACAGGGGTAATGGTGAGTTCCCACAGAAGCAGACATTGAAAACGGGATTTAGGTTCAAGTGGCTTATGGGAGAGATGAGCTCAGATAGGATTGATAGGGGAGTGAAGGAAGAGAGACTGTGAAGAACAGGCAGCTAATACAAGATGCATCAGTGAGCAGGCTGCTGCTGTGGGCAGATGAATCTCAGTGCCACTGGGGGAGTGCGTACAGCTCGCCTCATGGTTGCCCACCCAGGAGTGAGGAGCACCGAGAGTCTATCCTCGGGCAGACAGCTGTGGGAGCTTGCATTAAGAACTGGCAGGCACGTAGGGAAAGACTGAATGCCCAGTGGATGCGGACAGGACGTGGACACTCATGGTTTTCTGTCTTTCACAGGGTGCTTGGTGATGGTGGAGCTTCATTTAAATGGTCAATGATTGGGTGGATCCACCTGGCCAACTGTGAATCATTGTTGTTCCCACGCCCTCTTTGTTCCTTCCTTTGGTTCTGCTCATAGCTTCCTTCCTTTGATGAAATATCCTTTTTTTTTAGCTCCCCTCAGTTTTGACAATTTCCTAATTCATCTCAAATTATCAAGGATCAGTACCACCTCTCAGGAACTCCATCTAGTTCCCTCCTGCTGTGTGGAAGTTGGATGATGGTAAGCCAAGTCCGAGGCACGATGGGACCTGAAGTAAGAGGTCAGGGAACAAGCCCCTCAGCCTTGGTTAGGATGTGCTGAGTCACAGACAGAAGACGTGTTCTGGAGTCATTCCAAATGGTGAACTCCATGTGGGAAGGGATCATCATCCCTGTTGATGATCAATCTCTCCCTCAAAGACCACCTAGCACAAGGACCTGACAAATGGTGGCTACACAATTGTTGGTGGTGGCAGAGAAAAATGAGTGCATGGAGGGCTGGGTGAGCAAAAGGAACTACACAGGGAGCTAAACCAGGCAGTGAAGCAGAATTCGAGGCATCATGAAATCAGTCAATAAGGGAACCTGGATGAACTCCAAGGATGAGCATCAAAAGCCTATTGGGTCTTTCCACATGAGACACACGTGTCGGTGGTCATAGCTTGTCTTTTGAGGTTGAGTGAAATTGCCAGTAACTGCAATCCCACGTAAAGTGTGGCTCTTTTCTTTCAATCTTTTCAGGGGCTATGAGTGGCTTCAGTTTTTCTTAGTCGCCTCTGGGAGACTGAAATACTATCTCCATAGAAATAAGAGGGCTTAGGAGTTGCTCTGGTATCTCAGAAGTGCTGCCCATCTTCTCTACCACAAAACTGTAGACACGTCTTGATTTCTCCCCAAGCATTGCGGAATCCAGGTTTTCTGTGTAGGTAGCACACTGAAGGCATAGGGTGAAGACCTGGGCTTTACAGTAACATGCATTTGAACCACTTCTTCCTCAGTCTCCCTGCAAAAAGTTTCCTTCCTTTACCCTGTATTACATAAAGCAATTTGGCTCTCTGAAACCTATCCAATGACTAGCCCATTTTACCTTTTCAAAGATGCCTTATGGTCTTTTCAATCAAAGCAACCATCTTTTCTCCTACTTGAAGCTCTCCCTCTATATCTTCTCATCACTGTGTCTTTGCAAACAATTGCCTCTGCCTGGAATATTCTTTCCAGAACAGAAGATTTGGCAGAAGTCTCGAAATTTGCCTTTCCTTCACTACCCCACATCATTCTCTGTAAGTAGAAGGAAATAGAGTCAGGATTAATTTCCCACTGGCAGTAATTATAACATCATAATTGCCATAGTTAACTTTATTTATTTTTTTTTTAGAGGCATGTTTTATTTTATTTATTTATTTGTTTGTTTGTTTTGTTTATACATGCACTGGGTAGGGTACAGTCAGAAGCGCGGGAGGGTGAGAGAATTCACTAGAGCCAGAGCGGGGAGCAGAGCAGGCAGAAGGACTGAAGTACACTGCTAGGGGAGCAGCGGGCGGCAGGAGAGGTCTGCGCGCCATGTGGGACCCTCCTCTGGCGGCCGGGGAGCAGCCGGGAATCGACCTGGCGCTGCAGAGGCTGCGCACAGGTTCGCAACCCAGCGCTCAACCGCTGCGCCACCGGGGAGGCCCCGCCATAGTTAACTTTAATTTTTTAACTTATTATTTTAATTTTTATTGAAGTATTATTGTTTTACATGCCTGCTAGTGTTTTGACAGTATGGGAATTCCACCCCCCTCTATAGTTGACATTTTTTTTTTTTTTTATTCCATGAACTTCTAGTAAGTGTTTAGCTGGGCTTGCTAAAGTCATGCAGCCCCATCCCCTTCCACTACCCCTCACCTCCCACCCTTCCCAATTTAGAGCACTCCCCTCCCCTTGGATAAGGTAGAACTTTATCTGCACCTGTCCTATAGGCTTGTGCAATGGATATTTACTTACAAATCTTCACACCCTTACTGAACTATACACCCTGCATCTTCCTTCCCTAACATTGCAGCCTAGCACAGCATCTCACACAGAACAGACTAAGAAAATCTTTGGTTTATAAAGATGGATGGATGGATGACTGGGAGGCTTTAGACAGCCGTGAGTGATCTGGAAAGGCTGCCCGGGAGGGAGCATTTGGACCCCCACCCCCTCCGGCCCCATCCCCGCTTCTGATTGGGGTTTCCTGCTTGAATTACTAGGCAACTCTAGATTTATTCAAGACCTACTATGTACAAGGACTGAGCTCTAGGACTGAAGCTTTTTACTATACTTCTGCCCTACTCCAGCTTCTTGTCACCACAGTAGCTGCGAGGGTACCTCTTTCCATTCATTTTGTGGAAAGACTGAGACTTAGAGGTAAGAAAGTGATATTACTGGAAACAGGACTGTCACGTCTGCATCAGGGGTTTTGCACTGCCAATTCATATTTTCTGAGTGAGTTATTTCTATGTACCTTCCCAGCAGCCAGCACTGCAGTGCCTTGCATATATTATACGCTCAATGAATACTTGTCAATTGATTTTGCACAAGTATGTGACAGCATAAATATATTATGAAAAATGAGCAGTACGGACACCAAAAGTGTCAGAATTCCTTCTTTTAAAAAAAATTGCATAGTGGTGGGGCTTGGCTTAAAGTTCAAATGCTCCTGTACCCTGCCCTGCGGTATCTCTATCCACAGGAATTTGATAAGGTAGGCAAAGGGTGATATTACCTTTGCTCCCTCACTGCAATCGAAAGCATTCTTAGCTTTACAGTGGACCCCACTGGCTACCTTGCCGAGGCATTTTCAAGAGCGTAGAATCACCTTTTCACTATCCAAAGAAGATGCTGTTTAATTTGAGGGTCCTGTTGAACAATGCAGCTCTTAGAAATGGTCAGCATTTCGTGGTTCGAAATTTTCGGTAAGTGACGGCCAGAGACTTGAGTCTGATTTAGGAACCGTAGTGATAAATGAAATTCAATTGTGCAGATGCAGGCAGCCTGCAAAGGCCTCTTTCTGCAGAGTGTAATGCCGGGCTCGACCCTTATTTGAGACAGCTGCCTCTAATTCCAGCTGAGCTTTCATTTCTCAGCCCTCTGTAATCAGGTTTTCTTGTGCTCTTGGGAAGGGAGGGGGCTGCTAACCTCGGCAGGTAGAACAGACTAAATGTTCTTGACATCTTCCCTTGGTGTGTATTCTAAATGAGCAACTGGCTGAAGGAAATTAGAGGAACTAATTTACACAGGACCTTCAGTTTGTGTTTGTGTTTGCTTGAAAACAATTTATCACTTTCTGGGGTGTGGGGATGAATCAGTACTTTAAAAGTAGCAACTGGATAAATATCTACAGAGTTGCTGCAAAGAAGCCTTCTATGTGATGAGGATAATGATTTTTTAAAAATAAAATCCAAATTTGAAATCTATCACTGAAATTCTTGGTAGCATGTGCAAAGGAGTCTGTTTCCAGTGAATTCATCATAAAGGCTGCATCCTGTTTAGTCATTGAGCATGTGTGGGTAGGTGGTGGGGCATGCATTTGTGGGGAAGGGGGTAGGGGAGGTAAGTTAGCAGGGTAAGCAAGGCCATCAAATGCAGCCATTGCAGTCAGAAAGTTTCCAGAAGAGCTAGAATATGTTAACAATCATAATTTTTTGAGAACCTCCTTACAAACTAAACCACCCTCCGAACATCTCTGACTTCCTAAAGCAAGAAACTTCTAGTCTGAAGTTTTTTCCCACTGTTAGCAAGTGGGTCTGCAATAGTGGTCTTGGGCACCCCCTTTTTTGGACCACCTCACTGCCCCAAGCTCTCTGAAGTCCATCATTTGTACCACTTCTTTGGCAAATATAAGACTGTCAGAAGTTAGCATGGCATTGTAAATGATTTTGAAGGTTAAGCCCATATTAGACCTACCTGGGATCTCAGAGTAGTGGCTTCTTTTTGTAGATTAGGTAAATGAGGTACAGAGAGATTGTGGGGTTTACCAATGAGTGCCAGAGCTAGATCACACAACCCAAGACTTGGGAGGAAAACCTCAGGTTTTGGAGTCTAAATAACTAGGTGCAAAACCTGGTATCACCCCTTGCTGGCTAGATGACCTTGAGCAAGTCACTATGCTTTTCTATGATGTTGCTTAGTCTATAAAGTGGGAAAAAGAATACCCGCTCTGCCTACCTCACAGAGCGGTTCAATCATTTGTTTGATAAATATTTATCAAACACCTACTGTATGCCACACCTATGCAAGGTGTTGAAGATATAGATAGTGGTAAATAAAGTAAATTAAGATATTTCATTCCAGACACATGAAGTCACAGTCTAGTGATAATCAGTGAGATAATGTGTGTGGAAACTGTAAAGTGACAGATGAATGTTCATTATTTTATTATTCCATCCCACTGAGTTACATTAATGTGTAATGAAATTTTATTCCATAGTTTTAAACAAAGAATTATCATTGAGCTGAAAATAATCAACTGAATGAATAACTTAAAGCTCGGAACTTATACTCTCGCTTGAAAATTACAGGGCTGATTGATTTTTTTTATATATAATTGCTACAGGTTAAATTTTTACAAGCAAAATTACTTATAAATATTTAGGCTTTTTGCTATTTACTGATATTCTATTGTCTATTTCCAGTAACTAGACTATAATTCTCAAAACCCTGGCTAGTTCTCTCTTACCGTGATTGGAAACTCAGACAAAGGCATGGCTAATGCAGCCCAAATCCATACCCACTATTTAAAAAGGTGAAAGCCTCGAGTCACCCACATTATTAGAAACTTAATAGTGTATGTGAGTCTCTATGAAAAATAGGGTAGCATGGAAATGGTGAAATTCTCATGTGGCATGGGTACACTATCTTCCAGCTAGATGAATTCCAAATTGCTGGTCTCCAAGAAGACCTCCAGCCCTAAAAGACCCCTCAACAACAGAGAAAAGCTCCCTGTCAACTCTGCCTCTAGTGTAATTTTGACTTTGATTTCCAGTCTTCCACAGAGATTCAAGGTTTTACCCCCATCTCTCTTGGGAAAGGTTCAGGGCCCTTGTTACAAAACAAACCATGTGAGTTTACCACTAGAGAATAACAGGAAATAACGTGGCCATAATTTGGCAATGCCACAAAACAGGGGTTGTGGTTTTGAAGGGAGCAGCCATATTGCATTGGGCATGATAAAATAACAGCTTAAGTGAGGCTGAAACCATTGGTGCAGGCCCCCGGATCAATCAATTCTAGTCAATTATATACATGTATGTGTGTATGTATGTGTGTATGTATACACATCCTCCCCCACCCACATAGTCAATAGGCTCAGACACCAAGGCTGCTGAAATCACCCAATCCCCAGACTTTTCATCTCTCAAACAAGGCTGTAGAGTTTGACTGTGTTTGGATAACAGTGTCCTATGATTTGTTGCCTATTAGGGAAACCACTTATAGCTTTTAAAGAAACCACTGAAAAATCTCTGTCTTTATCAGAGAAGACCAATTTATAAGTGCAGTTCAATTTCATCTCACAAATAGGAATTTCTTCAGAGAATATTGAACGAAGCCACCCAATTCTGTGGAGGTTATGGATTGGAGCCGAGGTGACTGGAGTGTAGGTATTCATTCCAGACTTCTCTGAGGGCTTACATAACTCATTCAGTTCCTTTCATCCCCCACACATGCCCATCTAGCCACGTGTAGACACACAGAGGAAGGGAAGGCAGGCCTTCCACACTCTTGTGTAGAGGAGAACACACAACCTGTTCAGATTATTCATATTTTCTGTCACAATTTAACATGAGTGCCTTACTAAGGACATATTTCTTGACACCAGAAAAGTACACAGGGCATGAGACCAGGAATGGAATGGGTCATAATATTTCCTTGGCCAATCATAGAATTGGGGGGTTATTTCTAGTTTGTTATTTTTAGTAATTTAGTAATTTAACTAAGATAAAACAAGGAGAGGCAGCCACAGATGTTCAGACGTTTCAGGATTCCAGCCCTTTACTAGCAGGTCTGCACAAAGTTAACCCTCATCTCACTCTCCAATTTTCAGATGAGGGGAAGTTTCACAATTTTAGGATATTGACTAATTTAGATTTCTTAGACACTACCTAGTCACCCAGTTACCAATACTAATTTATACCACATATGAGTAAGTGATAAGAGTGAGAAAAATTGCAAGCAAATTTTTATTAAAATATTAGTATTCTAGGGCCTCCCCTGGTGGCGCAGCGGTTGAGCGCTGGGCTGTGAAGCTGCCCGCAGCCTCTGCAGCGCCAGTTCGATCCCCTGCCACTGGCGAGGGTCCCACATGGTGCGCAGACCTCTTCTGCCGCCCGCTGCTCCCCTCAGCAGTGTGTTTCGTCAGTCTGCCTGTTCTGTTCCCCACTCTGGCTCTGGTGAATCCTCTCACCCTCCCTCCCTTCTGACTGTACCCAGTGCTTGTATAAATAAATAAAATAAATCTTAAAAAAATTAGTATTCTAGTTAATAATTTAAGAAATTAAAATGCACAAGCATTAAAATAAAAAAAATTAAAATAGCACAAGCTATTTTTCAAATAGGATCAGATTCAAGGTTTTTGTGAACATAAAGTCACTTTCCTAGCTGTGTGGAGATTTCTGGACCTACTAAACATAGAGCTTCCATATGATCCAGCAATTCCACTCCTAGGTATTTACCCAAAGGACACAGAAACATCAATTCCAAAGAGCACCTGCACCCCTATGTTTATAGCAGCACTGTTTACAATAGCTAAGCTTTGGAAACAACCCAAATGCCCAAAAATAGATGACTGGATCAAGAAGATGTGGTACATATATACCATGGAATATTACTCAGCATTCAAAAAAGATAAACACATGCAATTTGCAGCAACATGGATGGCGCTGGAAGGGATCATGCTCAGCGAAATAAGCCAAAAAGAAAAAGAAAAATACCGGATGGTCTCACTCATAGCAGGAATCTAGAAAACTTAAATAAGGGACCAGGAAAATGAATAACTATAAGATAGTGAAAATCAAAATCAACAAAAAACTATGAACCAGAGACACTTTTAGGGGGGCGGGAGGGGAGGGATTGGGGTCAGAATGGGGGGGCTGCAATTGTATGGGGAATATAACAATAAAATTTATTTAAAAAAAAAAAAAAAAAAAAAAAAAAAAAAAAAGTCACTTTCCTGTGCGTCCACTGTAATATGCCTTCTTGAGGTGGAAAGAAAAGGCTGGAATGAATGTCAGGTCCCTGGGAATTCAGAGGGCTCCAGAATACCCTGGGGGAAATATTCTGTTTATAAACTTCATGAGAGCTGTAGAAGACAGAGACATGAAGGATCACTGATTTTTAGTTTATTTTCTTACCTTTTCAGCTGAGGAATCTCAGAGGTCAAAGTTGGGAAAGGTCATCATTGAACTAAGACTGGAATTTGAATATTTAAAACCACTACTCTCTTTTTCCCACTGCTTGGATTACTTTGATCCCATCGAACTCATTAATTTGGCCAAGCTAACCTTGTGCAATATTCTTTTTTTAGGTACAGTCAAACTATCCCAGTGAAAAATAAAAACACCAGGAAAATATGCCTTAACTGTTGCTCCTATATGCAACATTAAAGACACACCAAAATCTCAGTCATAAGACCCATTGGCCCTCTATTCCTCCAGAAGCTAAAGTCTTTATCTCAAATTCTCCATGGGGATCAAAATATCATTTAACCCTGAATTTTTTCCTACTCTGGTGAAGTCTGTTTCTGTCTGACCACTTTTTACTCAAATCAAGCACTTTCTCTTCCAACAAAATACAATTATACAAGGGAACCCATCCAGGTCTTCCCCCATGCTCCAAACAATTTACCAGAATTGGAAAACACATACTCTAGCAATGAAAGGCTTCATTTTGCCAATAGAGAACACTCTTCCATTTTCTAGCTAGGAAGGTATTCGGGCAAAGCTAACACAAAGATATATTATTACCCTGGCTTAACTTCTTAGCGATCAGTGATTTGGGGTTGACAAATCTCTGTAATTATTTTTTTTCAAGGATAAAATTAAAGTAAAGAACTAGTCTGCCCTCTTTAAAAGCTCTGGCTTTAACCAGACACAACGACAGTTTTGATGGAAAATCTGTATGTGGTTGCCATTGTTTTCTCCAATATTGTATCCTCTCTAGTATGTATTGGCTGAAAAACGACTACGTGATTTAGGTCTAGTTTTCCAAGGAATTACACTTGAGTACAAGAAGACCAAATAATTTGGGGGAACACTAGAATAGTGATACTCGCTCAGTTTGGCTGCTCATGAACCTGAATAGATTGCCTCCAAGTGAGGTTCGGGGTCCCATGACATTAGTCATTTATGCCAGTGGTTTTACTTGTCTATTTTAAGTGTGGGTTTATCACCAGAAAGCAAGGAAATGCTTGATGCAGGCCAGAAAACTGGGGCTGTGTGAAAGCATTACATGGTACAACAGTGGAGCTCTTCCACTTTTCTCTAATTTTTAAGTACCTTAGGAAAGAGGTGTGGCAGCTCCATTTTGGAGCCAAGGGGAGGTCTATGAGGACATGGTAAACAGGATAGGAATTCAAACTGGATCTATTGTGTTTGCTTTCCTTTCAGTGATAAATTTTCCTGGTTAGCATTTGATATCTATGAAAAACAACTCTTTTCCCAAGAGAACATTTCCTGCCCCACCTCCTGGATAAAATTGAGAAACGTGGTGACTACATTAATGATTTTTCTATGGTGTAAACAATATGACCCCCTTTTACCATTCCCAGTTAATCTGCCCTTACTGCTGGTATGATGTACAAGCACTACCTCTCTACCTTCTCTCCTCAAGAACCCTGGGGACTTGTTCTATGCAAAAGGGGTGTGTGGAGCTAGGGAGCCAAAGTATGAGTTGAATTCACTATTAATGTGTGTGTGTGTGTGTGTGTATAATGTATATATATATATATAATATGTGTATATATATAGTATATATATACATTAATAGAGAATTCAACTCATACTCTCTCTCTCTCTCTCTCTCTCTCTCTCTCTCTCTCTCTCTATATATATATATATATATATATATATATATATAAAACTTCAGAATCAGCCTTCATGTGGCTATGGGTGAGATCAGTTCCACCAGGTCCTCTCACCTGTTTTCCAGGTCTTTGCACTTGACTCAAACTGCTATGACTAGAATCCAAGTTTATAATGCCCTTGTCTCACAGGCATATGTCCAAACAGTGTTGCTATGAGTACAGATTTGGGTCTTAGGGAATTTCAGTTTTAGCAACACACTAGGCCATGATCAATTGTCCTCTGTGACTCTTGGACCTTGTGTTCAGACTGGGTCACAGGCTGTTTTTGCTTTAACATTAATCCTCTTTCAGGTGCTTTTGGTATCTTTCTTTATCATCAGACCTTGGGCAGGACATTGAAAATCCATTATGAGCAACCTCGTGAAATTCATTCCCAGAAATCTGCTGAATTTGTTATACAAATTGATTTACTTTTGCCATACTATCAGTCATTCATTTACTTAAGAAATATTTACTGAATACCTACTGTAGCACCACAAGCATTGCAATCAGCACCGGGCATATAGTAATGAATAAAATAGGCAGGATCCCTGACTTCATGGATTATAGAAACCAATGGAAAGATAAAAGTAAGCAACAAAGAGACACATGGATGTATATTAACATTTTTGCCGCATTATGAACAAAATGAAGAAAAAGCAGAGGCTACTTACTATAGTCAGGGAAGGAATCTAACAAAAGGTGTTAAATTCCCAACCTAAATATGAGAAGAAACCAGCTTTGAGAGCTGAGGAGAGAATGTTCTGGAGAGAGGGAATGTGGTACAGGTAAGGGTTCTATAATGAGGAAGCATTTGGAGTGCAGGCAATCCTTCATTTGCATGACCCCAATATGCTAAAATTTCAGTTACCACAGTTAGTTAAATAACACCAGTCTCCAAGTACACCATTCAATTCATATAATAATAATTAACGTATCAATGGTGAGTTAGTGTATTAATTGTGGATAGTTACCTGCCTGAAGTAAACACTTTCTTGTAGCTCTTGGCCCACAAATCACTATGTAAATAACAGATACTCCTGAGGATCAGTGTCCCAGGACATCACTCCTTTCAGTGTGTCAGGGTTGCTCCCTGTGTGAGTTACTCAGTTGTGCTGCTCTTTTTATTTTAAGCCCACGTGACAGTTTATAAAATGGATAACTGAAAGAGAATTGTCTGACAGAGACGAAAGTGCCCCAGAGAAAGAAGAAACAACACTGGAAGTTAAATTTGAATAGAAAGTAGGTGTGTTTATAGAAGAAATTCCTGACTGTGGGCTTGTTGGCCCAGCGACTCCTCACAGGAGGCTCCAGAGATGTAGCTGGAGGAAATTAGTGAAGACAAACTTATCCACACCTATGAGGAAAGTGGTTGTGACTAAAAGTATGATGTTCCAAAGGAAGTGACACTGGGAAAACCCTTCACATTAAAGAAACTCTCAGAGATAGTTCACGACTTTGAAAGTGCTAAGGATAAAACAATGGAAGTTGATCCAAACTTTGAAAGGAGTATGACAATTCACCAGAACATAGGAAAGATGCGTGCTCTGTCATGTCATAGAAGGCGACATTGTTAAAACTGCTTGATCATTTTTACAAAGATGTAAAACGCTATGATTCTCAATGTTTTCAATTTTTAAAATTACAGTGTACTATATACCAGCGTTACTATTTTTCATTTCTCCACACATTCATAACTGACAATAAAAGTTTTTCATGTTTTGACAAAAGATTTTAAAAGTCATAGGACATTGACATTTTCCCCAAAGCGGAAACATGGCTTTGCAACTTCACATTTAATGGTTGTCTATAGCTCCATACTCCTGTGCCAAGGCAGAAGGGTCTGTATTAAAACAACAGACAACACTTATCTGCTAACATTTATTGGAGGTGAAACCCCAGGGCCACAGGAGTGAGGGCGACATTTTCAACAGCTTCCACGTGGAGATTAGAGTCACAAAGAGCTATTCTTCTCATCCCTTGTGTTGTTAAGAAGAACTTAAACTAAGGCTTCTGTTCCTATATAAATTTAAAAATGAAAGGTCTGTCTGGACAAAAGGGAAGATTCAAGTAGGATGTTTCTGTCTTCTTTCTACCTTTAAACTCAAATCTGTCGATGGAGAAATAAAAGAAGCAGCATTTCATAATGTGATTCCCAACTTAGAAACTTCTTGTGTGAGGACAAATTTGAGGACGCCTCAGACCTTTTATCTTTTGCAGTCTGTCTTCTGTGTGGGTAAAAAGAGCTGGAAGCTGCAGATATTTTTTCCAATAGCTAAAGCTGTTGGTCCTTTTTAATCATTACTTTATTTTCCCGTTCATTTCCTGGAAAGGGAGGAGGTTTTAGTGTCCTGCAAAATTTTCATTTCCTATTCATTCCCTTTGAGATTATCGCTGAGATTTCCTCAGTTGCTCTGAGATTCAGCACAACCACCATACTTCTGAACTCGATCATATTCTCTTAAATGAAACTTGTATTCCTGAGAGTATTTGGAAGAAAGTGGATACAACAAAACTCTGCAGGGGAGGGAATTGAATCCCTGAAGGGTAGTCCTTTAGAGACTCAGCTTGGGTGGGCTCCAGAATAATTAGGAGTCTGGGCTTGTGCTCTAGAGGAAAAAAAAGGCTTGAAATTAGCTGATGGGTTTTTTTTCCCCCTGTTGTTAATGGATACAACTTCAACAACATACTGAGGTTTCCGAAATTCCTTGAATCCTGGGGAGAGGGGTTTTCCAGCAAAGTATTTTTTCCTCTTTTCAAATAATATTGGAGGAAGTCTTAATCTATGGAATATTAACATGTTACTGTAAGTCAAGAGAGTTTATCTTCTGTGATTTTATGTTGCTAGGCCCTTATTAGAGAAGAAAAAATATTTTCGAAGCTGCCTTAAAAGTGAATTGGAAAAGATTAAGTTGCTGTGCCTCCATTCCAGGCAGACATGTTAAACCTGTTTACAGATCATGGGAAGGATTCCGTTTACCCTGAAAAATGAATGAATGTCAGCCAAAAGGGGGTGCTTCTCATAATGTCAGTACTCACATACATTCCAAGTATTGCTTAATAATATGAAAACCGAACATATAACCATAATACATAAGTAAAAACAAATTTCCTCCTTAAATGCCATGTCTCCAAAGTCATCATGTTGCTGACTACTATCCAGATCTTGAACATAGTTTTGTAAATGTTTTACGAGGGTTCCAGGAGAAGAAAGAAAATGAAGATCTGTTCTAGAAACTTCTTTTGTCAGTAAAATATTTTTGTATATTTACACATTTATTTTTTAGATATTTGATTCTTCTTAAATGTTTACATTTAATTGATTTTGTTTATGTTTTGTTAGGTGCATAATCTATTAGTGTTAGGAGTTGGTGCCTTAACGCCGTCTGGGGTTCCCAAAGACCACACGGAGCCAGAGATGCAAAAGCAAAAGCCTTTATTGCTAGCTTAAGCGTGGGCCCAACTCTGCCTGGAGTACTGACACAGCAGTCTCACCAGGTTGAGAGAGGGACCCCCTCCCAGAGCAACCAGTTATTTTTGTACTTTGTTGACTGGATGCAGGGACTTTTCACACCTGGGGCAGGGTCCACCCTGATTGGATAGCTCTCATGGTGCCAGCTAGGTTTCGTTTTTCCTTATGTTGTGGTTTCTCCCCAGAAACGAAACCTAGCTGTGCCCTTTTGAGATGGCAGTTATTTCTCAAAATGGCTGCAGTCTTGCTCATCTTACATTAGGAAAGTAAAGTTATATTCTAACTAGGTAACCATACGTTGTAGTTCCATGTTCAAATTTTTTTTTAAAGATTTATTTATTTATTATTTATATAAGCACTGGGTACCTACAGGTTGTAGGTTAGAAGGGTATTTCTGAGGGTTGTCATTGTGTATGAGGTGCCCCATATGGGGGCGAGAGGTTATTCTTCCCTTACCTCAGGTCTAGCGAAACTGGCACCAATTTTGTCAGTGGGAGAGCTTGGGGACACAGTACACTGAGGTCAGGCCTCTCCCTGGGAAACCTGAAGGAAGAGGAACTGACTGGCTAACTGTTCTGAGGGCAAAACAAGAGAGGACTATATACTGGGGACCAATCTCTTGTTTTTCCATGAACTAATATGGAATGAGGGAGAGACCTAACACGTCATTGTTCACCTCGTGAAGCAACCTCCTGAAGGCGTGGAGAGAGACCAGCAAAAAGAGTCTGGATGTGTTCCCTAGGATGCCAGAACAAATGTAATTGTCTGCCATCAGGGACTGCTGTGAGACATTCCCAGTGAGGAGAACATTCTCCAAAAGCACCCTACAAGAAAAAGAGTCAGGTTCAAGCACCTCCACCAATGCTAGATTGCTACAACAGGACCAGGCTTTGCTGGCTCTTATCTCCCCACCTCCCCTGGGCTTGCCTCAGAGGAACTGAAGACAGGGAAACAGAAGAAATAGCTATGGTCCCTCTTCCCTTCTATAGGAGGCCAACTTGAATTGGGCATGAGCTGGAAGGAAAAAGGTGTTCATGTGCAGTAAACTTCTTAAATTGCTAAGTAGAGATAGCACTTAATTACTGGATTATTAAATAGAGATAGCACTACAAATAGTGAAAAATTATTACTACACATTCTGAGAATCTGAGAGAACAGAGTAAGCCGAGGACTTTTTTTTTTTTTTAATTTTCTGAAAATTATAAGAAAAGCTACAGGGCCCATTGTATTCGACTAGGGAATAAGAATAAATCTCCAAGGATAGATTTGAAGGGTAGTAGGGGAACAAGCTGAAATTGTTTTCTGTTGTAGGTACATTATATAGTCTTTGTATCATCTAATGAATTCAATAATAATGGCTAAATTTATTCAAATAATTTTACATGCCAGACACGGTGTAATTTCCATGTAGTAAATCATTTCATCCTCACAAACAGCCTTATAAGATTATTATATTCATTTGTTAGGTGAGAAATTTAGACATAGAGGAAGGTCAAGTAATGTGCCAAAAGTTATACAGCCAGTTAATGGCAAAGTCACTCATATGGATATTTCTAGCAAGTGAAAATTCAACATCTTGCCTCAAAATTCTGCTTTTCTCTCAACCTCTGAAATACCCGGTGCCTAAAATTGAAGCCACAGCAATGTCAGTTCCAATGCAGTAGCACTTTGTAGAGACACATGAGGCTACTTGTGGTTTGCTATGTTTTATTTTGGGAATAAAACAAGGAATCACCATAGTACAGGAGTTGTTTTCCTGAAATATCTGTTTCTCTTATTTCGTAGATGTGGACAACCACTACAAAATAAAGTACAGCTGAAGGGTCGCAACCTCCTCACTCTAAAGGACTTTACAGGAGAAGAAATTAAGTATATGCTTTGGCTATCAGCTGATCTGAAACACAGGATAAAACAGAAAGGAGAGGTATGTAGTATTTTTATCTTATCTTCCATTATTACCAATCAGCCTTTTTAAAGGCAGGCTTTCTAAAGAAAGAGGGAAAGGAAACGACATTAAAATTCCTAACCAGTAGCTAAGTAATGAAACCACATAGTCGGGGTAATTGATTATCACTGAGAGTACAGGCATATAAAAAGCATAAAAATCAGTTATTCAATGACAAGTCATTGCACTTCTTTCATGTGGAATGTTGAAATTCATTATGAACTGGATCAGAACTTAAGGAATAATATGTCCGGAAAGATTTTATATTTATACTTCCTTTCTTTTCTCTGTGTGTTTTTTAGCAAGTTAAAAATCAGGATGATACATTTTTTTCGAGCCAACAAATTTGAATTGTGGATGCATATCAGATATATGATCATTAGAATAATGTCAGAAATTCACAGTGATGTGACAGTGTTGATTTTATTTTTACATTAGCATAGAAACAATTAAATGGTAACCAAGTAGGAGAAGAAATGGGATATGGTGCTTAGCTGTAAGCATTATTCTGCATTTTGAGCAATTTATGTTTGAGACACGCTTAATTAACACAGTAGCTTCATTTAAATTGCTTAATTGTGAAAACATTTTCGTATTCCATGCTTGCTCAAAAGCTTTTTTAGAGTTGGTTTCAGTTTGAGAAAGTTTTACACAGGCTTGATTTTCTTATCTACTTCACCAGCTCTTCAAATTTATAAGAACCAATTGAAAACAGGAGTGACTCCAACTTCTATGGGTTGATACTTCTATAGAAAACCTGAAATCAGGAGAAAATTTCCCCCAAGAGCTCAAGCCTTTGTTCTTTACACTTGGTGTGTGAGGAAGGTTAGCTGGCAAGAATCTATTTGTTCCAGAGCTCACTCTTGCTATCAGGAAGTCCATCTACAGAAGAGGAAGGAGGAAGAGACCCGCCCTCTATGCAAACTCTCCCCACTATTTCCAAAAGACTTCCAGCCTTTGCACTTCCTTGAAGATACGAGATGCAAGTGTAGCTGAAACTGGGGCATCGTCACTAGCAGTCTTAGTAGCACACGTGACAGAGTAGCCTGTTCCCAACTGAGAAAACAATTCCTAGCCAAGCATCTTCAAGCATCTTCAACACTGATGGGGATTTCCATGGATTTTAGAAGATAATTCCATCCTGAAATATTAATATACTTTGCAACAAGTGTTTAGGTTGAACCCAGCGCAACTAATATTGCTTGCAAATTGCAAGCATTACAGGGAGTTCCTGTCCCCTCACCCCTTGTACAGAATATGAAAAGATACTTTATTTTTAACTTTGAATTTTTATTTTCCTTTATGTTGACTTTTTTTCCCAAATTAGATTTATTGAGGTAAAGTAGGGTGACATCTTTGTATCAGTTTTGGGGGGTTATAAGTTCAAAGCTCTGCAAATGGTGAAAGAAAACTTGAACTTTTAAAAATAACATTAGGAATGCTTGTTTGGAAACAGTAATTCATTAGTCTACATTTTCTGATAATATAAAGAATACTTTTTGAAACATAAGGCCTGATATTGGGTATAAAATGTATTTGTCATTGTATTCTTGTCCTTGATTTCCAGTATTTGCCCTTATTGCAAGGGAAGGCCTTAGCCATGATTTTTGAGAAAAGAAGCACTCGAACAAGATTGTCCACAGAAACAGGTGAGTCTAGAGACAAACTGGCACTTGTGTTGAAAAGTGGGACTCAGGTGAGAACGTGGGACATGTAGCCCAGTGGGGGGATTTGTGTGTCTCTTTAGTAACCTCAAAGGGAAACACTGTCACTGGGCGTTGCAGTGCAAGTCTCTGAATGCTCGTCCCAGTTCTCATTGAAGCTACAAGCAGAGATGAGAGAAGTTCCATGAGGACTGCCCAGAAGACTCACATAGTTCTTCATATTCAGAAACAAAACATGAGTCGTGTGACTTCTTTGGCTTCAAACGCATGTGCGCAAGAAATGTATGGGTATTTTTCTAACATGTGAAGAACTTTTTCTTGTTTGTACCCACTTTGCTAGCTGGCGGAAACCTAATCTCTGCAAATTCAGCAATAATGAATCGCTTCCAGATTTACTGTGTCAATTAGGGTCTCCTGTTTGCCATAGTCATGGTTAAGTCCTGGAGGGTAGCCCAGTGTCAAAGCGTGTAGGGCTGTGTAGATCTGGTCATCAGGACATCCTCATCAAATGTCCATGCTGGAATTGGCCGGGACTTCTGCACTCCCTTTAGACCTTGACTGTCTCCCTTTAGACCTTCACTGTGGGATTTGCCTCACTCTGATCACAAGACCTGAGATAGCACTTGGTTCGATTCTCTCAACAACCTGGCAGCTCCCAATGCCACGCTGGACACAGAGATACAACGAGGCTTCCTCAATTCCATTGCCCCCACCCCCACAACCAGTGCTGGGCTCCTGAGAACTCGAAAACATTTGCTGCATCCTAAAGTCCTGTCTAATAACAAGATTGGGGTGTTCTTGGTGCTGGGGTTCCCCAAACACATGTGAAAGGTTCATCATGCCCCCCACCCTTCGGTACTGGGCCTGGGGCACAGACATCTGTAAAAAAAAAAAAAAAGTTCATCAATTTGTATTTCTTTTGCTGCTTCTCTCTCATTCTTCTTCCTCTTCCAGTTCTCAGTGTTGGCAGCCAGGTGATAGAGCAGGAGGGGAAACTGGCTCTGACCATCCACTATATTCTTTTAAATCTTATTTGTGCCTGGCTGTTGAAACTCAAAAAAATTTTTTCAAACTATAATCACTGTAATGGGCTTCAAAAGGTCTACTTTGAAACTCATAGGCCACATACTATCTTTTCTTTCTTTCTCTATGCAGTTCTTTTCTACTAGACCACCCTGAATCAATAATGTGACTGCCCAAAAGGACAATGGATAGGATGCAGGAGGAGTACCACAAATAAAAACTCATTAGCTAACACTTCAAACATTGTATCCTACTTAGAAGCATCAGAATTTTTCAGGGCTGAAAAACACACAGCTATTGCATGAGATTCTTGCTTTGTAATGATCGCTAATGAAGTTCATCAGAAACATAACGAAATGCAATCCAAAGGGGCTAAATGACTTGCTAAGTTCACTCAATTAATACAAATAGCACCAGGATTCAGATCTCACTCAACTTCACTTTTCTTACTACTGCCTCAAGACCCCTTGAGAGAAGGAGAAAAGGGGGAAATGTATGAGGTGTCCTCTAATCTTTAAGGTTTTTAAGTACAAAACAGATGAGAATATTTTGCTCTTTAAGGCTGACTCCTTTAAGAGGTCGAGATGACATTTGACACATAGTAAGGGAAGAAGGGATAGTGCACAAATCAGTCAGTAATTCTTCAATTCTGCTTTCATGAGTCAGATTGAATTTTATATAACTTTATCTTTTTTAAAATCACCAAAATAATCCATTATAGAAATTTCACAATTAAAAAAATTTTAAATCAAATTTTCATAGTACTTGGTGTTTTCTGCCACTCCTCTCTGTTCAAATATTATGTTTAACATCAAATAGCCTGCATAAGTGATTCATTTTGCCATTCACACAGAATGTGGTACTTTGGCTATTAATAAAACTGAGAGTGGAGGTTTAATAAGCCTTTGGGTGCAGCCGCTGTGCCAAGTGCTCTACATCAATCGCATGGATTATCTCACTTAATCCTCACAACAGCTCTGTGACGTTGAGAACATTGAGGATAACAGGCAGAAACAGGTTCAGCAAACCGCCCAGGGGCACATAGGCAATAAATGGCAGACCCAGGATTGGAAGCCATTATTAAATGCATTTTTTAAGTATCTAATTTAATTCAGACATGTAATAGTATGTTTCATCTTGGGAAAATTGTTTCTACAGGTGACATTAGGCATTTTGTTAAATGATGGTTTTCTAGAAAGAGGTGCTCAGAAACCTGCACAAAATTGCAAATGGTAACAACAAATACATGAGCCAAAGAACATATGATCCTAAAACCTTATGGTTTACAGAGTATTCATCATGATCCTCCGTAAGTACCCATGGGGCTAATTGTATTTGGCATCCTGCCAAACTCAACAGTAGGGAAATCAGTCAGTGCTGTTGGCTTTAAATGCTTACAGAAATGGTAAACCCCAGCCCAAAACATGGCAGAACATTCCTGTGCGTACACATGCATCTTAACATTTGGCTCTAGCTACAATGTCTTATCAAAGCCTGTTACCTTGATATTTACAATGAAAATAAGGTGTAATTAAAATGGTCTATTACTGCTCCAGATTTGTACCAGCCCCTAGGATGGGTGTGATCCGTTTACATCCTAAGTATGAATTTCAGATATCCAGCAGTATTTCTAATTACTTCAGGGGACGGTATAAAATTCTGCACCCAAGTCCTATTAATTACCCATGTAATATTTTCATTAAGGTGTATGGAGATGTTAACAGCACCCTCCCTCGTATCTCTGTCCAGTCTCTACCCCACCCACACCATTACCCTGACTCCTAACTTTATATAAATGGAATGGAAAACACCTACTACTACGAAAATTTGATTTAAAAAAAATTTAAATTGTGAAATTTCTATTAATGGATTTTCATGATTTTAGAAAAGATAAAGTTAAATTTATATAAATGGAACTTTATATAAATGAAATCATTCCATGCATTCATGCGTGCTCTTTTGTGTCTGGTTTTCTTCGTTCAACATTATGTTTGTGAGATGTGTCAGCATCACTGTGTGAAGATGTAAATCATTCATTCCTCATCCACTCTGTACATGCCTGCCTGGCAGGCTGTGCAATTCTCCTGAGTGTCTACTGATGATTATATTCTTTTATTGCAAATTAATTGAGCAGATAGATGGATACATTTATTAATCTTGGTAAGGACAGTAACTGATAGAAAATGCACAGGGCCTCCTAAGAGATGGTTCTTTTCATTATTTAACATTGCTATTTGACTTTCAAGGTGAAATAAAAGCTGCTGCTTTCCAAGCTGTTTCACACTCATCTTTACAAAGATTCCGATATAAAAATTGCAATGCTGTTCTGCATGACTAGAAGTGCAGCACAGATAATCTAGTGACTGCCTTCGTTCTACCAGCAAGAGCCCTCTGAGCCCTCGTATTTCCAGGGTGTGATTTCTATTTCTACCTTCCTTCCAAAGCTTGTAGGGGTCATGAGGAAAAGAAAGAGCAAAATAAGTTGTGTGTTTATTTTCCCAAACAAAATTTAGGGTATCAACCAAAGAAATGCCTTGTTCAAAAATATCTGCTGTGAACACATAAATAAATAAAGCAGATAAAAGACTTCTCTGGACGAAGGGTGAAGAGGGAGAGGAGACCTACCCCCTGTCCTCCTTCCCTCAGCGAGGGCAGCTCCTGATTGTTTATCAGAGCCTCTGCTACACCATCTGGGTCTGAGAACCTGGCCTGTGCTTTTGGACTGGAGTCCGATTTTTTAAAAAAAAAAAATATTTATTTATTTTGTAGAAGAACTGGGGTGTAGGTCAGAGGTGCGGGAGAGGGAAGGGTGAGAGGATTCACCAGAGACATAGTGGGGGAAAGAGCAGGCAGACTGACGAAATACACTGCTGAGGGGAGCAGCGGGCAGGACAGGAGAGGTCTGCTGCGCCATATTGTGGATCAGCTCCCAGCCCGGGGACCAAACTCAGGCTATGGGGGTGATAGTGCTGAGACTTAACCCCTAGGCTACAAGGAAGGCCCTGAGACTTCTTTTTGATCAGTGGCTACAGTTGCAATTTTTTCTGGGGGGGGGCAATGCTTCCCATTTTCTCTTTCAAGGACAGCTGAAGGCTTGGCGCCTCCCCCCCCCCCCCCCCACTTCTAAACATGTTCTGTGTTCCCTCTTCCTATCCCTACCTCAAGTCCAGGCTTGCTATGAGTCTACTTTAGAGCACAAAGAGGGGAATGAAAGAACAACACACATTATTGCAGCAAAATGGCCTCTGGTCAAAGTAAGAGCGTGACTTGGAGCTGACCTACCAGGCCTTAAAACCTTCCTTTGTAGTTACCAGCCTGCGATGGGAGTCATCCATCCCTGGTATAGACACAAAGGGGGATCCAGTAAAGACTCTGTTGCTGAATAGGCACTATTCATATTTGTTTAGGTGACTCCCTGTTTAGAAGCAGATTAAGTGCTCAGGAGTGATTATAATCGTGTCTAGACTCCATTAGCACACTTCATACATGATAGAAAATTCTGTTCTGTTAACAAAATGAGAGGTTTGCAAATGGAAAGAATGGGTCCTCTATCCAGAGTCAAAATTCCTCCTATATTCACTCAGCAAGTATATAATGAGTACTTAGTAGGTACGTGTATTTATCAGAGGTTTTTGGGAGTGCTCCATCAGTGGACAAGACAGGAAAATCCCTGCTTTCAGGTCATGTCCAAGTTCCTGTCTCCTTCCCACCTTCGTTCTGCAGCCTCACCTCCCACTACTCTCCTCCTCCCAAATCCTGCACCTTCCACACCAAATTTCTTGTTGTGCTTTGAACTCACAGTCATGTGAGTTCCTCCCACCCTCAGTGGTTTTCTTCACTGAGTTGCTTAGAAGTTACAACTCTTGTTCCTGACATTCCCCTCTCTGCGCTAGTTTTCTTACAGTACTTGTCAACATCTAAAAAGACATCTTATTTAATCTAATCATTCAGTTTATTTTCTGCCTCTCCCCTAGATTATAAGTTCCTTGTTTACAATGCTGTTGGCAGTGCCTAGAACAGCACCATGCACGTCATTTTAGAATGAATGAGTAAAAACATTCCAGGGGCATGCTGTGGGGCCAGGACCTGTTACGGTCACTTCAGGTGACTACTTCAGACAAGATGTGCCTCCCCTTCCTACAAAATTTGCTTCAATTATTGATAGTGAGGACAATACCCATGCCCCCAAAGTAATGAAAAGGTTTGTTATCCACATAATGTAACTTTCTAGGGAGAGCAGAGCTGGCTCCCAAGCTGATCTGAAAGTGGCATTCCAAAGCAGGGAAGTGATAGTGCATTGGGGTTTTATTGTGAGTAGGTGGTGAGACTGGGGTGAGAATTCCGATGCACAGGTTGGGGTTTTTGTGGTTTCACCCTCTTGCTAGTGCCAAAGGAAGGAGCAGCTATACTTTCTAATCAGCTTGCCCAAATGTAGGGCAGAAAGAGCAGGGGGAGGGACAGGGTTGAAAGCCTGAAGCTGTCAAACACCTGAAATGAAGTCAGACTTTATAGGACTCAGAGTGAGTAGGACAGTTAAGGTGTTTCCTCATCTCTCATTCTACCTAGGATGTAACACATCAGCTCTGCAAAGGATCATTGGGCTACAGGCCAACTGCCTGATTTTCCAGATGAGGATGAGACCAGTTCCCCTTTGTTGCCCTGTCTCTGTAGATTCCGATGTAACTTGTCTCAGGGCCTGTCTCCCTTTGGAAAGACCTTGGGCTATAGGTTCTTAAAAATAATCTTGAACATGTTTTTTTTTTTTTTTTACACTCTTTGACTCTCAGAATCCCCATCTATAAATCTTTTATAATGCTGCCTAATGTGCTCTTTGTCCGAGTGAGCGGTTCATTGGGTGGCAGCTGATAATGCTTGTGAATCATCATGGCTGCCACCAGAACATGGCCGCCTCCAGCTAAAGACTATGTTGTCAGAGCTTATTTAAGACAACTTTCCTAAGTACAAACTAGGTAGATTACAATTTCATTTTATGTAGTAACAGGCACAAGGGCTACTGTTTTGTTCTAGATTTTTTTTAACTTTTTATTAAAATTTTCAAATAAACAAAAGTAGAGAGACTAGCAGAATGCTTGCAACAACACCCTTACATCCATCAGCAACGGTTAATATGTTGTCTTCAATTTATTTATTTTTGTTGCTGAAGTATTTTGAAGTTACTTAAAGTTATAATGATATCCTATCCCACTTAGTATGCATCTTTGGAGTCTCCTGTATGATTGTAATGTCATTATTACACCTAATAAAAACAATTAATACCATTTACTACCAGTCCATATTCAAATTGCATTATTCAAATTGTGTTAAAGCATCAGTGGGGTGTTTTATGAGACTTTGGGTCAAATTCCCCTTGATGGATCTAGCTGACCATATATGTGAGGCATCCAGGAGGGAAGGAGGAGAGTAAGGGAAATGCGGGGAACTGAGGGGAGCACAGTGGACAACGGGGGAGGACTATGGGTGCTTTGGTGGTGGGAAAGCTACGGTGACCACACCTGAGGGGAGAAATACTAGACTGTCAAAATATTAACAAGGATGTAAGACAATGGTATGTCATTAAAAAATAGATAACTCTCCATCCTGGGAATGAATTTTTCTGTCCTTGTTGAAAGACTAAAAATAAATAAATAAAAATCCTCGTCCCTTAATTCCCTATGCAATTAATGATTTCTTCCATTCTTATTGGAAATAGGTGGGATTAGCAAGTTGTGTCTGTTACATAAAGATAAATCATGCACAGTAAAGTAAGGAGGAAAATTTGTTTGCAGAAATCCTTGGACATTGTATTTGCAGTAATACTTATTTACTTTTACATTGTGCATGGAGGAAAGCCTTTCCACTGAACCTGTCTCAAATGATAAAGATCTGATTGAATGTTATCATTTCCCATAATTTTGCCCAGGATATATGAAAAATGGGCTCTGTTTGCCCACAGAATTTAGCTGTGGCTTGGAGCGGACCCCACTATATGTCATCCTCAGAGCAATGGAATATACGGGGAGGGCAGGCAGGAAGCACCCTCATCTGCCCAAACGTCTGCGGTCATCACACATTCCGTGGGGGGCTGAGGCAGGGAGGGCCACATGTGAGTGGTGCTCAGCTTTGTCTGGGTTGAAGGATAAATAAAGCAACAGAAAGACCCTTTGACTTTGCTGACTTTTAGCAACCAGGAACTGCCATTTCAATGCTTGCTTTAGCTTCAAACTTTTTTCTAAAACTAAGGTACAATTTATGTGTAGTAAAGTGGACTGATCTTAAGTGTGCAGTTCAATTGGTGTTGAAAAATGCACATGCCCATCTAAACTACAAATTCTATGAAGATATAGGACATTTCACCTCCCTAGAAGTTCACTGATGCTACTTCCCAGATAATCATCCTCTCCAGAAGCAACTCCTGTTATAATTTCTGCCACTGTGTGTTACTTTTTCCTGTTTTAGAATTTCATGTAATTGTAATTATACAGTATCTATTCTTTTGTGTTAAGATTCTTTTATTTGGTGGGCCTCCCCTGGTGGCTCAGCGGTTGAGCGCTGGGCTGCGAGGCTGCCCGCAGCCTCTGCAGTGCCGGTTCGTTCCCCGGCCACCAGCGAGGGTCCCCCACACACAGACACACACACACACACAAAGATTCTTTTATTTAGCATAATATTAGTGAGATTCATCCATTTTATACCTATTAGTAGTTCCCTTCACTTTTACTACTGCACAGCATTCCATTGTAATCCCTGATATCCCAAGCCACAGTTCATTTTTCCATTCTCCTGGGTGGACATTATATATTTCAAAGAATTCGCCCGAGGTGTATCCCCCCCAAAAGGAAGGATGTCCCATTATCACCAGGTTCTGAACAAGAAGGTGGAGAAATGCGCACACATCTGAAAGAGAATTGAGTGCAGTACAGAAAATTCCATCTTGTTCCCTTGATTCCTCATTTTCCTTTGCCTAGAAATTCCCGATTAGAGAGGTTGGAGAACTTTAAAGATTTTAACTTTTTGATTAATAGTGCCAATTCCTAATCATTTTGTCTCCTATTTCAGTTCTATTTTTTTCCCAAAGTGTTTTTTATCTTTTTTTTTTTTTGTAGGTTTTGCACTTCTGGGAGGACACCCTTGTTTCCTTACCACACAAGATATCCATTTGGGTGTGAATGAAAGTCTCACGGATACAGCCCGGTTTGTAAACCTTCTCTTCAAAGCTTATTTCAGAACCTGATTGATAAATTTCAAAATGAAAATATGCTTCTCTTTAGATAATGGTTTTTCCTCCCAGTGCCCTTGTACTTTTCTCTGCTTTCCTTATTTCCCACTTTCCCTGAGCTTCTGAACATCTCTCCCTCAGACTGGTCACTTTCCATGGGTTAAGATATATATTTTTTCTAAGCAATTTGAACAGGCTTCTGATCATATAAAAATTAAACTTAGGGAGATTTAGAAATCATCATGCATGACTCCTACATTTTGCAGTTCAAGAAACAGAGGTCCAGGGAAATCCACACCTTCAATGACTTATAGCTAGTTAGTATTGAGGCAGGTGGTAATATTAATAGCTAATATTTATCAAGCATTTATTATGGATCAGTCTTTGTTCTAACTCATTTAATTCTTGTAACAATCCAAACAGATTGGCATAAAGAGGTGGAACCACTTAATTAGAAACATACCAGCCACTATAATGCAAACTCTCAAAATATCGATGATTTAGTGTTGTGCAAGTGTTCCTGATTGGGAAGAGGGAAAGACTGATGATTTATGTGGCTGTTCAGGGAGTCTTGATGAGGATGACCCTGCCATCTTTAACACGGACTTTGAAGTCACCCTGGCTATCAACATCCAGCCAGCAGCAAGGGGCCAAGGGCATGGAGAAGAGCTACTTTCTTCCAAGCCACATTAGCAGAAAAGTGACACAAATAATCAAATCTACTCACATTCTATTGGCATCTACTGGTAGCTCCCACCCACCTAGCTGAAAGTAGAGGTGGAAAAAGCTCATAACTCCCATGCAATATTAAAAGACTGCAACTTAGTCTCCCTGACTACTCATGCAGTGCCTTCACCATTCTACCAGGTTGAGGAATACAGAGTAATTATCTTTGTTTAAATATTTTGCCCTCGTCATGGAAAACAAATGATTTTTTTCTGAAAAGTTGGTGCCATAAAGTAATTCCTTGCAGATACTGTCTGCTTTTAATGGCAGCTGCTCTAGTATATACTAAAGAAGCCATCTCATTTGAATTGCTGAATAGATTTCAAATAACTCATCCTTAAAGCTTTTAGTTACATTATTTCATATGGGACTATGTTCAGATTAAGAAGTGTTGTTGTGTTCATCTTCTGGATACAAAGGAAAAGAAGAATAAATAAACACAGATGAGTTATTTTTTCCAAATATGCTGCCACTGACTGGGATGATATTTACCTAATAATTCTGCTTCCATGAAAGTGAAATATACTTTATATTCAAGAGCAAACATTATAAGCTGGTTGAGGAATGATGCTAGGGACACAGCCAGGAGAAGTTTCAGAGGGGATCCTCCACATAGAATCGAATGAATTAATGGTGAATGAGTTATGTGTGAACTAATGATTGGAAAAGCATTGTAATGTATAGCATAGTAATGAGTAATGAGTTGTGAAATGTGAAATGTTGCAAATCACGGAAGCTCCTTAGAGACTCAGCGTCGAGGGTTTTTATTTGGGATGGCTTCATAACATCCTCTGCTCGACATATACCCAAATTTCAAACTCCTGGAAGGAAAGCAGGTCTTCATTTTAAACCACAGCCTGTGTAAGAGCTTTTCAGGCATAGTGAGGCACTCATAGATCCAGGAACAGTGGAAACCCTGCCCAAATCCACATTCCCAGAAGCCAAAGGCCAACACAGCAAGCAGACCTTTCAAAGGAAAGCAGTTAAGTCTGCTATGTTAACTCCGTTCTGTTTAGAGATCACAAGCCTTGAAATGTAACCTAAGATTTGCCCCTTACCTACTCTGTGACCTCCATGGGTGAAAGTTTCTGTGGATCTTAGTTTTCTTTTCATGAAAGAGGGAATTCTGATCCTTAAGGTCCACTTTGACACTGCACTCATGAATCCATGCAAATGTACTAGCCATAAAATGGTAGCCCTCAACCAGAGGTATGACCCAGTGGAAACTGTAGACAGATGCAAGTAATTTGTATGGGGTAAAGAGATTAAATTTTCAGGGCTCAAAAACTCTTTTGAGAGTTATGTTGGGGAGCTTGTTAAGATGCACACCAAGAAATTTGCCATGTGCAGTTTAGGGTTCAGATGGTGTCTGGGAATCTATATTTTCAAAAGAACCCCTAATGATTTTACTGCAAGGGTGGCTGGATCACACTTTGAGTGATCCTGCGTTGGGTGGTTGTATAGTAATCCTGGATTGCTGTGCTGTCAATCTAAGCTAGTGTAACAGTGAGAGCAATGGTCAGGAAGGGACAAATAAACATTTATATGCCTTTATGATAACTGATTGTGAAGGGTAATATTAGCAGATGCAGGGAAATGAAAGCCGTTTCTGCTTTGGGGAGAAAGTGATAGATTAGGTACTAGACATATTGCATTAAGATCGGACAAATATCCACAAACCATTGGAGATAAAGATTGTGGGTTAAGTTGAGAGCTGGAGAAATAGAAATATAAGCTCAGTGGTAGAAAATGAGCTCCAGAGTCTCATTGCGGGAGGATTACAGAAGGCTAAACCTTGAGGAGAGGTGTGGTTAGGGAGGATCAGGAGGAAATTGTCAGGGCAAAAGGAGACTAAAGATAGTGCAATATCAGAAGAGGCCGGAATGGGAGATGGGGAGGTCAGAAAGGGGAGTAACTACTGTGGAAATCTGACTTTCTCTAGTGTACCCCATGACTGCTTAATCTGCCAAAAATATCTGACAAACAAGATATGGCTGAGATGCAGAAATTCAATAAGTCTAAATTGAAGAAGACAAGAGAAATCCACTGCCTTTCACAGAAGCAATTGAACAGAAGCAAGGAAGTGAATCTTAATGACATCTACCCTGCTGATATGCACTGTATGATCCATAGCCATTGCCTCCTTGCTTTCTGCAGAAATTTAACTTTGTAGATGCAAAGAGAATGGATGCTGTTTAAATGACAGGTGCTGACCCTTTCCAATCAAGAGAATAGTGCCCACATGACACTGACCAATGGTGGTGGTTTTCCACATGCCTGTTTGGCTGCTTTGGGGGCCTGGTGGTGTAAAAAAAAGGACTGCACATGGGTATGAGAAGAACCTACGGGGGAATACAGTGAATGTGGCAATAGGGAAAAAGAAAGCAAAGCAAAACTGGGCCAGTCTCCTGAAAGCTGTTAAATGCAATTTTCAAAGTGTCACTTACTTAGTCAAATGATTTAATTATTCATTTATTCAAACATTTATCGAATGCCTGGCTTTTCTTCCAGGCATTGAGAAATGCTGATCAAGTCAAGCAAAATCCTTGTTCAAGTGGAAATTATATTCTAGAGGGAGGAGGTTTTCACTGAACAAATAAAGCATGAATAGAATAGCAATTGAAGTAAGTGCTTTAAGGCAGCTGACGCAGAGTGATCTGTGGGCAGAGAAGCCTACCTGAGAGCGAGTGGTCAGGGAAGGCCTCTCTGAGGGCGTGCTGGACAATCTGAAAACTCACTGATGAGACAAAGCTATGGAAAGAGCAGCACAGATCCAGAGAACTGCTGCTACAAAAGCTTAAGGCAAGAACAAGCTTTATGTGTTCAAAAACAGGGAAGTCAGCAATGTTTCTAAAATCTGCAATCAACATAGCTTAAATCCAAACTTAAAAAAAAAGTACCCCTATGAGTTTATCCCATCTCAGCCACCAAAGGAAGGAAAAAAATCAATCAGACCAGGGAGGAAAAAAAATCAAATACATGGTAAAAGAAATGGTATGCCTCTTCTTTCTGGATTATAATAAAACCTGTTCACTCTTCAAAATAGTGTGGGCAAATTCTCCTTGGCTAACTAGGCCTGAGTTGGGTACTGTTCAATCCGAGGGTGCTAGTGGGGAGGGTCAGGGAGCAGTGAGCCGGAGCTGCCGACCGTCACGTGGAGCTGGTGCCTCTACCGCCCCCCCCCCCCCCCCGCCATTGTCCCCAGGTCCGATGATTCATTAGGAAATGCTGTCTACAGGGGACGCTCATAAGAGACTCAGTGCCCGGGGTTTTTACTGGGGATTGGTCACATAGGCACCCTCTACTCACAAGTACCCAAATTCCACACTCCCAGAAGGGATGCAGGCATTCAGCATAATCTATAATGTTTATACAATTTAGGCCATGAGCCATCCATATTGTTTCTAGAAATGGTGGAAACCCTCCCCAAATTCTATATAGATCCCAGATGCCAGCCAAGGCCGGCTGACCTTGCAAGCAGGCTTTTTGAAGCTAGCCACCTCACGACCACTACGTTCATTATTTTCTGCACAACCAACTCTCATCATTTTTCTGGATTTTGCTAAATGTCCTTTACCCAGATATATTCGAACTGGCAGGGGAATGAATGGATCTTACATCTAAGATTCGAATTGTTTCCTCAGTTCAGTGTAGAAGCCTATCGGGCCAGGCTCCCATTGGACAGAATCAACGATTGCTAACTTTTCTTCTTTGAGAAGTCTCTCTTAACTCTTCCCCACCCTCTAATATGCCAGAAAACACTACACATATGCATTTGTACTCAATTAAATTGGCTTCAAATTTGAGGGTACTTCAGATTTTGTCAGTACTCTGGTACTCTATTGGGTTAAATGTGGAATATTCTGTTTTCCTGGCTCTGGCCTTGTCCTTTTAGATGTGACACTGGAAGTGACACCTTAGCATGACTCAGAACACTGATTCTTTGGAAGTTTAAAATTGGAAGGAACTTGGCAATAGCAGTGGGACATTATCATTCCAGTTTAAGGCTTTGTGTTTCTTCCATAATGACAGCTGTTCCTGCCTAATGCTCTGGGTCCACTATTGAAAGGTGCATAATAGCTTCACAGTCATTTTCACTTTAATACAGTACTTAGTAATGCAGCTTCAGGAACCACGTGTATGAAAGGCTCCACATAAAACCAAATAATGTAACATTCTACTCTAATTACTTTCCCTGTAGAAGTCATTTACTTATGATAGTCATTGCTACAGTAACACTTTGTTGTGTTCTGCCAATGTAAAACTAGTAGAAAGGAAAATCAGCATAAAACACTGTATTAGTCTCCCAGGGTTACCAGACCACAAACTGGGTGGCTTGAAACCACAGAAATTAATTTTCTCACAGTTCCGGAGGCTAGACGGCCAAAATCAGCATGTCAGCAGGGCCGTGATCCCTCTGAAGGCTCTAGAAAGTATCCTTCCCTGCCTCTCCCTACCTGCTGGTGGCTCTCAGCAGTCCTCAGCATCCCTTGGCTTATTGCTGCATCACTTCCAATCTCTACCTCCATCTTTACCTGGGATTCTTCTCTGGATGTTTTTT
Source organism: Talpa europaea (assembly GCF_964194135.1). NCBI lineage: Eukaryota > Metazoa > Chordata > Mammalia > Eulipotyphla > Talpidae > Talpa > Talpa europaea. The sequence goes on from NC_140081.1 coordinate 23,769,323, forward strand.
TGTATCTTCCCCTCTTTTTATGAGGACAGCAGTAATTGACTTAGGGTCTACCTGATTCCACTATAACCACATTTCAGCTAATTACATCTGCAAAGATCCTGCTTCCAAACAAGGTCATATTCTGAGTTTCCAGGTGGATGTGAATTTGGGGGACACCATTCAACCCCGCATAGTCACATACCCCTGTAGCACCGTGGAAAGGTCTCAAATCATTGCCATTCTGTAACTCAAATAATGGAAGTTCTAGAGGGATTTGTGGATGAGACAAAGTCCTCAGGAAAAGTAAACCATTGTCATATTGAAAAGAATATTTTACAAAACTGAGATACTGTTATTAAGATATTCATACCCACGATATTAAGACTCAAAAGTAATATTTTTTAGGTTTCTGGCAAAACATTTTAAAATATTACCACCTAATGGGAAATACGTACCTGACCAGGTACATATAAATTGGTATCTAGTTGGAAATGTGTTCTCTCCATGAATCTTTACAGAGGACCCCCAATAAGCCAGCAGGTATGACAGTTTTATGTTCTCAGGTAAGTGGTAACAAAAGCTAGCTCCTCTCAGTGTGAACTGTGATATTTCATACTTTAGAGACAGTTCGCCATAGTGTAAAGAGCAGGAGCTTTGAAGCAAGGTCAGGCAGGCTTCACTCCAAGTCACAGCTCACACCACATTGGCCCTGTAGTTTGGACCAATTGCTTCTCAGTACAGGTGTCCTCAGCTGTAAAAGAGTTACAAATACTTATCTTAATGAGTTATATGAGGATCAATGAGAAAATGCTTATAAAGGACAAGCACACAAAAGAAATCCAAATGATATGGGTTGAATAAAGTAGTGACTTAACTCAATGTCAGGAGAGGCTCTGACTCAATTGCAGCCATTTCTGTGGTTTCCTATCAACTTACGCTGACCCAACACTGAAATTCCCTTTTTTTAAAAGATTTATTTATTTATACAAGAACTGGGGTGCAGGTCAGAGGCGCAGGAAGGTGAGAGAATTCACCAGAGATAGTGCTGGGAGCAGAACAGGCAGACGGACCAAAGACGCTGCTGAGGGGAGCAGTGGGTGCGACAGGAGAGGCCTGCCACGCCATGTGGGTTTCTTCCTGGCCAGCTGGGAATCGAACCTGCACTGCAGAAGTTGCAGACAGCTTCACGGCTCAGCGCTCAACCCCCTGTGCCACCGGGGAGGCCCAACACTGAAATTCCTATAGCACATTTAGAGCTCATTCTCAATGCCATTTCTCCCTACCTGTTTATCTCTGAAGTCCTCTAATCTAGAAACTAACTTCTAAGGGAGAATGATCTGGCTATTATAGGAAGCTTTGTGAATAAGATGCATATGCAATTTCATTTACCATCCCAGGCTTCTTTCTGGTGTCTTTTAAATGACACCAGTCATTTAAGAGGAGCCCATCTAGTTTTGCTGATATAAGTAAAATGCTGGGTGCAGATATTCGAGGGCTGGACTATTCTCCCTCCCAGGGGGAGACTGAGTCAGAAAATTTATTTCTTGACCAAGTACAATGGGGATTAAAGTCTATGCCTCTTAGTTCTCAGCCAGTTTCAATGAAAAGTAAGAATAGTAAACATCCAGGTTTTGAAAATGATTACAGGATTCTCAGTGATATCAATATGCACAACCAAAGATTGCTCCCTCTGTTTACGAGTCAGCTATTCAGTTGATAGATGTCATTGACAAATACTGGAATTCAGGGGGCACACAGTCTGATGCAAGGCAGGGTGGGGACAGAGGGAGGAATGCATTGGCTGGACCCTTTAGGAATGCAACTTTGGCTTTTGCAACACATCTACCATGTTCCAATAATTTAGGAACAATTCAACTCCTCCTAAGAGTATGAAGCTGTGTGATTGTCCACCTTACCAAATCCACACTTGTTCTTGAGATCTGTCTCAGTACACTATAGCTGTTTTTTTTTGTATTTGTTTATATGTTCTCAGTATTGCACAGACTCTGTACTTGCCCCTTCTGGAGCCAAGGGGGCACATTGCTTATGGTGCTTTTTGGTTTTATTCTGGCCTTCTGGCTATTTTGGTTAATTGTCAAACAAGTTTTGATCTTATACTAAAGGAGAAAAAATAAAAATAGTAACAGAAACTTGAGGTAGGAAAAGTCTTTATGGGTTATTTAGATCAACCATTCTTCTCATATCTCCTTCACACCATTTCTTCAAAATTGTCCTTGAGTCTGCATGAAATTATCCAGTGTCAGGACACTCTACATTCTGAGCTATCTTGTTCCATTTTTATGCCCTTTGGCTGTTCGGACAAGTTTATTCAATCTGACTGAGAGTTTTCTTTTAAATTGAATTGAAATTGGTCTTGCTATGACTTGCTCTTCTCAATGTTCTGGTTTTTAGTATCTTTATCAGCTTATGACTTTAATATATTTAAAAATTTCAACTCATTGCAGTCATTTTTCTGATTGCGGCTCATGTGATCCATCTTCCACTTGGCTACTGGGTCATTGTGACATTACTATATTAGTCTTTAGTAAAACTCTTTTCTTTTTGACATGGTGAGATATCCCAAATGAATTTTTCACATTTCTTCACCAAGACCAAGAATTAGCCATTGCTCTAAGAAGTCATCATTCATTTTCAATTGCTATCAAAAATCATGTTTACAAGAAATTTCCTTTTTTTAGAATGAGACATTTTCTCTGGGTTTTAGAGTAATACTCCCTTTGGTAGACAAAGAGATTTAAAAATATAGGTAGACCCACAAATACTGCCACTATCCAGAAATAATTTAGGCTAGTGTTATCACCTGAACCATCTTTCTATTTAAAGTCCTAGGTCATACCTCTCTTTTTTCTAAACTGCAGGAAAAAAGGCAGTGGTGGGTGGTGGGTGGGGAATAGACCAAGTTTTAACATTTATGCAAAAATCAAGCTGAACATACATTTTAACTTGTTGATTATTTTTAAAGCTTCTAATAGTGGCTATTAAGCATCTAAGCAAAAAACTTTAGATTGGGGTAATTCAGATTTTGCAAAAGGTATTTTGCTACCATTGTTGACAGATGCCTAAGACTGTCTGCAAAGCTGCAGGAATCCACTGAAAGGCAAATAGAACTATATATATATTCTGCAGAAATGAAAAGAGACAAAAATGAAAAGTCATTACAGAGCCAGAGAGTACTTTTAACTTGTCAACCTTTCATTTGTAGCACGTATAACACAGCTCTTACCATGTTTAAAGCAGAGCTTCTAAATTGATGGAGAGCTATATAAAGGCCAGATTACTGTTAATGTGCTGTTACTACAGCTCTAGTTACAGGTTTGTCATTGTTTCCAGAGAAAAGGTGATTTTTACTTCTTTTTAAAGCTTTTCAGTTGCTTGGAATAAGAAAAATAAGAATGGAGCTTTCTGTTTTGTAGCATCTTTAAACTTAAAGTAGAAAGCAATGTCATGGACAATATGAATTGTCTATTAGGATGTTTAGTATCTTTGTTCTCCGAGTGATTCCAAGGTGAAAACAACCTGAGAGCTTCTCGTGTTTCCCATATCATTGATTCCACTTCACCTTCAGCTTCTATAGCTGACAGGGGATTGAAGTGGCATTTTCTAGCAAGCTTTATAGCACTCTCTTTGCCCATAGATGCTTTAATGTTCAAGGGGCTTTTTGTGCTTATATAGGAATATTCTTTACAGTCCAATCTATTAGCCTCATGAGTTGATCAAACATTTAGAATTCCTTTAAAGGTAAAGTAGCAAACACCGCTCAGTGGTTTCAAAGTGTTCCCAAACCATTAGCAGGAGTGATGCCTGGGAGCTTGCTGGAAATGCAGATTCCTTTGGCCCCAACCCTGACCTACTGAATGAGAGACACAAGTGTCTGTGTTTTTAATGCTCTTCTGGCGACCCTGCTGTATTTTCAAGTTTCAAGACCATTGTTTTAAATATTCACATATGTAGTGCCAGGAAGGGCACAGAGCAGGTTTTCTACGATTCGGCAGACAGGTACAGGAGAGTCATGGAGCCCTCCATGGCTTTCTCAGGCTTTTATTGAGCTTTTACATGTAGTGCAGCAACAAGATACAGGCAGCAGGGGTGCTGGGGGGGGCCAGGAGGCTGGAAGGCCTCCAGGCCCCCAGCAAGTCTCCACTCTGGGCTTCTCTGGCTTTCTGTCTCCCCTTCTCTCTCTCCTGCCTCCTCCCCTGCTTCTCTTGGCAGATATCTCAATAACGCACCTTTGGCCCACAGAAGTAAAGAACACAACTTATAACAATGTAACAAATGCAGGCCCCACCATTAGGCAGAGCAATCCTAATGGTGGGAGGGCAGAAAAACCTGAAAACCTTGATGGTTTGGGTTCCATGAGCCGGGTCTTTGGGTTACCTGTAAGAAAAGATTTGGCTGAACACAAGTTTAACCAGGAGATGAAGATGTTTCCACAGACACAAGCAGGCGAAAGGTACCTTTTAAAAGAACTGGTTTATGAGGAAAAGGAGAAAGAAAACAAGAGGCACCTGAGTAGTGACAGAGGGTCAGGAGAGCTGCCCTTTGCCAGAGCAGAAATTGCACTGAGGAAGTGTTCTTCTTTGGGGAAGGGGTTCATTCTTTATGTAATTACTATCTATTGTTACCTTAATCACTTCTAGGGTGTGACCAGGTTGCTTTGTAAAGACCAGTGATTCTCTACACTGGCCTCCATCTCCACCCCACCCCCAACCTCTGGTCTAAGCCTCCTGGATACTTGCTATAGCAGTCTGAGCCTACAGATTTTCTTTCTATAGCTCCTTTAACACTGTGTTAATCATTTCTACCCCCACATCCAGTTTCTGGTCTTGTAAAGCTTCCATCCGAGAAATTTTCTACTCTTAGCCCCCATCACTACTATACAACCACTAAATCAAATATATACAAAAGGAACAGCACAAGTCTCCTCAGCCATTGAAACTTTGATTGCAAACAAAATCAAATGCTTTTAAACATTTAATTTCATCAGAAACCTACCATTACAGATTTCCTTGAGTGCACTAAACATTTTAAAAAGGAAAAGAACCACATAAAATACACCTTGATTCAGAACTGAATCTGTGGCCATATATCCCTGAAAGTGCTGATCTGGCCTGATTATGTTAGCAGGCAGCATGAGCAGCATCCAGGAACCCCAAACCTGTTTGCTCTAAATGGGTTTTGCCATCTGCCGCATAAAGACAAACATACTCTTAGTGCATAAGATCTTCAATAGAAGAGAACATTAATACAAATAGTGTGCAATAGAGAGAAAGGAAAAACTATAGTTAAAGGAGTTTTTCCACGAAACAACATAAGTTATTCCTCCCCTTTTTATTACATATCCAGACAAACTGGGTTGGCCCAAAGGGGGGTGGCACAGAGGCCCAAAATCTTGTCCCACGTCTAAGGCAGTTTCTGGTGGGGAACCATAGGAGAGGGGCAGAAGGAATTAGACAAATCTTTAAAGAAAGGCGCAACATCAAAATATAAGTCAACATAAAGGCTGCCATTGTTAAACTCCTCAGGGATCTCTCACCCATGGCTGTTTCAAGTGTCCCCTTCCATGTACCCCAAGTCCCTGGTACAAGTCCAAGGCTGCAAAGCAAGCACAGCTTCTTCTTTATCTGTCTCTCTTCTCCGTGTACCTCCTCCACGTCTTCTAGTCTTCTCTTTTCTGTCTCTTCTGTCTTTTAAGCTTCTGCTGGCTGCTCAGCTCCACCCTCCCTTGGGTGGGGCAGGGCACCAGGAACATCCCCTATCTGGGATTACACTGTTAAAATTACAGAACTGATTAATATTTTAAAGCAAAACTGGGCACCCTGCCATTCATATAGATTCATTTTGTTTTACATTCTTATCCTGCCTTTTATCTTAGCCTTACATGGTCCTGGAAATGCGCACTTCTACACATTGTTGTGTGGTCAGGAACGCTACAAGGAACTATGTTTTTTCAGGGTTCATGTAATTTACCATCTCAATCACCCCATCACAAGATCCTTAATTTAATTACATCTGAAAAATTCCCTTTGCCATGTAAGTAAGGTAGATTCACAGGTTCTTGTGACGGTATATCAGGCTGAAACTGGAGGCATGGGGATCAAAGAATTCACCAGAGACAGAGTGGAGAATAGAAAAGGTGGATTTATTGAAATACCCTGCAAGGGAGCAGGGGGTGAGATGGGAGAGATTTGTGCACCAATAAGGATTTTAGGCTCTCTTTTATACTCTGCTTTGGTGGTGTTGTAGAAATAAATTCTAGCCTTCTACCCAGGCAGAGGAAGAACAAGCAGTACTTCAGGAATGGTGAGGTCAGGAGAAGCTTTATTACTCATGCATGAGGTCCCACACCTGGGTAGCCCGTAAGGTCTGAGCACCCATTTAAAGACCAAGGGTTTCTTTTATGCACAACTGTCTCCATATCTGTTACATTGATAGCATCGTTTTTCTGCAGGTACAACCATTTGTGGCAAAGTCCCCAGACACCGGGGTGGGGGTGGGGTGCAAGGCAAGGAGGGAAAGATGCAGGCATTCGGGGATGGCCTTGGAGAGATAGACCAGCTAGTTGGCTGCCCGACCTTGTAGATAAGAGTGCTGAGGCCCTGGCCATGAATCTTGAAAGGGAAGGAGCTGTAAGTAAGCAAACTTGTTAATCATGCCTGCATTGGAGTGTCCATTGTGTTACAGGGCAGGGAGAGAGGCAGTCCAAACCCTGCAAACCTGCCTATTCTAAATGGGTTCTGCCATCCGCAGCATCAACACAAAAACATGTAAGACTTTAATGGGGAGGAACTTTAATAAAACTAGGAAACAATACAGGAAAGGCAAAGAATCTAGTTTCTAAATGAAGCACCCAAAGTTACCCGTCCCCTTGTGGGTAAAACTCCATCCAAATGGGATTGGCCCAGAGCAAGGCCCCAAAGCCTGCCCCAAGTCCAAAGCATCTTCCAGTGGGGACCCACAGAAAAGGATCAGAAACAACCAGACAAGTCCAGAAGGAAAAGAGCAAAATCAAAATCAAGATAAAAGCTGTCATTGTCTCCTCCCCATGGGTCTCACCCACATCTGTGTCACCCAGTCCACGACCAAAAGACAAGCGCAGTTTCTTCACATGTCTCTCAGCTCCATGCGCCTCCTCCAGGTGTCCTTCTGGATCTCCATCCTGCTTCCTTCCTTCCTCAGTCTCCTCTGCAGCCTCTTCTCTTCCTGCTCAGCTCCACCCTCCATTTGGGTGGGGCAGGGAACCTGGAACCTCCCCCTTTTCTGGGGACCACCCTGTTACAATTGCACCTGGGCTGGAAGTTCTGCTGGAATCTTTATTAGATTCATTTGCTCAAAAATATATTTTCTCATCAGTGAGCTTTCTAACTTGGGGTGGCATTTTGCCTCAGTTATTTGCTGGGATGTCTGGTCTTGGGTGCTGGCCTTTGCCACAGGATGTGTCCTGGCCCTGCTTCTGCATTCCCAGACCAGGGCTGGTTTTGCTGGTCAGGGTGTTCTGGCTTTCGGCCTGGTTTCCATGGCAACCGTATCATTTACTTATCTATTCAAGCCTCCTAAACCTGCCTGCTGGGCCCAGAGTGGGGACTTAGTTTTTAACCTTATTAAATGGTAAGGACAGTCCTGGGTATTAGGATTTGGACATCTTTGGGGGAGCTGAGTAGACAGACATTATTCTATCTATTACAGAATCCTTATTACTGATTTTCATATAAATTCTGATTTTTTTTAGAAATTAAAAGATGAAGGATTCTTTCAGTTTTGTTTGTTTTCAGTTTTTGGCAGGTCATGGTTAATATTTTCATGATAGATTAACCTGCCTTGCTTTCAATATTTTAGAATGTATGGCTAATTTATTGGCATTACATTTTTTGTAAGTTGGCTCATCAAAAGGTTTCCCTCCCAAAGAGACAGGAAAGTGAGTCTGAAAACTTAGATTTCTTCTTCAGGATAGTTAACTGAATTATTAATGGGAAGGAATGGTTGTGTCATCTTTCTTATTGGAATTGTATGTGGTAACTGGTATAGTAAATGCGGGATTTCTCTTCATCCTCACTTTATGTAAAACCACAAATGCTGTCCGTTGAGAAAATAGTCTCAAATATTTCTAGGACTGTTTGACTTATTTGTTATGTTAATTATTTGTGGTTCACACAGATTAAAATAGCACATATCTATACTTTATGAACAGAAATATACCTAACAAAATCCCACAAAGCATGTTATCTATAGTTATATATACACACTTTCCTACGTCGGTAAATAAATTTACATGCGTGTGGGGATAACTATCCTTCTTTGTAGTGTAACTAATTTTTATATATTTTCTTTACATTCATTATTATCTTCTGAGCATCATAAACTTTCCCAGCACAAATTGTTTTATTTAATGATTTTACTACTATATATGATCGACAGATGTGAGCTCCTTTAAGTTAATTCTTTTTCCTTATAGCACTGCCCCTGCCATTTAAAAAATCACTCTTTCTGGTAACAGAGTGATATAGAGCTATAGTGATTTTCTCCTGCCTAAGGATATAGTGAATCTCCACTCTTTCTGGGCTCTCTGCTTCTTTGCTGCTACGGTTCTACTACTCTCTACTTTTTCTACTGCTCTGGTTCTGCTGGCAACCCTGTGAGGCCACCCTTTTATGCCCAGCCTCTCAGCCCAGGTGCACCCACTTACGCATGCCTGCACCCTACTTCTGATGGCACACATATAAGAACACAGTTGTCTATCATTAATACTAATGGCAGGAGGGCGGAAAATCCTGACAATTTTCACTTACCCTACACTAGGGTTTTAGGGAAAGAATGAATGGTACTTTCAAAAGTATGGTGGCCTCAAGTCCCTCTATTAGGATCTCAGTCGAGTTTTAATATGCAAATGACTTACCTGGAGACCTTGATACAACACAGATACTGCTCAGCAAAGGGAATGGGGCCCGTGAGTCTGCAAGTCTAACAAGTTTCCAGATGATGCTCTTGCTGTTGATCTGAGAATCAGGCTTTGGCTGCACATTAGAATCTCCTGGAAAGTTTAAAAAAATATTGATCACTAGGTCTCACCCCTAGATATTCCATTTTTCTGACATAATCAATAGATATTATGACCTCAACATCAAGAATTTTAAAAACTCTGCAGGTGATTTTCCTGTGCAGCAAAATTTGAAAACCCCTGTTGTAGACAAAAGTTAACCAACATTACTTGTTTTGCAAGAAAAATTCTACAGTGGCTCTCTTATTCAACTATTTCATGGCACAATATACAATGTGCTTAGATAGTTCAAAACATTGGCTTCCAAATCTTGAACTTGCTACTATGCCCCAACATGAGGCATTTTTTATCAGAAGTGGTAAAATAAGCAAAGTAGATATAATACAGAAAATTTCATAAAGCTAAATTCATTCAATTTCTAGGATAATATTTTTTTAAAAGATTTATTTATTTATTTATACAAGAACCAGGGTACAGGCCAGATTCACAGAAGGGTGAGAGAATTCACCAGAGACAGAGTGGGGAACTGAACAGGCAGACTGACGAAATACACTGCTGAGGGGAGCAGCGGGTGCAACAGGAGAGGTCTGCTGCACCGTGTGGGACTCTTGCCGGCAGGCCGGGATCAAACCAGTGCTGCAGAGACTGTGGACGGCTTCACAGCGCTGCGCTCAACTGCCTGCGCCACCAGGGGAGGCCCTCTAGGATAATTTTTTGACATTACATAATTTTTACCTTCTTTTGGGGTCAAAATGTATTTGTTTAATTAAGTGGAGATATTATATGTGTTTATTTGCTTGTTTTTATGCCATTAATTTGCTAAACAAGAAGTTGGGAATCTTATATTGATATTCATAGGTTTTTGGAAATTTTGCTGACTTATAAAATCTGAAAATTTGGGAACTATGGTATGAGAATCAGTGAAGGTTTTAAATTGTTGATCCTATAATCCCTGAGGGCAGGGATTTTTTTTTTTTGAGTACTTTTATCTTTTTTTTAAGCAACAATATTTCCCTACCAAATGAGTAAATGACATATCGCATACATATACATGGACTAATTTCCATATAATGATTAAAATATAAATTTACAAAGGCCTTACTGAACACGTACTAGCTTTTAGTTTTTTGGCATTCTATTTTTTAAAATTGATTTTACATTGGTTTACAACATTATATAGGTTTCAAGGGTGTAGTGTCATACCTCCATAAATGTACATACCATATCATGCCTGCCACCAAGATCTAGTATCATCCACCATTTTCAAACTGACTCCTTCTACTCCTTCCTTCCACCACCCTTCCTCTTTCCCCCTGGTAACCACCATTTGGTAATGAGTCTGAATTATGCTTGGTGAGTTTCGTCTATTCCTTTCCCCCACTTTTTGACTTTTTTCCACTTAGCATCATCACCTCAAGTTCTATCCATGTTACAGAAGTCCAGCATGTCATCATTTTAAATAGCTGAATAGTATTCCATTGAAAATATATGCCACAATTTCTTTATCCAGTCACCTCTCTATGGGCATTTAGGTGATTTCCATATCTTGGCTACTGTGAAAAGTGGTGCAATGGACATAGGGGTGCAAATATCTTTTTGAATAACTGTTCTCATATTTTTTGGATAACTATCAAGAAGTAGAATTGCTGGATCATATGGTAATTCAATGCTTATTTTTTTGAGGTTGTCTATTGAGGCTGTGACAATTTATATTCCCCCCAATAGTGTATGTAAGAGGGTTCCTTTTTCTCCATACCCTCACCAACACCTATTGTTTCTAGTCTTTTTGCTACAGACAATTCTCACAGGTGAGGTGGTTAACTCATTGTAGTCTTGATGTTATGAACTTTCTTTTGGAAATAGATGTAGATTTCCAAATATATGGAAATTAATATTCATTACTTTTTAATCTCTTACTATAAATAAAGCATCACACTATGCCATTTTCATAGATTAACTCATGTGATCCTCATAATATCTATTCAATGAAGTAGATATTGTTATCTCCATTTACAGATGAAGAAATTAAATCATAGAGAAATAAAATATGTCACACAGGTAGTAAGTTACAGGACCAGAATTAGAACTCAAGACTAACTGAATACCTCTAATCATGATTGTATACTCAATATAACTGTATCATGAGAGACTTTCCAAAACAATTTTTTTGCCAATAAAAAAGTTCCTTAAAAATGGAAATTGTTAGAAGCCCTTGTTGTGTGTGTGTGTGTGTGTGGGACCCTTTAAGTCATAGGAAGAAGCCCAGATTTTTAAACAAAAGCCTGAGACTTTACCTGAGGGACCACCATCACTCTGACACATGGAGAGAACACAAAATCTGAATTCCAGGTTCTCCTTCCAAATTTTTATCATCCGCAAATTTGAGGTGATGTGTAGTAATGGTAAGAGCATGAGCCTTTGAGTTAAACTGACTTTGACTGAATATAAGTATAATTCGTGTATGACGTGGGGCAGTTACTTAACCTTTCTGAGTCTTGGGACCTTGAAAAATAAAATGATATCCGTCTTTCTGTGTGTTTTTTGAATTCATGGCAACAATTTTTCTTGCTTTCTTGGTGGTTTGTGTGTGTGTGTGTGTGTGTGTGTGTTTTGCAGGGTGTTGAGCATTTGTAGTTTGTTTGTTTGTTTTTTTCAGAGATGCTGATAGTTATGCAGAGTGCAAGGGCAGCGGTCAGTGTCAGCCCCTGTCAGAGTTCACTGCTGGCAGTGTCAATTCAAATTCACTGAGAAGCAGACTCCAAGATGGACTTAGGGTGCAAGATATTTATTGAGGGAAACACCTGTCAAGGGTTAAGCAAAGGAAGCAGGAGGAGGCAGGTGGAGATCCTGCAAATCTGACCTCATAAAAGGAGAGAAGGGGGCCTCCCCGGTGGCGCAGCGGTTGAGCGCTGGGTTGCGAAGCTGCCCGCGGCCTCTGCAGCGCCGGTTCGATCCCCGGCTGCTCCCCGGCCACCGGAGGAGGGTCCCGCATGGCGCGCAGACCTCTCCTGCCGCCCACTGCTCCCCTCAGCAGTGTACTTCGCTTCTGCCTGCTCTGCTCCTCGCTCTGGCTCTGGTGAATTCTCTCGCCCTCCCGCGCTTCTGGCTGTGCCCAGTGCATGTATGGACAAGCAAGCAAACAAGCAAATAAATAAATAATTAAAACATGCCTCTATTAAAAAAAAAAAAGGAGAGAAGGAAGGAAGGAAGGAGTAGGGTTGGAAGGCCTCAGGTGGCAGCACAGCTTGGTCTTAATGGGAAGACCCAGCACAAGGATTGCTCATCAGAGAAATCCCATGTCAGGCAGAAGGCCCAGCTCCTGTACTCCCAGCATGCTCAGTCTTTGGCTCAAATAGGCTGGGGAGAGTGTGACCTCGCTGGCAGCGTTGCAGCAGATCCCAAAGGTGTAGCAGTCGGAGACTGTCAGCTAATAATGCTCCTTCCAGAAGGTTCCCTCTCATCGGGCAATCTGAGTAGGCACATCCATGGCTGCCACGTTGGAACTTTCAGTTTTATACTGAAAATATGTAGTTTTCTCTGGGGTGATGCAAAGGAAAATGATCCACATGCAAAGAAAGTACCCATAAGGTCATTAATGTTTCTTTATATATCTTCCTCTTGGTCTTGTCACTTTTAACTTTACTAACTGCTGCTTAAAAATTATAATTCATCGTCACAACTGCTGGACCAAAATTGATTTCTCATCTCTGTATATAATAGCAAAATCATGAGTGGAGCAACATCTGGCTTTTTAAATGACTACATGTTTAATATTAACCTTTAAATAGCTCATGTTGACAGATAGTTATAACATTAAAAATTCTAATTTTATTAGCATTTCTTATTACTGTTTAAGATCCTTATTAAAGAAGGAACTATTAAGCATAATTAACATAGATTATCTTTTCTTGGTTTGCCGCAGTGTGCTGTCTGGCATGACAGATGCAGTGTTGGCTCGAGTGTATAAACAATCAGATCTGGTCACCCTGGCTAAGGAAGCATCCATCCCAATTGTCAATGGACTGTCAGATTTGTACCATCCTATCCAGATCCTGGCTGACTACCTCACGCTCCAGGTTGGTTTATTTCTTTGCCTCACACAAGGGTCAGAGCAACAAATGGTTCCTGACTAGCGCTAAATGGAACCATTTAAATCATAGTACTTGTGTTCTGTTTTCAAATATCATCTTGACAAAGAGTTACAGCATGTGTGCATGCTAGATTTCCGAGGAAAACAAAGCATTGTTAAAAACAGATTACAAGATCCCTTCTGTTCTCAGTCCTATTTCCAACCTCTCTTAGCCTGTTCTCATCCCATGTTCTTTCAATCACTTTGCTTTTGGGTGCCATATTTGACACAATGGATGAATAGGGAATGCCGGAGCAAAGAGAATGGCAAAGCTTTATGTGATCCCACATACATCAGACTACGTGGCAGGGAAGGAAGACTGAGGGACTGTGCTTTGAATATTCAAAATGGTCAATTATTGCATCGCTTTCTGAGAAGAGGGAACTTTCTATCATTTTAATAAACTGATTATTTAAGACAAGAGTTAAGAACATACAGAAATTATAGAATTGGGGCTCAAACTTAAACCTGTACCCCCAAATTAGGATCTTACAATGACTTTGAAAGATTAATTTCACTTGGTTTGCAATAGCCCACCTACATTTTCTTCCCTCTTAGAATCCTGAAAACCTGGGTTTCTGTGTCTGGGGGCAATTCTGGGAGACAGGGCAAACTGGACAGTTTTGGTTTTCTCCTCACTGGAATAAGCTGCACACATATAGATATGAAGTTAAACTCAAATTCAGACTCTTTGGAGATGAGAATAAAATTCATAGATGCAGCGAGGATGGTATCTAAGATACCAAGTGGATGTTTGCGGGTGTTGCTTTACATATACACCAGATAATTTAATGCTTCCCCCTGGGGCTTTATCATTACTAGATTATAAATTCATTTAGAGAGAGAGAAAGATATGCTCTATTCATTATATTGTCCCCTGCAGGATCTGGTGCAATGCCTTCAAATAGGCAATATTCAAAGAGGAGTGGGTTGAATAAATAGCTGGTTATCAAGAACATGAAATCTAAACCAGGTGGACCTAAATTTAAATCCTAGCTTAGCCACCTGGTAGTTCTGTGACCTTTAAATTGCTTAGCCTTTCTCTTTTTAAATATCTTAATCTTTATAAATATATAAAACTAATAGACACTCAAGAAAAAATAATGCCTCGGTGTCCATTATAGTTTTGTCAAATCTTACTTTAGAATTTTTATTGTTTTTAAAGAAAAGATTACAGATACAGTTGAATCCCACTATGTAACTCTCCCTGAATCCACTTCCCCCCACCCCACTAGGAAATTATTCTGATATTTGTGTTCAATTTTTCCTCTTTCATTACTAGTCACAGTTTTGTTTATAACCACCCTAACTCACATCTTTCTTTACTTGTATTGTTTTTAATTGAACTAACATTAGTTTACAACACTAGATATAATTTACATACAAAACCAAAGCAAAATAAATCCTAGAAATCTGACTGCAGAATTGAGGCTATGGGGTGGGGGAGGGGGGTAGGAAAAGGGAGCAAAAGTGGGACGAAGTCCGAAAGAGGGACTCTGGTGGAGGATTATGGGTACTTTGGTGGTGGGCATAATATGGTAATATGTTTCTATTTATAATTCCCAAGCATGCTTTTTAAATTAATTTGTTTTAAAAAACATCCTTGTTTACTTATTTCACAATATAGGATTTTTACCCTTAGGTGAGGCAAGCCTAGTTTTCCCACCATCAAAGTGTCCCAGGCATGTTTTTAAACATCAACAGCCAAGGGTATTATTGGACATGTTTTAAACTTTATTTGAATGAGGACATTCTCGACCATCATGCTACATTGTCCCGGTGCACTGTATTACCCCTTTCTTATCCAAAGAATGTAAGCTCCATAAAGGCAGAGATTTGTGTTTCCTTTGTCCACTTTTATATCTTTAAGCCCAAGCACAGTATCTGGACCTAAATGGTGCTCAATTTGTTGACTAAATGAAAGAAGACAACAAAGATTTAGATTTGAAAATATAGGAAGAGATGAATATCCTTATATGCTCATAGAATGTCTTGGTTTAAGATAGTAGCAAATGTTGCTATTTTTTAGAATTGCACATTCATGTCATGAATTGCTCTGTGTAATGCAAATAAAATGCAGGTTATTGCACAAAAAACATGAAAATAGACAGGGATGCTGTTTCCTTCATTTTAACCCTAATAATTGTTTCACATACGTGGGCTCCCTTCCAGATGTAATCGCCTTCCTCCCTCGCCTTTTAGGAACACTACGGCTCTCTGAAAGGCCTTACCCTCAGCTGGATCGGAGATGGCAACAACATCCTGCACTCCATCATGATGAGTGCTGCGAAATTCGGGATGCACCTTCAGGCGGCTACTCCAAAGGTAGGGGAACTGCCTTGAGACTAACCTGCTCTTAAACCATCCCTAGATTCAATTACCTGCAAAACCACCTCTCTTCCAGTCAAGGAGAGCATAGGTGAGCCCACACAATTTAGGTTGTTACCAGCCCTACAATTGCAGCTCTCTGGCTTCTTGAGTGCCCAATTTCTCACCTCTACAATAGGAGATAGTCTCGGCTGATGCCTTTCATGCTGTAAATCTATGTGAAAAGCATGTCTGAATTGTCCCTTTGAGTGCCCCATAAGCAGCCGTTGTGATGACTGGCAACCCCGGGCCTTTCTACCACAAAGGCTGAAGAAGGAAAGAAATCTAGGCAGTGTACGATTCCCTGGGCGGGGGAGGATGCTGTCATGTTTGTAATACTGCAATTTGGTAGAAAAATATCAATCTAATGTAAAGATCATAGTGATAGCATCTTCACCAGCTTGGTGTTTCAAAATTCCCCTGTAGGGTCCCGTCAGCTTTTTTTTTAAATTTATTTATACAAGCACTGTGTACAGTCAGAAGCGTTGGGGAGGGGGGGGTGAGAGAATTCACCAGAGCCAGAGCAGGGAACAGAACAGGCAGAATGATGAAGTACACTGCTGAGGGGAGCAGCGGGCGGCAGGAGAGGTCTGCTGCGCCATGTGGGACCCTCACCGGCGCCCGGGATCGAACCAGCACTGCAGAGGCTGCGGGCAGCCAGCGCTCAACTGCTGTGCCACCAGGGGAGGCCCAGGGACCCATCAGCTTTTTAAAACCTGAGTCCCAAATGGCTGGGAAAATGACCCTGCATACTCCCTACCCTGCTGCTGCTCTGTTACAGGGCAGGGAGAGGGGAACCCCAGAATCCCCAAAACTGCCTGCTCTAAATAGGTTCTGCCATCCACCGCCTCAAGACAAGACATACTCTAGTGCATAAGACCTTTAATGGAAAAGAACTTTAATACAATTAGTGTGCAATAAAGAATAGAGAAAGAATATAGTTCAAATCAAGCACTCTAAGTTCCCCATCCCCTGTCAGTAAATGTCCAGACACAAAGGCTTGGCCCAAAGCAGGGCCACTGAGGCCCAAAAGCCTGCCACAAGTCTAAGGCACCTTCAGGTGGGAACCCATAGGAAAGGGGCAGAAGGGGCCAGGCAAGTCTGGAAGGAAGGGAGCAAAATCAAAATTAAGATAAAGGCTGCCATTGTTAACCTCCCCACGGGTCTCTCACCCATGTCCGTTTCAAATGTCTCCTTCCATGTTCCCCAAACCCCTGGTGCAAGTCCAAGGCCAAGAAGCAAGTGCAGCTTCTTCACATGTCTCTGCTCCAGGTCTCTTTCTTGGTCTCCTTCCTTCCTTCTTTCAGTCTTCTCCCTCTTCTCCTCCCTGCTCAGCTCCACCCTTCCTTAAGGTGGGGCAGGGAACCAAGAACCTCTCCCTCTATTGGAGTACCCTGTTACAGTTTCTCAAAGCTATACAGGAAGCAGGACTTCTTTCCTAAGTCCAAAGTCACTCTTTTAACACCCAAGAAATTGGTAATAGTTGCTTTGAGAAGGTTAATGGGGCTCTTCAAGGGTAGAAGTAGGCGGGAAACTATTTTCACAGCGTAAGCTTTCATACGACTTGATTTTTTTTAAGATTGATTGATTGATTGATTGATTTATACACGCACTGGGGTGCAGGCCAGAGGCATGGGAGGATGAGAGAATTCACCAGAAACAGAGCCAGGAGTAGAACAGGCAGAAGGACGGAAAACACTGCTGAGGGGAGCAGCAGGCGAGACAGGAGAGGTCTGCTGCGCCATGTGGGAATCTCCCTGGCTGGCGGGGAATCTAACCGGTGCTGCAAAGGCTGTAGACAGCTTCACAACGCTGCACTCAATGGGGAGGCCCACGATTTGAATTGCTTAACACGCAAATGCTTTACCTACGGAAAAACATCAATTCATAAATAAACACACTCAAATTAAGAAGTACAAATCCCCTAAGAAGAAGACCTCCATTAGCATGCCCTCATCCTCACAAAATAAACAGACCTTGTAAAGGATAAACATTAACCCTGTAAGAGACACATCCAAACTAATCTTGAAAGATTCCACACAGAATCTTTTCAATACTCCATCTCTGCTGAATTCTTTTCCTCATTAGGTTTCTCATTGGCTGCTCATGTTTTATCTGGTGTCTTTTGATGAGCCAACTCCCCTAAATAGAAAGTGTTTCAGAAACAAAGTAAAAGATGAAACTGACCTTCTGGTGAGGAGGAGAGGACTACTGCCCACCAGAGTGTTTCTGTTTTTTTTTAAAGATTTATTTCTTTATTTATACAAGAACCAGGGTACAGGCCAGATGCGCAGGAGGGTGAGAGGATTCACCAGAGACAGAGCGGGGAACAGAACAGGCAGACTGACGAAATACACTGCAGAGGGGAGAAGCAGGCAAGACAGGAGAGGTCTGCTGCGCCATGTGGGGCCCTCGCCGACAGACGGCCGGGAATGAACCGGCGCTGCAGAGGCTGCGGACAGCTTCACAGCGGTGTGCTCAACTGCCTGTGCCACCAGGGGAGGCCCCAGAGTGGTTCTGTTACAGGGCAGGGAGAGGGGCAACCCAGACCCCGCAAACCTGCCTGCTCTAAAGAGGTTCTGCCATCTGCCGCATCAACACAAAACATATGAGACTTTAATGAAAAGGAACTTTAATACAATTAGGAAACAATACGGGAAAGGCAAAGAACCTAGTTTCTAAATCAAGCACCCAGAGTTACCCGTCCCCTCGTGGGTCAAACTCCATCCAAATGGGATTGGCCCAGAGCAAGGCCCCAAATCCTGCCACAAGTCTAAAGCATCTTCCAGTGGTGACCCACAGAAAAGGATCAGAAACAACCACACAAGTCAGGAAGGACAAGAGCAAAATCAAAATCAAGACAAAAACCACCATTGTCACCTCCCACGGGTCTCTTACCCACATCTGTGTCATCCAGGCCACGACCAAAAGGCAAGCAATTTCTTCACGTATCTCTTGGCTCCATGTGCCTCCTCTAGGTCTCCTTCTGGCTCTCCATCCTGTTTCCTTCCTTTCTCAGTCTCCTCTGCAGCTACTGCTTCTCCCAGCTCAGCTCCACCCTCCTTTGGGTGGGGCAGGAAACCTGGAACTTACCCCCCTCCTGGGCACCACCCTGTCACATTTCCAGACACGTGTGTGTTTGCTTTCAGGAGCCACTCCTGGGGTGTGTTCCCTCTGAAAAGGGGAACACATCTTGAAATGAGTAATGAGGCCTAAAGGCTGCTCCCTATAGGCTTCTTGAGTTTGAGATGTTTATTTGCCAGTCACTGGGAACATGACTTGCATGGTGCAGAGAAATAGCTTATTTTCTCCAACAGGAAATACCCACATCCTTGAGGCTCTCATGTCCTCCAGTGTCTTAGGCTGGCTTCCCCACACATCCACACCCCGTGAGGATTTATGCACAGATGAGTTATTAAGGAAACACTCCTAATGAGACTAGGGAAAGCAGGACAGAAAAAAGGAAAATCTAAGCGTGGGTGTTATTTTCAGTGACCAACTACCCAGTTTGCCCAGGACTGGGGGCTGGGGAGGACACAGGACTCAGCCCTAATCTTAGGAGAGTCCCAGTTCACCTTAAGGCCATGCCAGCTTCAGCCTGATCTCACACGTGAGCTCTGGAGTGTAAATTTTCCTCCAGAGTTGTGCCAGCCCCAGGCAAAGAAGGCAGGCTTCCATCCTTTGAACCACTCATTAGTCAAGGGCAGCAAGGGGAGATGGGGTGGTAAAGCCCCTTTGGCAGGAAAAGCAGCCAGCCCGGTAGCCTGAGGACCACCTTCTGAGAAGAACTGAGAGGGCTGGGTGTGGAGATCCACACTAAAAAGTGATCCTCTGAAAGCACCTGAGGAGAGGATCAGCATTATTTGTTGCATCCTGCTAAACAAGCATGTGTGTGCACGCACACACACAAACAAACACACACACACAGGCTTTTCCCTAATGTTCTTGCTGAACCACTTTGAGTCAATGCCCCCTCCTGCCTTGGTTTCTTAGGGCTACCATAAGGACCACACACTAGGAGGCTTAAGATCAGGGAAATGCATTGTCTCCCAGTTCCAGAGACTGCAAGTCCAAGATCAAAGTGTCTGCAGGGTAGACTCCCTGAGAAATCTCTGCAGAAGGATCCTTCCTAGTCTCTGTGGCTTCCTATAGCCCCAGGCATTGCTTGGCTTATGCTTGTTTCACTCAGCCTCCATCTTCTTTGTGTCTTTGTGTCTCTGTACAAATGTTCTTCTTCTTAAGAGGACACCAGTCATTAAATTTAGGCCCACCCTAATCCCCATTAATTAATCTGCAAAGACCCTATTTCCAAGTAGGGTCATATTCTGAGGTTCTGGTTGGGCATAAAGTTATTCAAACTAGTATTCTTGCCATGGAAGAAGTGGTAGACATAGGCAACAGCATGTATCAGAAGCTGCCCTATTCTAGTAAGCTGCGGGTACCCAGAGAGATGACTCTTGCAACAGATAATTCTTTTTCATTCAGTGTGAACTAAAATAAAGTGTCAGATCTGACATGGGTTTTTTTTTGTAATTTTTTAAAATTGAGGTGACATTAGTTTACAACACTGTACATGATTCAGCAGAATAGAATCCTATCTATAATTCTCCACCATGGTCCAGCGGGGGTGCCTTCCTCCTTTTGCTCCTATCCTCAAATTTCCCCTGTAGTAGCCTCAATTCTACAGTCAGATTTCTGGGGTTTGTTTTGATTTAGTTTTGTGTGTTCCTTTGTTTGGCTTCTTTACAGTCTACATACACTTAAAATCATGGATATTTGTCTTTTTCATTCTGACTGATTTTAGCATAATGCCCCCCTAGTTCCATCCATGTTGTTGCAAATGACAAGTGTTCAGATCTGACATGTTGCTAAAGGTGGTTCTTCTTCACTTCATGGGAAGGGAGAGTCAACACACTCTCACTGCACATTTAGTTTGAAGAAAGACTTTATATTAATGCAAGCTATTATAGCATTTAGTTTTTTACAGATAAAACATTTTATATTACATTTAATTTACATTAGCAATCATTGTTCCCTTCTATAAGGTGTTTTTAGAAAACCTTTATTCTGTAGGAGAAAAACATAGTTTCAACATTTTATTACATGTCAAAGATGTTTTATTAACATTAAAAGAAAAATCCCAATATTACAGAGTAATTTTAGTATTGTTCTCATGCAGAAACTCATTTAAATGACAAAGAGTAATAAAACCTGGTTAAATCTTGGTGGGAGTAAGAGTTTAAAAAATTCTTCTGGAAAATCTGATAGCACAGAAGTTGTTCCATCAATTTATAAGTAGATCTATTTCCTTTAAAGCCCAAACTAGGAGATTTATTATAAATTTAAGAAGCACTGAAAAGTTTCCAAGGCCATAATTAATCTATTTCCCCATCCTTCAACCAAGAATAACCTACAAGTTCAAGAAAACATAATTTTGTCCATGGTTGTAAAATCCTTCCATAAACTATTGAAGGTAATGATTTTAACATTGTTCTAAGTGAATATTTAGACTGAACTGGGTTTGTTAATCACCTTCTTCATCTGGTTTTAAGATTTATGTAAAAGCCAATGAGTGATTTAGTATTGAAAGCTGAGCTGTGAGTAAAGAATTCCTCTTTGTATTCTCCGTCATGGCCCAGTGCATGCAAGGTTGGGTGATTTTCTAATTTCCAAGCCTCTCTGTTGGTTCTCTAAGTACTTATTGATTCCTTCTCTAAGAATGATTATGCCTAGGGAGTGTAGGACCTGCTATTCAACGTGCTGGCTAAATTTTCAAGGCCAGAGGCACATGGAGTAACAGCCCAGACTCTCCATTTATGTTTAGCAGTAAGACTGGTCACATCCTTAGTTATTAAATTAGCGAGGCTTTATTAATTACCTTTCCCAAATGCTCATCAACAAACTCTAGGAGTTATGGCTGAGTGTGACAAAGTTGCTAAAACATCTGCAGCCATCATCATCATCATCATCATCGAGTAGTTTCCTCAAGAATTTTGTGACTAGAGAAGGAACTATGATAGACAATTATGTGCAAATAAACAGTTTCATATTAGTAAACCTGAACATGCTTGTCTCGGGTTGAGTTCTCCGGGAAGTAGACTTGGAGACAGAGTTCAGTTGTAGGATGTGTAGGATGTTTTTTAGGGTGTGTCCTTGACATCAACAATCTCAACAAGGTAGAGGAAGGAAGCAAGAGTGGATAGCGGGTGGACTGTGGGCTGGCACGCAGGCCCAGGGTCAGCCTTAGTTGACCCTTTAGACAATTCCAGATCTGTGATGGCCATTTCAGCTGCCCCAAGTTGGGAGGAGGGAATCAGATTTTCATATCCTCCTGTCAATCAGTCATTTAACGTAGGTGGCCCTGGGAGGGGGTGTGACCTTGGGTGAGTGAGTTCTCTGCAGCTGGGGCAGTGCCCAGAAAGGGCTGAGAGCCCTTTGAGGGACAACTTCTGGGAGCACATCTAGTACAGGGGGAATAAGTCCTTTATGCATAAGGGGGAATCTGGGCGGCACATCACAGCACTCACCCCAATGCCCTACTGAGAATTTATAAAAATCAACTCATAATACATGCAAAGACTTCAGGAACATAAGGAGGCTGGAGGTTGGTGAGGATAATTATGGTATTTGGACTGACAAGGCTCCATATGGAGGCTCTGGAGGTGAGTCTGGGCTAGACTTTTCACAAAGGAGGAGCTGACATGTTCCGATGAAGATGTTCAGGAGGGAACAGAGTGGGGAGGTGTTCAAGGGTGAAAGACTGTACTGGCAGAAAAGGGCAAGACATATACAGGGACAACAGTACGGTCGGCTGTCTGCAGCAGTGTTGAGAATAATTAAAGGACACAGAAGCCGGGAATGTCTTTGGGGAGCCTTGATACTCTTATTAATCAGCTTCGACTTAAGAAACAAGTAGTAAACATTGAAAGCTTCAGAGAAAACAAATCTTTCTATTGTGTACAGAACAGGTGGGAGACTGAAGAGGGAAGTACAGGAGCAAAGTCTGAGGTCTGAAACAGCTTGGGGGGTGTAAAGGGCAGGAATGGACCACAGTGCAGGTTTTCTGATCCCATGCAGACCGGGTAAAGGAGGAGTCAGAGTCCTCAGTAGTTTTGCAGGTCTTTTATTGGGGTTCACCAGGCATATGGCAGGCAGGGGTGCTGGCTGGGGGGCTGGGAGGCTGGCAGGCCTCCCAGCCCCCAGCAAGCCTTTACTCTATCTGGGTTCTCTGGCGTTCGTTCTGCTGCTTCTCGGCTTCTCTTCGGGTTCTGCTGCTGCTGCTGCTGCTGCTGCTGCTGCTGCTGCTGCTGCTGCTGCTGCTGCTGCTGCTACTGGCGTCCCTCCGTGACGCCGCCCTTAAAAGCACAGTCTTAGCTCAGCTGAATCCCATCTACCTATGCCCACACCCTATTCCAGGTGCCTGCCATCAGGCATGCATTCAGGCAAGGATCCATCATCTATCCTGATGGCGGAAGGGCAGAAAAGCCTGATATTTTCTTTACCCTACAGGGGGCTTCAGCTGCTCCCAGAATGCTCCCTCACTTAGAGTTGGCACTAGGTGAGCCAGCAAAGCCCACGTGGTGCAAAATTTATCCTTGCAGGGCTCTGATGGCACCTTCTTAGATTTTGTGCCCTAAGTGCCTCACCTGAGTTCTATCCCTTTATTTACCAAACCACCCCAAACAAATAGATGTTAGCAAAAGGAGTATACTTGCTGGGTAAATGCAATCTCAAAGCAAGTACCTGCTGTAGAAGTTTGTTGGTGAGTACAAAATAATAAGATGTATATTTAGCTGGAGTGGTCAGGGGAGATTTTTCTGAGCAGGAAATATTTGTGCTGAGCCCTGAATGCCTTATCCACGTGGAGTGAGTTGAGGAAAGCATTTCAGCCCAAAAAGGCATTTAAAAAAGAGCTTGTGGTAAGATGCTGAGAGAAAACACATGAGGTTGCAGAATTATGTTTATAATCTTCTTAAGCTATTAGAGGATCAAGAAGAGGCACTAAGAGGAACTGGAAAACACTGCACCTGTTTGTCTTTATCACTATGGAGGTCAAAGATAAAAGTGGGGCAATTGGTTACCTTTTTAAATTACAAAAAGCACTAATCAGGTTTGAAATTCTAGATGTAAAAATTATATTCTATAGACCCTGATTAGGTTACAAGTTTAAGCAGTAAAGGCAAGGACAATGCCGATGATTGTTGAAATGAAATGGAAGCATGTGTAACAAACTATGTAAAAGAAAATAACTTAAATAACAGTTCAATTCTTCCCCCTACAGGGGTATGAGCCGGATCCTACTGTAACCAAGTTGGCAGAGCAGTATGCCAAGGAGGTATGTTCCTTATATATCAGTTGTAATTGCCTTTCTCTGGCCCATGAAGTTGTATAACCCAGTGCTTGTGTATGCTAGAACGGTACCAAGCTGTCACTGACGAATGATCCATTGGAAGCGGCTCGTGGAGGCAATGTGTTAATTACAGACACTTGGATAAGCATGGGGCAAGAAGAGGAGAAGAAAAAGCGGCTCCAGGCTTTCCGTGGTTATCAGATCACAATGAAGGTACAAATTCATGCCTGTCTGACACTTCATTAATTCTAACTGTAAAGGCCAGAAACCATCCAATTGCTCATTCACTTGAGGGAGAACAGGCCATCCTTGCATTCCCTAGGGACTCAGAAGGTTAATGACCATATCCCCCAGGAATTTCTGTTTGGAAGATTCACTGTGTCCTTTAGAAAGACCCATTTGACCTGGATGAAACCATTTGAAACTCAGGGAGAAGAGAGAAGCAGTTTTTCCCCTCTCACAGCCATGGAGACATTGGAATCCTTTATTCTTTTGGGTTTAGACACATCAGGTTGTTTCTGCTGCATGTGGTCTCTGCTGATTTCTCCTCTATGAAACACTTGATAATTATCTTCTTCAGGTTAGTCCTTGCCTCCAATTTTTTAGACTCTTAAGTCCAGTTTAGTTGTGCTACCTACCTTTAGGGCATTCTAGGGGGATTCCATCTAATCTAATGCCTTTTATGGACATCTGAAGCAATATTTCTCAGTCTTAAGTATGCCTTAGGTTTCTATACAGAGCTGGCAATAGATGCCCCCCCTGCTCCCCCCTCCACCTCAACTCTACCAGTGTTTCTGATTCAGTAGGTCATGGGTAAGACCGAAGAATTTGCATTTCTACCAAGTTCCTGGGTGATGCTGCTGTTTCAGGGCCACACCCTAAAAGTCAGGTGTACCTTAGGATTTTTTCAGCAGAGTAATTTGTTTTGGTACAGAAAGGTATTAAGTCATTACAAAGATATTTTGTTCATAAAGTAACATAAATATAGACTTCTCATTTATACATGCCAAATAGAAATGTATAAATTTTTCAGGATTATATCTGAAAAATAAAAAGTGAAATGTCTTTCTCCCAGAGCCCTTAGCAATGATTATTCCCACAGGTATTACAGACTGATGTGCCTCTCTGCAGACCTCTTCTATGTATTTCCATATGCCAACACAACACAACTATTGATTTTCATAAATGGCAGATTAAAAACATTATTCTGACTTACTTTTTCCACTTAACAACACGTCTTAGATTTTTTGGGATTTTTCATTGTTTCTAATGGCTGCATAGAATTCCAAACTATGAACGGACCATAATATTTTAAAATGTTTTCTGTTGATAAATTAGGCTGTTTCTAATAAGATCAATTACAAACAATGCTGCAGTGAATGTCCTTATACATGTTTTTCTGCAAGTATTATTGGAGGATAGATCCCTAGAAGAAGAATTTATGGATGTAGTGTTAAATATTATGTGAAATACTGGAAATATTGAAAAATTGTCTATCCAAATAGAATTGATGATATATAATCCTTCTGAACTCTCTCCATTCCTGTAATTTATGTTTTTAAATCTATATCTCATGCTTTTCAAAATCTGCATTTCCCTGATTACTAATGAAGTGAAGCATCTTTTTGTTTATTGTCCATTTCCATGTTTTTCTATAAGTTGCTATCATATCCTTTGCCCAATTTTGATTACTTTTGCCTTCTTATATTTATATGAGTTCATTATATGTTGTGACTAATCTTTTGTCATATAGTTGGCAAATGTTTTTACGGAAAAATTTTAAATTCTCTGTAGTTTGCCTCATACTTACTTTGACCAAGCTTGCACATTTTTCTGGTGGTGGGGCTGTAGGTTTGAACAACAGTCATCTCACTGACAAGTGAGTGATTCAAATGTTACTCCGTTGCCAGTATTTTAGAAACTCAGAAGGTTCTGAACCTAGAAGTAGGATGAGAGGTAAAACAAAATCTTAGTACAAAGGTGGTAATTTGTAAGTAGAAAAGTATAAGGGAATGTAGTCTTGAATCTCTAAGTGAGCAATGGAAATGCATGGAAAAATGTAACTTTGAAAAACGAACTGTTAGAGAAAACTAAAACTGTTAGTACATTGGCATTAGGAATGAAACTTCTAGTGCATGATGGCTCAATTAAAAATCAAACATCTAGTATGTATAGTGATAATCCTGTTTAATGCACTCCTACCTCAGTGGTCTTTTTCAAAATTGTTTTAACTAGTGACAGAGTATGCTTTAAATATTAAAACCCATAATTTGAACATAAGCTCAAAAGACAATAAATCACATAAAAGCAACTTTTAAAATATATTGGGCTATTATTGGTGCCTCTTGCTATCAGTCACATATTACACTAGTAGGACACTTTACTGAAATGTTCATTATCCCACTAGACAGAACCAGAAAACAATATTTTAATTTGGAGCCATAATCTTCCAAATAAAAAAAAATGACTATATTTATTAGCCCTGGAGCTTCAGTTGTGGGCAAGTGAAGCATGTACACATATTGAGGTATAAAGTTGTACTCCAAGCACATATTTTTGTAAAAAAAAATGGCAAATCAATAAAATTTTGATGAAAAAAAATGACTATAATGTTCCAGCCATTGAAAGTACCATATAAATTTCTCCTGGGTGCTTTGAGCTTAAATCCTCACTTTTCCCCTTTGTCTCTCCCTTGGAATTGATCTCTGGCCTCTGGCCAGATATATTTTTAAATACTGAAGAAGACAAATAAGACAGCTACACATAGTTGTCAAAATGCATCTTATCCCATTTCTCTCTCTTTTTTTGGGTCCCATCTCTTCTTTAGACTGCTAAAGTTGCTGCTTCTGACTGGACATTTTTACACTGCTTGCCCAGAAAACCAGAAGAAGTGGATGATGAAGTGTTCTATTGTCCACGATCACTTGTGTTTCCAGAGGCTGAAAATAGAAAGTGGACAATTATGGTAAGTAAGCAATGGGGAGGATAAGCAGGAGTCTTTCCGTGAGGACCCAACTTGGTCATTCATGCCTTTTGGTAGATAATAAGCAACTAAGATTATCCACCTACTCATATGGCATTGATTTTCCCTCCCTCTATCCCAGAAAATTCATAATACTTTATTATTGCTAATTAGCATTTAAAATGCCATAGATAGCAAAAATTTTTCCTTGCATTCTATTCTTTATCAGAAGATGATTGACATTTGCAAAGATAAATCAACCAATATCTGTTAAAATCAGTCCTTTCTAGAAATTCAGGGAGGAGGAAACTAAGTTTTCTAAACTATCACTTATAAAGATGTTCTGCAGTCCTGAATTTTAAAAGATCTTATTAAACAATAATGTTAAATTCAATTTACTGGAAAAATTAAATTCATGATATATACAGGCTATTTATATATGTGCGTATATATGTACGCGTATGCACAGTGATAGCTTATGTCTACCCATTTAAGTCCTACCTTGGCTCTACAGGGAAAATATATTTTAAAGAAGACGAGATATAACCATGTTAAAATGAAGGCAGAAGTTCTAAAGTAGAAAGAATACACAACGGGGGATAAGGAAACTTGACTTTTATAACTGTCTTTAATACCCATCATCCGTGTCCTCTTGGATAAGGCAGTTCCGGTTTCCTCCCATATAAAACAAGCAGATCAAACTATAGAAATGGTGAATGATTGTTAATCTAAGGTCCCCAGTCTCATTGACAGGCTGCTTGGATTCCTGTGCTCAGAAGGTTCTAAGCCTTCCTGTGGCCTCAGGAAGATACAATGACTAGTGTTATCTGACATGGATCCTGCAAGGGAGGTGGACACAGATATGCGCTCTCTTTATGTCTCTAAACTAGATTATTTAGAGACCCCGTTGGGTTAAGTTCATTTCAGCAACCATAAACACTGCATCTACAGTCTGCCAGTTCTCTGCAAGGAACTGGAGATCAAAAAATGAGTGTGCAGTTCTCACACAGTACAACTCACAGAGACACATGGCATTTTCAAGTGGGAGGTGACCTTAGAGAGTGTCTAGTCTAAATTCCCATTTTATAGGCAAAGCAATTATTCTTACACAGCTTATTTAGAATGGTATTTAGGCTTAACACTGTTGTGATAGATTTTTCTGGGATGTTCTAAAAGTACAGTACTTTTTTCCTTGAGAATTTCCCTATCCAATACAGAAACCACTAGGCGCATGTGCCTATTTAAATTTAAATTTCAATTGATTAAAATATAATAACATTTAAGATTCCTTTCCTCTGGCGTACTAACCACATTTTAAGTGCTCAATCGCCACATGTGGCGACAGCATAGAACATTTCCATCACTGCAGAAAGTTCTGTTGGACAGCACTACTCTCTAGAGAATAATTTCCAAACACACATCTGAATTTCAAACAGGATAGACAGATGGAAAGATACAATCTGGTTCCACGTTCTGAGATGCCCATAATGACTGATGTGAGGTATATAATTAAATAGGGTGAAGGGCTTGTTCACAATGAATACAGCATTTTAAAAGTAAAAATGGTCTCAGAGCACTCAGAGTAGCTTTTTCAGGCCCCCGTGCTGGGTGACTTCCCCAGTGCTGTTCAGAGCCCTCCCGTCACCATATCGTTCTCTCCATAGTGTACAGGCCTTTGTATCCCTTTGTTTAAAAAAATAGAAAAGGACACCCTTTCTTCCCCACAAAGCTGACTTTTGCATTTTTTAGTAACTAGTAAGCCTGTAGGACTCACAGATTTTACTGTGGAGCAAAAGTAACCTAAAGTAAGCCTGCAAAAAAGCTGATACTTCAAAGGACTGCTCTCTGGATGACCCTTAGCTATATATACCATTGCAAATGTGAGTCACAGTATTTTATAATCTCTTACTTCTTTCCAAGTGAGGGGTGCCAGACAAAATACAGGACTTCCTATTAAATTGGAATTTCAGATGAACAACTAATAATTGCTTAGATAAGTCCCATGCAACATTTGGATATGCTGGTAGCTTTCAAATAGTTGTATATATGCCTGTATGTTTTTTAGCATGTCTGCATTTATTTATTTATTTATTTTACTTCGCTAAATCTGGAAGCTTTGCTGCAACTTGACTTTCTAAGATTTTACATTTGGAAATAATTTGACACATGCCATGGCCATTAAAAGCAAAATGAAACCGGAGATGTGGTGCTGGGAACCCATTAATAAAGCTTAAAATATTTTACCTGGAGTATATTCTTATTCCAGAGTTGGCCTTCCTAATTCCTCCTTGTCATTTGGATCTCAACTTTAATGCCATTTCTTTAAGACTGCTCATCCAGTCTTAGCTTGTGCCCCAGCCTCCTTTATCCCATTTTTAGTTTCATTTTCTAATGACATTTATCACTCCTTGATAGTTCATCCATGTCTATTTGTGGCCTGTCCTCTACTATAATGAGTGCAGTGAGCTTGTCTCTACAGCAGGACCTCAAATAACAATTTGTTAAATGCCGTTTTGTTGTAATGTTGATGAAAATACATAGCCCACTAATGTTCGAAAAGCTGGTTTCTTTTTTACATTTCAGTTTCCAAGAACCTATCAACTACATTAAGTGAGGATTTACTATAATGATCTTCACTGTACATAAAATGATGCCACATAAATACCCTAAATAAGTGCTCAATACGTTTCTGTATCATGAAGGCAATTATAGGATATGGGTACCAGAACATAGGTTTATTTGGGCTCCCTGTGTGATCCTGAGCAAGTGATTAACTTCTCCAAGCCCCATTTATTCATTTGAAAAGGAAATTCAAGTAGAAACAACTTTATCAGGTTGTGAAACTTAAATGAGGTGAGAGTCATCTGAACATGATGGTCAAGTTCTAGGGACAAGCAGGTACAGCTCTACCCCTTACCAACATGTAGGAAAATCCTGTGTCTGTTTCCTCATCTGTCTTTTATATCTCTTCCCTCCTCACAGATCTGATAAGAGCATTAAATGGTATGATGCCCAGAAAGCATTTATCACAAGGTCCAATATTTGGTAACTGTTCAATGAATACATTCGATGAACACCTTTGAAATATAAGAACCACACCTCCTTGCCACATTTTAACCCATTTTTTTTCTCCAGATTTTTCAAGATAATGAAAATTTGCATTGCTAGATTAAAATACTTAAGTAAAGTTAGATGTCTCTCATGGGTGACCAACATTTGCATTATTGAGTTATTATGACATAATTTGTATTTTCCCTTTTATTTTACTTTTATAATCAACAATGTTTATTGCAGCACTTTTAAAAATAATTTATATATTTTTAGTTAGGATGTTGGAAAAGGAAATACACGTACCTGCAAGGCAATAAAACTACCTCTTGAGTGGTGTCAGAGAAATCAGTGCTATCTGTTGCTTTGAGGATTGATTTCCTTTTCTATAAATGATAAGCTCCCTTAAAAGCGTGTTACATTAAATGAGGCAGTGCAAGATCATTTTTCTGTAGCTCAAAGCAGCACCTAGCACAGCACCTGGCAAATGTTTCTTAATTGAGTAACACAAAAGACACTAGCACCTAACACACTGTCTGATACATAGTAAACCCTCAATAAACGTTGTTCATTGTTGTTTCCCATATTATTACTATTGTCATTATTGTGAAAATAGTAGGAGTAAAAGTGAAAATTACCATTTGTGGCTGATGGCCTAGGGGAGGTTGTCCTCTTGGCTATAAAGTTAATGCTCTTTCACAAGACCGAGATTCAGATAGCAGACATTATTCATTAGCCTAAACTATTTACTTTTATTATTCTGTGTCTGATAAAACTTAAACTTCTCAAGGTTGTGAGTGACCAAACCACAGTGGGAGGGATTATATTTCTCTAAAACCAGCCAATACCTGGGTTCTACTTAGGACTAGAAAAATCCAATCATAGCTCCACTGTGGTATCTCATTTCAGTCTTCTCACCCATGCGTCCTGGAGGGAGGCCTGAGTAACCAAGGTGGTTTTGCATATACTTGGGTCAGCCTGGTCCCTCCTGACCTTCCTTTCTCCACATTAAAATAATATTAGTTTGAAACTGTCCTCTTATCATTTCCTTAGGAAAACACATTTTAACTGCCAGGCCTTCTGAACTTTCTAGAACCCAGCTCCCCTTCTCTTGGTCCCTAAGCAGACTTGCTAATGTTTATCCATTTCTTTCTTTCTCTTTCTCTGTTGTGTCATCCCAGGCTGTCATGGTGTCCCTGCTGACAGATTACTCACCTAAGCTCCAGAAGCCAAAGTTTTGATGCTGTGACACCTGTCAAGAGAGGAACCATGTTCTTCAGTAACAGAAGTTGAAGACAATCTAAGAAATAAACAAATCTTGATGAAGTATATAATGTCTTGACATTGTGAAACCTTCCTTAATTTAAGTGTTGATGCATTATAATGCATGGCTTGACTTGGTTTCAACTCTCTAATTCACAATTTCTGAGTTACGTTTGGGTATCATATTAATAATCATATACATTTGCGTCAACTAAACATAAAATATTGTGTTCATAACACATAATGTCTAAGCCGTTCAATGTAATCTATGCTTATTACCTTAATAAATTATCACCCATGCTAATTTATAAGTAAACATTTACCAGGCAGTCAGCTGCTGGTAGATCTATGGGTTGTGTTTATATCCCTCGGGACCAACAAGGAAGCCAAATGATCCATCTTTCTGATGTAGTACAATTTGCAGTCCAATGAGGTAGACAGATACTCACTTATAGAGGTGAGTGATGGAATTCTTGGAAAGTAGCTATAATTGTACCCAAACTCTGGAGTTTTGTCAGTTATATGTGGGAAGAAGGGCCCTCCAAGCACACATCTCTTCTCTGTAATGAATACTTAGTATTAACGGTCTAAGTAGCTTATGTGAACAAGTGGTAAACTACGGCTACCTAGCTAGCAACATCAGATCCATGAGAGAATGAAAGTTTCGTAGGTTCAAAGTCTCTAGCAGGAGCAATTTAATTTTTTTTATGTTTTTGTACTTATTTTTCATCTACTCACACCATACACTGCTATTTGCATAAATCTCCTTGCCACATTTTTAAAAAGATTTATTTATTTATGCATACAAGAACTGGGGTACAGGCCAGAGGTATGGCGGGTGAGAGGATTTACCAGAGACAGAGTGGGGAACAGAACAGGCAAACCTCAGAGACTGAGGGGAGCAGTGGGTGAGACAGGAGAGGTCTGCTGCGCCATGTGGGTATCTCCCTGGCTGGCCAGGGATCAAAGTCATGCTACAGAGGCTGTGGATAGCCCCACAGTGCTGTGCTTAACCCCTGCGCCACCAGGGAGGCTCTCCTTGCCACATTTTAACCCATTTTTTCCTTCAATTTTTTCAAGAGAATGAAAATTTGCATTGCTAGATTAAAATACTTAAATAAAGTTAGATGTCTCTCATGGGTGACCAACATTTATATTATTGGGTTATTATGACATAATCTGTATTTTTCCCTTTTATTTTATTTTTATAATCAACAATGTTTATTGCAGCACTTTTAAAAATAATTTATATTTTCTTAGTTAGGATATTGAAGAACATGAGTGGAACTTAAAAAAAAAAATGGATGGGTCATTTATACGTGGAATATAAAGAAACCAAACAAAGGATCAGACAAACATTAAAACCAACCCCTGAAAACTGACCGTAGATTTGAGGCATCCAGGAGGAAAAGGGAGGGGTGGTGGGGTGAGAACAAGTTTGGGGGAGAGAGCCCATAGAGGTGGTGGAGGACTATGGAGGTGGGAGAGCTGCAGTGACCATCCCTGCGGTGAGAAATCCTATACTGTCAAAACACTAACAAGATCCATAAAAATAAAAATTAAAAGAAAAAGAAAAAGAAAAAATAATGTATTTTACAGAGTACAATGAAAGTCATTGCCTTTACATTCCACCTCTACTATTAGAAGAATATTTCCAGGCTGGTTGGCTGACATTCTGCAGCAGAGAGCTGTAACTTAACTAAGTCAGTCAGAGACAAATTACAAATTAGATTTGCAATGAAGATGTAATAAAACATTTTGTGGGGGAGAAAAAGCTCATCATAATGTTACAGGAAAAATCAATTTTTCTAGTAAACATCAAAGGTGACTTTCAGGTCTGTGGT
This sequence comes from Talpa europaea, assembly GCF_964194135.1. Classification (NCBI taxonomy): domain Eukaryota; kingdom Metazoa; phylum Chordata; class Mammalia; order Eulipotyphla; family Talpidae; genus Talpa; species Talpa europaea. The sequence goes on from NC_140081.1 coordinate 23,802,278, forward strand.
AATTCACTGGAAGCTCTTACGAAATAAAGAGTGGAGATTAGTGAACTATCTTCTTTTAGCAGAGAGTATAGGAATGATTTAACCAGAAGGCACCTTATTGATTGTGGAAACTTTCCCTCAAACTTGTCTACACATAAAGGACTTCATCTGAGTATCCTTCCACTTCCTAAATGGTCCCCCATGGTAATGAGCTCACATCTCTTTACTGGTTATTCTTTGCATAAAGTAGAAGGTATAATCATCTTCCCTTAGTCAAAAAGAACTTGTAATCATTTTCTTGCCAAAATGTAGCTATTTTTACCTCAAAGAACCCCCAAATTTTCTTTTTTTATGTACACAAAATTTAACACCCTTCTCAACCTAAACCCAATGTATTTTGCCTTTTAAACTTTTCACCTTAGGAGGATATTATTAATTGAGAATAAAGAAAACAGGGAAGGAAAATTTAGTATTAAATTTTTTAAAGCTATTTTCATCTTCTGTTCCTTTTTGCCCCCTTCATCATCATTCCCTTTCCTGTGCAACAAAAACTTCAGCAATAAGCCTAAAGTATCTAGTGAACATAATAGATTCTATCTGCTTCACTATATAATTAGCTAAAGACTTCTTTTCTTCCAGGCTTTCTCCACTGCAATGTTGGGAGTAAAAATATCAAGTGATTACAACACAGTGATTTCAATATTGAGGAAGAATCATCAGCGTTTTGGTGGTTGGTTTTTTTGTGTTTGTGTGTGTGTGCTAAGTTTCCAGGAACTTTAGAGAAATAATCCAAAGTCAGATAAGTCAAATAGTTGTTCTGCTACTGATTTGACTGTTGTAAAAGTTCCCAAGCAACAGGATCTGCACAGATTAGCATGGCAATACCAGGCCAAACCCCCTATACAAGTGACCTTAGAGCTTCAATTAAAGTGGTAGGGACCCCTTGGTCCAGGGCAAGTGATAAAAGTGAATAAAGGTGACATACAGAGAGGGTATGTAGGACAAACTTTTTTTTTTTTAAATGTCATAAAATCACTTTATTTTTTTTCAAAGATTTTTTTTTAAAATAAATTTTATTGTTATATTCCCCATACAATTGCAGCCCCCCCATTCTGACCCCAATCCCTCCCCTCCCACCCCCGCCCCCCTAAAAGTGTCTCTGGTTCATAGTTTTTTGTTGATTTTGATTTTCACTTTCTTATAGTTATTCGTTTTCCTGGTCCCTTATTTAAGTTTTCTAGATTCCTGCTATGAGTGAGACCATCTGGTATTTTTCTTTTTCTTTTTGGCTTATTTCACTGAGCATGACCCCTTCCAGCGCCATCCATGTTGCTGCAAATTGCATGTGTTTATCTTTTTTGAATGCTGAGTAATATTCCATGGTATATATGTACCACATCTTCTTGATCCAGTCATCTATTTTTGGGCATTTGGGTTGTTTCCAAAGCTTAGCTATTGTAAACAGTGCTGCTATAAACATAGGGGTGCAGGTGTTCTTTGGAATTGATGTTTCTGTGTCCTTTGGGTAAATACCTAGGAGTGGAATTCCTGGATCATATGGAAGCTCTATGTTTAGTAGGTCCAGAAATCTCCACACAGCTTTCCACAGTGGTTGGACCAGTTTGCACTCCCACCAACAGTGCAGAAGAGTTCCTTTTTCTCCACACCCTCGCCAACATTTGTTGTTGCTAGTTTTTTTAATATGTGCCATTCTCACTGGTGTAAGATGGTATCTCATGGTAGTTTTGATTTGCATTTCCCTGATGACAAGTGATGTTGAACATTTTTTCATATGCCTGTTGGCCATTTGCATTTCCTCTTCAGAGAAGTTTCTTTTAAGCTCTTCTGCCCATTTTTTGACTGGATTATTTTCTTTGTTGTTGTTGAGTCTCATCAGCTCTTTGCAGATTTTTGTGATCAGTCCTTTATCATTGGTGTTGGGTGCAAAAATGTTCTCCCAGTTGGTGGGGTTTCTCTTTGTTTTTGTTATTGTCTCTTTTGCTGTGCAAAAGCTCTTTAATTTGATGTAGTCCCAGCTGTTTATCTTTGCCTTCACTATCACTGCTTTGGGTGATGTGTCTGTAAAGATGTCTTTGATGTGCAAATCACGTAGTGTTTCGCCTATATTTCCTTCTATATATTTTATGGTTTCAGGTCTTATGTCTAGTTCTTTAATCCATTTTGAGTTGATTTTTGTGTATGGTGTGAGGTGGTGGTCAAGCTTCATTCTTTTGCATGTAGTGACCCAGTTTTCCCAGCACCATTTATTGAACAAACTTTCTTTGCTCCAATGCATATTCTTTGCTCCTTTGTCAAAGATTAGTTGACCATAAATCTGTGGGTTTATTTCTGGATTTTCTATTCGATTCCATTGGTCTGTATGTCTGTTCTTGTTCCAATACCATGCAGTTTTGATGATTATGGCTTTGTAGTATAGTTTGAAGTCTGGGAGTCTGATGCCTCCATTCCCTTCTTTTTTTTTCAGGAGAGCTTTGGCTATTCGGGGTTTTTTGTGATTCCATATGAATTTCATCAATAATTGTTCTATTTCTTTGAAGAATGACATTGAAATTTTGATTGGAATAGCATTGAATCTGTATATTGCTTTTGGAAGGATGGCCATTTTAATAATGTTTATTCTTCCAATCCATGAGCAGGGGATGTCTCTCCATTTCTTTGTGTCTTCTTCTATTTCTTTTAACAGTGTTTTATAGTTTTCTTTGTATAGGTCCTTTACCTCTTTTGTTAGATTTATTCCCAAATATTTGATTTTTTTTGTTTCAATAACAAAAGGGATGGTCTTTTTGATTTCTTCTTCTTCAGATTTATTGTTTGTGTATAGGAAGGCTACTGACTTTTGCGTGTTGATTTTGTATCCTGCCACTTTACTGAACTGATTGAGGAGTTGAATTAGCTTTTCTGTGGAGTTTTTGGGGTTCTCTATGTATAATATCATATCGTCTGCAAATAGTGATAGTTTGACTTCTTCTTTTCCTATTTGGATTCCTTGGATGTCTTTCTCTTGTCTTATTGCCCTGGCTAGGACTTCCAGTATTATATTGAAAAGCAATGGTGAGAGTGGACATCCTTGTCTTGTTCCAGATCTTAATGGAATTGCTTTCAGCTTTTCACCATTGAGAATGATACTGGCTGTTGGCTTGTCATAGATGGCCTTTATGATGTTGAGGTATGTTCCTTGTATCCCAAGAATTTCAAGGGCTTTTATCATGAATGGGTGTTGCACTTTGTCGAAAGCTTTCTCAGCATCTATTGATATTATCATATGGTTTTTATATTTCTTTTTGTTGATGTGTTGGATAACGTTGATTGATTTTCGGATGTTAAACCATCCTTGTGCCCCTGGAATGAATCCAACTTGGTCGTGGTGAATTATCTTATGGATACATTGTTGGATTCTGATAGCTAAAATTTTATTGAGGATTTTTGCATCAGTGTTCATTAGGGAGATTGGCCTGTAGTTTTCCTTTTTTGTGTTGTCCTTGTTTGGTTTTGGTATTAGTGTAATGTTGGCTTCATAAAACGTGTTTGGTATTGTCCCTTCCTTCTCAATTTTTTGGAAGAGTTTGTGAAGGATAGGCACTAATTCGTCTCTGAATGTTTGGTAGAATTCATTTGTAAATCCATCAGGTCCTGGGCTTTTGTTTTTGGGGAGGTTTTTTATTACCATTTCAATTTCGCTAATTGTAATTGGTCTGTTTAGGTGTTCTATTTCTTCTTTATCTAGCTTTGGGTGATTGTAGAGTTGTAGGAATTTGTCCATCTCCTCTAGATTGTTAAACTTGTTTCCATATAACTGTTCATAGTAGTTACTGATTATTCTTTTGATTTCTGCTGTGTCCGTTGTGATTTCTCCTTTTTCATTGATGATCCTGTTTATTTGTGCTTTCTCCCTTTTTTCCTTTGTGAGCCTGGCTAGGGGTTTGTCTATTTTATTGATTTTTTCAAAGAACCAGCTCTTGGTTTCATTGATCTTTTGGATTGTTTTTTTAGTTTCAATTTCATTTATTTCTGCTTTGGTTTTTATTATTTCTTTTCTTCTACTGGTTTTGGGGTTTTTTTGTTGTTCTTTTTCTAGATCTTTGAGCTTCGAGATTAGGTTGTTTCTTTGCGTTCTTTCTTGTTTCTTGATGTGAGCTTCTATTGCTATATATTTTCCTCTTATTACTGCTTTTGCTGCATCCCATACATTTAGGATATTGGTGTCCTCCTTGTCGTTCAATTCAAAGAATATTTAATTTCTTCTTTGATCTCCTCATTAGTCCAATGGTCTTCCAGTAGTGTGGTTTTTAATCTCCATGAGGTAGGAAAGTTCCTTGCCTTCTTTTTATGGTTTATTTCTAGTTTGATGCCTTCATGGTCAGAAAAGATGGTTGATATGATTTCAATCTTGGTGTATCTGTTGATGTTTGTCTTGTGCCCCAGTATGTGATCGATCCTGGAGAATGATCCGTGTGCGCTTGAGAAAAATGTGTACTCCGTTTTTTTGGGGTTTAGTGTTCTATAGATGTCTGTTAAGCCTAATTGCTCTAGGTCCTTATTTAGAGCTTTGGTTTCTTTACTTATTTTTTGTCTTGTTGATCTATCCATTGTTGATAGTGGTGTGTTGAAGTCTCCCACTACGTATGTGTTTTCTCTGATGTCTGTTTTCAGAGAGGACAACAGTTGTCTGATATATTTTGGTGCTCCTTCGTTTGGTGCGTATATGTTAATGAGTGTTATTTCTTCTTGAAGTATTGTCCCCTTGATCATAATGTAGTGACCATTGGGGTCTCTTTTTATCTTTTTGAGTTTGAAATCTGTTTTATCTGATATAAGTATAGCTGTTCCTGCTTTCTTTTTTGGTCCATTTGCTTGTAGGATTGTTTTCCATCCTTTAACTTTGAGCCTATTTTTATCTTTTGTAGCTAAATGTGTTTCCTGGAGACAGCAAAAGGTTGGGTTTTGTTTCTTAATCCAGGCTGCAACTCTGTGTCTTTTTATTGAAGAGTTTAGTCCATTTACATTTAGAGTTAATATTGATATGTTAACATCTGTATTTGCCATTGTGTTTGTCTTTCCTTTGATTTTATTTATTTATTCTTTTAATAACTTTTTTTTTTTTGGCCTTCTTTCATTGTTATTCGTCCCTCTGAGGTTCTGGCTTTAGGACTCCTTGTAGTATTTTTTGGAGTGGGGGTTTAGTTGCAATGAAATTCCGGAGTTTCTGTTTGTCTGGGAAGGTCCATATTCTTTCTTCAAAGAGGAAGGAGAGCTTTGCGGGATAGAGTATTCTTGGTTGGCATCTGTTTTCTTGGAGTCTGTTGACTATGTCCCTCCACTCTCTCCTTGCCCGTAGTGTTTCTTCGGAGAAGTCTGATGTCAGCCTGATTGGTTTTCCTTTGAATGTTATCTGTTTCTTCCCTCTTGCCAGCTTCATTATTTTTTCCTTGTCCTGGATTCTTGGGAGCTTTACTATTATGTGTCTTGCTGTATTTTTCCTTTCGTCGTGGAAGTTTGGTGTTCTTCTTGCTTCTTGTATATCAATTTTCAGCTCCTTCTTCACATTTGGGAAGTTCTCTTCAATTATCTCTTTGAATATTTTCTCTGTTCCTACATCTCTCTCCTCTCCTTCTGGTATTCCTATAACTCTTATATTTCCTTTCCTCATGGAGTCAGATAGTTCCCGAAGTCTTTCTTCGTTCTTTTTCCTTCGTACTTCTCTTTCCTTTTCTGTTTTGGTTCTTTTTATTTCTGTGTCTTCAAGATTACTTATTCGTTCTTCCATTTCATCTATTCTGCTTTCATTGCTTTTCCCAGAATTCTTTAGTTCTTCCATTAATTCTTTGATCTCCTGCATTTCTTTTACTTCCCTCTTTAGGGACTCAATTTCTTTCTTCTGACCATTGTTTTCCCTCTCTAGGGACTCAATTGCATTCTTCTGATCGTTGATTATGTTTCCCTTATCATTGTTTTCCTTTATGACTTCTGTCAGTTTTTTAATCACGGCAATTTTAAATTCTCTTTCTGGAAGGCTCAGAAATTCTTCCAAGTTATTGTCTTTGCAATCTGGGGGCTGGCTTTCTTTTTGTGGTGTGCTTTTTCTCTGGAGAGTTGCTAGGTTGCGTGTGGTTCTTCTCCTCCCTACTGTCTGTTTTCTAATTTGCCGTATGCGTTGGGACACTGTGTTGTTGGGACTGGCCGGCATCTTGGGTGGGCTTCTCTGTTCCCCTCTGGTTCTTCCAGGAGTCATCTGTCAGTTTCAAGCAGCCTTTACTGGAGAAAGGTCCCTGTTCTAAAATGCCGATGTGGGGACACACTCCCCTGTGCGCCTGGTCTGCCCCTGCGGTGGGTTTCTGCTCCCCTCTGGGCTTGGACTGCAGGCCAGAGGGGGTCTGGCATGGGCGAACTTCCCCCGCTCACCTCTGGCTCCTGAGGAAGCCTTCTGCAGGTAGTCTTTACTGAAGAAATGTCCCTGTTCTAAAATGGTGATGTGGGACACACTCCCTGCGCGTCCGGTGTCAGGCACACTCTTCTGCGCGCCTGGTCTGCCCCGGCTGTGGGTGCTCGCTCTCCCTGTGGGCTCAGACTACTTGTTCGGAAGGGGCCCGGTGTGGGCTAACTCCCCAGCTAGCTCCTTCAGTAGCCTGTGCTGGGGTCAAGTCGCTAGGTGGCACCAGAGATCTCTCCTAGAGCCCTTGGGGAGCTGATTTTCCACCCCGTGGGACAGGGAGCAGAGCGGGGATGGTAGGGTACACCTCAACGGCTTTGGGGTGCTGTGTCTGCCTTGTGCCCCACCGTCGTGGGGAACCCACGCCCCTAATTTCGTGCCCCGGGTCTCAGTTCCAAAGCCCTCAGTTCCAGGACGCGGGCTGTAGCCCAGATCAGTGGTGCGGGAATGGTGCCTTTTGAATCCTGCTTCCCTGCCTGGGCGCCTTGTTCCTGCTCACTCAGGGAGGGCCTCCGCAGTCTCCCCGCAATCCTAGGTCGCAGGCGCGGGGACCTGGGCAGCTGCGATCCGGTCCGGATCCGCGCCGCTTTCCGCGCAAGCTTACCGGGCGGCCGGGGCTGTGTGCTGGTGCTGGTCTCCTCCTGGGGGGCAGGGCTCTCTTTAATGGCGCCTGGAGTTCACCTCCGCGGCGGATCCTGCAGGGTTCGCCTCAGCTCCCGTTCACGGGGTGTGGTGGCTGCAATAGTTCCTTTCCACTCACAGTCCCACTTGCTGTGTCCGTTTTTCTTGTTGGCCGTTTTGGTTTGTTGTTTCCCTCCTCTCTGCCGGTCGGAGAGTGCCGACTTTGTGGGCGGGGGAGGGGAGCAGGGTTCTGCGCTTCCCTCCCTTCTCGTAGGACAAACTTTTGTGGGCCTTTTTGTCTTGGAAGTTTTCAATGATGTTTGGATTAGGGAGATGGCCGAAGCTTGTTTTTACAGGCTTGACGTCTTTTGAAAATGATGAAAGGTTGGGCCTCCCAGGTGGCACAGCGGATTGACCACAGCTCTGTGAAGCTGTCTGCCAGCCTCTGCAGTGCGGGTTCGATCCCCACCGGCCAGGGAGATACCCACATGGTGCGGCAGACCTCTCCTGTCTTGCCCACTGCTCCCCTCAGCAGAGTTTTCGGTCTGTCTGCTTGTTCTGCACCCTTCTCTGTCTCTGGTGGATTCTCTCATCCTCCCACGCCTCTGGCCTGTACCCCAGCTCGTGTATAAACAAACAAACAAACAAATAAATAAATCTTACCCAAAAAATGATGAATGGTCATAAAAAAGAATAGATAGCAGTCCAAGTCCTAATAACGAGACCCCTACAACCAGGAACATATCAGCTGTAGACTGAAAAGCAAGTGCTGTTGTGCGCAGGTCTCTGAGTGGAAATCGGTGAGAAAGGGTTGAACTTGGTCTGCACTTCATTTACCAAATCTTGTGCTTCCTTGCAGACATTACAGCCAGGAAGCAGAATTTCTTTCTGGTAAGTTGTCCACCCAGAGGGGATACTTTTCTGCATTTCATAAGCATGAAGAGATGCTTCAAGTCACACAAAGGGCCAGTATCTGGTACAGGTGACCTTATCAACAGCTATCAATATCAAGATTTTTTTTCCAATATCACCTGTACTTGATTACAGTGACACCCACAGGGACACTTCAGTGATGGCTTTGGTGTCTGGACTCAGTTGCTGCCACAATTTCATCCTGACTCCACAATGCAAATGATAGTATTTGTTGGTCTTTGCATGGCAAAAACATGACAAAGTTCACTGAGTAAGGAATTTGAGAATCAACTCTATAGTTCCTTAATAAGTAAATTTGTCCCTAATAATTGTCCAGAAAATGTAATATTAATTGTCGATAAAAGAATCTTGGTAAGGTCAAATGGAAGTAAATTCCTTGATACAGACAAGCCTTTTCACAAGTTTTGTCCTTAATGGTGCCTGACTTTATATCAGTGACACCAGACTGAGTTTCTAATCAATGTTTTTGTGAAATTCATTCCTGGAAGAAATAGAAACACAACAATTGCCTTCTGGAACAAAATCACTTGGCAAGTAAATTTTTAAACTGGAATGAGATTTAGAAGTAATTGAGACCATCCTTTCATTTTACAAAAAAAGAAAATGGGAAATAACAACAAAATGCTTTTAGCAAAGAAGAATATTCTATAGGAAGGGGTAATATCTGTGTTCAATACCCCCCGACAAACTACCTGGGATCTTACGTATTTAGTTATTTTCCTTATTCGGGGGGTATTATTAGTTCACAACACTGTATCAGCTCCAGGAGTAAAATTTGTCACCTCAGTAACCATACATGTCTTACCACACCCACCACCAGATGTCCATCACGGGCCACCACCAACCAATCAGGCCCCTCCTGTCCCATTCCCCCCCACCCCACTTCTTCCCCTCTGGTACCCACCATTCTGTTGTCAAGAGTCTAGGTTTGTTTTGCCTTTGTTTGCTTGATTGCTCCTTTTTCCTTTGTGTTCCACACATGAGTGAAATCATGTAGTGTTTGTCTTTCACTTTTGACTTATTTCACTTAGCATAATCCCCTCAAGGTCCATCCGTGTTGTTGTCACAAAAGGCACAGATGCAGCTGCTTGATTTGATTTACCTCACAGATTGAGCAGAGAGAGGGTGGGAAGCTGGCAGGTCTCAGACTATGGTTCTGTGAGGCTGAGGGATAGAGAGGAGAGTTCACATGTGAGGAGGGGATGAATACAGATAGCCAGAGGTATGAACAGAGACCCAGAGATCATCTGTGTGGTAGATGCTGTTTTTGTTCCAATCAGATCCCTTTTACCTGCGTGTGCCCATCCCCCAGCTTTTGTCAGTTCACAGCTCCCCCTTTTTCTGAAGTGCTACCCTCAGCCACCTGGAACCACTTAGCTCAGGCAGCTAAGACTGTCACCCTCATCCCGCTCCAACAGGGGCAGTCCACAGTCAATGACTGATAGAAAAGTATACAAAATCTTGGTTATGTTCCTTCTAAGTAGGGCCAATTCTGTGTTCAAATTCATGCTCCAGATCTTCCTGTGGAACAGGCTGATGCTAGTGTCTGAGGCCACATCCTTGGTGAGCTTCCCCACTGCTTAGCCTGCTGCCCTTGCTTCCCTTCTCCCGAGGGCGCTTCCTCAGTAAATCATTCACACAAGAATTCTCACTTCAGGCTGTGCTTCTAGAGACTCTGATCTATGAGGATCCAGGAATTCAATTTTTCATAGGTCTCTGCTGTACCACTCATCCTTCAGGTATCAAGGGAGGCTGTTAGGAAGGTAAGAGGCCTTTAGACAAATGGTGAAGATCTCGTGCTTAGAAAGCAAAACCTTTTCTGGTTACCAGGACAGACCATTCTTAGAAGGATGCACAACATGACACATAACAAATATTTTCTCCTGTCACAGGTTCAAGTTCATAACAAGGAATTTATTAACTCCATGGAATAGGAAACCAATTTGCTTTCCCCAGAGAAGAGTAGATCCGCAGTGACTGACAATAATTTGGTGATATTTTAGCACTTTTGTAGGTTGGCAATGATAGCAGCTATTCAGCTGTTCTGCCCTTTGCGTTGGCTTCCTTGAAAGCAGGTCTGAATGGGAGCCTGAGAATCTTCATTTTTAACAAGCACCCAGGGATTCTGATATGGTTGGTCCAGGGGTCACGCTTTGGAGAATTCTAAAGACTTACTTGAGATGGGTTCTTTTTTTTTTTTTTAAAGATTTATTTATTTATACATACAAGAGGTGAGGTACAGGCCAGAGGTGTGGGGGGTGAGAGGACTCACCAGAGACAGAGTGGGGAACAGACCAGGCAGATTGACTGAAATACACTGCTGAGGGGAGCAGCGGACAAGACAGGAGAGGTCTGCTGCGCCATGTGTGTTGCTCCCTGGCTGCCCGGGGATCGAACTCGTGCTGCAGAGGCTGCGATTGCTTCATAGTGCTGTGCTTAACCCTTTGCGCTACCAAGGAGGCCCCTTGAGACACTTTCATCTCCACATTCATAAAGCACCACTTAAAAGTTTTTGACATAACCCAGATCCTCTGACTATTAATCTGTCTTTGGAGCTTCTGAGACCTGGATTTCATCCATGTTCTACTATTTAACAGCTATCTATCCCTGCTCCCTTTATCTGGAAAATAGGAATAATAACGTCCATCTCAGTTGTTGGGATCATTTAATGAAGTAAGACATGCAAGAGTATTTGGCTTTGAGTGAATGCTAAATGAATATTAAGCCCTTTTTATTTGATCAGATTTGCTTCTCACACTTTATATTTTTGCTTTTACCCTTAATTACAAAATTATATCTTGTCCTCAGAAAGACATGGAGATGAATAATTGGTGTAAAAGAAGTACAAGGAATGAGTTTGTCTACTTAAATAGGCAGAACCCAGCCAGGCCTATTTCAGTTGAACTGTCTCTCTAGCAGTTGGTTTGCGAATATGGTGCCCAGGGGAGCAGCCTGGCTCTGGGCCAAACTGAATCTGGGAAGCCAACAAGTCAGAAAATCTAATAAAGGTCACCAAACTCTTTGCTTAGGAAAGTATGTCAGGAATGTACATGCATGTGAAATAAATCAGAGCTTTTTGGCACTCATCAAGGGTCTAGCTGATAAAAAGGTAAAAGACTTATGGAAATCTCAAAGCAGGACATACCACATTAGAAACTAAAACAGACACTTTAAAAATATTTATTGATGGATTAATTTTAAAGATAAAATTGGAAACCCATGACAGGTCAACATAATGCCTTTTTATAAAAAGAAAACTATTTTCCTATACAAAGTTAATGAATAGCGTGACTGACATTCTTTCATATTCTTGCCCATCTTTAATGCCTGCCTTAATGGAAGACAGCTGAATCCTTCTTTATTTCTTCTGCGGCACCATGTTAGTTGAAGTATAGGAGGGATATCTAGTCATATACAGATAAGTAGCTGATAAAGGAGGACTATTTTAGCGGTCTTTTCAAATAATCATGGCTATTCATTGATGTTACATTGAAACTCCACAAGTCATAGTTCCTCAAAGATTAGTTACCATGTGGAATCTGAAATCACAACAATTAACTTTTCTACACTGTTATGTTAAACCTCGTGTCTATCTTGCGTTTTGAATGGCTCTTTCACCCACGCATGATTCCACATTGGTCATTTGGAAAATATTCACTGAGTTCTGCAGAGCTTCCTAATGTTGGCACATTACATTTTATAAAATAAGGAAAAAAACTCACAAATTGTAAATGTCACTCCCTCAAAATGGCCTGAATATTGCTGTCCTTCCAAAATTCAAATGTTGCCTTTTTAACCCCTAAGGATTATGGTATTAGGATGTGCGGCCTGTGGGTGGTGCTTCAATCATGGGGGTGGAGCCCTTATGAATGGGATTGGTGTCTTATAAAAGAGACCCCACAGAGCTCCCTATATTCAACAAAGGCACGACAAGAAGGCACGGGCTGTAAACCAGGAGTGAGTCCTCCACAGAAAATCACCATGCAGGCACCTCTGTCTTGAACGTCTCAACCTCCAAGTCTGTGAGGCATACATGTCTGCTCCTCATTAACTACCCACTCTGTGGTATTTTGTGGTAGCAGACCAAATGTGGTAAGACAACCATCTTTGTCATTCAAAATTTTTTTAAATATGGTGAAGTGGGTACAGATTTTATACAATTTTTGTTTTCTTTTAAGAGCTCAAATTTTATTGTTGGCAACAAATACTGTCAGTCCCTTTCCTTGAATTGACAGGCTAACTTTGCTTATTTTTAAGAAGGTGTTTACTAACATTCAAGTTCAAGTGGCCATAGTTGGTCAAGGTTATTATTTTTTTTAAGTAAAACCATTGTTCTGTGCAAAGGGTGACTAATTCAATGTACAGCACAAAGAGTTGCACAAATGCTATTTTTCAAGGCAGTCACCATACTTTGTATGCAACAGAAAGGCTTGACCTTACTTCTCATGTCATCGCACAGAATATTAAGAAGACATGTACTCAAGAATTGAAATGTAACATTAATAATTTTTACTCCTGTATCAAGGACATTCATAAGTGACTCTGACTTTTTATAAAACTGCTTGTTGTGATAGTGAAGAAAATGACTTTTGGTTCTATTACCTTGATTGGTACTAAGGTGTCAGCAGCCACCATTTCTTCTGCATCACCCATTAATGTTGCTGGTCCAGGGAACACATACTGTGAAGCAAAGTCCTATACTGTCTGTAGGGGTCCCAGGGAGGTCAAGTGGAAGAACTCTGGAATACCCATTCATGATTAATTCAGAAAGCTGTCTCCACTCTGATTTCATCTATTTAGTAGCTTTCTCTAAAAAGACTCAGGTGGAAAATAAAAAGCTAAGGGACCAGGAAAAAGACTAGTTATAATAAAGAAAAAATCAAAACCAACAAGCAACTATAAACCAGAGACACACTACGGGGCGGGGCGGGGGGAGGTGAGGAGGGATTAGGGTCAAAATAAGGGGGGTGGGAATTGTATGGGGAATATAACCCAAATGAAAATGCATACATTGTGCAAAAATGAAAAATGATGTAAGAATTATATAAAAGAAAATATATTAAGAAAAGAAAATAAAAAGCTGATAACTCACTTCTGTAAAGCATGACTTGTTTGCACTTACAGATAATATCCATACTGAAATGTCTATTTATTCATCTTGTACATAACAAGTCAGTTACTACTTACATATCAAGTCAGCTACTACTTGAGCCTCAGCTTTCCGCCAGGCACTGTATTAGGATTAGGCACTGGGGATATAGTAATTGATGAGAAAAACATGACCCCTGGCCTCATGGTGCATGTAGTTTAGTATGAGTGACAGACAACCACTTGTAAATAGATGTTGTGTTTGGAGCAGTGAAACAAACAAAATGCTGTAAGAGAGAATAAAGGAACGAAAGGAAGGGTATACATTTGGATCAGTAGTCTCAAACTTTGGTGGATATCACAATCAGGAAAACTAATAAAGAATACATAGGCCCTGGCTTATCAAAGTAGTAGGGTTTAGGCTTCTGTATTTTTATCAAGTGATTCCCAAAATTTGAGTAGTGCTGCTTTAAAATACAGTGCCCAGAAAAAGCCTCTCAGAGAAGGTGACATTAAAATTAGATCCTGACCAGTGAGAATAATTGGGGTATCCAGATTTTTATTGGATTTGAATCAGATCTGTCTGAGGCAATGCTAGTTCTTCTACAGTTGTAGGTTGAGTTCTAGGACTGTTAAGTTTGTGGACAGCATAAGTGAGCCCATTTGTTTCTTACAACAAAATATTTCATCACTTAAGTAAACAACTTCAAGTTTCTATAGCAAACATGTATTGTGATTACACTAGACATTTTGTATTTACAGCCTTGTCCTAGAACATCTCTAGGAAGATCTGAACTCATTAAGGAGGAACAGAATACTCAGCTTTATCTTTAAAAACTTGTACCTCTACTATTATTTTCCTGATGGCTTTATACTTGGTCACTAGAATGTAAATGTCTTCTAACTTCTCTCAGTTATCTGCCTGAGCTTTTTACAACCATCATGACACTTTGAAATTAATTCTCTAAGTATTAAGCTAATAAAATTATCTCCCCTCAAGGCTTTTCATTAAATATAACTGTAAAAATTACATTTCTTTAACTAAGGTCAGTAAAAGAAATCAAGGTATTTAATTTTTGATCCCCATATAATTAAATGAAGAGTGGAAGAGAATAGTATTCTAGTTGGAGGGAATAATATATAGGTTAGCCCTGAGGTGAAAGAGGGGTTGGCATTTTCAAGGAACTGGAAGCAGGTAAGTATAACGACAGCATAGTCAGCAAGAGTGACAGGAGCACAGATAAGTCTGAAAAATTCAGCAGGGGTTAACTCATGCATGTCTTTGAGGCCAAGGTAAGAATTTTGGTTTTCATTCTTAATGCAACGGGGAGTCATTGTTAGGGCCTATTTACCCGCGTGTTTCATGAAGACAGCAATGAGTTGGATGTATTACCGAGTGGTATACAAATACACTGTTATCTGGTTTATCCATCAATCTCTTAGATAGTTGGTTGGTATGAGTTAGCTCTTGAAATCTACTCAACTGTTGACAAATCAGTAAAGTGACTTTTCCATAGTCACTGATTTTTAGACATTTAATAATTTGCAACAGATCTGTTTGTAAAAGGAAGACCCTGGAAGACAATTAGTATTGACAGATCTAACTCCAGAATCTTCAACTCCATTTTGTTGGATCATGTGTCACTCCATTTTTTAATCTTCCATTGTTTATTCTTGCCCTCCTCTGCTTCTATGTATTTACCTTCTTACTAGTCTTTCAATGTGTCACATACTCCAAATCTCCTTGTCTTCCTCCAGGAACAACGTAAACTTGAGATCACATTGTAAATGTAGTATAGCCTAGAGGATAGGAATATGGGCTATTCAAATTCCAGCTCCCTTATTAGCTGCATGACCTTGGATAAGTCCTATAACATCTTTAAGCCTTAGATTCCTCATCTACAGAGAAAAAGTATTATGCCTACTTATATAAGTAAGAAATACTCAGTGCATGGCCTGCTACAGAGTACATGCTTGAAAATGTTAGTATTATATATTTAATTTTTGAATTAAATTTTCCATTTATATTGTAATCTCATATTTTGAGCTCTTACAGATCAAGTGGTATATATCATTAATTTTCAAATCTACCATGCCACCTCTCATTCTTTTGTCACTCTGTAAATAATTTATTGTCTGCTTAATACAATTGTGAAATGTCAAGACTTCAGTGACAGGATAAAATACCTTTCACAGGCCTGATAAGGAAATCCTTCAGGTTGGTGGGTGGACGTGACTCCATCATTGAAGGACATATGGCTAGGCAAAGAAAAAGAAGGGCATTCAAGTTGGCAGGACTGTGAGCAAATCATGAGATGGGAATTCATGTTTCATGGCCAGTGACTAGTACATATTGTTTCAAGTGGAGGATTTGTGTATAGGGGGATTTGGAAAGTTATGTTGGTATGAAATATGAGCACCTTTGTCAATAAGCTGCTAAGTTTGGGATTTTTCCTGCAGGCATTGGAAAATCATTGAACATTTTGGCATGAGAGAGGGACACAATAAGAGCTGTATTTCATCAAGATTGATCTGTGATCCACAGCACTGTGTAGATTTATTTGGAAAACCAGTCTTGTGGCTGTTTTATTCCCTGAAGTAGGGCAGCAGTTGTGGAAATGGAAAACTTGATCCAAGACAAAACTGACAGGACTTGGCAGTTGACTCTAACAGTGAAAAAAGAGTTTGAACTTGAAATTATCATGAAACATGTAACAGCAGGTCACCTCACCTCTTTGCCTCAATAGTTCTATCATTAAAGTGGTGTTTAATAAAATAAAATCTCTTAGCTTAGTGTCACAGGGATGAAAGGAACTTAAGTGGTCTACTTGGTGTGAAGCATAAATATGATAATAAATGCAAGGACCACTTGCCCCTAACTGAGCACAAAGAAAGTGATTAATAAATGTTTGTTCATTTTAATTACTTTGATACCTTTAGAAACAGGGTTCCATAAGCAAATTAAGGCATTTTTATAGGGTGAGACTAGTTAAGGGAAAGTATTAAAGGAGATACTGGACCTCTATTTCTTATCTTCAAATCTCGATTTTCAGATTAATAGATCAAACAAGCATATTTCCTGCTTGTGGGTCTGAGAGTAGGAAAAAGAAGGGGAAACTGCGAAGTTATAATTATTAATGGCTTCCCTCTCCTTCCTCTTTCATCAGTAAAAGTTCAATAACAGCATAACCTTATGAACGTAAACACCTTTTTTTCTCTGACCTAACAAAGCTGAAGTTCTTTGATAATTAAATTATTAATCCTTTCAATGCCATTGGGAGGAAGCTATAACATATTTAAGTAAGAGTGGGCAGTTATTTTCAGTAATAAAATACATGATCCGTTCCGTCCTCTGGAGCTGCTATCTTCTCTGGCCCCTGAAGTGGCCACTTCCCTCCCTGTACAATATTTAGGCCAAGACAAGAGTTATAGTTTCCAGAAATCATTTCCAGTAATTTTTTTAAGGGCCTTTGTAACCATTACACTCTTTTGCTTGCTATTTCTATAGACCTGCTTCCAAACAATCAAGAATGCTGTAAGATATAGTCAATAAAATGTATCCATATCACAACCCTGTCTATCTAGCAGGATAGAATTTTTTCAAACTCTCTGAGAGGTTCTCAGCACTATCCTGCTTTTGTCCTGACTGATAATAGCTCAATAGTACTTAAAAATGAGGACTCCCCACCAGAATAGCTAACATTTTCAGGAATTACAATACCTTCTATCTGAGACAACAGGACACTGAACCACTAAAACACTTACACTTTGCTGATAGGAGTACATACTGGTGCAACTGATGGAGGACAGGAATAGAAAAACTGAAAAGGAGGTGCGCACAAGACCAGAAACCTGGCTCACACAAGGAGGTGGGAGTAGAAGAGATTAGCATAGCCATTGACAGCTATGGAAGCCAATGCCTATATTACAAAGCATGACATCCAAGCAGGTATCCAAGTGTGAGTGAGCACCAAAGGTAAAGATATGGATATGGAGCCCATTGTGGAATTTCTGGTCCCTTTCAGATTCTGCATAGTCATCCCAAATCAGCAACTAACCAGAGGCCCACAAGGAGTGAGCCCCTCCCAAGCAGAAGAAGACTGTATCAGTGCAGTCTCTGCACAGCCTGGGGCAGCAATCCATCTGCCTACTTGTGACTTTGCAGGTGCCTCTTTTCACCAACTCTCTCCCTCTGCAGGGCAGCAGCTTCCTGGCTGCCCGTGACCTGTCCCATGCCGGGACTACTCCTCACTGACCTCCTTCAGCAGAGGCAGCTGTCCTCAAGGCCGCCGGCCTGCAACCACGCTGGCCTCTCTCAGCAAACCTGTCCCTTTTGGGGCAGCTCTTCCTACCCACTGGTGTCTATGCAAGTGTCCTTTACTTTTCTGTCCCTCTCCTAATAAACCTGTTCTTTAAATATAACGACCATCTCTGTCTCATGGAGAAACTTGCTGGGAAACTTGCTGCGTGCCACTGAAAGGGAAGCTCTGGAGAAACCTTTTCCAGAGTGAACCCAAGGGCCCTGCACTAACTCCAAAACCACATCAAAACCACAATATAAAACAATTTGGCAGCATCTACAAAGTTGAACATACTTGTGCCCCATGTCCCAGCAATTTCACTGATGGGGATATGTGCTCAGGAAAAATGAGAGCTTATGTCCATCAAAAGACATGTTCAAGAATCCATAGCAGCTGTTTCTGTAATAGCCCCAAACTGTCAACTACCCTAATGTCCATTAACAGTAGAAAGGGTCAGTAAATGATAGTATAGTCACACAATGGAATTAAAATCACCCAGCAATTAAAATAGATGAAGTACAGTCACCCATAAAAATATAGATAAATCATACAGACACAATGCAGAGTGGAATAAGTCAGACACAAAGTTAACTCATGACCGTCAAGGAAGGGCAAAATTAATCTGTGATTATGGAAGTCAAAATAGCGATGACTTGCTTCTGGATGGGCACTCACCAGGAAGCAGCAGCAAGAGGGAGACTTCTAGGGGCCCTGGAAATGTTCTGTATCTTGATCTGGTGGTTGGTGGTTACATGAGTGTAAAAATTTACTGAGCAGGGGCCTCCCCGGTGGTGCAGCGGTTGAGCGCTGGGTTGCGAAGCTGCCCGCAGCCTCTGCGACGCCGGTTCGATCCCCGGCTGCTCCCCGGCCACCGGAGGAGGGTCCCACATGGCGCGCAGACCTCTCCTGCCGCCCGCTGCTCCCCTCAGCAGTGTACTTCGGTCCTTCTGCCTGCTCTGCTCCCCGCTCTGGCTCTGGTGAATTCTCTCACCCTCCCGCGCTTCTGACTGTACCCAGTGCTTGTATAAATAAATAAAATAAAAAAATAAAAATAAATCTTAAAAAAAAAATTTACTGAGCAATTCTCTAAATATTTGTACATTGTGAAGGATGTAAATTTTTTCTCAATTAAATTTATAAATAAATGTAGTTTTCTTTTGAGACACTAAAAAAGGTAGGAGAATCCAAAGCATATGCATTAAATGATTTGCCCAAGGTCATCCTTTGTCTGGATTTGGAATGTATTCCAACACATTGCTTGAACTGCACTGCTTACCAAAGAGGAGTAGATCATCCCATGTCCACCAAATGTCCACCCACCATCCACCACCAGCCAATCAAACCCTCTACCTGTTCCACCCCCTTCCCTTCTGCCAACTGTCATTGTGCTGCCAGAGTAGAAGGGTTTGCATTTTTGTTTGTTTGCTTGCTTTTTTCTTCATAAAAGAAGAATTACATTTGAATACATTTTATTTAATTAAATAAATTTGGCATCTTCTTTATTAGAATGAAGGTCCGAACCTTCTGCAATGGGTGTATTCACCAAATTTTTGCTCTGGCAAAATATGAGTCAAGAGATGGTTTCAAAATTGAAAAGCCTTTGCTGCGTCCATAATGTGAGACTATTTTTGGCTAGGATCAGGATTTGATACCCATTCGACATAGTCCGGTTATCTACAAGGTATATAATACTCTACATTACAGTAAGAGGGTGTAGGCTCCCCCTTTTAAAATGAAGAGGCTATAATATATCCTGAAGGAATTTATAGTATATGTATATTTTAAGATGTGTTATTCTTCTTTGAGATAAAAGCCCACGCAGTCTATTCTCGCTAATTGAGATCAGCAATACATTCTGAAAGCAGATGGTCTTAACCACCCATGGGGGACAATGAATGGTCTCGAGATGGTCTATGAACACCCCCAAATGACATGCATTTTTACACGTGTATATTAATATTCTTTCTGTGAAGGGAAACGAGCTTTTGTGGCAGCCTCACCATGCTGAATCAGCCCCAGCTCCCACGCGCTGCTTCCAGCGGTGAATGAGTGAGGCGAGGATACACGGCAGGTGCTCCCAGGAGGTGTGGGACTCCTCTGTCAGATGACCCTGGCTCAAGGACTCCTGGCAACTCTTAAAACTGTACTGTCAACTCTTAAAATTGTCAACTCTTAAAACTGTACTGAAGTCGAAGACATTTCCACCAATGGTCATCCTTCCTTCCCTTT
The DNA here is from genome assembly GCF_964194135.1 of Talpa europaea. Taxonomy (NCBI): domain Eukaryota; kingdom Metazoa; phylum Chordata; class Mammalia; order Eulipotyphla; family Talpidae; genus Talpa; species Talpa europaea. The sequence continues at coordinate 23,821,877 of NC_140081.1, forward strand.
CACCTCTGCAGGGGATCAGCCTCACAGCTCTCCGAGCCTACTCATATTTTCCCTCTCCTCGCTTTCCATCACAAGTCTTTCTCTTGCTAAATCTCTTGTAGGCCTGATCCTCTCGTAAAGGGCCTGGATCAACACAGCTATGATCACATATTCAAAAAGTTTGTGATCTAAAAAAGGTTATGACTCGTTTTTTTTTTTTTTAATTAAATCTTGGGAGAACTGAGATTTATTATTTATTTATTTATTCATTCATTCATTTATTTATTTATTTATTTATTTATTTATACGAGCACTGGGTACAGTCAGAAGCGCGGGAGGGTGAGAGAATTCACCAGAGCCAGAGCGGGGAGCAGAGCAGGCAGAAGGACCGAAATACACTGCTGAGGGGAGCAGCGGGCGGCAGGAGAGGTCTGCGCGCCATGTGGGACCCTCCTCCGGTGGCCGGGGAGCAGCCGGGGATCGAACCGGCGCTGCAGAGGCTGCAGGCAGCTTCGCAACCCAGCGCTCAACCGCTGCGCCACCGGGGAGGCCCGGTTATGACTCAATTGCCAAAGGCTGAATTTGGATTCCTACCAAGGAATAACCAGGAACAAAATTTGGAAGAATTCTTGCGTCAGACCAATGGTCTCATTCAAGGCAAGTAAGACTACGCCGAAGCGTCTGGGATTGTTAAGACAATACGCCAAGTAAGTTCAGGGTGGTGACTTCTCTATCCTTTGGCCAAGCAGGTCATCTTTCCAACAGAGTCAGCCTTATTATATGAACTACAGGGACTCAAAGGACTGACACAAAAGCAATTAAGTTGGAGAAATAGTCTGCTTTAAATTTACTTATTAAAATAATACATTAAAGAGAATAAAAAATCCTTTGGGAATCATCACAGTTGCAATGCTATCAGTCACTCCCAGAGCTCAGAGTGTACCATAAACACAAAGACTCACTCCATCCTGAAAAATGCAGTGATGAGGGAAGATGATTGCAAACCATTTCTGGAGAAAATTAAATACATACATTTCGGGTTTTAGACAGTTAGTTTTTTTTTTTTTTTAAATAAAATGTGCGCTCCCCAACCACCCTTGAGCTTTCTCCATGGCATTAATTGTGTTGTGCTGGCTGGGAGAGAGGCAATATCTATCTAATAGATCTCTTACCCACTGGGGAGTGTTTCAAGAGACTGGTGACACCTTCCTCTCTTATTAGTGACAGGACTGATTCAGAGTACTCCTCCCTGACCCATTTATTCATGGGTATGCTATCAAGAATAATCTCAAGCTTTCTATTTCATGGCATAATAAAAAATAATTAAGCTCAGGCAAAATTCATACTCTGTCCTCTTTCTGTCTTTCTCTTGTTTTGGTAATAGAAATCTTATTTCATAAAATTTCAGAGTCTGAGATTCTTTCAGATATCAGTCCAACTTAAAGAGGCTGAGGGCCTGACTCTTCAAAGGTAAGAGTGGAGAGGTTGGGCGTGGGGTCTGGTATATAGGTGGTACATAAGCCTTTTTCCAATTGCCCAAGACCCAAAAGGGCCCTCCTCCAGGGTGCTGGTGTTCGTGGCAGAATGTTAGAATGCAGAGACTACTAAAACATCAGTAGGCTGATTTGATCTTCCTCTTTTCTTAAAAAAAAGATTTATTTTATTTATGCATACAAGAGCTGGGGGGTAGGCCAGAGATGTGGGGGTGGGGTGGGGTGAGATGATGCACCAGAGACAGAGTAGGGAACAGGATGGGTGGATTGACTGAAATACACTGCTGAGGGGAGCAGCAGGTGAGACAGGAGAGGCTTGCCATGCCATGTGGGTCAGCTCCCTGGCCGGGGATCGAACTCATGCTGCAGTGGCGGCCAGTAGCTTCATAGTGCTGAGACTTAACCCCTTGCGCCAGCAGGGAGCCCCCCAGGTCTTCCTCTTATTTAATATCCTTAGCTGATCCACTTGCCAAAATCATCTAGGTATTCTCTTTGAGCCAAAAAATACTGGAAGCCCATGTAAAACTCTGTAATTTAATTAATCAGGACACCCAGTTTACCAAGTGACCTTAAATCAAGTATCTAATCTCCTGCACCTAAATTCAGCCATTTGTAAAACTGAGATGTTACTTCTCTCTTCCTCTTTCCATAGGTTCATATGAAAGATGCCCCAATTTTAAGCGAGTCAGGTTATGATGGCTAAAATGAAGTGTCAAATTTTATTCAAGGGACTCTTGAAACATTATTATTCATGTTGTTTTTGCATTCACTGGAAGCAAACTTAGTAGCTCTGAAAGACTCTGAATATCTAGAGTATAGCAAGAGAAAAAGAACAAGATAAAATATTACTGGTTAATATTACTAGTTTAGACACTAGTATTGATATTATAAAACCATTCCACACATGGTGTTTCCAGAAGAGCATATTTAATAAAACTAAGAGAAATTTTAAATAAGTTAGTTTTTAAGTTATATTTCAGCTACTCCATGAAGGGAAATACATTCTCCTTGACAATAAGGCTTAAAATTCTGTCTTATGTTCCTCTTCATATACACACATCACACACCCCAGGTGCCTTCCAGCCATCACCTCAACATTAGTGACCCACGCTAACTTGGATGTCTTGTCCACATCTAGCAACTCATGGGTCCATGAAATTCTTGTCCACACAATTGGCTTCACCATCTACTTCTAATTCTCCAGCATAGAAGAGCTCAATCCAGTCTGTCATTAGAACTCCCTCCTTTGATGGCAGAAGAAGGAAAGGACAGGAAAGCAATTCATTTTAAAGGGAATGGAGAAAGTATTTCTAGAAACTCCCAAGTGTCAAGAACTTTTACTCCATTATACTGTAATATGGACCTCATCTACAATTGGATGTATTTATAAATCTTAAAATACTTCCTAAATTATTTTTGTTACTAGCACATGAAGAATAATGGCTTTCGTGGGAGAGAGAAGAAAGCCATTTGACATGAATATAACAATAGCCTGTCTCTACTTGATCAGCCACAGCGTCAGCAGTAATTGAGTTGGGTGTTTTCCAGATCTTCAGTCACAAAGAATTGTTCAGAAAGATGTATATGAGAAGACTTTTTCCTTTCCCAGTGCACCCTTCAAAACAAACCAAAAAAAGGTAGAAAAATCATGTGTCTACATATACACCCACACAGATTCCTATCATATAAAAATGTTTTAATAATGGTTAGTGTGCATTAAAAACTTTCTTGGGACCCTTGTGCATGGCAATAAATATATAAATATAAACAGCAAACAAACTGACCATTTCAGATAGGAGGCCAGAGTTGGGAAAAATATGTTCATGTGTTATGAACTAGTTTTTGTATTAGAGCACATAATACATTCTACCTCGTGTTATTATTTATTAGCAGGCCTGTCTACATTAGCTCATAAACCTCTTGAATACAAAGGAGACTTCTATTTCTTTATATTCTCTGAAGTAGTGCTACTCAAAATGTGGTTTGTAGACTGGAACTGGTCTTTGGTCAATGAAATGTTTATTACTATTCTGCAATAAGATAAGTATAGAATCTGAGAGTATGTATTTAAAATCTTCTATAAAATTTCACATTGCCATACTAAATATATGATCATTGGACTCATCTTGAGCAAAGGATAGGCCAGGTTGGTGGGTTTTTTTTTAAGATTTACTTATTTATGCACACAGGAACTGGGGTACAAGCCAGAGGTGCGAGGGTGGGGGTGAGAGGATTCACCAGAGACAGATCGGGGAACAGAACAGGCAGACTGACCGAAATACACTGCTGAGGGGAGCAGCGGGTAGACAGGAGAGGTCTGCTGCGCCATGTGGGTAGCTCCCTGGCCAGCCAGAGATTTAACTCATGCTGCAGAGGCTGTGGACAGCTTCACAGTGCTGTGCTTAACCCCTTGCACCACCAGGGAGGCCCTAGGTTGGGTGATGTTGAACTCACTTGCATGAGATATAAGTGGTATAAGCTGTATACTTTTTCTGAGCAGCAAGAGCATACATTTATCTCGTCTACAACTAATTTATAATAAACAAAACTAAAAGCTAGTGCTTTATTACAGCTTTTTGAGAAGTACTGCTTTAACCAGGAATTGTCAGATTATGGCCTGTGAGTCAAATTCTACCAACCATGTACCTATTTGTGTATGTGGAGTTTTAATGGAATTAGTTATGCCCCTTTGTTTTCTTATTATCTATGCTGCTTTCACCCTTGCACAGGCACCACAGAGTAGCTGCAGAAGAAACCACATGGACTTTGAAGCTTAAAATGTATTTTGCTGACCTTTTCCTAAAGTTAGGTTCTTTAGACTCCACTTGACTATAATCAATAGTAAGGAATATCGTTTAACTTTGAAAACAAGAAGAAATATATCTATCCATCTGTGACAAAAACAGTATTTTATTCTCTCTATATGTGATCAAGTAATACTTCTATTCTTTTCTGCTTTGCTCAATTTTGTTAAAAAATGGCATTTTATGCCCAAAAACAGATGACTGGATCGAGAAGATGTGGCATATATATACAACGGAATATTATTCAGCAATCAAAAAGGATAAACTCATGACATTCACAGCAATGTGGATGGAGCTAGAAGGAATTATGCTCAGCAAAATAAGCCAGAAGGAAAAAGAAAAATATCGGATGGTATCACTTATAGCAGGAATATAGGGGAACCAAATAAGACATCAGTGTAAAAAAAACGAAAACAGTACAAAACACAACAAAGCAAAAACAGACAATGATAAATCAGAGACATACTGCAGGGGAGGAGGAGGGAGAGGGATCAGAGGGAGGGAGGGAAGAGCACAGGGGACTGAGGTGATGGTGCACGGGTGCATTGGTGAAGGAAACTCTGTGGGGACTATACCTGAGGGGGTGGGGGGAAGCAAATACTGTTTAAAAATGAACAATGATGTAAAAAATAAAAAACTTAATTAATTTTAAAAAATGGCATTTTAGGGGCCTCCCTGGTGGCGCAAGTGGTTGGGACACAGCACTATGAAGCTATCCACAGTCACTGAATCACCAGTTTGATCCCCGGCCACGGAGTTGACCCACATGGCACAGAAAACCTTTCCTGTTTCACCTGCTGCTCCCCTCAGCAGTGTATTTCAGCACATCTGCCTGTTCTGTTCCCCACTCTGTCTCTGGTGAATCCTTTCACTCCCCCAGACCTCTGGCCTGTACCCCAGTTCTTGTATACATAAATAAATAAATAAATCTTTTAAAAAATGGCATTTTACACAATATAATGAATTAATATTACCATCTTTTCGTAGATTTTTACCCATTGTTTGAAAACTGCTGCTCAAAATCCCCCAACACAGTGCCTAACACATAGCTGGCACACAGGAAATATTTATTCAAGATTTTATTGATATATCTCACATCAGTTATTTCCCTTCCATATCACAAAGTGTTTACTGATATTCAATATCATCTCTACCTCCTAAGTTCTCCCTTATACCACAAGGACTAGTGCTTGTAAACTGTTTTCCAGATTTCTTTGTCATCAAGTCTCCAGTTATATTTTGCTAAGAGTGAGCTTAACGGGGGGATGAAGGAGATTTATTATCCAATGACAGGCATTTGGGGATCAGCAGATGATGGTAGAAGGTACAAGGTTTTGCCACACACTTCCAGGCATCCACCTGAGAAATAGTCCCTCCAGTGCTACAGGTAACTAAGAATAATTGGTGGCAGCTTCCCCATGGTTCCTGGACTTCAACAAAAGGAATTTTAGAAGGAAATATAAAAAGAAAGAGTTGCAATCAGTGGTGTGATGACAAATGTTTAACTGACTCTGATTTGTAGGGTTTGCCAATTTCCATGGTGTACATGGCCAATTCAATCACAGTACCCAATTTCAAGCTATCAATGTGGTATCAATGAATGTGGAGTTAGGGAGATTCACACCATCAGCTCTGTACATTGTGGGAGCTGGGCTGCAACAAAAGTATTCACCGTGTTATTAGTGGCGTGTACACGGTGATCTCAGTTTGTACCTATTGTCTAGGCATACCGTCTTTAACTTCCTTAAGCATTTTATTTAATATAACCTATGCTTGTTATTCACAGTAATTATGTTCTGTAAGGTTCTATAAGGTCCCTTCGAACACTGATTTGCTTGTAGGGCAAATACAGAGTTAGGTTCCTGCAAGCCTCTGGTCACAGCATTTTTGTCAAAATAATAAATTTGTTTTATGTGAGTTTCTGCCTAAAAACACCTCTTTTGTGGGTCTCTGCTGGTGCCACAGATTGTTGAGCACAGCTCTGTAAAGCTATCAGCAGCCTCTGCAGTGCCAGTTCGATCCCAGCCGGCCAGCGAGGGTCCCACATGGCGCAGCAGACCTCTCCTGTTGTGCCCGCTGCTCCCCTCAGCAGTGTATTTCATCAGTCTGCCTGTTCTGTTCCCCACTCTGTCTCTGGTGATTCCTCTCACCTCCCATGAATCTGGCCTGTACCCTGGTTTTTGTATAAATAAATAAATATATCTTTAAACAAAACGAAACAAAACACCTCTTTTGTGTGTGTGTGGCTGTTTCATCAACATTGAACTAACACTATATAACCATATGTACCTATCTATTTATATACCTACCTACCTCCCTACCTCCCTACCAATCACACCAGAGTGCCAGCCGCTCCATAACACATGCCTGAATGAAATTAACACCATGTATTTTCTTCCTCAGGAGCAGCCCAGCTCTCTTATGCTTAGGAATTCTAGAGAGCAACTCAGCACACCGTGCTTGGGAGTAAATTTAAACAGCAAAATCACAAAAAAAAAAAAATCACAAAACTTGATTTTGATTTTTTCTTTATTATAATTAGTCTTTTTAGACACACTATGGTGGTGGGGAGGAGAAGAGGGATTAGAGTCAAAATAAGGGGGGTGGGAACTGTATGAGGAATAGAACCAAAATAAAAATGCATACATTGTGTAAAAATGAAAAATGATGTAAGAATTATATAAAATAAAATAAAATGTACACAAGGTTAAAAAACAAAAGCAAAGAAAAAGGACAAAACTCAAAAAAGGACACTTGTTTACAGTATGAGAGCTGAAAGAAGCAGGCAGAACATCCATCGCTTTTTTCAACCTCAGCTAGGAACATGCACACGGAATGAGTGACTCAAATATTTTGCCATTCTGTGCATGTCTGTGAATGACAGAAAAGCATCCCGAGTATTGACTTTGGTGTTACAAATAAATTTTGGCAAGTAGGCACATTTACAAGAATAGTGTTTGTGAATCATGAGGATCAACTGTATGTACTAGTCACCCTAGTTATGAAGTAGCAAAAATCATTAGGTCTTTTCATGGCTAGAAAGAGTAGGAGTTCTGGAAGGATTAGTTGGAGAGGTAGGAAGACTGGAGTTTTGGCAAGATTTTGTAAAAAGGATTAATGTTTAAAATCAACTTAAAGGAATTGCGAGGGGCCAGGCAGATTGGATTTGTTACAGGTTTTATCTTTCACTTGAGTCCCTGGAGCTCAGAATTCTAACCGAATCTTGAATCTCACTGTAGGTGTTTCAGTCTGCCAGCTGGCAAATGGGATCAACAAATAGAGTCACTGCAGCCTTCATCCTGAGGACTCTGTTGGAATTGATTGCAATACCAGCCTGTTTCTTATTGGTTTTCAATATGAGGGAGAAATTGAGAAATCTCTAATGCTGGGAACATGTTTATGAAGTCTGTTTTTTGGTTCAGGTCTATTAAAGAATCAGACTGGTGCCAATAGAATTTATTCCTTGCATGTCACGTATTCTGTTTACCCCATCCAGTTCTATTTTCCACTCTTCTCCACCCTGATCTTTGCCACAGGAGCCACATCAGTAAACTTCCTTGTCCTCTGGCTCCTGGTTATCCAATGATGGACAGCTATAGATCACAGGATGGGAAGAGTGAAGTCCATGTACTTATTCTCCTGGTTGCTTCCCTGCTGGGTTGCCACACATTGGCAGTGGTTACATTCTCTATTCTAGGCCACGACTCCTACTGAGTGAACTTCTTTAGTTCAATCTTTAGCTTTCAGTAACTGCTCCCTCTCTCTTTGCCCCTTCAGGCCTAGGGTTAATGGCACCCTGCTCCTGAGCCCCCAAGTGTACTTCATCATTCCTTTTGGTTTTCCTTAACCATGCCCCCTGCCTTGGCATTATTTCATTAAATTATTCTCTCAATTGTCTTATTTGGCTTAAATGGCCATAAAGTCATATTATTTCTTTTTTGTGACTTGACTGATTGACTATTTGGGGGGTGCTGTCAGCTTGATCCTTCTATAATAGAACTTCCCATTGACATCCACCTAATGATTTTGACAATGTTTGATGATTGCTGCTAGAAATCTTGTGCATCAGCTTTGTAGTTATCTTAAAATAAAGCTTGTACAAGAAGCAGAATACATAATTCTTTTTCTTTACTAACCAAATTTTAGAAAAATAAATGATGTTTTAGTAACTTCCAAAGATGCTCACCTTTTGTTCCAACTGTTGTGAACTCCTGGATATTTATATATTTGGTACGCTCGTTATTCCTTTTGATACTCAAATTGTCCCATCTTTCACCAGCAGGACTTTTTTTTGTCATGACCCCAATAGACTTTACTTTCTAGAACATGATGTCTCAGATTCCATTTAAACATTTCCTGCTCCAAAGTTGGAGCAAAACATTACTCTAAGGAGCTCCAATTCCTTTTTGTGGCAAATGCTATTTAAAAACCGTAATTGCAACATAGAGTTCCTCGTACCTACTGGGTTTTCATTGCTTTTATGCTTTTTCAGCAAACAGCATTAGGAAATATGCACATTTTTAGCAAGTGAAAAACAAATCATGAGCTTACAATGTTATTTCCCAGGCAAATTTTGAAGCTTACAGGGGTTTTAACTTATTTGATTTTACATTAAAAATATTTATTCCTGGGGTCCCCCGGTGGCGCAAGGGGTTAAACACCACAGTATGAAGCAACCCGCAGCCTCTGCACCACAAGTTCAATCCCCAGCTGGTCAGGGAGCAACCCACATTGCGAGGCAGACCTCTCCTGTCTTACATGAGCAGTGTATTTCGGTTGGTCTGCCTGTTCTGTTCTCCGCTCTGTCTCTGGTGAATCCTCTCATCCCCCCACATCTCTGGCCTGTACCCCAGCTCTTGTATGCATAAATAAATAAATCTTAAAAAAATCCTATAAAATATTTATTCCTAATTAGATTAACAAGATGAATAATTTAATTTATCCCATTTTACATGCCAAAGTCTCAACAATAATATTATTATTATTAAAAATAAGACTGTTGAATACGCGATAAGATTTCTTTGTGGTTATTTGATCTGTAGGATATATTCCTCAGAGAATGTAAAGGGATGTATAAGGGATGCCTCTTAGAGTCACATGAAATAATTCTTCTGTGGTTATGCCATCAAATTGATCTTAGAATCCATCAATAATTATATTTTAGAGGTTGCTTTGTTTTTTATTCTAGTTTCATTTGGGCTTTAATTTGTGTAAAAAAATTATGATTCCAAAGTCAAAATTATAGAATAAGCCAGAGAATTCTAGCTTCCATCGTTATTTGTGCTCACATGTTCCCTTTCTCCTGTAGAAATACCCTCTAATTTCCTTTCATTGTTCCTTCTTAAAAAGAGAAGTGTATGTGTGTGTTCAAGGCCTTACTTATAATAAAGATAACAAGCTGTATATATTAGCTATATATATTTTACTTCACCTCAATTTATTTTATTTATTTTATTTTACTTTTAACAATATATCTTAGAGACAATTCTATATTTGTAGGCAGAGATTTTGCTCTTCCTTTTAATGCTAATTAGTCCTGCCTTGTTTAGATAAACCATAGTTTATTCACCCAGTCTCCTATTGAGGGGCATAAGGGTTATTCCTAATCTTTTGCTATTACATATAGTTGTAAATAACTAGCTTTAAAATATATGTCATCTTGTATTTTTGCTAGATTTTTAGAAGTGGGATTGGCTGTTTAAAGGGTAAATGAATATACAATTTTTCAAAGATGTTATAAATTCTCCACCAAATGTATTGAAGTTTCAACAGTTCTGAAATGAGAGTGCCTGTTTCCCTACAGCTCCACCAATTATGTTGTCAAACCTTGAAATTTTTTACCTCTCTTACAGGTAAGACTAGTATCTCAGTGTGGTTTTCATTTGCATTTCACATATTATGATCAAGGGAGAGCATTAGGCTTGGGGGCCATTTGCTTGTCCATTTGTAGAAACCTCTGTCAGGAGATATCTGGGTGCTCTCCAAATTATATAACATGAGTATCTTAATCTAAGTTACCCAAAGCAGACCTTGAGACATTGACTCACGTGAAAGGGAATCATTAGGAGCTATCGCCATGAAAAGGCAGTAGGCAAATGGAAATTTTGGACAGGAAAGGGGGTTCATGTAGGGTGTGATAGCAAGCAAAGTTCCAGGGAATATTACTCTGGTTCCAACTCACAGGGGAGTTATGGAGACAGTATGAAACATATCTAAGAATTGTCCCCATCAGGAGGCAAAAGAGCTGGAATATTCTCTTTACTATCATTCCCTGGTTAAGGGTTTCTCTCTGGGGGATATAGATTCCCAGGCATTTCCAGCACTCCAAGTCTTCAGGCAAGTCAGGCTTCTGTTATCTCAGGGTTATCACTCAATTAAGAGATGTAGGTGCCAGCTGTTGGGAACGAAAGCCTGCATACGCTGGCAGGAAGGCAACTCGCAAAAGATCAAGGAACTGGGGGAGTTAAGGGCAGAGCCCTGGCAGCATCTGGGGGAGGGGGGGGGCGTCAGCATTACATAAAAGGGACATTTATCAGGCATGATTTCAAAATCAACACCAGTATTTATGGTAAATGAGAGAGTATCATAGACATTTTATTTACTTGAGTTGACTTCACAACTATTTGTTAATCACGTGCTAAAAGAAAATTACGGTGTATTTTGTACACCCAGTTTTCCCTAGTCACACAGTGTTGAGTCAGATGACTCCTGTGAGGCTGCCTCAGAACTTCCACAGCCACCTTAGCTAATCCCTTTGTGTGAAATCAACACCCAGACCTGTGTTGGAATGAAACCAGGGTCCCCTTGACACTAGTGCAAGGAATAAACAGAGCCTTGTTTTCTCAGCTAATGAGAACAAACAGCTCTATCCCAGGTGGCCTTCTTTAGAGGTTTTGCAATTCTAAGATAATCACATACAGCCCAAAGGTACAGTTCAAAATCCTGAATGAGAAACCAGGAAAGGAATAGAACAACATGCTTTGCTGAGATTACCCAGTGCATTAACCCCGTACAAGTTTACTGACAAAGAGATTTTAAAAATATATGCCATTTTCTATTTTTGCTAGATTTCTAGAAGGGGAATTGCTTATAAAGCCTTTGACCCTGGACTCTGTCTTGATTTGCAGGAAAACATAAAGAGCTGTAAGATCTCAGCATCGCTAAGAGCAGACAGCTGTTCCTCATTTCCTTAGACTCTCCCCTCCCCTCCCCTCCCCTCCCCTCCCCTCCCCTCCCCTCCCCTCCCCTCCCCCTTCCCTCCCCCTCCCCTCCCCTCCCCTCTCCCCTCCCCCTCCCCTCCCCCTTCCCTCCCCTCCCCCCTCCCTCCCCCTCTCCTCCCCCCTCTCTTCCCTCTCCTTCCCTCTCCTCTCCTTCTCATTAGTAAGGCCATTAGTACTATCTAACATAACATGAAGTTAGGTGCCAGGAAAGTTCCTAGATTATTAATGCCTACAATTAGTGAACGCAAACACACCGAGAGAAGAGCTAACATGAATAAAAATCAACCCAGAGTGTAATTTTCCCACATCTCTTTTTTTTTTTTTTTTTTTGCTCCTTAATTCTCAACTTAAATTTTGGTCAGTTTTAGAGGTAGCCAACTCATCTCAGTTTTCCCAGGGCTTTCTTGTTTTTAGCACCCAAAGTTCTAAATCCACAATAATTCCTCAGCCCACGAGGCATCCAAACTCTTGAGTAAGTTTGGTTATATTGATAGTTTAGGACAGGGCTGCTCAAATTAAAGTGCATCCAAAATTCTCCTGATATCGAGTTAATACTTTGATTCTGATGGGGTCTGTGAATTTGCATTTCTAGTTCCCAGCGGTTGCAGATGCAAGAGTCAAGAGCAGGCATAACATTGATGTCACAGTTTTGCTGCAACTCTCCTCTTTTTGAAACTCAATTTTATTTAGTTCATTTCTGTTTTTAACTTAAGAAAAATGTTTATATGAAAATATTACTCTTTTATGAATATTCATAGTGAAGACAAAGAAATTAACTTACCAATAATGCATTTGTGTTTACGACAGTTTAAAGGAAGGGTATTCAATTTACAACAAAGCAAATGTTCATTGATACAAAAATTATAGGTGATGGTTGCTGCACTACTTTTTATATCATACTATTCAACTTTTATTTAGTTTTTTGAATTTTGAACAAATTTGTACTTAACATATTCCTAGAAAGTTTTAATTTCACCAACATACCGCACTGACCGTTTCCATCACAATCATATAGGGGCACTAGCTGTGCTTTCCAATGGAGTTGTATGTGTTTTAACCTGATTTCCTTATTCTTTCTTCACAGGGACATATTTCTTTAGAAATCTGACATATTTAATAGATAAAATAACAACGTGTTTAATAAGGGTTCTTCCTAGATTATTTCATCATCTCTGTATCTAAAACTTTATTTATTTGCTTTTTTCTGGGCACATTTCCCAATGGCAAACCTCCTTGAACAATACACTTCATCCATGCTCTGAATTAGGATTGATTTCAGAAAAAGTTTATTGCTGGTAATCTCCATTGTCATCATTAATATGATGAACAATATCTCAATCTGCATGATCTCTAAATCTATTAATGGTTAGTAATTGTGTGTGTGTATGTGTGTACTCATGTATATAAGTAAAGTGAGGTGAAAATACAATCACTTTTGTTATAGTAAAGGAAAATTCAGAGTTTGTCTTATTTAAAAAATTATATTCTACCTTGTACTAGTTATTTCACATAACTTGCAAGTGTGCACCTTGAGACAAAAAAAGCAAGCATTAAAAATGAGTTGAAGAAATAAACTAAATCAGAGCATAAAGTGAAAGTAGGAATAAAGATGGAAGTAGATCCATTAATAATATTCACATCTAGTGTTTAAGCTTCCAGAATCCAATATAATAGTGTCTGAGAGATAAACACAGACCAACTGATCTATGTCTTGCACAGGACTAGTTCATTATAATATTTCATCTTGTTCCACTGGCATTAGTGCCAAGAACAAACTGATGGTCGTTCTAAGAAAATGAAACTTTTTAATAAACTGAACTTGGGTGCTATTTATATACCCTAAAATACATCTACTTCAAGTGTATATTTTGATTAGTTTTACAAAGTTAAAAACCTGTGTAACTACTACCCCAATCAAGATGCAAAACATTTCCAAAAGCCTTATGTTTTCTTGAACCCCATTCTAATTGATCCTCCCCACCTCCAGCCTCAGCAGCCACTGATCTGTTTTCTGTTACTATGGGCTAGATGTCTTTTCTAAAACCTCATGTGAATGGAATCACAGAGTATGTCGTTTTCTGTGTTTGGCTTCTTCCCTTCAGCATAATGCTGTTGAAATTCAGCCAGGCCATTGTATCAAAAGACCATTGCTTTTTTTTTTTTTTTTTTTTTTGTGGTACTGAGCAATTTTATTTATTTTTTTTAAATATTAAATTTTATTTTTATATTCCCCCATAAAATTGCAAACACCCCATTTTGACCCCAATCCTTCCCCTCCCGCCCCCCACCCCCCAAAAAGTGTCTCTGGTTCATAGTTTTTTGTTGATTTTGATTTTCACTTTCTTATATTCATTTTCCTGGTCCCTTATTTAAGGCAAAAGAGACAATAACAAAAACAAAGAGAAACCCCACCGACCATTGCTTTTTATTACTAGTAGTCCATTGTGAGGATATATACCACAATGTATTTCTCCATTCACCAGTGGATGGACACCAGTTGAAAGAGAAAGAAATTTGAAAACAAACACACAAAACAAATCTGTAGACCTGTTATTTTGGTTTTAGGAATAACATGATATAGAGAGGAACTCTTGATAAAAAGAGTTTAACAACAACTAATTTCTTTCTTCTTTTCTCTCTCTAAGCTTGTTGCATTTTAAAATACTTAGTAATAATTGTATTATACAAATCTAAAATATTTACTAAAGTATTTATGCAAATTATCAGAAATCGAACCCCCTCTTATTTATCACTTTTGGCTCACATGTCATTCCTGAGTGACAGGTAGCTTGCAGAAGCTATTATTCTCCCTCAGTTGTAAAGGAAACTTTTGGAAATAAGCTAGTACTTTTGAACTATAGCAGAAATATGGAATTGAAACTATAATACAATATAGATTTTCCACAGTTACTCCTCTACTTTCTTCCTGTGACTCTATCATGAAAAGTTTTGGGGGAAGAGACCGAAGAAGCAAAGCGTGCCTCCTCTGCTTCCCCTCCAGTTCCCTCTTCTCATTTCAACCCACGCATCTGGCCTTGAACTTGTTTTAATCTATTGAATTTCCATGTAAGACTTCATTTCTTAAAATGATTCTCATGTTAAAAAAAACCCTGAGGGCCTCCCCTGGTGGCTCAGCGGTTGAGTGCTGGGCTGCGAGGCTGCCCGCAGCCTCTGCAGCGCCGGTTGGTTCCCTGGCTGCTGGCGAGGGTCCCACAACAAAACAAAACAAAACAAAACAAAACAAAACAAAACAAAACAAAACAAAACAAAACAAAACAAAACAAAACAAAACAAAACAAAACAAAACAAAACCGAAAAACAAAACCCTGAAAACCTACTGAACCAAATAATAATGCCAAGAAAATGAGGATTCTCTCTGTTTTAAAATACAAACTTTCAGTAATATGATATGCTTTCTACTTATATGACATGTCTACGTCTTTAAAGAGATTTCACAGACATTTCATTTGGCCAGAAGAACAAAGTTAATCAATAAAGCCAATTAATTAAGACGAAGCATTCACAAATGTGTTAAGTCCAGTTAACGTTTAATTATCCTTGTTAATGAGAAATGAACCAAGTATGTGCATGCAAAAATTCACATACAAAAAAACTTAATTAGAGCAAGTAGTTTCTAACTTTTCTTTCACTATTAACGAAGTCCTAAAAAAAAGGAGGAGCTGAAAAAAAAAAAAGAGGGACAATATTCATGGGTTTCGCTTCCCATCTCTCCTGCAACAGAGTAGTGGTGAAGAAGTGAAATAAGAATCTTGGGAAAGTAGCTTTTATTAAGCCCTCAAAAAGTGATTTTCTAAAACCTGATTGCCAAAATTCCATAAAATAAAGACTTTTTTAAAAAGACACTTAAAGGCTCCCAACAGGTAAGGATAGTAACACCAGTAATAGCACCAATAATAGATCAAACCGAGACAATTTTCTGCCTCCTTTTCCCATTTTTCTTTTCCTAAAAGATGCTCCAATTAACATCTTGCACAATCGAAGCTATAGAGAGAACAAGACTCCCTCTCCTTTCTATTTATTTTGACCAGTGATTTGCAACACTGTGCTCATTTAGAATCACTAAAAGCTTAAAAATACTGATGTCTGAGAAACTTCTTGGAACAAGAAAACCTGATTTTGGAGATGGAATGCAGTCATTGATACTATCTCAGAGCTTCCCAGATAATTGCAATGTGCAGCCAGGGTTAAGAACCACCGATTCCCACAATCATCAAGTAATTATTCTAACACAAGGTACCTGTTATTCTGAATGATGTATGAAATGTAGTATTTCCTTGGGGAAGACGGCTGTCTCCACCCATCACCCTTAACCACAGACCATGGCATAATCCCCTTAGCTAGAGGCCCTACTCTTGTTATTCACTGTTCACATAAGGATAAGTCTTTCAACTTTTTTCTCTGAAATCTTTAGGACCTATAATAATAAGAAAACACAGCATAGACTATAATAGTCCAAATGACGAGCTCCTTCGCCCTGGGATAAAGCACTTGAAATGATAAGTGATAAATACACTTCAAGGGATCTTCAAGTTGGCCACTCCTTAATGATTTGATGGAAGCTCTGACATTCTGAATGCTTAGCAACTGAAGCTAGGTGGCAGTCCTGCTTAGGCAATTAAAGGAGACACCATACAGACAATTATAAAAGAAGAGCCATACAGAAGAAAACCAAAAAGAACTTACCACTGATTTAAAACCAGCATGGGATAAACCGGGCAAAACAAACTTGCTAACATCTTGCCTTTATATGTATAATGTTCCTCAATAAAGTTGGGGAATTTCCAAAAAATCATGGGCAACTCTTGAATGTTTCCGATCGCCATAACCTCTTCACATTTCAAGTTTCTAGAGACTGCCCTATCTTACCTCTTCCCCTTAGGCATATGTCTCCAAATGGACACTGGCTATTCACTTACCCTTATTTTTATAAAATGAGTAAGTGTGAATGGGACTCCCCTGGTGGCGCAGTCGGTTGAGCGCCACACTGTTAAGCTGTCCGCAGCCTCTGCAGCGCCAGCTCGATCCTGGCCGGCTGGCGAGGGTCCCACATGGAGCGGTAGACCTCTCCTGTCTCACCTGCTGCTCCCCTCAGCAGTGTATTTTATCAGTTTGCCTGTTCTGTTCCCCGCTGTCTCCAGTGAATTCTCTCACCCTCCTGCGCATCTGGCCTGTACCCCGGTTCTTGTATAAATTAATAAATAAATTTAAAAAAAAAAGAATTAGAGTTTAAAAAAAATGAGTAAGTGTGAAGAGGTTATGGAGAGTATTGTGAAACACTGGAAATAGTAATGCATGCAACACATGTCCAAACCAGTGACAGAATGTGATTATTTTAAAAGGACATCACTTGTATATCTATAAGGATGTTTATCAACATATTAATAGCATTTATCTCTAGGTCAGAGGATATGGGGAGGTTTTATGTTCTTTTTTATATTTTCTGTCTTGTTTAACTTATTTCACAATAAGCATATGTCCTTTTATTTAAAATTTCACTGTTTTTGTGAGTCATAATGTTTTTGTGAGTCACTAATGTCCATCGGTGATTAGATAATTAGCAGATCATGACTGTTTTCTGTCATGTTTGTTCTCAGCCCAAGGCCTGCTTTACTTTAATTGATGGCTCCCTAATTAGAGTTGTTAATGGATGATTCCAGTGTCTTCATACATCAATAGATTGTGCTTGTACACACTCTAATGTGGAAACCTAATCAGAAGTTGAAACTTTTGTTTGTTTGCTATTGTTTTGGGGACTACCCAAGATGAGGCTAGGGTATATTCACTTGGGTAAATATCATATTCTTAAAGTATTTAGCAAACTATTACATAGATTAGATGCAATTTTAGAAATTATAGAACAAATTGCTTTATTGAAGCTCAGACTTATTTTGTGATTTTTTCTAAACACATATTCATTTAGCTATTTGAATTAAGTACAGTACATTAAGAAATCGAGTTAGGAGTATAACTGATGGTAAGAGTTGAGTATCCCAAGTACTACTGATGAATTTTTCTTAAAATATTGCTTCAATGTACAACCAGATGTTGAGTGGGAATTTCCTGTGGTTCTGAAATTACTTTTAAGGCACAAAGTTGATTACAAAAGACTAATACCCTAAATCCAAGTTATTCAAGTCATCTAGATTTGGGAATAGTATAATCAGGGGCTCCCTGGTGGCACAAGAGGTTAAGATGCAACCTATGAAGCTGTCCGCAGCCACTGCAGCATGAGTTCAATCCCTGGCCAGGGAGCTACCCACAGGGTGCAACAGACCTCTCCTGTCTCACCCGCTGTTCCTCTCAGCAGTGTATTTCAGTCAATCCGCCTGTTCTCCCCACTCTGTCTCTGGTGAATCCTCTCACTCCCCACACCACTGGCCTGTACCCCAGTTCTTGTATGCATAAATAAATAAATCTTAAAAAAATAGGTATACTCACCCACTGCAAAGAAAATGAACAATAAAAAAAAAAAAAACAGATACTACCTCTACCCACCCTACCCCATATCTCTCCTAGTCGGCATAAAAGAAAATTTGGGAGCAAACCCATGGCCTTTTAGTATCTGAAAAGTGAGCTTTCTGGAACTTCACTATGCCATATATTTTATCTTTGATTGGGCCGGATGAGGTTGCTTCCCTTTTTCAAAGCCAAGATGGGGTCTTCAAGAGAATTATTCAAAAAGTTATAAATGCCTATCACAAAAGGATACTATAATTTCATTCTCTCATTGCTGTCTCCTTAATCAGAAGATTTGCTGGTATTTCCCTGTACTATTAGAGCAGAGAAGTGAGAACTGGGAGGAATTGGCAAGTGGCAACTACCTAGCAGAGTGGATTCCAAGAACAAACTCCAATTAAGCTCGTATTTCCTGGTAGGGACAGAAGATAGACCCCACAGGAACAGAGAGAAGATGCAACAGGAAGTTTCAGTCCTGCAGCATAGGAGGAAAGAGACTTCGCTATCAGAAGAATGTTATGGCAGCATCAGCTGGGATATATAAAGAAACTGTCTAGAATATAGCCAAGAGATGAGATAAGAAAATCATAAAAGAAAGATTAAAAGACTGGAAGAAAGTCTATTTTAATATAATTTAATTATATCTATTTTACATCATTGTTCATTTTTGTTCAATGTTTGCTTTTTCCTCTCAGGTGTAGTCCCCATAAAATTCCCACCTCCAATTCACCCGTGCACCATCACCATAGTCCCCTGTGCTCTTCTTTCCCCTGCTGTGATCCCTCTCTCTTGCCCTCCCCTGCAGAATGTCTCTGATTTATAGTAGCCTGCAATTTTTTAAATTATTTTCCCCCCTGTTCCCTTACTTGGTTCTCCTATATTATTCCTATAAGTGAAACCATCTGATGTTTTCTTTTTTCTTCTGACCTATTTCACTGAGCATAATCCCTTCTAGCTTTATCCATGTTGCTGTGAATGGCATTAGTGTAACTTTTTGATTGCTGAATAGTATTCCATTGTGTATATGTACCACATCTTCTTGATCCAGTCATCTATTTTTGGACATTTGAGCTATTTCCAAATCTTACCAGTTAAAAATAGTGCTGCAATAAACATAGGGGTGCAGGTATCCTTTTGAATTAATGTTTTTGTGTCCTTTGGGTAGATTCCTAGGCATGGAATTGCTGGGTCATATGGTAGCTCCTTTTTTAGTAGTTTGAGGAAACTCCTCGCAGCTTTCCATGGTGGTTGGACCAGTTTGCACACCCACCAGCAGTGTAGGAGAGTTCCCTTTTCTCCATATCCTCGCCAACATTTGTTGTTACTAGTTTTTTTTTAATATGTGCCATTCTCACTGGTGTAAAGTGGTATCTAATTGTGGTTTTGATTTGCATTTCCCTGATTATAAGGGATGTTGAACATTTTTCTTATGCCTGCTGGCCATTTGCATGGAGGAAAGTACTATTTAAAGTGATCATGATTGAGAATATCTTAGAATTGTTGATAGACACCAAATCTCATTATGAAATTTTAATGCTACCAAAAAGGATAAATAAAAAGAAAAACACACCTTCATATAGCTTAGTGAAAGTACAGATTAACAAAGAGAAAGCCAGAGAAAAGATTAAATCACTTATAAAGGAATGGTTATTACATTCATAGCCACAATTGAAGCCAGATGGCAGTGGAATAATATATTTAGCATTCTGTGATTAAATAACAGTAAATTTAGACTTTTGTACCAACAGAAACTATATATCTATAGTACTATCTTTGATTGGTTTGGGATTCAAGGCTGTGCTAGCCCCATCAAATTTTTCTCAAAGATAGTACAAGAATGGAAAATTACCAGTTATTCTCATTGCTGAATATAGATGTAGGAAACCCAAAGACTATATAAACAAACTGAATTTAGCCATGTTTAAAAAGATGATCATGTTTTGTTTACTTTAGAAATGAAAGATTGATTTGATAATAGAAAACTGATCAATGTAATTTCACTGCAGTGACAATTTATTTTTTATTTATTTACTTTTTTGCATTTTTTTAAATTTATTTTTTTATTTTTACATTCCCCATACAATTGCAACCCCCTGATTTTGACCCCAGTCCCTCCTTTCCCCGCCCCCCACAAAGTGTGTCTCTGGTTCATAGTTGTTTGTTGATTTTGATTTTTTTCTTTCTTATAGTTATTCTTTCTCCTGGTCCCTTATTTAGGTTTTTGAGATTCCTGTTAAGAGTGAGACCATCCAGTATTTTTCTTTTTCTTCTGGCTTATTTCACTGAACATGATCCCCTCCAGCGCCATCCATGTTGCTGCAAATTGCATGTGTTTATCTTTTTTGAATGCTGAGTAATATTCCATGGTATATATGTACCACATCTTCTTGATCCAGTCATCTATTTTTGGGCATTTGGGTTGTTTCCAAAGCTTAGCTATTGTAAATTGTGCTGCTATAAACATAGGGGTGCAGGTGCTCTTTGGAATTAATGTTTCTGTGTCCTTTGCGTAAATACCTAGGAGTGGAATTGCTGGATCATATGGAAGCTCTATCTTTAGTAGGTTGAGGAATCTCCATACAGCTTTCCATAGTGGTTGGACCAGTTTGCACTCCCACCAGCAGTGACAATTTAAAGATGAAAAACCATATGGATACAGAAAATGGATCTGATAAGAAAGGCAATATATACTCATGATCATAACACTCAACGAACTAGAAATAAAAGGATCTTCTCTAAACCTTCGTGATAAAGGATATCTTTGAATATTGACAGCAATTATTGCACTTAATGGAAATAAATCAAAAGGATTACCTTTATGATCAGAAGACAATGGAGTCTTTTATTCACTTCTATTCAGCATTATACTGGATATCCTAAATAGTGTAACAAAAGAAGAAAAAATATTTTTAATATGTAAAAATTGAAAAGGAAGGAAAGCTGTCATTATGACAGATACAATTATCTATGAAGAAAATCTACTATAGTTTTAAATTTATTAATTAAGAAGAAAGTTTGACAGCTTTCCTGAATTTAAAATAATGTATAAAATTCAATTTTGCATTTCTACAGTCAATCGTTTATCTGTTGGAAGATGTATCTCTTTACTTGAGTTTTGTTAGTAATTTTATTGCTTAATTGCCGTATATTACAGCATTTATAGTCTACCATATTACTTTAGTGTTAGATATAGATTTAAGTGAAGTTAATGTCCACTGCTGCTTCATCGGCCATAGAGTCTCTATTTAACTTTTATTTGAGAAAATTCTCATTTTAGTTTCACCAAGATTTCAAAGGAGTATTTTTTCTTGAATTTTTGTATATCTGAAAATATTTGTCTGTTGGCTCTGTACTTGAAATGTATTTTAGCTGGTTATAATATTGTTATGACTCTTTTCCCCTTAGAAGTGTCTAGGCATTGCTCTACTGTCTTTTAGGGTTTAATATTACTGTGCATAAGTCAGAAGTCAACCTGGTTTTTATCTTTGTAAGTGGGTTTATGGTTTAAAGCCCATAAGAAAGCTTCTTTATTTTTGATGTCTAGAAAATTTACTAGGATATGTTTTAGTTTTTGCTCATTCTGTCACTCAGGATCCAGTCATAAAAGCAGACATAATACTGGGTATTTCAACAGAAAGGATTTAATATTGGGAATTTTTTGCACACATATGAGAGGTTTGAAAGAATAAAAGGAGATCACTGGAAGAACCCAAAGATAATACCCTGAGGAAACAGCTATCACTTCTAAGTCTGAGGAAACAAAGGCTAGAGATGACCAGAACCTGGAATTTTTGAGGAAGGAACTCCTATACTCAGAGGGTGCTGCCTGGCTCGTGATATCATTTCAGGAGCTTAGAGAGACCCTGCAGAGCTGAAACTCAGATCTTTGAAGAGAGTGTACTTCTGACTGCTGTTGTTACCTTTGAAGGGGCAAGGTTAGTCTGTTGTGGGAGTGCCTAAAGCTGGAGATAGTGCCTTTGTTAGGTTTTTGCTGACAGGAGCACCATGCAAACAGGAGGAAGGATGTTCCCTCCTCCAATATTCCAATATTACTCTAGTGCCCCCTATTGGCAGGACCTAACCGGTGACTAGCTGGCAAATGAAAAATGTAATTGCAGTTTCAGACTCAGCATCACCAAGTGCAATATAGAAGGGTATGTTTGGAGCCGTGAGATTAAATCTTGGCATACTCATCTTTACGGCTAGACGGTACCTTAGGATCAAATGTTCCTGAGATACAGTAATACCATTCCCATTCGTATATTCAAGACTCCTTTTATTTCAGCAAATTTTCTTGACTTACATCTGTGAATTTTTTTTTTCTAATCCATTGTTCAGTCCATAAATTCTTTTCATGTGGGCCACAGACATACCATATGGCTAAATTAATTCCCAGTTTGTTCACCATAGCAGATACGAACCTAGCAGCAGAAAAGTGTTTACATAGAGTACCATGGTTCTGCTTAGCTTCCAGAGCTCACCAGCACCACCACTAAGCACAAAACTGGAGGACACAACTGCCCTGGTCAATGTGTGCCCAATGTAGGGTCTTGATAAATCTAAGAAGCTTAATTTCATGTTTTTAACCCATGATGAGTCCTTGAGAAAATACTAGTAATTTTGTAAGAATAGCTTTACTCTTCTTATCCCCAGGTCCACTTTAAAACCCCTAATTCCTCCTCCTGGTGTCTGAGAAAAGAAATGCAAACAATAACAACAAAAATATATGGAGATAAAAATAATGTAGCGATGGGTTTTAAGATTCTATCATTTCTGGTCCTCTTTAGATCTTTGGACTAACAATCTTGTCCCCAAATCTTTACCTTTATAGATATCAAGAATGACTGGGCACCTGAAGTTCGATTGAGTGATATTTTATCTGTTTTGCTGGTACAAACTTTAGTTAGAAACCAAACATGGAATAAGGAAATTGCATTTTGTTTTAGGATGATCGCCATAATGATGAGTGTGGTGGGTGGATTTGTGGATTTGTGACTAACTGAAAAGTTAGTCAGACATCTGCTATTCTTCACCCTGATATAGTCATCTTTTCCATATTACTCTCTCAAATGGCAAGCTTCATCTAAAATTAGTCACTTTACTAAAGACACCATTTGAGCAACAATTTGAGAGATTCTAAGCTTAAAGGGAATGGGTGAGGGAATGATAACTACATCAACTACTGGAAGCTATAATGAAAGAGTTTATTTATTGGACTGGCTCCTGCCAGGACAGGAAGAATACCTGTGTTTTTCTGACTTCACTCTCTTCTGGTGACACTTTAGACCTGGTTCCATCAATTTATATTTTTAGTTACTCTTGTTTTATTGTCCCTTCCCCTCCTTCCATTTGTAGGCCTAAACTGTATTAAAAATATTTATATCCCACCTCCCACAAGTTCCCCAACTCATTGTAATCAAAGTTCTTGAGGGAAATTCTCATAGCCTTCTGATTGCTTATCCCCTTGGAATGCGGATCCCATTTCTCCCTCCCCACTGAAACTACTCACCAATGTCCCATACGACCTGCTAATTGTTAATCCCACTGCTGTTGTAACAGGGTGGTCCCCAGGAAAGGGGGAGGTTCCAGGCTCCCGGCCCCACCCAAGGAAGGGTAGAGCTGAGCTGGGATAGAAGAAGCTGCAGAAGAGACTGAGAAGGAAGGAAGCAGGATGGAGAGCCAGGAGGAGACCTGGAAGAGGCACATGGAGCTGAGAGACATGTGAAGAAACTACACTGGCCTTTTGGTGTGGACTGGTTGAAACAGATGTGGGTGAGAGACCCATGGGGAGGTGACAATGGCGGTTTTTGTCTTGATTTTAATTTTGCTCTTTTCCTCCCAGACTTGTCTGGTTGTTTCTGATCCTTTTCTGTGGGTCCCCACTGGAAGGTGCTTTGGACTTGTGGCAGGCTTTGGGGTCTCGCTCTGGGCCAATCCTGCTTGGGTGGAATTTTACCCACGAGGGGATGGGTGACTTTGGGTGCTTGATTTAGAAACTATATTCTTTGCCTTTCCTGTATTGTTTCCTAATTGTATTAAAGTTCCTTTTCATTAAAGACTCATATGTTTTGTGTTGATGCGGCAGATGGCAGAACCTCTTTAGAGCAGGCAGGTTTGCGGGGCCTGGGATGCCTCTCTTCCTGCCCTATAACACTGTCTCCTAATTCCTTTCCATCTCTAACCATCTTTTCATGTTGTTATCCTTCATCACCTTTCTTCACCTGACTTTCACGACACTGAGATTTCTTCATTCTATTTCTAGTATATGTGCTGCCGAAGCGAGCACTTCATTCTATTTCTAGATATGCCTCTGTCTTCTGCATTCATCTTCTTTCCCTTTTCGCTCCTGAAGGCTTTTCAAAACTTTATCATTGGTTGTTATTTTTTTCTCTCTCTTGAAACTTTTTTTTTAAGATTTATTTATTTGTTTATACAAGCACTGGGTACAGTCAGAAGCATGGGAGGGTGAGAGAATTCACCAGAGCCAGAGAGGGGAACAGAACAGGCAGACTGACAAAATATACTGCTGAGGGGAGCAGTGGGCGCAGCAGGAGAGGTCTGCGCGCCATGTGGGACCCTCACCGGCATCCGGGGATCGAACCGGTGCTGCAGAGGCTGCGGGCAGCTTCGCAGCCCAGGGCTCAACTGCTGCACTACCAGGGGAGGCCCTCTCTTTTGAAACTTAATGAGTTCATCAATGACCATGCTTCCATCTACCCTACCCACATCTCTTAATTCAATTATTTCCTGAAAGGCTATCACTCCCTGTATAATGCAACAGCTTCTCAAATTCACAGGTCCCAAGGTAAATGCAATATCTTTTCCCACATATTACATCTTTTTTTCAAACAATATTTAAAAAAATTATTTATTTACGCATACAAGAACTGGGGTGTAGGACAGAGGTGTGGGGAGTGAGAGGATTCACCAGAGACAGAATGGGGAGCAGAACAGGCAGACTGACTGAAATACACTGCTGAGGGGAGCAGTGGGCGAGTCAGGAGAGGTCTGCTGTGCCATGTGGGTTGCTCCCTGGCTTACCAGGGATCGAACTCATGCTGCTGAGGCTGCGGACAGCTTTACAGTG
Organism: Talpa europaea; assembly: GCF_964194135.1. Classification (NCBI taxonomy): domain Eukaryota; kingdom Metazoa; phylum Chordata; class Mammalia; order Eulipotyphla; family Talpidae; genus Talpa; species Talpa europaea. The sequence continues at coordinate 23,846,937 of NC_140081.1, forward strand.
CTGTGCTTAACCCCTTGCACCACCAGGGAGGCCCCACACACATTATTTATTATTGTAAAGGCTTAAGGCCTGTTCTTCATTCCTTTCCATATCTAATCAACTGCATATCTGTAAGCCCTCTGCCTCAGCAATATCTGCATCTGCACCTTATAATCAATTCTTACCACCAAGGCCCTGTTCCTAATCCTCACAATCAATAATTTGTCTATTGTCATAAGCATCTAATTTCTCTTCCCCTACCATTTCTTATTCTAATCCATCATATTCAGCGGTCTACTTCAATTCCTAGGGTAAAGCTATGATCTTTCACCTACTCAGAAACTCTCAGTAGCTCCCCAGTTCCTCCTCAGTTGAGAACAAACTTACCATCTCCACAGTCAATTTTCTTTGTCATCTGTTCCCAGTTCACTTTTGCTCAGCTTTCTCTCATCTACTCTTCGTATACCCTGCAAGAAAACTGAATTACTTGTTCCCTAAACCTGTCCCCAGATTCCCTACCTCCGTGCTTTTGTTCATACCACTTTTCTCAGCTCTGCTTGTCAAAATCCTGACCAATATTCAATTTGAATGCTCTCTCTTCTCTCTTCTTTTGTAAAGACCTGGTGGAAACCTCTGCCAAGACCCCATGTGAAACTTCAGTTACAGCAATTACTGCATCTTGCATCTAATTATAGTTTTCTGTGATCTTGTTTTGGCTCCCTGCTCAGACTAGAACGTCTGTTTTTTTAACTGGGTCACGTATTGGGCAACATCAACACACCGCCCAGATCTCTTTGTGAGCATGCCCTCCACCCATGTCAATGATCTGTGAAATGCCAGGCCAGTACCTGTGGCAACTCTCTTCAGATAGCTGCCCTAACCTAAGGCTTATAGAGAGTCAGTGAGCTATTGCTGGGAGTTTCTACTATCCCTCCAACCCCGCTACTCCCCCACCTCCCCACTCCCCCACCTCATGCACCCTCCCAACTCCCTTACCTCTTCAACCCCCATCTGCCTACTCCAGGGTGAGCAGCTGTTAACCAGTGACCAGAGAGTGTGGGAGTATGAAAACACAGCTGCCTGACCTCAAGATGATATAAACTGGAGGTCTAACTCACACTGAGAGCTCCCCTGCAGGATCGGGCTGAATTTATCCCTTGCAGTTTTTATTTTTTTACTGTGTTTCCACCTTGTCTACTTTCCTCTTCTTCCTGCTCCCTGCTCCATCAGCCTATCTCTCAGGATGCTACTTGGGAAACCTAACTTAGACAAGGAAGAGCTTTGAGCATCTATCACGTGCCAAAGTACCATGTTAATATGAGCATGAATTATTTCATTTAAATTTAAATCTCACAATCACTCTGCGAGCTAAGTACTATTATTATTTTGAATTAACAGACGAGGACACTGGAGTTTAGAGAAGCTATTGTAATTTCCTTTTCAAAGGCTATATAACAAGAACATAGCAAGGCCAGGAATCCAAACAAAGCTTCAGAGGCTGCGCCGCTAACAGCTTTGCTATGCTCCTCCTGAAGCTATTCCATGGAAGGGAGACATCTAAGAGGTCACCTATGACCCCCACTTCCTGCAATCCCCTGCCCTCGAATGTGAACTGGACCTAGTGGTTTGTCTCTAACAAGTAGAATATGGCAGAGTGATGGCATAGCACTCCCATGATTAGTTAGACAAGACTGTGATTTGCCTTATGCTGGCTGGCTATCTTGATGGCTTGGATGAAGCAAACTGCCATGTTGGGAAGGCCCCTGAGGCAGGGAATTGAGGGTAGTCTCCACAAAGAGTCTGAGAGAAACCGAGGCCCTCAGTCCAGCCCTAGCACCTGCAAGAAACTGAATCCTGCCCACAAACATGGGAGCAGACTCACAAGTGAATCCTCCCCTGCGGCAACGACAGCTACAGTCCACCTCTTGACTGTACCCCATGAGAAACCCTGAACCAGAGGACTCCGCTAAGCAGTTCCTCAATTCCTGACACACAAGAATTGGGAGAAAAGAAAGGTGTAGTATTAAAAAGAGAAAACCAAAACATTGATGCCTGGAAAGCAGAGGAGTCTGTCTTATTTTGTGTAACACTTGCAAATTCTGGCTCAGCAACTAACCAACAGAAATATTTGCCAGTGATCTATCACCTCCGCTGATTTTACAGTCTCATCAACTTAGCTGATCTGGTGACAATACACCACTGGGAAAGCATTAACTTTCCCATGTGACTGGTAGTTGGTGCCTTTAGAACCAAGCAAACAACAATAAAGAGTGAGGATTGGGTAAAGGAATTGTTTTAAAACACCAGGAATAAGCCTTTGGTTTTGTGCTTGTTTCAATCAATCAGTCAATAAGGGGAATACAAATTGGGCACCAGCTGGCTTATTTTGCAATCTTAAGCAAAGTTATGTTCAGTGCCTCCCAGTCAACATCTTGTTTGCCAATTTGTGCCTCTCCCTGCCCCTGCATCCCCACCCACATACACCAAGCAGTTATGTAAATGGACATCAGTTAAGGATGCTGTCTCCAACTCTATTCCTCTTGTTGCCATGGGATGATAGAGGAAAACTCAAAGAAGATTGAAGTAAAATTGAAAAATATGCAGCCTTGCAACTTCCACAGCAAGAAAAGCTAATCATGCAATGGGTGACACTGAGCAATAGTGAGCCCCAACGATGGTAAGAATAGAAAAAGGCCAGGAGATGAAGGCTATTGCATAATGTCCTTTGATCCACAGGGAAAATGCACACTTTCTCCATCCTTTTCAAATGAAGATTGGCAACTGATTTGTGCACAATTGTCCTAGTTTTAGCACGGAAAGTACTGTGTCCCAGCAAACAGCTCAGTCCCTGGCAAACCAGAATGGTTTGGTCACCCTAGCAACAATCATGAACTCCCAAAGGGCTATGATCTCGCTGATGTTTGCTTTTTAATTGGAGGGGTCAGTAAAAAGCTGTTTTCTTTAACTTTTCACTTTGAGAGCTATATTCTATGGGTAAAGATAATTGTTAAGGCAGTGCCATAAATTCTATTTCTTCCACTAAAAAGTGAAAAAGGCAAAGACGTTACTAATTTTATTCAGATGCTATGTTTGAGATGAAAGGTAGGAGATGAGGTAGGGGAACCAGCTTGGAAAACAGAAAGCTATCAAAAATGTCTACTAAGAGCACATTTAAATTCATTGGTACATTATTGATTGGTGGAATTCCGTGGTTGAATACAAAGGCACAAGTTAATTATGTTTGTAGTGACTTTTTACCCATAGAGATCTGGGCCTAACAATTTGCAAATTTTACAGCTAGAAAATAACTTGGGGGTTATCAAATACAAACTCTTACTTTTCAGATAGCATTTGAAGAAGCTTAAGTTTTCATTTTTACTGCTACCTTATTCTGTTACAGAATACCAGTTTGGGGAGCTCTTAATAGGTATTACATAGTAAATGGGTTCCTTGATCACACAAATTTGGGAAATAACGAAGTAAGCAATGTCATTCTCTGGAAAGCTCTGTCATTCATCTAGTCAGGATGTGCACTGTGAATCTACCTGACTTGACCATATGTATGTATATTCCTCTCTCTTTCCCTCCATTCCTCTCTATGTATTTTGGTTTTTGGAAATCTGATTTATATTTTGAGTTTTTGTTGGTGAATTGTTACAAGGGAAAAATAAAAATTTAACAATGATATCTGCGATAGAACTTTGTTTCTTGAAAAACAGATGACTTTCACTTCATTTAATTCGTAAATGTGAAGAATTTAAAACATAGGAAAGTGGGTAGTATAATGAGCCCCCTTATACCATCACCCAGAATGAACAAGTATCAACACATGGTCGCCCTGGGTCATCACTGCCCTTAACCAATTCCCACCTCTCACATTGCTGGATATATTTGAAGCAAATATCAGATAATCGTATCATTTTATTAATAAATATTCAAAATGTATCTCTGAAAGATAAGAATTATTTCTAATATAATTGCAATGCCAGTATATAAAAAATTAATAATTTTTAGTGCTATTAAATATTCCGTCACTATGCAATCTTATAAAGTCAGATGAATTGACACCTTAATGGTAATACATTTTCCTAACCAGAACATGGTATGTCTTTTTATTTGTTCGTGTGTTTTTGTGCATTTCAGAAGTGGGTTGTATATATTTATTTTATGTGTATTATATATAATATAGTTATATACAATGAAATTTATAATAAATATAAATGTATAATCATACAAGTATATAATAATACATGATCATACATGATAGAACTATAAATTTATCATTATGTAATTAAATATATAATACATATGTAATGAAAAACATGTTATTTCTCATATGGCTTTTTTATTTTATTATTATTTTTTAAAGATTTATTTATTTATTTATACAAGCACTGGGTATAGTCAGAAGCAGTGGGAGGGTGAGAGAATTCACCAGAGCCAGAGCAGGGAGCAGAGCAGGCAGAAGGACCGAAGTACACTGCTGAGGGGAGCAGCGGGCGGCAGGAGAGGTCTGTCGCGCCATGTGGGACCCTCCTCCGGTGGCCAGGGAGCAGCCGGGGATCGAACTGGTGCTGCAGAGGCTGCGGGCAGCTTCGTAACCCAGCGCTCAACCGTTGCGCCACAGGGGAGGCCCTCTCATATGGCTTTTATACATAGTAAAAATAAGTTTTCATCAGGCCTCCCCGGTGGTGCAGCAGGTTGAGCGCTGTGCTGTGAAGCTGTCTGCAGCTTTGGCAGTGTGGGTGTGATCCCGGCAGGCAGGCGAGAATCCCACATGGTGCCTCAGACCTCTCCTGTCCCGCCTGCTGCTCCCCTAAGCAGTGTATTTCTTCAGTCTGCCTGTTCTGTTCCCTGCTCTGTCTCTAGTGAATCCTCTCATCCCCCCGTGCCTCTGGCCTGTACCCCAGCTCTTGTATAAAAATAAACAAATCTTTAAAAAAAGTAAGATTTCATCTAGGTAGTATAATTTATTCATTTTGGCATCTTCTTTGCTGTTTCACATGGGGTCTTCTCTTTCATTATGTTTTCTTTTTTTTTTAAAGATTTATTTTTTATTTATACAAATAAAAGAGCTGGGGTACAGGCCAGAGGAGTGGGAGGGTGAGAGTATTCACCAGAGACAGAGCAGGGGGGAAAACAGGCAGACAGACCAAAAGCACTGCTGAGGGGAGCAGCAGACATGATAGGAGAGGTCTGCCGTCCCATGTGGGAATCTCCCTGGCCGGCTGGGAATCGAACCCCTGCTGCAGAGGCTGGGGACAGATTCACAGTGCTGTGCTCAACCTGCTGTGCCACTGGGGAGGCCCTCATTATGTTTTCTTTTTTATTTTATTAATTTATATATATTTTACATCATTTTTCACTTTTTTTTTTTTTTTACAATGTTTGCTTTCTTTTCTCAGGTGTAGTCCCCACAGAATTTCCACCACCGGTTCACCCGTGCACCATTACCATAGTCCCTTGTGCTCTTCCTGCCCTCGTTTTGATCCTTCTCCCTTCCCCTCCCCTGCAGAATGTCTCTGATTTATAGTTGTCTGTTTATTTTTGTTTTGTTTGTTATGTTTTCTTATTGTTATTATTTTTTCCCTAATGCCTTATTTGGTGCCCCTATATTCCTCCTATAAATGAGCTATCACCTTACACCAGTAAGAATGGCTCATGTTTAAAAAAACTAGCAACAACAAATGTTGGCGAGGATGTGGTGAAAAGGGAACTCTTCTATACTGCTGGTGGGAATGCAAACAGGTCCAACCACTATGGAAAGCTGTATGGAGGTTCCTCAGACTACTAAAAATGGAGCTACCATATGACCCAGCAATTCCACTACTAGGGATATACCCAAAGGACACAAAAACACTAATTCAAAATAATACCTGTACCCGTTTTTATTGCAGCACTATTTATAATAGGTAAGCTTTGGAAACAACCCAAATGCCCAGAAATAGATGACTGGATCAAGAAGATGTGGTACATATACACCATGGAATATTACTCAGCATTCAGAAAAGATAAACTCATGCCATTTGCAGCAACATGGATGGAGCTAGAAGGGATTATGCTTAGTGAAATAAGTCAAAAGGAAAAAGAAAAATATCAGATGGTTTCATTATGTTTTCTAATGTGGTATTACTTGTATACATGAAGTTTATTAATTTTAATTATCTTTATTATGATATAATTATACGCAACAGCACACACAAGTTTTAAGTGTAGCATTAAGTGAGTTTTAATAAAAGTATATAACTAGGTCTCCCCTGGTGGCGCAGCAGTTGAGCGCTGGGCTGAGAAGCTGCCCGCGGCCTCTACAGCACCGGTTCCATCCCTGGACGCCGGCGAGGGTCCCACATGGTGCGCAGACCTCTCCTGCTGTGCCCACTGCTCCCCTCAGCAGTGTATTTTGTCAGTCTGCCTTTTCTGCTCCCCGCTCTGGCTCTGGTGAATTCTCTCACCCTCCCAAGCTTCTGACTGTACCCAGTACTTGTATAAATAAATCTTCAAAAAACAAAAATAAAAAACTATACATCCAACCCCATTATTGATTTTATATATTGATTTTATAATCTGCTAATTTGCTAAATTATATTTTTTACAATATAGTCTCAAAGTTCTTACTAGCTTTGAGACCTGCTAGGTCAGTTATTTAAAAACACATCACATTCCAATTGCTTTTTATTTGGGTTTTTACTTCTTACTCAATTCACAACACCAAAAAGATTCTCCAGTCAATGCTGTCATAGGAATAGAGTCAATATCAAATTCTGACTGCTCCTAGAGGTTTCAGTTGTTTGTACAGGCATAAAGAAACATGATCCTTTTTGCAACAGGTGTCATGCTAAATACAAGTTTACTGGTGTTAGCAGCTAATAATAATTGGAATGTGAGCTGACTCAAGAATAGATATCCGACTGGTTATTATTTGCTTCAGAGACACAGGCTCAAATGTTCTTCTGGAGTCTCAGCGGGTCCATAACCTGGATGTCTAGATGAATAAGTTTATAGCCACGCTGTGGACTAAGGTTGTCATTACTCAGAGGATTCCAATGACCACTGTCTGGAAAAATGTGTTTACTAAGCTCCAGCTGTTGTACTTATGAAAGTTTGGAAACTACAGTGATTGGCAATGGTCTCAGCGCCCCAAAAATGTGATGGATTTTTTTGAAAGTTGAAAGGCATCCAACTCACCCACCAAACTGAGACCAGAACCAGGGCAGCAGCTTCACATAAGTGTCAAGGCTTTGCAGACCAAGTCTCCTCTGGGGTCATCAGCACCACGAGAATAGACTGGAACCTACCGAGGGGCTAGAGACTGAACAATATATGGAGCAAGGTGGTAAGGGTAGAGGGATGAGGCATAGTGGTTAAAAGATGAAACAATGGATTCTTCCAGAAGTTGCCTAAATTGAGACTAAAACTCATAGTTTATCACTTAATCTTTGTCTTAATTTTGGAGTCTGAAAATACAAACCCTGAACAAGGATTTGGGTGCAAGTAGTTTATTGTGAGAAAGAGTATGAGCTCCAGAAAGAATCAATAAATGAAAGGGTTACTGCTGGGGACGATCAGGGTTCCATCTCATTGGGTGCTTTCTGAGATACTGTGTAATATATGCCTCAGAATTATCCTACTGAGAGCTGAGGACACCGAGATATTTATACACTAATTCCTGTCCCTTATCGGTTCAAGGTCACTGTGAGGCATGGGGCAAAAGTTAAGACTTTCTACTTTTGAACTTTCCCACGTGCAGGCTGAGCATGCTATGTGACCAGAGAACTGGACAGTGCCCTCTGAAAAAGGGTTTTATGGGAACTAGTGTCAGGACAATTTCCAGACTAGAAGCAGCAGATGTGGGTGTTATCATTCTATATCATCTGTGTTGCTCCCTCTCTCTCTTTTTTTTTTTAATGTGCGAGTTTCATTTCATTAACAGGAATGTACACTCTCGGAGTGCATGAGCCATAGTTTACATTTGCACTACTTCCACCATAAATTTTGGTTAGCGTCTTTCTACTGAGGGATTAAATCCACCAAGCCCACCACCCTCTGGGCCTTGCCCAGCTTTCTGCTTCAGATTGCTCTTTCCAATCCACTTTTTCATGCCAAACACTCCAGTGATTCCATTAACCACAAGTGCCCCTCTCTGTCCAGAACACCTCTTCTTTCCTTGTCCAATTGTTCACCAATGATCATCTTTCAAGATCAGCTAAGCAACTCCTCTTTCTTACAAGTGTTTCGTGTTCCATCAAAATTGAGTTAATCCTGCTTCTTTCTCCGGCCACGACCTGGGTCTTACCTCTGCTATACAATTATCAGGGTTTTTTTTCACTTGTTAGCCTTGCCTACTAGGGTGTGAGCTCTTTGAGAAAGTAAACTGTGTCTAATTTATTTCTTTAACTGCAGCACTTAGCTCAGCACCTGGGGTATAGACTACTAATCGATAAAAATTATTTGAATGAATATATATTGAACACGATCAATAAATACTTCTGGATTAGATTAAACAAGAGGCTGAACACACTTGCTTTGGATTCCCGTAATACCTCTCAAATATTTCCAGATTGAATATTCCACAGAGTAGCATGTTATTGCCCTACGGTCAAACATGACCTAGAATACACATGTAATTAAACAAAATTGGAATGTTTCTCATTGCAGGGAGAAAACACACATCATGAGGGACCTTTGGGTGTCTTGGTAAAAGTATGTTAGAAAGAAGCAATTATAGGATTTGGGCTTTTTTTTTAATAGATTTTTTTAATTTAAATTTTATTTTTATATTCCCCATACAATTACAACCCCCTTATTTTGACCCCAAGCCTTCCCTTCCCCGCTCCCCCGCCCCCCATAGAGTGTCTCTGGTTCATAGTTGTTTGTTGATTTTGATATTTTCTTTCTTATAGTTATTCTTTTTCCTGCTCCCTTATTTAAGTTTTCTAGATTCCTGCTATGAGTGAGACCATCCGGTATTTTTCTTTTTCTTTCTGGCTTATTTCGCTGAGCATGATCCCTTCCAGCTCCTTCCATGTTGCTGCGAATTGCATGTGTTTATCTTTTTTGAATGCTGAGTAATATTCCATGGTGTATATGTACCACATCTTCTTGATCCAGTCATCCATTTTTGGGCATTTGGGTTGTTTCCAAAGCTTAGCTATTGTAAATAGTGCTGCTATAAACATAGGGGTGCAGGTGCTCTTTGGAATTGATGTTTCTGTGTCCTTTGGGTAAATATCTAGGAGTGGAATTGCTGGATCATATGGAAGCTCTATGTTTAGTAGGTCAAGAAATCTCCACAGAGCTCTAGGATTTGGACTTTGGATGGATCATTTGGGAGAGGAACCAAAGCAGGAGAGACCTGCTCCGGTGCCAAAGCATTCACAAGTGTGCAATGAGAACTGAAAAGAAGGGAATAAAAGTGAAATTCAAACAGAATACTCCATTCTGCTCAGTGACCTTTCAGGTTGACAGGAGGTTTAGATCCTGAAGCTCCATATAGTACTAATGGCAAGAAATTCCTCACAAGAAAAGCAAGTAACACCAATTCTCATTTAAAGGTATAAAACCATAACATCTGGACAATTAAAATACTTAATCCAGGAGCCTCCCTGGTGATGCAGGGGTTAAAAACAGTGGTATTGGGCCTCCCTGGTGGTGCAAGGGGTTAAGCACAGCACTGTGAAGCTATCTGCAGCCGCTGCAGCAGGAGTTTGATCCTGGGCCAGAGAGCAACCCACATGGTGCAGCAGACATCTCCTGACTCCTGACTCGCCTGCTGCTGCCCTCAGCAGTATATTTCAGTCAGTCTGCCTGTTCTGTTCCCTGCTTTGTCTCTGGTAAGTCCTCTCACCCCAGCACCTCTGGCTTACATCCCAGATCTTGTATGAGTAAATAAATAAATCTTTAAAAAATAAAAAAAAATACTTCGTCCAGCATCAGTATCACTTGTGCAATGATGAAGTAATAGGATTTCCTTTTCCTCTGTTTCCCTGCTCTCGTCCCTTTCCCTCTTAAAAAAAAATATTGTTGACATCCTTTGTGGATATGAGGATTAGATAACATGTCTGAAAGTACATAATTTATATTCAGGTAGAAAAAAAGAATTTCAAATTTTCTTGCAGTTAAATAGTCATGAAGCCCCATACACCAAAGTCCACAGGCTCATTTGAAAGCCACTGCAATGTTTTTGAGCACTTTGAATGAGTCAGGTATTATGTTAGATGCAGTAGTTACAGATCTAAATGATCTGTGATTGACTTTCAGGAAACAACCTCTTTTTTTTTTTAGATAGAACTTTAAACTTACGGAGAAGTTGCACCAGTAGTTCATACTTCACACAGATTTGCCAATTATAAGTTAGAGAAACCGCCTAGCTACCTACCCCTAAATATCTCCATGTGCGTTTTCTAAAAGCAAGGACATTCTCCTACCTGTCATGCAATTATCAAAATCAGGAAATGGATACCATCAGCCAATCCACAGTCCATATAAAATTTTATAAATTGTCTAAGTCTCTTAATGCCGCTTAATTTTTAATCTGTCTGATGTTTTCTCATCATTAGATTCAGAGTATAGATTTTTAGCAGGAGTATATTCTTGATTTCCAATCCCAGAATAGCTGCCCTACCCACGTCTCTCCTATTTTGACCTGACAACTTGCGCAGTTAGGGGAAGCTTTGAGGCCTCCTGGTGAAATGCAGACTTTTCTCTGCTTCTTCTTTTGATCCCTTATTTAGCCATCAGAATTGCTAAAAGTCCTGAGGCGGATGTCTGCTTCTTGGGGAGTTTATAGTCAGCTGAAACCTTCCAATTCATGCAAAATTCTTTCCTAATGTGTACCCCTCTCCCATCTCCCATGGCTTAGTGCCTACTTCAGTATTATTGTGAAGAATAAATTATTCATCAAGGTGGATAAATGGCTTATGGAGACAAATGACATGACATGAATGTACTAGAAATGTTTCCATCTTCTCAATATCGTTAAAACACAGTCCTCTACTACTGTACATCCTTCTGGAGAGGAAGCATCAACGACATAGTACTCCAAATGCAAGAGCTTTAAACAGGCCCTCGGCAAAGGAGGAGTTCAAGGTCTTAGTGATGCCTGTAGTTTTGATGTGCCTAGTTAGCCCCCGATCCCTCATGTTGACACGTCCAAGGCTAGCACAGAGTGGAAGGAGGGGGAACTGTGGGAGAAAAGAGGGGACAGAGAAGAATCCCAAGAATTGTGAACTCGGCTAAGAGCTAATTAGCCTCAGCTCTGAAATGACCCCTTTGTGGGACTTGTCCTTCCTGAGAGGTTAAAATGCTGTCATGCCTGCTTTTGACAAGTGTGGTAATTAAAACAATTAATTCAGGGTCCAAAAAAAGGTGGCTCCACTTATTTGGCTGGAAAGTGGTTCTCCTTCATTTCCTCTCCACCCTCTTCCTACTCGCTGAACATCACATTCAAGAAATGAGCAAATACCTACACTACACTTCCACACACAGGGCCTAATTAGATGGAGGAATGATCATAGATGAGGAAGATTCTAGAATCTGAAGATACCTACTTTCCAGAAACTGAGTTTGTCTTGAGATATTACTATTATAGCTCTTTACTAATTTTTGCTTGGATAGAAATCAGTTGATAAAAATTGCTATCATTTGTTGTGCATTTAGCATGTCATAACCTAAGGCTTCCCATGGTTTATCCCATTGAAGTCTCCCTAAAATCTATGAATTGGGTAAGGTTATCTCTATTATGATCATGTCCAGTTTTTTACACTTGATCTTAGTCCAATTTTTTAGATAGTAAGTGGGACCAAGAAAGGTGAAGACACTGGCCCAAAAAGAGAGTAGAGAATGGATTTGTACACAGTTTGGCCCAAAGTTCAGTGCTCAATCACTGTTCTAATTGATTTGAACATAGATGAAAGGCAAGATGAGCCGATGATTGGTACCCCCAAACTCCTAACAATAGGGAAGTAGTAGAAAATTTGATTTAAAAGGCAGATTAGACATAGTAGGCCAGAATGCCTTAAAGGCTGGTATAAGGACTTTAGGCATAGCCTGTAGGAATCATTTATTGTAATTCTCTGAACACATGCACGCGTGCACACACACACACACACACACACACACAGAGTTTAGCCAAAGAGGAAATTACTGTGGAATTTGTTTACAATATGTTAGAAGTTTAATGTAATCAAATCCCCATTCCCCCCCCCATAAATAAATTTGTCCAAAACCTTAAGTCATTTTTAAAACCTAGGTAATATTTTATCCATATGTCTTTGAATCATTTATTGTTTGCCCAGCAAGTTGCTCTTTTTCAAGATTTGATGGCCAAACAACATTTCAGCTTATCTGGGAGACTTAAATAAAACTTTCTTCTAAAAAAAAAAACTTTCTTCTACAACCCCATTCTTTTTTTTTTTTAATTTTATTTAATTTTATTTATTTATTTTATTTTTTATTTTTATTTTATTTTATTTTTTATAGAGGCATGTTTTTTATTTATTTATTTATTTGTTTGTTTGTTTGTTTTTTTTGTTTGTTTATACATGCACTGGGTACAGTCAGAAGCGCGGGAGGGTGAGAGAATTCACCAGAGCCAGAGCGGGGAACAGAACAGGCAGACTGACAAAACACACTGCTGAGGGGAGCAGCGGCGGCAGGAGAGGTCTGCGCGCCATGTGGGACCCTCCTCTGGTGGCCGGGGAGCAGCCGGGGATCGAACCGGCACTGCAGAGGTCGCCGGCAGCTTCGCAACCCAGCGCTCAACCGCTGCGCCACCGGGGAGGCCCAACCCCATTCTTGACATCAAAAGACACTAGTTAATGGTTTGATGAACAGGTCATTGTTTGGAAACAAATGTCTGCATCCGTCTTCCCAAAATATCTGCCTCAAAGTACAGTCTTTCAATTGAGCGCACAGCATGAGGTGAATTTTTGTCATATTCAGAATTAAGTGTTTATAGTCAAGCTAATTTGAAAATAATTTCTATTTTAAGTATATATTTTAAGTCCAGCAATACGTTTTAATGCAAACATGAACATTGTTAACCACTTCCTTATTTAATGCCAGCTACCAGCAAATGGGCTAAACTCCTTTCTCTATAAATATTTTTTCCGGTATACAATTTCTTTTAATTATCAAAAGACTTTACATGAAAGCAGGGAGATAGTAGAGCTTCCTGGGGCTGGTAGGAGGCGAGGCGATGTGCTCGCCTTCTAGTCCCTGCGCGACCTCAGCATCTCACTCTGCAGCGGTTCCCGAAACCCGGCCCATCAGCACGATTTTTATCAACAACCTTCATGAGAAGATCAAGAAGGATGAGCTGAAGAAGTTCCTGTACGCCCTCTCTCCCAGTTTGGCCAGATCCTGGACATCCTGGGATCACGGAGCCTGGAGATGCGGGGCCAGGCTTTTGTCATCTTCAAAAAGGTCAGCAATGCCACCAACACCCTGTGCCCCGCCCCGTGCAGGGTTCCCGTCCTACGACAAGCCCATGCACACCCAGTACGCCAAAACCACTCAGATACTATTGCCAAGATGAAGGGCACTTTCGTGGGGCGGGGCTATAAGCAGGAGAAAAGGAAGCCCAAGAGCCAGAAGACCTTAGCCGCTAAGAAGGCCGTGGAAGGTGGCGCGGCCGCCATGGTGGTGGGTGCTGTCTGGAGGCCTGGCACCCCACATCCTGTATTGCACACCAGGCCAGCCACTGTACGTGCCACCTCCAAGCATGATCCCACCGCCTGTCTTAGTGCCCTGCCAGATCCCACCGAAGGCCATGCCCCTGCAGCAGCGTGTGCCGGGACAGATACCACCTAACTAGCCTCTTTCAGGAAGTCCACCAAATCACATCTTGGTCCTCATCAACCTTCCAGGAGACCATTGAGTTCATGCTGTCCATGCTTACTATTCAGAGATGCCCTGCAGGGCTTCAAGTTCACCCAGAACAATGCCATGAAGATCTCCTCTGCCAAGAAATAGCTCCTTTCCCCACGCTTGCCCATGCTCCCCTCCCCCAGCCCTCTGTGAGGCCGCGCCTTCCCCAACTTGGCTCAGTGCCAGGAGGTACTGAGGCCTCAGTACCTCAGGGGCCTTCTGGGCCTGGGTGTGTGAGTCGGTGGTCACATAGCCTTGTACTGAGTCTGTGCTCAGATATTGTACCTGGTGCTGTTAGGCCAGAGTTAAAGTGGTTTTTTGAAGTTTGGTTTTTCACCAAAAAAAAGAAAAAAAAAAGAGAGCAGGGGATTTACGTTTTTTCCTTAAATTAGCAATATAGTTCTCAATCTCTATAAAATATTCTTTTTGAAATTTTTTAAAGATTTATTTATTCATGCATACAAGAACCGGGGTACAGGCCAGATGCGTGGGGGGTGAGAGGATTCACCAGAGACAGAGCTGGGAACAGAACAGGCAGATTGACTGAAATACACTGCTGAGGGGAGCAGCAGGCGAGTCAGGAGAGGTCTGCCGTGCCATGTGGGTTGCTCTCTGGCCAGTGGGGATCGAACCGGTGCTGCAGAGGCTGCGGACAGCTTCATAGCACTGCGCTCAACCCCTGTGCCACCAGGGAGTCCCTGCCTATAAAATATTCTATAAAATATTATAAAATATGCCTCTAATCCTTGTAAGGTGGAAGAAATGATAGTGTACCTTTAGTTTTCCTGCTCTGGGAAGGAAAGTTGCAATGGGAAAATGATTTTTCTCCACTTCAGTTGCTTGAGAACAAGTTATAACCCTGGTTTTTCAAAGTCAAGGAAAATAATACACAATTATTAGATTGCTATTTGTGAGACACAAATATGTGGATTTAGTAGAAAACAACTCACCAGATAAATGGAACACATTTTAAAAAGAATGCCATATTTTACTGCTTCTTTCTCTTGGCTTCTGGAATTTAACCTCCATTTGACCCTCCTCCATTCTAATCACTTTGGCTCTCTTAGAGCTTCCTTAACGTTCTCCTCCCTTCCACTAAAATGAACTCCAGAGCCATTTTTAATCTGCATTTTGAACATTTATTTATCTATTAATATACAACTATATTCCAGAAAGAGTTTAAGGTGGTTTAAAAGGATCCATAAAATACATGAAGAAATTGGTTAGAGAAGAACCAGGGGAACTTAATCAAAAAATGGTTATACAATCCAACTAATTTACTCTGGGTGGATCACACACTTGGCTTTAAGCTTTCTAGCAGGCCATCAGAAAAGGAAATGTCATTAGTTACATCGGTTACAGCATCCATAAAACAAAACAAACCAATAACCCAGGTAAAGCACTGTTATTCTTAACACTAAGACCAGAAAGAAATTTCTCCAGAGGTTTCAGAGGTCAGTGTAAGATACAGCAACCTAATGGGAGACACAAAGATGAATTTCACAGAGTTCTTTTTTTTTTTTTTTGCTATTCAATAGACACTGATGACATCGCACCAAGTCAAAAATCAGGAAAAACAATTTTTTTCACGAATTTGGGGGTGGAGGGAGGTGACAATATGATAAGCTCAAGGTACTCACTCAATTTTCCACTCTGCTAGACAAAAGCCATGGTGAATTTTAGAACAATACAGTCTAATCCAGTAGCCAGAATGGTTTCACAGGAATTATTTCGAGAACTTAAACCCCTACAATCGTTGACAATTTTCTAACATGACAGAGAAAAGTTTATCAGATCCTCAATGTCCACAAGTTGGAAAAACAATTTCTTCAGAAAAAAACTTAAGAGAATCAAGCCGACTAGAAATCTTCCGTGCTAGTCTGCATGCTTCTGATATTCCTCTCCGCCTAGCTTTCCTCCCCCTCTGCAAAAAGAACTGTGTTTGTTTCCATTTGGTCCGACGGCGTGGAGGCGGCCTGCAGGGTAGTAAAGCGCTTTGCTGCGTAAGTACCACGCACTAACCGATGCCTCGCGGCTGGAAACAGAAGCTCAGACAGAAATTCAGAGGCCTGGAGACTGCAGAGAGATCCCTCAAAGGTCATTGGAGGCGCCTACTTGCGCTTTTGGGTGAACTTTTCGAAGAGATAGTTGCCCACCTCAGCCTGGGGGCTGGCCAGCCTGCGGAGGTTGGTGAGGTGGTCGCCCAACTTCTTGAGGAGATCAAGCTCCTTCTCCAGAAAGTGGCGCTCCAGGAAGGCACAGAGGGGGATGTCTGCGTGGGCAGAACCCAGGGCGTGCAGATCTAAAAGGGCCTGGTTCAGGTTCTTCTCCAGGGCCAGGGCGGCTTCCATGGCATCCACGCTGCCACTCCACTCATCTTGGGTCAGGCTGTGCTGGTTCTGGAAGAGGTGGCGGGCACCCCACAGCTTTTGCATCTGCAGGAGGAGCTCGGAGTCCTTGCGCTTCTCCTCAGCTAACTCACGGAAGAAGCAGCCCAGGCCTCCCAACTCCGTATTTTGGCCTTCGAAGTAGAAGCCCAGGGACAGGTAGGAGCAGGATGCGCGTAGATGCAGGTTCACCAGGCCCTTGACTGCGGACTCCACGCTGACGGAATAATTCCGGGAGCTCTGAGTGCTCATGGTTGCTCAGCAGTGAGGAGCGCGCCACAAAATCGGGTGTTAGCTGGGCGGGAAAGCAGGGATAAATGAGAAGATGGTGCAGGGAGTTGTGATTGAAGGGGGAGGAGCTGAAAACTTGCTACACTCAAGGGGGCGGGGTCAGGGCAGAGTAGGTCAGGCTGGGAGGTTTTTTTTTAAGGTATATTTTTATTTATGCATATAAGAACTGGGGTGCAGAGGAGTGGGGGATGAGAGGATTCACCAGAGACAGAGTGGGGCACAGAACAGGCAGACTGACTGAAATACACTGCTGAGGGGAGCAGCGGGTGACACAGGAGAGGTCTGCTAGGCTATGTGGGTAGCTCCCTGGCTGGGGAGCAGGACCAAACTCATGCCCAGTGGCTGGGGGTAGCTTGATAGTGCTGAGACTTAACCCCTACGCTACCAGGGAGGATTTTAGTCTGTTCTATCCTCACTGTTGAAGCATGAGACAGATCTGGGCTACTGCAGGGCACACTGTCATTCTAGATTTTGCTAAGAATTTAATTCTTCCTCTCCTCCCCCCCAGAGCATTTTTTAAATTAAGGTAACATTGGTTTATAATACATACGTGATTTAGGGGTACAGGTTCACATCTCTTCAGATGTATGTACCACATCACCCCTCCACCAAAACACCCATAGTTCTCCACCTCGGTTTACTGGGTCCCCTCCCCCATTTGTTCGCTGCCCTATCCTTCCCCTATTTAGCCTCAATTCTGCAGTCAGATTTGGTGTTTGTTTTGGTGCAGTTTTGTCTGCTCCTTTGTTTTGAATCCTTATATTCCACAGATGAGCGAAACCATCCAACATTTGCCTTTCTAGTAACAAAGTATAGAAATGATCCCGAAAGGATCTCCTTTTGACTTATTCTGCTTAACATAATCCCCTCCAGTTCCATCCATGTTGTTGCAAATGGCAAGAGTTCATCTCTTTTGATAGCTCAGTTGTGGTATTCCATGGCATATATATGCTTGTTTCCTAATTATTGGAAAGGAGTTTGTATTTGTCATTTTGCCTCAAGTTCAGTGTCTTGCAAACACATTCCATTTCATATTCCATAGTGTCGCTCTTGTTCTCAAGTAAGGTGACAATGTAAAATATAGTCCAGACAAGAGACCTCTCAAAAGGGGTATGAAAGGAGCCGCTGTTTAACTTTTTTTATTTAGGTATTTATTTTTCAGGGGGCACCATTAATAATTACACCAGGATAACAGGACTGCTCTTAGCAAACTGGAACTAATAGTCACCCTTTCAAGGAGGGATTTCGTTGCCATTTTTTAATTATACCAGTAAGACTCCCATCATAAATGTTCTATTATTCAGCCTTTGTTTTTTATTTGTTGATGCATTTATGCCTCCTAGTAAAAGTTCTACTGAATCCTGTTTATGTGATAGGTGTCTTGTTCCAAACTGGGGATTTCTTGTGATTACTCAGATATTCCACCATTAATTGAAACATATCATGAGAAATGGACACTAAAGATGAACATGTAGACTTATTAATCCTATCAAAATAGAAAATAACCCGCACAGGATGAGTTAGCCATTTTTTCTGTTGCCCTGGAAAAATCAGGGCAGGACTAGATGTTCTCACAGGGTCTCTTCCAGTTTTGTGATTCCATGCTTTGCATTTTATTTTTCTAAATACTGCTTGCCTGGGGCTGTTTCACAATTAAAATGCTTTCATGTGATTTCTATCAAACAGGAAGGCATATTCTATTCAGGGTAAACAATATTGGAAGCCCACAGAGGAGAGTTTTTCTCTAAACTTGGGACTTAGTTCTAAAGAAAAATAAAAATTCATTCTTTTGCAACTACTTTCAAAATTTTATGTTCTCTGTAGTTGAAAACAGGCATCTCAAAATTTCAAAAAGATATCTGCCACCTCCCTTCACTGGTTAAGTTTAAATATGAACACATATCCTGTGTCCAAATACAGGCTATATTGTCATTTGTTTTCATGTTAAGGTTGTCATCCAAAAGTGTTCTCATATTGCATCTGAGGTTTGCAAAAAGTTGTTCGAGTTCAGGAATAGTACATTTCTCAATCCTGGAGAGAATTAATGCGCTAAAACAGGAGTACTTCTGCAACCTTCCTGGCCATGGTTCTAGAGCAAAAAAGAGGCTGGTGGGGGGAATTGAAATTTCAGAACAATCCTCTCACGTACCATATAGGAGTGAAATTACGTTAGATGCAGAGCTTTCCAAATGACTGCCAAGAAAATGATCATTTTCTACCATGTGCATAAACCATTAATCATATTGACCTTGTAAGACGAGTATGCTAAACTCAGAGAAAACTTCACTGTATATCGTACTATTCGTGTTGCATTATGTCAGGCTCATTTAATAGATTTCAGCTTCCTACACATTCACTTATTCTTCTTGGAAAAGAAAAATATCTATATAAACCTCCCCAGATGAGATAGTTTTCTGCCTGTGCAAATGTTGACAAATCTTTCCCTCACTTTAGAGAAAAGAGAGCCAGTGTCAAAACTGTACTGTGGTGGATGGTTAAGCACATAGTCATCAGCATCAGACCAATGTGGGCTCAGATCCCAGCCTTGCCACTTACTGGAAGTGTGACTTTAGGCAGGTAGCAGAACCTCTTTGAGCCTCAGCTTTCTTGCCTGTAAAATGGGAATGTGTCACCTCACAAGTCTGAGAAAACACTGCCAAACAAGTAGAAAGCCCTAAAATGAGATAGTGAAGTATCATTGATCTGTTTTTTTTAAGATTTATTTATTTATCCATACAAGAACTGGGGTACAGGCCAGATGTGCAGGAGGGTGAGAGGATTCACCAGAGACAGAGCAGGGAGCAGAACAGGCAGACTGAGGAAATACACTGCTGAGGGGAGCAGCGGGCGAGACAGGAGTGGTCTGCCACGCCATGTGGGACTCTCGCCGGCCACCTGGGTTCGAACCGGCACTGCAGAGGCTGCGGGACAGCTTCACAGCGGCGCTCAACCGCCTGCGCCACCAGCGGAGACCCTCCTCAATCTGTTTTGCAATGAAATGGAGACTCTCTCAAATCCCAGTATCAGCGACCTGATCCCAGTATAGCTTTGAGCCAAGATTCCTCACCGTAGACCTGTTTTTGCTGAAGCACTATCCTGTGTGGTGATGTCTTTCAAGTAGGAAAACACAAGAGGCACAACTTTGGGTGTCTAAGATCTAATTCATTTAAAACACGAGCAAAGCCAGCTTCCTTATTTCCCTTGGCTAAGTGAGATCCACTGCCCTCTCCGAGGTCTTTTGTGGCCCTGTGGGGTGTAGAAGCAGAGGGAGCAGTACGTAGGTGGCGGAGATCTATTTGTTTCTCATTTCTCCAGTCCAAAATAATTATCCACTAAGCAAGAAACACCTAATGAACACCTAATTTTAGGAAAGGGTCAGATTACAGAATGTCTCATGTGAGCGGAGGAATTCACTTTCCACTTCATCATGGACTTCGCATGTTGATGTCTTGGGTCAGACGCCCCAGAAACAGACCCTGAGATGAGGACTCCCACGCAAATGATTTACTGGGGAAGTTACTCCCCGGGGAGACCAGAAGCTTGAGGGCAAAAAAGCAAGGTTGGGATTTCAGGAAAAGTCACAGCTTTTTTTTTTTTTTTTTGGTGGGACCCTCGCCGGCGGCAGGGAACGAACCAGGGCTGCAGAACCGGCGCTACAGAGGCTGCGGGCAGCCTCGCAGCCCAGCGCTCAACCGCTGCCCCACCAGGGGAGGCCTAAAAGTCACAGCTTTATAATCATCCCAAGGTGGAACTCTGGAGCAGAAAGCACACCTAGAGTTTATTTCACCGTGAGACGAGGGAAATGGACTTTCCTATGCCTTCCGCTGGCTATGGGCTTCCCCAGGGACACGAAATACCTAGGGTCTACACACAGGTGAGGCCCCTCCAGCAGCCCAAGGGAGCGCCAACGGTCACGGGGATAATCCTGAGCAGAAAAGCTCTCCCCGGTGGCGCAGCGGTTGAGCGCTGGGTTGCGAGGCTGCCCGCGGCCTCTGCGGCGCCGGTTCGATCCCCGGCTGCTCCCCGGCCACCAGGAGGGTCCCACATGGCGCGCAGACCTCTCCTGCCGCCCGCTGCTCCCCTCAGCAGTGTACTTCGGTCCTTCTGCCTGCTCTGCTCCCCGCTCTGGCTCTGGTGAATTCTCTCACCCTTCCACACTTCTGACTGTACCCAGTGCATGTATAAACAAAACAAACAAACAAACCAGCAAACAAATAAATAAAGCATGCCTCTATAAAAAAAAAAAAAAAAAGAAAAAAAAAAAGAAACTGGGCGCTGAGCACACCGAGCCGGTGGAAGGGCTCTGATAGATTTGGACAAGGCACCGACCACGACAGTATCCACCACCAGCTTGTTTCCCTGCTTGATGTTGGAAGATATTGGAGTGCACTGGTAATGGGGAGCCCCAATTAGTACCTTCTTATCAGTACCTCAGCTATGCAGTGAATAAAATGAAGACTTTATCATAGGTATTCGTTTATTCCTCTTTTGCTGCTATTTACAGGGAATGGAAGGGTTTTGGAGCCTACACCTGCGCTCTCCCGTTCCACCCCTGCAAATCTACAACTTTCTTTAGGGGTCTCATTTGCACATACACCAGACCAAATCAGCCCTGCGGCTCCAGCTAAGAAAGCATTTGCATCCTTTATCGGACCCTCTGCTCTAATTGACAGCATCCTCCATATTGGAACCACATATTGATTTGTTAAATAGCTGCACACAAGTACTTAAAAGTCAAAACATCCCTGGCAACCCAGAAACTGACAGGCTGTGAAATGGCTGCTTAAAGAGCTGTCACCCAGACTGAACTCACCTGAAAACCAATGTTATACAAACAACAAAATGGTCTCTGTGCGCTTGTCATTTTTCTAAAAGGAACTGTAAGGGGTACAATTTAATTTTGAGTTGCTCATCTACTTTGGATGAGGGACAGCCTGGCACCAAGTGCAGTTATGAAAAAGAAGAGTTAGTTCATCATTTTCCTCTCCCAACACACACACACACACACACACACACACACACACCTCCCCCTGTGTCCTCCCCTACACTCCCACTCTCTGAGAATCCTGTCTGCAGCCCACCCCAGCAGGTCTGCCTCATGAAACCTCCCTTCCCGGCGCTTCCCATAGACACCTCAAGCAAGCAGTGGTTCGAAATACGGGGCTGATTTTGTCCCCCAGAAAACATTTGGCAATGTCTGGAAACATTTTTGGTTGCATAATTGGAGGGAGGTTGCTAGTGGCATCTAGTGGGGGAGAGGCCAAGGATGCTGCTAAACATCCCATAGTGCACAGGATGGACCCCCGAAATTCCCCAGCCCCAAATTTCAATACATGTTTCCTCTAGTAACTGAAAATAGAGAATGTTCCTAATTTTGTGTTCTGATAAAGTGCTTTGGGATCTGAGAGTGCTGTTACTATACATTATATGGACTTTTTCTAACATTCCCAGATCCAAAAAATAATGTACCAAGTCATACCAAATAGGAATGTTCTACTTTCAGATATCAGAGGAAACCTGTAGTGCCGAGGCTGAGAAACCCTGTGCTAATGAGTAAATAATGTTGCTGCCTTTGTTTGGGTCCTCTTCAAAGCAGAGTCTGAGATAAGGATTTGAAAACAACTAGCTTTTTTTTAAAGATTTTTTAAAATTTTATTTTTATTTTTGCATAGAACTGGGTACAGGCCAGAGGTGCGAGGGGGTGAGCGGATTCACCAGAGACAGACTGGGGAGCAGAACAGGCGGATCTACCAAAATACACTGCTTAGGGGAGCAGGTCTGCCACACCATGTGGGTAGCTCCCTGGCCGGGATTAAACTCGGGCTGTGTTTACTTAACAGGTGATTCCTGAATGTACAGTGGGTGTGTGGAGTTAAATGAGACAGGGAAGATGAAGAAGACCAAGAAGGGACAGATTACTCACATGGGAAACTGGGACATAGTCCCATTGGAGAACTTGGGGAGACTCTATGAGACATAGCTCAGAGTTATCCCAAAAAACAAAGATAATATATTTATACTCCAAGCGGGAATATTTCTCTTTAAAATTCCACCTGTCATTAGCTGAGGTCTCCTTTCAAGGGTGTTAGCTTTCCGGCATTTCTGGCTGCCCCTTTGACAACCAAAAAAGTCCTTCAGTTGCAGCGTTTGGGTGCAGACAAGAGGACGCTGGGCAGGAGCGGGGGAGGGGAGTTCCCAGCAGGCAAGGCGAGGGCATCAACAATGTGGGCAGGAGTTGCTCCTCCAGGGGATGGTTTGCGTATATTTCTTCCAGTTTCTCTGCATTGATTGAAATACTTTTTTACATTTACTTTTTATGTTTCTTGAGGTAAGCATTGACAGCTCTGTGAAGGAAAGGCCGCGTATGCTTTTCTCATTCCTTACAGACTCCCTCTTAAGGCCTCCAAATGTTTCTTCTGACCTAAAGTTTCCCCTTTGCCCTACACAGTGAAAAGTGCTGTTACTTTTTAGAGGGAAAAATGTCATGTTTCATAGAAAGAAACAAAACTTGCACTCTAAATAGAGGTGGCAGCATATTTCAGAGGGGCTGGCAAGTTTACCTTTCTGACTGCCAAGAGGTGGGTTGGACAGACACAGCTTGTGGTGGAAAGAACATCCAGCCTTGAAATCTGAAGTGGCAACTTTTGCAATGCCCCTCTCCCTTCCTCCCTTCCCCTGCTTGAAGCTCACAAATGTTGCTTCTGTTAATGCCGACATCTGGCTGGAGATAAGCACCCAGCAAGAGGTTTTGCTTTGCATTATCTATAACATGATCTCATTTTTGTAAATACGTGTGTGTGGGGGGAGGGAATGGGGTATGATGTGTATGTATACACTTGATCTTAGCCAAAAGGCCGAGAAGCGATTGATGTGTATGTATAAAGACAAATACCAAACTGTTAACAGTGGGCTGTACCTATGTGTGACCAATATGTTACTTTCTCCTTTTAGATATTATCTGAATTTTTGAGCAATGACCACATATTTAAAAATATTGCAGAAAATCAGGAAAAAAATGACCTGTTCCCATTTTCCAAGAAAAGGGGTACACTCGCTCTCCTATCACGAGGAGGTCATATGTCCTTGGTTCACAACGCAATGAACAGGGCTCAGTGTGTGTCTCCTGAAGCCAGAGGTGGCTTGCTGAATGGCAACCTCTAGCACTGTGGCTCCCAAGCTACTTTGCATTTGAGAAATAAAATTCAGGAACACGAAGGGCTTCTCTCTCCGACCCCCTTTCACTACTCCCTTGGAATTTCAGTGGCAGGCCTTCTACCCCCGCCAGCCCACCCAGAACTTAAGGTTCACTCTGGGAACTTGGAAGAAGGGAGCATCTCTTTTGAGATCAAGGGAAACTGTGTTCTGTTCCTTTTCTATATCCTCTTGGGCCTGGTACAAATCTGTGCCATTCATTGTGCACAAAGATTCAGATTCCCAGAGGACTTGGGACCTCAAATGTCATTTGATCCCGGTTCATATCCTCATTGCTTAACAGGTCAATGCTTACAAGTACTTGATGAACAGATTCACCACTTCAGCTGCTCCAGAGGTTTGAGTCATAGAATCAGATGCCCCAGTTCACCCAGACACCATCCCCAGCCAGTCGACTTTGCCAATGTCCCGGAATACGAAGATGTGACTCAGCATTTATCCCTCTGTGAGTGGGTCAGGAGCAGGGGCCATTGACCCCTGACAGGACCACCACCAACGATAAGTCCTTTTTACAGCTTTGGGGGCTGATCATGACTGCAGGCCCTGGGTTAGTACAAATCTCCCCACCCTCGGTCCTCCTGCCCCCTCCTTGGGGTGTACAGATGCAGCTGCAGGTCAAAAGACAATACTGTTCACCAGCTCAAGATAAGGAAATATCTATCTGGGCCTGACTCTCTATATAAGCACCAGATGGTAATGATTAAAATTAAATTAAATTAATGTTTGACAGTCCATGAAGGGCATAAATTGCATGGTGTGCTGCTTGTCCAATCTGTCATCTTGTTTCCCTTGGCTCAGGTCAACAAACAACAGCTGAAAGCTCCCTCTCTGGGTCAAACAGTAGCTTATTTCCCTGCTATGGAAATGGCTGCTCAGTTTAGTAAGTTGAAGGCTCTTATGCTGCCAAAATCGTGACTAAGAGGCCTTAAAAGGCAGAGAATTCTATCATCTCGCCAGAATCTCCAGCAACCCTCTCCCAAACTGTAACGGCAATTACTGGTTAGAGTTCAGAAACTGGGAAATCTGAACTTGGCCTCAGAGCCAACCATTGCCAAAATCACAAAGCAATTTCCAACTCTAATGACAGCCTTCTTCCTTCACATGGTTTCTAGAACATGTGGGCAGTGCTGACCTGTTATCAAGTTGCAAAACAGTCTATGGTATCACATTTTAAAATCACATGCATCTGCCAAGTTCTCCCTTCCAAAGAACTTTCAGGTTTAGACTTTTGCTCCTCCCCTCCCGCCCCGCCCCCGGGTTATTCAGGAATCATGTGTTGTAATATTTACCTTGCCTTTCTAGCTATTTACATCCAAAGTAACATTTCAACCTTTATGCTTTGGCACAACAACTTTGATGGAATTTTCAAAATGTTTAGAATACTCTGGGTGACAGAGGCCTGTTTCTCCAGGAGTAACCAACTAGAACAGGCAACTGATCACGTACAGGTCGTGGAGGCTGGGAAGTGCCTCCCAGATGGCCCTTCAGGAACAGAATATGTATTTGCCCAGCTGCCGGGAATACTCCAGGAAGGCCTTTGCTGTCAGTCCCTTTGGAGACTGTCTGCCATGAAGATAAGTACCGCACCCCAGATGTCCTTCACACATAGGAAGACAGCCTATATCTCCTGGTTTCAGACAACTCTGCAGGAGCCATCCCTGCTTTGCTCGCTCTTCTCTGCCTGGCTTGTCTTTCTCATGACTGCCTGACCCCTCCCTCCACTTCCTGTGGGTCTCTCCTCAAATGCCATCTCATCAGAAAGAACTTTCCTGTTCTTTTTCTGAGGTGGCGCACACTTAGCCCTTCTCCACAGCCCACCCCCACAGCTCCCTGTGCCTTATCCTGCTCTCATTTTCTTCATAACTCTTACCCCAGCTGACATTATGTATTTATGTGTAGCACATATATATTTCTATGCATTTATAAGTATATATATAAAATATACTTCTTGATTACTTAATTCATTGACTATCTCCTCACTGGCTTATTAGCTCTGTGATGGCTGGCACCCTAGCTGTTTTGGTCATTGCTTTATCTCCACTATCTATAGAAAAATAGCACGTATATAGAGATGCTCCGTAAATATTTATGAATAAGTGAGTGGGTGAATGAATGAATGAATGACTGGATGCTTATTATCTTAGCTACATCCGGGGACTTAGGCTGCTGAGCACCCGTGCTGCACATCCTGATGGCCAGCACCCAGCCAGGGTCACATAATCATCAAAAACAAGTCAGCTTTGGAGCTAAGCTAACTTATTCACTTAGTTTGCAAACAATTGCGTAACTCTTTAGCTGGCCCCACATTACTCTCAGTGCTTTAATGATATTAATGCATTTAATGCTCAGAATAGCTGTGAGAGGGAGGTATTGTTCTTATTCCCATTTAAAAAAAAAAATGAAGCTGCTGAGCAGCAGAGAAGCACTTTGCCTCAGGTCACACATCTAGTAAGAGTCGGAATTCAAACCCTGGCAGTCTGTCTCCAGAATCCCTGCCACGTAACAGCTATATATCTCTGAGAAGCTTCTTCTCTGAACTGGTTTCTTTGCCCATGAAAATGGAGATAATGATGCCCACTGCCCAGAGGTGTAAGCCTGAAATGAGATGGTGGGTAAATGCTCAGCAGGGTCCCTGATCTGCAAAAGCACTTAGGAAAGGGCGATTTTCTTTTCTGTCCCAGTATCTTGCTTTCCCCTACTTCCCATTGGACTCATGGAGTGCAAGTATCGCCCCCACTTAACTTGTGCTTCATTTTGGATGCCCTACATTGGCTGCTTGCTGAAAACCTTGGAGGGCCTACCCCTTGCCATTCTGATGTCCCAGGGACAGACCCAGCCAGTGTCACCTTCACCCTTGACTCCACTCAACCTTCCCTCGCTCCTGTAGACACATGTGAGGCCAGCATGCTTCACTTCTGCCCTTTCTGTCAGATCTCGAAATAAAACAATTCTTAGAGGCAGAAGCAGCAAAACTCACGGGGCATGACTGGTCTTTGACAGCTAGCCTGGCAGTTCTTTCAGATTCCCATTACCTGGTTATAATCACTCAGAACAGCCACAGACCAGACTTGACAGGGGGCGGTGGCCTCTTTGATGGACTTCCCAGGTCCCCCTTCCATGAAGTCCTTGTTGGCCCAGTTTCTTGGAGTTCTGAGGTAGATAGCCCCCAGCTCTCAGCTCCTCAAGGATTGCCTCTGTTGCAGAGAGCCACCTTAACCAAAAGGCAGTTTTCGTGAACTTTTGGGGATGTGCACATCCAATGACAGATCAACACAGGAATATAAACTACCAGGCCTCTTGGCCCAGCTGAGGATAACTGGGATGTGTCGTTCTTGCTGCAACGCTGGGTCAGCAACGCTGTTGTTGGGCCCCATCATAGGCGGTCAGCCCAGCCCCGCTTCTTTCTTTCCTTTTCCCAGGTGTCGATCCCAAGAGCACGCCCTGATTAGCATCGTGCCGCCTATGCTTTACCTCAGAGTTAGCTGCCACGAAAGCCCAGCCTACAACACAATCCAACTCACACTCGTTTTCCCAGAGTCCTCCAGAAATTATTAAACCCAGGAGACAAAAATGGCCTCCCAGGATAACAATTCCCTGGCCAGTTCCCCAACTCATCCCCAGTCATTTTTTCCCTCTTCTCAGAAACATGATGAGTGTCGCCCGCCTGCTTACACAAGCACATAAATGAAGCCAGAAAAATGATCTTTCCCTGATGCCTATTAATCAATTTCGTGCTTACTGCTCATTGTCTCAGTTCAGGGCTCTCTCCTCAAGGAAGTGAGACAGATGATCATGTGTTGCCACACGACACTGGTTCTTTATTTTGACCTCCTGAGTCCAGGAGGATTTACCAGCAAACAAGCAACACATTTAACTATATGTCAGAAGCAGACAAAGAGTCCGTCATTAAGGGAATATAAACAACTAGGTACTTCCCCCATTTTGTGAAGCTGATATATTTATAAACCTGCCCTTGGGCAAAGGGTCAGGCTCAATGATACCCCCTTTGGGAATAACAAATCCCAAACCACTTATTTGTTATGACCATAAATGACATATGATCTGAGTAATCATGAGAGTATCTGTACTTTTAATGGCCCACAAAAATCTTAACACACTCCCTTACATGTCATATTTCCTACACTACAACTGGAGGAACCTCATAGCTTACATTTGAGCGTCAAGAATAGACAAAATAACTGCCCTATTTAAGTGTGCAGTACTGTGTGTTTTGATAATAAAATCAAAAGGGGTAAAAATGCAGCAGAGCACAACTGCTTCTTTTTTAAGATTTTCTGCAGAAGATGCTCTATCTGATTAAGTAGATCTTCCTAAGTAAACTCCTTAGCTTTCACAGCATGCAGCCCAACAATTCCCTAACAATTCTTACAAAGGAATTAAAGGAACACTTGATAGTCTGGGTATCTCAAATTCTGTTTTGCTTATGTCCCTTTGGAAATATTTTCAATTTTGAACTTAGACTAAATATCCAAAATGGAGCTGGTACTGCTAGACAGGTGTAGGTACTGTCCTGTGTGACGAGAGGCCTTTGATTGATGCTGACCCCAACCAGTAAGGACAATTACAGCTGTAGAAACAGATGCTCCTCTCCCAGGCCTGGCCCAGCCATATGTTTTGATTAGTGGTATTGGGCACCACTTGGCAAATATGGGCACTTTGTGTCAGCCAGCCCCTGATGCCCCTGACTCTGAAGATTATTTTGTAGAAGTTCTGTTTGGGCTGATAGGGATTCACTACCTCAATAGCCTCCTAGGGTTCTGCAATTCCTAAGGCTCCTACTCCGAGATTTTTGCTTTTTTTTTTTTTTTTTTCGCTCCAGATACTTATAACCACCTCCCTTCTGGCCCCCCATAAAGTTACTTGGAACACTGAAATAGCAAATTGATCCAAGTAGCGAATATCACCGCAGGGGGAACTACTGTCGTTTACCATCTGCCCATAGGAACTTCAGATTTATTTGGAGAGGCAAAATTAAAACAGAGTGATGTTTGCCATCATTGAAATAGTTTGAGTGTTATGACCACCCACAAATCTCAAAGTGAATCATGGGGGTCCTTGTTAAAATGCACCTCCCATCGCAGATCTGTTGAATATGCATCTCTGGATTGGGGTTGGAATCTGCATCTTTAACAAGATCCCCAGGGGATTCTCCTGCACGCTAACTGTTGACAGTCATTACTCCAGAGGCTGATTATTTCAGCCTAGGCAAAGTTCTTCCAATGCCACTACTAGTTAGTGGCTCTTCATGTTTTGAAAGGAAATGGTGGCATTCAGTGGCGATCATCGCTGACATGTGTGATTAATCATGATAATGACTAGGTGCGTTGATGGCGCACCTAGCACCCCTTTACCAATTAGTGCACCCATCCTCCAACTGCTGACTCCATCATACCCAGAACCAAGACTGACTATTTATATTTAGCAGTTGTGAGTGTTGGCTGCTAACAGCTCACAGCTGCACTTGTCTCGGCAGAGTTGTTCTCAGCTGACAGGAACCTCCTCCCCCAGAGATGCCTGGGAAGTTATCTGCCAACCAGCACAGCCAATGGCTGACTGGTATGAAGGAGCAAAAGACCAGTTCATGTGAGCTTTGCCTCAAGGGAGACATCTCTGTGATGCCATCTATGCTCTAGTATTTTCTGTGGAAGCAGGCTGATGTTACACTTCTATTGAAAGCACCTCTTTGCTTAGCTTCTTTGCCTGTTTCCTTCACATTCTTCCTTGGAGGTCTTTCCCTAGAACACCCCCCCTCGATAAGAAAGCCTCTGTCATTCTCTGCATCCAGGTTTCTCCACCCAATATTATTCAGCAGTTCAGGAGGCTTTTTGAAAGAAAAAAAATTGTAAAAATAACATGTGATTCTGTGAATAGAGATATATTCATAGCAAGATGGAAAAGAAACGGGAGGTCCTGGTTCCAAGTAAAATAGGGTAACTATACCCTGTTTATCCCACTCAAGGCAGCTATCAAATCTGGGCAGGATGCAGAGGATAGCTATTTGAAGACTGAAAAGTAAACAGTAGCATGAAGATTAAGAAAGGGAACAGAATCACATATACCACCAGACCAGTGGTGAGTTTATCATTTGTTTTCCTTCTGCTATCCCTGGCGTAGACCCAAAGTAGGGAAAGACCTAGAAGTGGGTATGAGGGCACAAAGAAAGTTCTGTCTGGAAGTACAGGAACGAGACTGCCTGATGCTTAGGGAGAGTAGTGGAAAATCTGTTTTTTCCACCTTTTCTCTTGAATTCCAGGAAACCCTGCAGAAGCAACAGGAACAGGAGAGACAGCACTAGAAATGGAGGCTTGTGGGTACCTGAAACTCTAAGGAAGGGCATCCCTTATGTCTGATCAGAAGATCTGTGTCCCAAGAAAATGTGGTGAATTGCCACTGTTGCTTTTCTCTCTCTTCCCTCCTGCTGCTTGATCTCCTTCACGGTTATAGTTGTAGGAAACACATAGCATGTCATAGTAACTAAAGCCCCATCTTTCTAGGGTCACAGATTGCAAGGGGAGCCCCAGAAAGAAAAATCACAGGGAAATTTTAGGAGAAGGGGGAATTCAGGGTGGGGAAGCCCTTTCCATTGTAACTCCTAGGCGTGTTCCCTAGCTGTGCACATGTGCATCTGACCCTGAACAATATACCAAAAATTTTGAGAACTGGGTTATGGGATTGGACGCTGCCCATTCTGGCCACTGGGCGTTTTTGTAGCCTTTGTTATTGTTGCCTTTCAGTTTTCAAGGAGTCTATTGACATAGCCTCTAGCTGAGGTTTGTCCCTAGCTTTGTCCAGTCCACTAGTAGATCCGTCAAGGCATTCTTCATTTCTGTGTCTCATCTCTTGCATTTCTTTTTTTTTTTTCCTTAGGATTTCCATCTCTTTGCTTACATCACCCATGGGTCCACCATGCTGTCTACTTTATCCACTGGTACCCTTAGCAGACTAGTCAGAGTTGTTTGGAATTCCCAGGCTGGTAATTGCAAACTCCCTACCATGTCTGATTCTGACTCTGTCTCTGTCTCTTCAGCTTGGTTTTTTTTTTTTTTTGTGTGTGTGTTTTTTTTTTTTTTTTTTTTTTTTTGCCTTTTGGTATGTCTTGCCACTTTTTCTTGCTAGCCAAACATGAAGTACTGGGTGAAAAGAACTGTTGTATATGCAGTAATGCAGTAAGGTGTGGGGGAGGGAAATTTTCCATAGTCCTCTGACTAGTTCTTGGTCCTTTAGTGAGTGAGTCCAGTGCCTCTGGACTGTGAGCTGCGCGAAGGTTTCTCAGTTTTTTTCTTCTCTCCTCACCCTGGGATGGGACAGGATAGCTACAGTGGGGTGTTCTCCAGGTCAGTTAGACGCTGATAATACCCCCAAAAGTTAGGCTCTGGTTAACTAGCTTCCCTTGAGGGCTGTCTTTATTAAGATGAACAGAGGCCTCTGGCATATTTCAAAATGGTTCCTTCTCCCCTCTCCCTGCTAAATGCAGGAGGGGATTTTTCTCTGCTATTTACTGCTGAAACCTGGTTGAGCTATTGGAGGTTAAGTCTCACAATATTGTGTGAACTCCTCTGTGACTGGGCCCCTCTGGAGTTTTTAACTCTCAGATTTTTCCACACTGAGCCTCTAGCGATTTGCCAATTACAGGTCAGATTTCCTTCCCTGGCCTCTGGTTCCCACAGCGGTTTCCGCTAGTGTTTCTGCTCTAGTAAGCCTAACGCCCTTTGTCTGCCCGTCTCTACAGTTTTGAGAGCAGCGGTTTGCTATGTGTCCTATCTAGAATACAAGAAAAGCTGTGGATTTTTTAGTCTGTTCAGCTTCTTACTTGTTAGGATGAACTAGCTACCTCCCAGCTCCTTACATGTGGAGTAGGAAATAGGAGGTCCCTCGCCAGCCCTCCCTTCATGAAAGAATTGTTAAAGAAAGGGAAACATTACCAGAAAGCAACGTGGGACATTAGGAATGAAAGGAGCAATAAAATACTAAATATCTCAGTAAATAGAATATTCTCTTCGACTGACTTCTTTCAATTGTTTGTTGATTGAAAGTAATATTGATAACATTTTCTGAAGTTTTCAATACATGTAGCTGTACCGCATAAAAGCAACTACAATATAAAGGGGGGAGGGTAAAGGGATTTATATGGTTTTAATATTTCTCCATATGAAGTAGTAAAATATTGATTCCGAGTAGCTCAGTATGCATATTATAATCCCTAGAACAAACACTAAAAATGCTATAGACTGAAGAAAAAAAAAACCAAAAACAAGACAATAGAAAAACTAAAATGGAATATTTAAAACATGTTCAAAGAATCCAAAAGGAAACAGAAAAAGAGAAACAGAGAAATGAAAAACAGAGTGACCAATCACAGAACAAATGACAAACTAATAAGACTAAATTCAAATATCCATAATTATATCAAATGTAAATGTCAGAGTGGATTTGAAAAAAGACCCAACTAAATGCTGTCTATAAGAGATAAAGATAATGATATAGGTATAGTAAACCTAAAAAAAGATAGACCATACAAAAATTTACAAAAGTTGGAGTCGCTGTGTTAAAAAATATATATTATATATATATATATATATATACACACACACACACACAATGGCAAAGAGGCATAGTGTTAAATCTAAGCTTCTTATCACCAATGATCTTTCCTTAATAATTTATTTACATTCTTTTTGCAAGAAATTTTTATTCTCTCTTACTCAGAATCCTTCCAGGTATCCAAATACTAAAAATCTGCCCAGCCCTAGTTGGAGAGCTTATTTCAATGTTCAATAGTTGGGAGTTAGAATTTTTCAGACTGCATTAATCTAATGGCTTACCTAACACAAAATATAATATCTTTCTCCTTAACTTTCCCAATTAGGTCCAGGGCAATTTTCCAGGAAGATGTGTTTCCTTTAACAAGAATAGATTTTTTCCCCATTTTCATTTTAACAGCTCTGTACTCAAAAACCTTATTGCTTCAAACCCACAAGGAAACATGGTGTCCCTATAACTATTATCACTGGCCTTTAGACTCATTCGTTAGTTAAGAAAATTATGCATGACTGCCACAAGTGTGAAGATACTACTCTCTGGAACCTTCTTTATAAGAGGAGTTCTTTAAAAGAAACATTTTTTACCTTTTCTGTATCATTGTACACAAAGACAGTTATAATATTCGTAAGACATTCTGGGGAAGTAGGGGAGAGTGCTTGTGGCCAGAGGCAATTGGCCAGAGGGGTTCAGTTCCTTTAGGCAGTACTAAGTTGCCTTTAAGACTGTGGCAAGACTGTGACAAAATACATTGATCCACCTGGACCCTATTAGTGAAAAGCTGCAACTGGAAAGATGGGCACTATTTTAGCATAAAATTCAACTTCTTGCTATACCAATCCCTATGGATTCCTCTTTTGCATTTCTTTTTTTTTTCCCTTTTTTAAAATTAATTAATTTATTTATACAAGCACTGGGTACAGTCAGAAGCGCGGGAAGGTGAGAGAATTCACCAGAGCCAGAGCGGGGAGCAGAACAGGCAGATGAACCGAAGTACACTGCTGAGGGGAGAAGCGGGCGGCAGGAGAGGGCTGCATGCCATGTGGGACCCTCGCTGGCAGCTGGGCATCTAACGGGCGCTGCAGAGGCTGCGGGACAGCTTCGCATCCCAGTGCTCAATCGCTGCGCCACCAGGGAGGCCCCCCCTTTTGCATTTCTATAATCCTCATCTTATTATACTTAAGCACTTCCCCATTTTAAATCAAACTTTTTTCAGGTAAATATATTAAATGTGATTACACAGCAATTTCCTCACATGTAAAAAATATATCAGTATAAGGCTATGTATACTAACTTCCCATGGGTATGATAGGCAGAAAAATGATAGGTATTTTGAACATGGTTTACCACATTTTGGAAAGTCCTAGATCCTTTCTGTTTTCAATTTTCCATTAGATAATGGAGATAATAGCACATATGTGATATGGTTGTTGTGAATATTAAGATGAGGTACCTTATGAGATGTGCTTAAAATAGTGCCTGGCATACAGTGCGTACTCGATGAACATAGTTTACTTTCTCTTAATTTTCATACCTAGGGTAGAATTTCTAAAGCGATTAAGGAGATAACATGCTAACTTTGATGTCTCAGAGAAGGTTTTATGGAGTTTGTGAAATGATCTTGGCCTTGAGGGGAAGCTAAGATTTGATAGACAGTGAAAAGTGAGAAATGCCTCCTAGGCCCAAGTAATAAGATAGCATGAAGATAATATCTGAAGTCTCAGACACCCCATGATAGGATTAAGGAATAAAGAACACTTGATAAGTAGGTGAGATATTGATTTGGAACCTAGTTTTCAGGAAACACAGTGGGAAAAATCTCACTTGTGTGAGTGTGAGAGTTGACTTCAGATTTGACCACTTAGTGAAGTGGGCAAAATTTTCTTTTGGTGCTTTTCCACCATGGCTTTGCTGTCTTGTCTTCCCTATCAGTATCACTTTTTCCAAGGATTCCATTATACACTTATGCTTAACTATTACCCATTTGGGAAGAAAGTGGGCTTTAAAAATATCCAATTCATATGAAAGAATTTCCAATCCAATGGGTTAACTCTTCTAGGTCATCAGCATTTTAAAAGAGAATCTTGGATTGCCTTAGGATTAATCAAGAGAAAAGCTCTACAGTGATTGAATTTCTAGCACTTCTCCTGAGTAGGGAAGATATTTTTGATTATAGAGGCTACCCACTCAAATCATACCACAAAGATTAACTTCCCACTCGACCTGTGGGTGATAAGGATCCTAATTAATAGACCTAGGCATGCACAGTCTAGACACAATCATGCTTTAATGTCAACATTCTAACTGAGTCTCTAGAAGAATTTTTCTAAATTACCCCTATGTGAGTGTCAGGGTTGAAGAGTAGCGAAATGTGCTGCAGTGGTTCTTGGTTGAAGCAACCCTGGATACAAAGAAATGGAGGATACAGCAAGTAAGAAATGCCAGGACCCAAAGTAACCGTATTAAATTCAAAGGACCAAATGCATGATTGACAAGCATCCTTCAAATTTTTGTAATTAGGGAAGGTCGGTTTCAAAATTAGAAATGATCAGGGACAGGGCCTCCCCGGTGGCGCAGCGGTTGAGCGCTGGGTTGCGAAGCTGCCTGCAGCCTCTGCAGCGCCGGTTCGATCCCTGGCTGCTCCCCTGGCACCGGAGGAGGGTCCCACATGGCGCGCAGACCTCTCCTGCCGCCCGCTGCTCCCCTCAGCAGTGTACCTCGGTCCTTCTGCCTGCTCTGCTCCCCGCTCTGGCTCTGGTGAATTCTCTCACCCTCCCGCGCTTCTGACTGTGCCTGTTTAAATAAATAAATCTTTAAAAAAAAAAAAAAAAGAAAGAAATGATCAGGGACAACTGAGTCCACAGCTCATGTCTCTTCTTTTTTTTTTTTTTTTTTTTTTTAAAGATTTATTTATTTATTTATACAAGCACTGGGTACAGTCAGAAGCGCGGGAGGGTGAGAGAATTCACCAGAGCCAGAGCGGGGAGCAGAGCAGGCAGAAAGACTGAAGTACACTGCTGAGGGGAGCAGTGGGCAGCAGGAGAGGTCTGCGTGCCATGTGGGATCCTCCTCCGGTGGCCGGGGAGCAGCTGGGGATCGAACCGGCGCTGCAGAGGCTGCGGGCAGCTTCGCTAACCCAGCGCTCAACCGCTGCGCCACGGGGGAGGCCCTCATGTCTCTTCTTCAGTGGCTGCAGGATATGACAGCTCACAGGGTTTAAAGGTTAAAGTCAGGGTGAGCATAAAGAATGCAGCAATGGACTTGTGGTGCTA
Organism: Talpa europaea; assembly: GCF_964194135.1. Lineage (NCBI taxonomy): Eukaryota > Metazoa > Chordata > Mammalia > Eulipotyphla > Talpidae > Talpa > Talpa europaea. Next base: position 23,882,503 of record NC_140081.1, read on the forward strand.
TGGGGAAATGTTAAATAAATATTAGAGAAGAATTGGTAGCTATTAAAATACAGACGCTATGAAGCTATTAAAATACAGAAGTTATGGCACATGCATCCAGAGGAGGAAGTAAAATCACTATTTAAAGACTCATTAGATACCCATTCTTTTTTTAAGACAGGATTTAAGAAAAATAATGAGATCTATCTTGTGGTAGTGCTGAGATATGGAGCTAAATGACCCATGAGAGGTCTCTTCAAACCCAAGAGATTCTGTTTAAATGTTAAAATCCATCTGCTGGAATGGAAATTAAATCCAATAAGCATTTGCCCTGGAAAAACATTGCTTTGTATGAGTAATGCTCTATTTGCTTTTCTCTTTCTTTCTTTTCATCCCTTCCAAATTAAAAACTGGCGCAAACCTATCTCAGAAGTAATTTTCTTGATATTAACCCTTAAGAACAGTATTCATAGCATAATATACCAAGAATGGCAAATAGATATTGATAGAGGTTTCCTGAACTTTGTGTTGAGAAATATTCTGAAGCTGTATTCAGGAGACTGTGACTGATTAGCAATGTCTGTCCTGGGCAGGAAGGAGGAATTAGGGCATGCTTATCAGGTGTCTGCTACTCCTGCTATATAGCAATCAAAAGAGTATTTATAATTAAAAGGAACAAAAAGATAATCTGGTATTTTAATATTCTGAGGCATGTATGCTCTCACAGGTATCAATGAGATTTGGTGTATGATATAATAGACTCCTTCCAAGAATATAGAAATAAGGAGCAAGTATTAAATATAAAAAACGGGGGCTACAATGATGTAAGAAAAAAAGTAATTAATAAAACCAAAAAAGTAATGTCATGGAACAAAATCCAAATCCAATAGAGCTGAAAGGGCATACTACTGGCACACTAAGAATGAATAAATTCTTTTTTAAAAGATCTATTTATTTATGCATACAAGAACTGGGGTACAGGCCAGAGGTGTGGGGGGAGGGGTGAGAGGATTCACCAGAGACAGAGTGGGGAACAGAACAGGAAGATCTACTGAAATACACTGCTGAGGGGAGCAGCAGGTGAGGCAGGAGAGGTCTGCTGCGCCATGTGGGTAGCTCCCTGGCCGGGGATCGAACTCATGCTGCAGTGGCTGTGTTTAGCTTCATAGGTTGCGTCTTAAGCCCTTGCACCACCAGGGAGGCCCCAAGAATAAATAAGCTTCTTTTGCAAACCCATTAGTCTAAGGTTGGAACCTTAAAGAAAACATTTAGTATAATTTAAAGGAGAGAGGAAACTCAAGTGATATGGCTATGGCCAGACACCACCCTGCTTGGTGTAATATTCTTATACTATTTATTACAAAACTGATTTTTACAGGCATAAAGCTGATGTGCAATTGTCATCCATTTCCAGAATCATCTTGTTAACCACAAAGCTGTACTATCTAAATCTTAGTTGGAACGCCAACCTCTTGCAATGCTTAATAACTTCTTTTCTTTTTTTTTTTTTTTAAAGATTTATTTATTTATACAAGCACTGGGTACAGTCAGAAGCGCGGGAGGGTGAGAGAATTCACCAGAGCCAGAGCAGGGAGCAGAACAGGCAGAAGGACCGAAGTACACTCCTGAGGGGAGCAGCGGGCGGCAGGAGAGGTCTGCATACCATGTGGGACCCTCGCCCAGCGGCCGGGGATCGAACCGGCGCTGCAGAGGCTGCAGCTTCGCAACCCAACGCTCAATCGCTGTGCCACCGGGGAGGCCCAATAACTTATTTTCTTTTGATAGGCAAGTCTACTCAGCTGCCTAATGTCCTTCAGGGTCCAGAAGTTAAATCTTGGTAAAATCACTTTGGTTTCCTGACGAGCTCTTTCAGGGGATTCAACCCATAATTTTCCAAGCCTAGAGTCAATGCTCACATCCCCGCTCTATCATCTAAAGTTGTGGGGACCTATCACATGATCCTGGTATCTTGGTAATGTGGAACATTCTGGCACATGGCATACATTCCTTCAGCCCCTATCTGCTCTATCTGAGATGAGTCAAAGGGGGTGGTGTATGTGTGTGTGCATGCATGTGTGTGTGTGCCTGATAGTTGGGGGTGAGGTGGCAGGCGGATCTAAGGGGATATTGCTGACATATGGCTGGAATTCAAAGATTTATTCAAAAGATTTATAGTTGAATGAATGAATGGAATTTTGGGACCACCTTAACTAATGGCAGGAAAAACATCTATGCTTTGGAAAAACAGATACAGCAAGACAGAAAAATAGAAGCAGGCCAACTATAGATAAGGTTAGTGCTTTTCTACACTGCTATCACCAACTATCCTCCTCCTAAAACAGGAAACCTGGGCTAGCTTTGCACAGAAGCCTCCTCTGTCAGTAGGAGAAGCCCAAGACAGGAAGGCTAACCTTCAAATTAACAGGAAGAAGTTTATGCAGGCATGATGAAATTTGGCAGCGCTTAAGCTGTGAGTTCTCTCGCATGTATAGTATAAATAAGAGGGTCAGGCACAAGAACATTGAAGTGTACAGTTTGTTCTAACTTTGAATCTGGTCTTTCTTTTTAACAATATATTGGTATGTCGGGAGATAACATCTAAAACTCTGGAGCTTTTGGCAGTGTTATTGGAAGAAACAAGTGTGCCATGTTCAAGGAGAGAGAGGAGGGAATAAAGAGAGGGAGAGTGAAAGAAAGAGAGGAGGTGTTTGGCCATCTAAGTACATGAGTGCTAGACTGCATTTTAAAAAAAGCACCTGCAAAGAAGATTATATAGTCCTGAAAATAAGGGGTAGCTAGAATCTGGTACCAGAGATATCTTGCCTTGGCGAATGCCAATTTGCTTTCCATTTGCTTGGACAATGTTCCTGCCTTTTATATTTCATCAATTTCACTAATTTGCAAGAAAAACATTGTTAAATATGGAATTAAATATGTAACTTAGTCTCCATTTAGGTTTTGACATCATTCAGTTAGAATGATATCTACTTGGCGAAGTCATATGGAGTTAAAAGACATTCTCAGCTCCAACTGGCCCATGATCACGGAATGCTGTCGACTGAGAAACCCTACTTCATACCGCCGACGCTGTTCCACTGAGCAACAGATTTTGAACCTAATGCTCTTCTATACAATTTGTTAGATTGCTTAGTTCACTCCACAACTGGAACATGGGTAGAAACATGTAATTCATTAGTGATTTTGGGCCCAGAATGCAGCAGAATTTTCTCAGGAATTTAGAAAAGTGGGAGTTTACAAAATGTGTATTTTCATGTTTGATTAAGAAAAATATGACATTATGTCATTTGGAGTTGAGAATGAAATTTCATGGAACTCAGAACACCTGGCTATTCTGCAGGGCCAGCTCCAAGTACTGGGAAGTTAAAGCTGATGAATGGAAATGGTTGGTGGATAAGGACTCCCACTCTAACCTCTCACCTGGGGTCATGCTGAGATACAGATCTATATCACAGGTCAGCCAACTCTATCTGTAAAGGGCTATCGTAAATTTTTTGACTTTGTGGGCCACCTGGTCTCTGTTGCAGCCATTCTACTGTGCTGTTGTAGGATAAGCAATTCGTAAATGAATGAATATGGTTATATTTCAATAAAATTTTCTTATGGACACTGAAACTTGCATTTCATGTAATCTTTATGTGTCACAAAATATTAGTCTTCTATCAATGCTTTTAAATAAGTGAAAGCATAAAAACCATTCTTGGCTCACGGACTGTACAATGCCAGGCTAGATTTGACCCATGGCTCAAGTTTGCTAACGCCTGTTTTACAATATCTCTGGAAGTTGCCCTTCTGAGTCCTCAGTGTTTTCTTGCTGGAGGATTCACCCTTTATTGTTTTCCTTCTCTTTCCTGTCTCACCTCCCCATTCACCTAACATTGTTCTTGGGAATCACCTCCCAAATAAGCTACTTGCACTTGAATACTTGTCTTAAAGTCTGCTTTTGGGGGGAAGCAAACCAAAGAACCCACTTGGCTGTTTAATTGCCAGAATTGAACATTCGTGACTTTGACATCATGAAGACCCCGCCCTCCCCAAATGATTCCTGGAATCCTAAGAGTAGATCCAATAAAAGGCTCTTTTTATTATAGCCTCAGACTCACAGCACAGGGGCTAAATGTGTAACCTTTACCATTCCAGACTTCTGACTTTCACCCAAGGTAAAATAAGCGTTTGCACCTGTAGTGAGCCCAAGGCTGCCATTTCATCTTCTTGGATCCATTGCTCTCAAACTCTCATGCTGGGCTTCTCAGCAATGAGAACATCAAGGTGCCTCACAGCAGCGTGAGTCAGTGACTCAGAGTCAAGTGAGCAATGCACCAGTCTGCAGGAATCCAGGGGCCCTGGGTGTGATGATAACCATTGCAGCAATTTCTGCAGCCATGGGGATTTCCCAAATGGGTTTCTTTCACAAAGTTCCCTGAAAACCAAAGGACTGAATTATTTCTAGATCAAGAACAGCAGGTAGGTAGATGGAGCATTCATTTTTTGGTTCCATCTTGCTCATTTTATGTAGTAATTTCTTTCTTTGCAAATTGAAAAAGCTTTCCCCACCCTGTTCTAAGCTGTTCCAGATGGCTGTACCCTCTCAACCTGGCAGGTGCCTGCCTGTTGGCAGTAAGTCTGTGAACTTATTAAGTACAGCACTTTCATATCTTCGGATACAAGTGAAGTCATGGAGCTTCTTCTGTTAATGATGAGTTTCTCTCATAAATGGACAGGCCATGCTATGTGGACAATAAGGAATTGATGAAGCCATGTCTGCCTCTAAAGAGGTAGCGACTTGAACATTGCTAAAACTGATGAAGGGCAACTGATTTCCTCTCATCCTACTTGATATGCAACATACAACAAAAATATAAAAAAGCCGACATTCTAGAACTAGCTCTGGGGTGTTTACAAGTTCTAACAAAATCCCTGAAAAATGTGTTTTAATTGGGTTTCTATTAGCAAGTCTAATCCATTGGGACTCCCTAATTACTAAGGTAAGTCTTACCCCCCCTTTCATCATTATCTTCTTTCAGTCTAAAATAGAAAGAAGTTTTCTTTATTAAGATGTGAATTTTAAATTGAGCTTGAGTCCAGCAAAGTAGGCTATCACTGGTTCTTTCTGAGCCTAGGCTTCTGGAGTGCTTCATTTTACAATTCAAATACAGGGAGATTATTTATCAGTGTGGTTTTGGCAGTGACATAATTGCCCCTTGAAGAAAACAAGTTGGCAGCCTTGCAAAAGAGGAAGTGATTTTTATTTATTTATTTTGTATGGGAATTAGGTTCTGCAAACAAATGCCTCTGACTACTGGTTCTTTAAAAGTGCTGTATGGTGTTCAAATGGAAAAAGAAAAAAAAAAAACATAAAGCCAATGAATGCCCTTAGTCACAGGGTGTGGGAAGTGTAGCCACGGGAATAAAAACCAAGTGTCAAGGAGTAGCAAATCAATGCTCAGATCGCTAAGCTGACTGAAACTTACCAAAGGATTCACATTTCTGTGTGAAAAACACCTCCTTCTCAATGAAACACTTGAAGGTCTGTGTTTCTGTGATGTAGGATGCAGCGAGGGTAGAGCAAAGGGAGAACTGGCTTGGGCTGGAATATCCAGGTTATGTTCCTGCCTGTAACAGTCTCTGGGTCCATACGCTGCAGGCTGAGGCACAGGCGAGAAAGCAGCTATTTTTTGCCATGAGCCAGCTTCCCAGCTCCGGCAGTTTTTTGCCAATTTGCATAACTGGGAATGGTAGGTGTATTTCGGAAGCATATGGAACAAGGCCCTGCCTCCCCCACAGGAATACCTTTACCTAAGTCTCCCTCCAGGCCCACTCTGTCATTTTCATCCCTATCTGCTTCTTTTTTATTTAAAAGATTTATTTTATTTATACAGGAGCTGGGGTAAAGACCAGAGGCACGGGAGGGTGAGAGGATTCACCAGAGACAGAGCAGGGAACAGAACAGGCAGATGGACTGAAAGCATTGCTGAGGGAGCAGCGGGGGAGACAGGAGAGGTCTGTCGTGCCACATGGGTATCTCCCTGGCCTGCTGAGAATCAAACCTGCCCTGCGGAGGCTGTGGACAGCTTCACAGTGCTGCGCTCAACCTGCTGTGCCACCGGGGAAGCCCCCCATCTGCTTCTTAATGATGCGAAGTTCCCAGCTAGGGATTTATTCCTTGGATGTAAGACCTTGTTATACTGTATAGTGTGTAACACCTTAACCCCCTAGCTTTTGAATTTAAGCCAACCCCGAATGTTCACTGAAATTAGTATCTTCAAAACAATCACAAAATCAGAAGTCATCATCTCTATTCATCAGTTATAATGTTATTTCTGTGCTAAGACAAATACGGACAGGATTAGGCAAAGGAGAATACAAAAAGGGGAGACTGACCTCCATAATGATTGGGTCAACGGAATTGAGAACTGCCACTATTTTCTTCGACCCACCCTCTCTCATTGCCATAAAGAAAGGTTTTACACGGGTGTTCATTCTTTTTACTTTCTAAGGTATATGCTTTTCTATAATGAAATAAATAATGAAGTAAATTATTTTTAAAATCGGATGTCCTGTTTGGGACTCTGGAAATGAAATTCATCAGAAAGTCTTCATGATTTTATCTATTTGGGCAGTAGAGATATTGTTATATGGAAATTCTCCAAGTCCCCAAGCTCATTTATACCATTTTGCTATATTCATAATCTCTGGGCTGTTAGGAGACTAGGAATGTATTTCACTGAATACTTTTGTCTAACTGGAAGAAGACCATAAAACCTTGACATATAAGAGTTGTCATATGCTGATAGCATGGAAAACTCTTTTAACCCTTGGTTAGGGCTTGGAAGACAACTTTGGTCCTTTTTTGCAAATATCTCATGTGATATAATTTAAGGTAGCACTACTTTCTCCAGAAAGTTATTGCATAGAAGCACCTTAACAAGCAGGTAAACCAAGGTTTAAGACACACACACACACACACACAGAGACAGAGAGAGAGAGAGAGAGAGAGAGAGAGAGTAAAAAGAAATATTCATTGTAACATTACAAGTGGCAAATGATGAAAACATCGTAAATGTTTGTTAGTTAGTAGGTTAAATAAATTATGGCTTATTCACACAATGGAATACTCTGTGGACACTGATAAGAATTAAGAAAATTTACATGTGCAAATGTAGGTTTATAAGGAATAAATGGAGTAGGCATCTATTCATGTGGTTACCTCTGGAGAGAAGTATGTTGGCGAGGGAATTTTTTTTTTTAAGATTTATTTATGTATGCATACAAGAACTGGGTACAGGCCAGAGGTGCAGTGGAGTTGAGAGGATTCACCAGAGACAGAGTGGGGAGCAGAACAGGCAGATCTAAGAAACACTGCTGAGGGGAGCAGCGGGCGAGTCAGGAGAGTCCTGCTTTGCCATGTGGGTATCACCCTGGCGGACTGGAGATGGAACTCGTGCTGCAGTGGCTGCGGACAGCTTCATAGGGTTGTGTTCAATCCCTTGTGCCACCAGGGAGGCCCTGGCAGGGGGAAATTTTACTTCTTACTTCATAGTTATCTAAATTGTTTGAATTTTCTTTTTGAAAACAACTATTAATTCTATAAAGTTATACTAATGAATTAAAGACAATTCAAAGGGGAAAAAAGATAAAAGTGAATTGTCCTTTTGGAAGCATCCAGAGGCATCATCGGCCTCCTTGAAAGTGGCCAAACTGGGTTTGAAGAGGTCAGATTTGCCTTCTCTGATGTGACCTGAACATAAAGTGTCCCTGCATAGGTTATACATTCATCACTCTGAAATAATACCTATCCTATTTGAATCGGTGTAAAGAGCTCATAGTACTTCTTGGGAATAACAAGTTTCATAAGTGTATCACCCCTGCTTCACACCCCTCGTAGGGGTGCAAAGTGGCAAGGACTCCAACATTAGTCCTTTTCGGTCTTCAAGAGCTGCTCATAAGGTTCAATGAGTAAGTTTTTATCCCCGCGTGACACTATCTCCTATTCAACGTTTTCTTTCCATAGGGAAGAAAAAGAAAGCATTTTGTTGGCCTTCAAATAAAGAGATCCTGTGTTTCCCCAGTGATTTTAGCTGCATCCTAGGGGCATTTTCCAAATCCAGTATGAATTTTTTGAGTTTGAGAATCAGAATTGCAAATGTTTTTCTCTACATGGCTGTGCAGGAATTCTATACAGTGTCCCCTGTTTTGTTTCTGCTGTCTTCTTGACAAGACCCACTGCTTACTCAGCCATTTGGAACAAGCCACTCTTACCCATCTGCAAGACACCACACCCCCAAGATGAAAATGGACAATGTCCAGATGTCTCTAAATCATGGAATCCCAGAAAAGAACTCACAGGGTCATTAGATGTAATCTTGTCCAGTCCCTCATTTTATAAATTGGGGAAACGGAGGTCCAGAGTGGTTAGGCAAGAGCTGCAACTTAAAGCTTCCATGCCAGCTTCCTCTCCAGTTCGTCTGTTTGCGTAAGTGATACTAAAAATATTTAATAGCTGTATATCCCTCAGGCAACAAACCGAAGACCCCCAAGTGTTATGGTAGGACCCTGAAGGGACCCTGCTATGGTGGACACTAACTTTTTATTCACTGGGTCAAGGAGTGGTGTGTAGGGTACCTGGAAATGGATGGAGGTGACTGGGTGGCGGGTAGAGGAACTTGCGGAGTTCAGGGTCACATCTTTTGACTGACCAATGTGGAACTATTTCAATATATCAACGACTGAGACAGTCATCCCAGTGTATCCCAGCTATGTGGCACTTGTGTCTAGATAGTTCTTTGGCTTAATTTAGATTTAAAACTGAAGCATATTTTTTTTTCTTCGTTGGAATGCTTTGATATGCCAAGACCCGAAGTCTCTGGCAGGGATATGCTTTAAATTGTTCAAAATGTAGGCGTCATGAAAATAACATTCAGGTAATTGAACATTATACATAATTAACCATAGTCTAGGGGTCTCACACATCCGGTGGCATGAGAGTACTGCAGCCTTTTAATATCAGTCATAAAAATGAAATATTTAAATCTCTAAATAGATGCATCTACACAGAAATGTGAGCTCTCTAAAAATGCATGAGCTGATGCTTCCCCGTCTTCAAGGAAAAGTGAGTCACAGTAATGTTTCCCCTCTGTGCAACAGATTTTAAATGGCGATTTATGCCATTTAAAAACAGCTAAATAGCCATTGTCTATAAGACTATCACAAGATTGTCTGATGGAGACCACTTTGTACAAATTACCTAATCAACTCAATTCCCCTTCCTGAGAGCATAAGCATAAGGAATATCCAACCCCAGGAAAAGGTGGGGGTGTTAGTGTCAGGAAGCTTTATTCTTTCATTCTGTTTTCCTCTCTGCAGCTCCTCAGGAGGCACTACATGAGACACAGCATATGTGAAAGCTAAACAATAAAATGTACAGAAATGTTGCTCCCCCGTGCCTACCTAAGACCAAAACATCTCTCCCACAGCTTGAGAGCCCAACATTCCTTTCTGTCTTTAAGAGTTTCCAAATAAAACAAAATTATTCCCGATGAGCCACAAATATTCAATCCTCATATCTCTAGTAATGGAAAATGGGATTTAGATTCTAACAAAAATCTATCTTTTCATCTATTTAACAAATCTTTCAAAAGAGCAAAGTTAAATCACATTTAGTTATACTTTTATTTTTAAAAAAGTTTTAATTTTTTTATAGTTTATACAAAACTTTATTGAAAAGTAAGACATGACTGGAGCAGACAACATGGGGTTGGGGTCTAAGGGGAATTTATCTGGAGAGGAAGCAAAATCTCTCAGCAAGAACATTGAAAATCCAGCACAGGAGGATTTTCAGTAGAGGAAACTTCAGAGGGATTTTGCCTTCTAGGGAACCCCAGAAAGATTGTATTTAAAAGGAAGATATTTGTGAATATTTATTCTATGGTGGAGGACTATGGGTGCTTTGGTGATGGGAGAGCTTCAGTGACCGCACCTGAGTGGAGAAATCCTGTACTGTCAAAGTATTAACAAGGATGTAAGAAAAACGTACTTCATTAAAAAATAAGGTAATTAAAACAAATAAATATAGGTATGCTTTTAAAGAAACAGTTTTTACCAAACATAAAAAAGGACTAAATGGATAGAGGTACAGAAAAGCCTCAACCTACTATTTGTTGAATATTACATGAATAAAAATATAATATGTCCATCAACTGTACCTCAATACACTGTCTAAAAATTTAATTCATAGGAACTTCCATATTTGAATGGGAGGCTTCTGAGTGCCAAATGCTGTATTCTATAGGGTTCAATCAGAGAAGCAAAACCACTACAATCACGCACATGGTCACTGACAAAGGGGATTTGTTACAAGGATTTGACCTTGAACAATTGTGGGGGCCAGTTAAGTGGTCTCTGTAAGGTTGTTGTCTTTGCTTCTGACACTGGAGCTTCAAGTCCACTGAGTAGGCAATGGAAGAAGGGAAGTTGGCTATAAGTGAGGAAAGCAAGAATGAGCAGGGACCCACAAGCATGAGCTAAAGACTACAAGGATGCGGGACCCGGTATCAGTTCTTGTCGCCTTTGACCTTAGTAGGATGGTTGTGCTGTAGAAGCTGGGGACCCCTCATCTCAGAACCAAACCCACACACCTGGCCCAGGAGTAGAGGCAGCTGAAGGAAGATCCAGGGAAAGGTGGCACCAGTTGAAAGCTCAGGTGCTCTGTCGCTCCAATGAGTGATTTAACAGATCAGCGACAATGTGTGTGAACTACAAAATGGCTGCCCTTCTCGTCTTCCCTGCAAATCTCATATAAGAATTTCTCTTATGGCCCACTTCAGCAAGACACATATAGGAAAGGAGATTACTGGAAAATGCAGTTCAGTCTAGCCAACTTGACACGTTACAAGGCACCATATTACTCACTATAATCAGGAGAGGAGAAAAGTGTTGACAGATTTCAGAGACCAGATCTCTGAGTCAAAGAAATGGGACTGAAGGTCTTTGCCCAGAGGGCAGAGGAGTGGTCAAGGGCACTGCAAAAAACAGTTAGAAGGTATGTGTTTGGTTAATCATTCTCCCCTCTTTCATCCATGAAAAATGTGTATTGTGTATTTATATACTAAATTGTGTTTTTGAGAGATGGCCACATCAATATATATTCCTCTAGACTGTGCATATTACATTGTGGCATTGGAACTCCTATATCAAGAGGTGTGATCTGTGTTCACTTCCCTTCATTCTGGGCAGAACTGTGACCAAGGCTTAGGTGACATACTGAGGCTAATCATAAAAGTTATTGAATTTCCATCAGGTTCTCTAACTCTCCGGAGACCCTCATCATTGACTCAGTCTCCATGTTATGAGGAAGCTCAGTCCACATGGAGATGTCATGTGGAAATGTTCTAGTTGATATATCCAGCCACCAACACAGCATCAATCACTAAATATGTGAGTGAGTTTTCAAATGATGTTTGACTCCATTCTTCAAGAATTACCCCCAAAATTGATACCAAAATGGAGCAGGAGATGAGTTGTTCCCACTGCGCCTTTCTCAAATTATAGATTTGTGTGTAAAATAAATGTCATTATTTCAAGCCACCAAATTCTGGAATAATTTTTCTACACAGTCATAATAACTGACATAGGCTTTTTGCCATACTGACAGGGGATATTTATGACTGATATATGTTGATTTACTGAATCATACATAATTTCCTTTTGCTGTGTTAGTGGACCTCTCTATTGGTGTGAAGCTACTTTTTTTAATGAATAGTTTTATATAGATAATGGTATGTCTATAACTTTATTCTTGAAGAATTATAGGTTTGCAAATACAGAGGGATATGCTTTTCACTGACTTTCCCCCAATCGTAGTAACATCTTGCCTAATTAGAGGTCAATATCACAACCAGGACATTCATATTGATATAATTCACCAATTTTATTCATGGTTCACCAGTTTTACACATCATTCTCTCTCTTTCTCTGTGTGAGTGTGTGTGTGTGGGGGGAGGGTGTATGTTTAGTTCTATGCCATGTTATCATATGTGTGTTTTCATGCTACAACCATTATATTCAACATACAGAATAATTGTATCACAAAGATCTCTTATGAACTCTTTATAGTTATAGTTATCTTGTACCCACCACCACCACTACCCCCAACCCCTGACAACCATTAATCTTTTCTCCATCTCTATGATCTAGTCATTTCAAAAATGTTACATAAATGAAATCACATGGTAAGTAGACTTTTGAGATTATCATTTTCATCACTCAGCATAAGTCCCTGGAAATCCATCCCAGTTGTTGGGCCTGTCAAAAGCTCATTTCTTTTTATAGCTGAATGGTATTTCATGGATATCCCACAGTTGTTTAAATGTTTACTCATTAAAAAAATAATTAGGTTCTTCCCTGTTTGGGGATATTATAAACAAAGCTCTATGAACATTCATGTACACTTTTTTGGTTGTGAATATGTTTTCATTTCTGTGGAATAAATGCACAAGAGTGAAATTGGTGGGTTGTGTGGTAAGACATGTTTAGTTTTGTAAGAAACTGTCATACTCTTTTCCAGAATGACTGTACCATACATTCCCATTAGCAATGTATGAATAATCCAGTTTCTCTAACACTGGGTGTGGTCACTATATTGAAATCTAGTCATTTTGATAGTGTGTGGTGGTATAGTGATATAAGATTTCTCTCTCTTTTTTTTTTGGTAATATGATTTAACCAGATGTGTGTGAACTCTGTCTGTTCTTATTTATATCAGGGGTTTTATTTTCTTAGGTTCTCTAGGCCTGCTGAGAAACTTCTCACCCATGTTAAATGATAGGAGGACTTCTTTTTCAAATTTTTTGACTACCACCTCTTCCCCTTCACCATCCTTTTTGAAATAGAGGAAGGAATAAGTTACTTGTGGCCTGTAACTAATGACTGACTTTGCTTTCTTAGAAATCATTCCTTATTGGGCCTCCCCGGTGGCGCAGCGGTTGAGCGCTGGGTTGCGAAGCTGCCTGCAGCCTCTGCAGCGCCGGTTGGATCCCCAGCCACCAGCGAAGGTCCCACATGGCGCACAGACCTCTCCTGCCGCCCGCTGCTCCCCCCAGCAGTGTACTTAATCTGTCTGCCTGTTCTGCTCTCCGCTCTGGCTCTAGTGAATTCTCTCACCCTCCCGGGCTTCTGACTGTACCCAGCGCTTGTATAAATAAATTAATTAAAAAAAAGGAAATCATTCCTAATAGATATGCAAGAGCAGACTCCATTGCTTGTTCCAAAAATATTTAAATGCATTTTCTACAACAAGACATTTCAAGTAAATGAGGAATTCAAGATAAAGATAAGAATAGGAAAAATATTAGATTTGCAATACAATGAAATATATAAAATGCATAAGGTCTCTTACTCTTGAGTCACAAACTTGTCTGTGCATTTGTAGAGTTAAGAGGGAGATGTAGTGAGTTATCTAATTCACAACACCCATGAGGAAATAAACTAATTGCTTAGAGAAGGCCATCCTGGTTCTGAGATAAGAGTGAAAATTCCCCACATGCCCACAGAAACCACATAAGACAACTTAGGTGAGTGAAGTACATTGGGATAAGACAATCAGTAGTTGTGGGTCTCGGGCTGAGCTAAATAGAAACTCAGACTAAGAGGGCAGTCACTACACGGCACGGCTTCAGCTGTTATTGTCAAGAGGATTTTCCAATTTTGGTTTTTCAAAGATTTATTTATTTATGCATACAAGAACTGGGGTACAGGCCAGAAGTGCGGGGTTGAGAGGATTCACCAGAGACAGAGTGGGGAACAGAACAGGATGACCAACTGAAATACACTGCTGAGGGGAGCAGCGGGTGAGACAAGAGAGATCTGCTCTGCCATACAGGTAGCTCCCTGGGTGGGCTGGGATCAAACTCATGATGCAGAGGCTGCGGATTGCTTCACAGAGCTGTGCTTAACCCCTTGTGCCACCAGGGAGGCCTGGATTTTCCAATTTCTTAAGAGAGGCTGTAAAATCAGATTTATAAGCATTATCTTCTGGTAATATCTTAGCAACTATGTTAGTTAAAACTTTATCAGACTGAACAAAATAATTTTGCAGTCCAGCACTGACCTATGATTGCCAGTTGAAAAACTCTACCTCAAAAAATAGGAATATGTAATGCAAGACTACTCTTTTCTTCAAAAAAAATCCTTGTTTATTTTTTCACAATATAGGATTTCTCCCCTCAGGTGCCGTCACCATAGTTTTCCCACCACCAAAGTGCCCACAGTCCTCCAGCACACTCCAGCGCACTCTCCTCCCTCCTTCTCTACTCTCCTCCTCTCTTTTCATATTTTCCCCCTTTCCTTCCCCTCCTGAGCATCTCAGATCTATGGTCTGCTTTCAAGGTCTGTCTTAGTTTGTCTTTGTCTGATCTTTTGTTTGATTTCTCTAGATTCCACATAGACGTGAAACCATCTGGTATTTATCTTTCTTCTGGCTCCCTTTGCTTTGCATAATCCCTTTCAGCTCCACCCATCTTGCTGCAAATGGTATGAGTGTATCTTTTTTGATCACTAAGTAGTATTCCATTGTGTATATATGCCCCAGCTTCTTGATGCATTCATTTCTTCTGGGGCATTTAGTTTGTTTCCATATCTTGGCTATTGTAAATGGTGCTGCAATAAACATAGGAGTGCAGGTTTCGTTTCAAATTAATGTTTTTGTGCTCTTTGGATAGATACTTAGGAGTGGAATTGTTGAGTCATATGGTAGATCCATTTTTAGTCTTTTGAGGAATCATCACACAGCTTTCCATAGGGGCTCGACCAATCTACATTCCCACCAGCAGTGTAAGAGGGCTCTTTTTCCTCCATACCCTCACCAGCACTTGTTGTTTGTGTATTGTTGTTGTTTTTTAATATATATGGGACATTCTTACAGGTGTGAAGTGGTATCTCATTGTGATTTTGATCTGCTTTTCACTGATAAGTGATGATGAACATTTTTTCATGTGCCTGTTGGCAATGTGCATGTCTTCTTTGGAGAAGTGCTTATTTAACTCTTCTGCCCAATTTTTTGATTGGGTTGTTTGTTGAGTTTTATAAGTGCTTTGTAGATCTTCGATATCAATCCCTTTTTAGATCTATGGCATGCAAATATTTTCCCCCATTCAGCAGAGCCTCTTTGTATTGGTCACTGTCTATTTCACTGCAAGACAATTCTTATACATACGATCCCTCTCACCTTAGCTTCAGGTAAATACTGAATGTCACTGTATTGGTGGTTATACTCTGTGACATATTATAGAGTTCAGATTGTGTGGTTGGACAAATATGCTGTTGTATGCTTTCAACAAAGGTGAGCAAATGATTTAACAAATGCCTTAAGAAAGATCCAAATTGCCAATAAGCATATTATTATTTTTTTATTTTTTTAAATCTTTTTTTTAAAATTTATTTTTATTTATACAAGGGCTGGGGGGTACAGGCCAGAGTCGTGGGAGGGTGAGAGGACTCAGCAGGGAGCAGAACAGGCAGATTGACTGAAGCAGTGGGCGAGACAGGAGAGGTCTGCCTAGCCATGTGGGATTCGCCCTGGACAGCCGGGAATCGAACCAGCGCTGGGGAGGTTGTGGACAGCTCCAAAGTGCTGCGCTCAACCCGCTGCGCCACCAGGGAGGCGCAATCAGCATATTACAAGGTGCATGGCATCATGAATCATTAGGGAAAAATCAAGTTAAAACTATAATGAGATTAAATTATATACCCAACAGAATGGAAAATATCAAAAACACCAAGTGTGGGTGAAGATGTGGAGCAAGCAGAATTCTCAAACATTGCTAATAAGAATGTAAAAATGCACATCCCTGCCATTTCTAATAACATTTAAAACATTTCTTCCTAATGACCTAGCTATTCCACTTCTAAATAGATATAAATGCATACATCCACAAAAAAACTTGCACATGAATTTTCAGAGCAGCTTTATGCAGACTAGCAAGAAACTGAAGATATCTCAAATGTCCATCAGTAGGAAAATGAACAAACAGAAAACTGTTTGGTATAGTCACACAATGAATGGGCAACAAAAAGAACTAATTAGAGTGCATACAACAATATGGATTAATCTCAGAAACATTAGGTTGAATGAAAAGAGCCTTACACCAAAGAGTATATATTGCATGATTTCATTTATGCGACATTCAAGAACAAGCAAATCTTAATGGTAATTTAAAAACTGTCTCTGTGGGTGGGGGCATCGACTAGAAAGGAGACTAAAGGATGCTGCTGGGGGATGGAAATGTTCTATATCCCCAGCTGGGAGGTGGTGACACGATGCGTGCATTTGTTAAAATGCTCCACACCGTACACATAAGATCTGTGCACTTTACTGTTTGTAAATTACACCTCAGTAACATGCTAGAATAATCACTGCGTCTTCAGGCAGAATTACTGGTCAAGGGCACTGTTGGCCTGGTCTAACTAACCCATCCATCTTCCTACAGGGGAGCAGTGCCAGTCTACATCTTGGCATGTTGTGCCAACGTGCGGATGTGCTGAGCCAGTTCCACACAGAGATGGTAAAGCTCACATACACCAACTCAATGAGAGAGATCATCCTTTCCCTAGAAGATACCCACCGTGTAGGTAGGCTTTACATGCTACTGGTTAGGAAAGTGACTTTGGAGTCAAAAAGCATTGATTCAAATTCTGACCCCTACCAAATATTTATCTGGGTGAACTTGAACAATTTTTTTTTTTTGCTGTTCTAAGCCTCTTGTTCCACATCTATAAAATGGGTATAATACTTTCCTCAAAGTGCTTTCCTAGAACAGGAACACACATGTAAAGTATTCATTAAATGAAAACGTTTCACTCTACACTGTTATGGGAACCAAATGTCTGAATGTTTACTCTTCAAGCCTCGTCTACTGTCTTCTCTCTACGGATCATTTCACAATACAAAGAAAACTAGGAGGAATAACACACTGAGTCCTTAACATCATAATGCAAATTATCATTAGCAAGAAATGACTTCTGGGCCTCCCTGATGGAACAGGGGTTAAAGTCAGCCATTAAAAGCTATCACGAGCCACTGCAGCACAAGTTCGATCCCTAGGCCGGCCAGGGAGCTACCCACATGGCGCAGCAGACCTCTCCTGCCTAGCCCACTGCTCCCTTCAGCATTGTATTTCAGTGGATTTGCCTGTTCTGCTCCCCACTCTGTCTCTGGTGAACACTCTCACCTCCCCCACACCTCTGGCCTACACCCCAGTTCTTGTATGAATAAATAAATCTTTAGAAAAAGAAATGACTTCCTCAGGGACAGGGACTTCCTCAGGCTGGGCAGGATGGCATAATATACTTGGGGTGGATATAAGGGAGAGCACTGCTAGAGGACAATGTGCCAGCTATGCTTCTCCATTGACAAGTAACAGAAACAAGTTCTGCTTACCTGAAGGCAGAAAGTTGGAAGGTCAGGCCTGGGAGTCGGCTGAAATCCAAGCTTCTATCAGCAAGGCAACTGAATCCACAGCCACCAACTCAAAGCAAGAACTGACTAGCGCATGCCTTCTGATTGGGTGGGGTTTTTGTTTGTTTGTTTTGCATCAGTTGCTCAAAATTCAAAGTTTTAGGAGAAAGCATAGTATTAGCCATGTTCAGGCCAACTCCTCTATCCTGGCTCTGGTCATGGGCAAGGTGAAGAGAAAATAAATGCCTTTGGTTTCCAAAGCATTTGGAAACCTGCAGTTATGTTACACCAAGTCCACCCAAATGAAATATCCCCAAAAAGAAAAGTGGAGAATTCTTGGGAAGTGGGAGCAGATGTTGAATAGCTGAAAACAACAAATATCTACCAGAGAGAGCACAGGGCAGAGCAGTGGAAGGCCAGGGAAGACCCTGTTTTACTTCTCGGCAGATTCTTAATTGACTGTGTTGGAGCTTAATGACCTTTTCAGTGATCCCATTATTAAATTCATCTCAACAACAGCTCTGAGCGGTAGAGGCACCATGAATATATTTCCTCATTAGTGTTCGGTCTCTCATTGTATTTCTAAATAGTCCAAGAGTTTTTTGTGGGGGTCAGCAAGAAGCTCAGAACAAATATTGAGGTGTCATTTTGTGGTACGTATTTTATACCGAAAGATGAAAGGATCCTTTATAGAAATATTACTTTGGTGTTGCCTACTGTGGGCTTCTAAAAAAGAAGCCCAAAATATAAATCTGAAAATTATAATACACCTAAAATATATTTTAATTTGTAAACCTTTTCTGTTCTTTATGCATTTTCCTCAGCTTGAGAAACCATGGCAACTATTTTTAGCAGTGAACTTAGTGCTGATTTGTAGCGATGCACACCTGAAACTTATATAGTGTTATGGTGCAATGTGACTTGAATAAAAGAAAAATGGTTTATTGTACATGTAGGGGGCAGGACAGGAAGGACATGGTGCATGTTTTCTATGATCCAGCAGACCGGGTAAAGGAGGAGTCAGAGTCCTCAGGGATTTTGTAGGGTTTTATTGGGATTGCCAGGTACACAGCAGGCCTCCCAGCCCCCAGCAAGTCTCTCTCTCTCTCTCTCTCTGTAGGGTAAAGAAAATGTCAGGCTTTTCTGCCCTTCCGCCATCAGGATAGATGATGGATCCTTGTCCTGAATGCATGCCTGATGGCGGGCACCTGGAATAGGGTGTGGGCATAGGTAGATGGGATTCAGCTGAGTTAAGACTGTGCTTTTTAAGGGCGGCGTCACGGGGGGACGCCAGCAGCCCCAGCCAGCAGCAGCAGCAGCAGCAGCAGCAGCAGCAGCAGCAGCAGCAGCAGCAGCAGCAGCAGCAGCAGCAGCAGCAGCAGCAGCAGCACCTGAAGGAGAAGCTGAAGCAGAAGCAGAGAACACCAGAGAGTCCAGATAGAGTGAAGACTTGCTGGGGGCTGGGAGGCCTGCCAGCCTCCCAGCCCCCCAGCCAGCACCCCTGCCTGCCATATGCCTGGTGAACCCCAAATAAGAAACCTGCAAAACTACTGAGGACTCAGACTCCTCCTTTATCCGGTCTGCATGGGATCAGAAAACCTGCACTGTGCCCAGTTCCTGCCTTTACAATTGGCGTAAGTCGGCAAGATCCATGCAGACGGGTATTGGAGCCCTCCAAAGACCTGGAGGGACTAAGGAGTAAAAGACTGCCTGTGATGACGCTGGAGGCACCATGGCGGCACAGAAGGTGGATACGGTCCGGAGCTGTGGGACGAGACCTCACATGGAGGAGACGCCCGAGAGGACCAGGCAACGACACCGGAAAGGACCAGCCAACGACACTGGAAAGGACCAGCCAATGACACCGGAAAGGACCAGCCAATGACCCCTGAGGCAGCAGGCCGTTGCTGAAGCAGGGAGAGGCCAATGGACTTGGACTGATGGACTGACGGTCCCGCCAAAGGCGGAGGACATGCAGGTTGATATGTTTTGGGACCCTGGGGGTGGAACAGTTTTGTTTGTAAACCCCAGGAGATGGGAATCTAGGGGTGGCCAGTGGGCCTAGATGGCCAAAAGCAGCCTGTGCATGCCCAGCAGCCAGGTGGAGGAGAAAAGCCAACTGAGAAGGCAAAAGCTGGTACTGGTGCTAAGTTGAGAAGCCCTAAGCGGCTGTTAAGCAGCCTGAGTATGCTGAAGAACTGTGAGTCTCGTAAAATCACCTGTGGGTGATGCCCTGCTCATTCTTGAGCGAGGGTGAGGAGCTGAGGAACCTGTCCTTGGGGGACGGGTGGGGAATGTGGCTTGGGGTGGAGCCCAAGCCGAATGCAGAGTTTGGATCCCCGACCCATGTGATTGTGCAGTGGGTTGGCTTGAGTGCAGGGGTCTGCGAGTCGCATGGGTGGCTGTGAAGGCCGAGTGTTGGAGCGACTGCAGACAGAAACCCTGAGGATTGGCGATTACCCCCAACAGAATAAAATTGCCAATCCCAGAGCTAGTGCATCCTGGGGGTGGATGCTGTGTGTGCCTTGTAGCCGAGACTACTACAGCCAGAGAAGGCCAGGAAGCCTGACGGCTCCTGGTGTGATATAGTAGATGCCGTGAGTGATTTCCCTCCCTCGTAAGAGCAGTGCCTTCGGCAGCAGATTTGGTGGATCATCTGCTGGTACCAATAATTGTCTTTTGCGCTAGGTTGGTGCCCTGCCTGGACTTATTTGTGTTCTGTTGTATTTTGTTATATTTGATGTATTTGCTTTTGTGGGCCATGGCTGCATTGTTTGCTTAGAAAATTGTATATATATGTATAGACTGTATGGCAGAAAACCCTGAGGGGGTGGACTGTAGGGTAAAGAAAATGTCAGGCTTTTCTGCCCTTCCGCCATCAGGATAGATGATGGATCCTTGTCCTGAATGCATGCCTGATGGCGGGCACCTGGAATAGGGTGTGGGCATAGGTAGATGGGATTCAGCTGAGTTAAGACTGTGCTTTTAAGGGCGGCGTCACGGGGGGACGCCAGCAGCCCCAGCCAGCCAGCAGCAGCAGTAGCAGCAGCAGCAGAACCAGAACCTGAAGGAGAAGCTGAAGCAGAAGCAGAGAACACCAGAGAGCCCAGATAGAGTGAAGACTTGCTGGGGGCTGGGAGGCCTGCCAGCCTCCCAGCCCCCCAGCCAGCACCCCTGCCTGCCATATGCCTGGTGAACCCCAAATAAGAAACCTGCAAAACTACTGAGGACTTAGACTCCTCCTTTATCTGGTCTGCATGGGATCAGAAAACCTGCACTGTGGCCAGTCCGGCCTTTACACTCTCTCTCACACCCCCCCCTCCTTCGGCTTCTCTTTCGGCTTCTGCTGGCATCCCCCTGATGCTGCCCTTAAAAAGCCCAGTCTCAGCCCAGGTGAATCCCATCTTCCTATGCCCACACCCTACTCCAGGTGCCCGCCATCAGGCATGCATTCAGGACCGCAAGGGTCCATCATCTATCCTGATGGTGGGAGGGCAGAAAAGCCTGACATTTTTCCTTACCCTACAGTCCACAATATCAACTTTATCACAAAAGTTTTTTAATTCAGTTAATCTGTGTGTGTGTGTGTGTGTGTGTGTGTGTGGTGTGGGTTTCTGTGTGTAGGGTAAATATTTGTCAGACTTTTCTGCCCTCCGGCCATTAGGATTAATAGATCCCTGCTGTCCTGAATGCATGCCTGATGGCGGGCACCTAGAGTAGGGTGTGGGCATACGTAGGTGGGCGCACCTGGCTGAGAGACTGGGCTTATAAGGGCGGCGTCATGGGGACGCCAACAGAACAGAACACCAGATGGAGGCCACCAGAGGAAAGAGAGAAGCAGAGACCACGCGAGAGCCCAGTAAAGAGTGAAGACTTGGGGCCTCCCCAGTGGCGCAGCAGTTGAGCACCGGGTTGCAAGGCTGCCCGCAGCCTCTGCAGTGCCAGTTCGATCCCCGGCTGCCGGACGAGGGTCCCACATGGCGCGCAGACCTCTCCTGCCACCCACTGCTCCCCTCAGCAGTGTACTTCGTCACTCTGCCTGTTCTACTCTCCGCTCTGGCTCTGGTGAATTCTCTCACCCTCCCACTCTTCTGACTGTACCCAGTGCTTGAATGAATGAATGAATGAATGAATGAATAAATAAATGAAAAAAAACTTAAAAAAAAAAAAAAGAGTGAAGACTTGCTGGAGGCTGGGAGGCCTTAAGCACCCCTGCACCCCTGCCTGCTGAGTACCTGGTAAACCCAATAAAAAGCCTGAAAAGGCCACTGAGGGCTCCAGGACTCTCATCATTTATCCTCTCTGCTCAGGTCATAGAAATCCTTTTCTGTGTCCATCCTGCCTCTACAGTGTGTGTGTGTGTGAAGTCTGAATTTTGACAGCTGCCTTTTCTGTTTTGATGATTATATCATAACTTTTTGGACTTAGTGATGAATCACGTATACATGTTAATCCATTCCAAGTACACTTCAACTCCATAGGCATCTTCATTTATGAAAAACCTTGTTTTTACCACAGTCCCGTGCTTCTCAAAAAATTATTTTCATATTATATCACAAAATGAGAAACTGGAGCTTCAGTGTTAAGCTTTTAACTGACTTTTCACTTGATTTAGTAATAATAATGCCTTATATTTTTCCCCTTGACAGATTAAATTCAACTTTGCTTTCATTCCATGAACTGAGTTCATAAAAATGATCCATAATTGGTATTAATAGATTTATAAAATAAAACCTTGCAAAATAGTGAATAGTTTCCTTCCCATCCCAGAATTTACCGATTTTTCATTTGCGGCTTCTAATGTCACTGGTAAACTCATCTCACTTAAGTATTTTGGAAGTTCTGCTAATGGAGCTAATACAATAACATTTATTATCGCATTCTTTAATATGTGTACGTAAAAACGTAGATGAAAAATGAATGATGTTAGTTCACAAAAATGATTACTTCATCTAAATAAAGTCATGCTTTATAGTGATATATAAATACACCTTCTGAAGAGGCAAAGGTTAAATTGTTGTCCTCAGACTCAGACTTCTTAAACAAAAATGAGTTTCATGTGCGCTGGATGGGTGACTAGGTAATGCATAACAAATTCCCTACGAAATGTCTGTCTTCCTCAGTCTTTAGATTCTTGCAGCTGTATTATATCCAGGAAATTTTAGCATTTCTACTGCCTTTACTCTGGCTGCCTTATTGAGTCCAAATGAACAAACAGTTGGAACTGTTTCCAGCACCTAAAACTAGTACAATGAAATCAGAACTCCTGGTAAGTGCTTCCTAAATAATGAATGCAGCCTGATTTAGTGTTTTTTCCTGCTGTCGTTGGTATAGTACTCACCCAATCTATTCTGATTTTTGTCAATATAAGTTAGTAAACTTGGAATTTGTCAAATAGAGTCTGCCATGCCCTGATTCTACTTTATTTTTTTAAGACTTATTTATTCTTACAAGAACTGGGGTGTAAGCCAGAGGTGTGGGAGTGAGAGGATTCACCAGAGAGTGGGGAGCAGAACAGGTGGATCTATTGAAATACACTGTTCAGGGGCGCAGCAGGCAGGTGTGTGAGACAGGAGAGGCCTGCTGTGTCATGTGGGTTGCTCCCTGGCTGGCCGGGATTGAACTTGGGCTGCAGTGGCTGGTGATAGCTTGATGGCGCTGTGTCTTTAACCCCTGCGCCACCAGGGAGGCCCCTGATTCTACTTTAAGTTTGGTAATAATCATAAGCAATGGGCTAAGAATTCAGGAGATATGTTTCCTTCTTGTCAAAGTAACATGCTCAATAGATTGCTACAGATTCTTCAAAGAAGGAACAGCCTCAGCAACCAGAGGGGAAGGTGGGCTCTGTGGGTTTTGGGGTACTCCTAGATATCTCCATTCCAGTTCTTGGGATCACACCCACCCAGCCAAATATTACTTTCATGTAAAATATCTTGTCAATCAATGTTTTTATACAATAACCTAAGAATCAAAATTTGAGTTTTGTTTTGGCTATTTCAACCCAATGGCTGCAAAAGGTTTTTGGAATAAAATCATAAAATTCCACAAGTTTTTGATTTCGCCTTGATAGAAATTCTTCTATTCAAACCGTCAAATTTACAAAGAAGCAACTAGCTTATACTGCATATTTTGAATTTAAGTTTTTCACATTATTTGTCTATAACTGCCACTACATCCCCTAGAAACTTGCCCAGAACAAGCATGCTATTCCAAGTGTACACAGATAATAACTTAATTAACTTTTAAAATTTGATGGACGTTTTGGTCTGACTGAGGCCAGCTGGGGTTTCAGAAACATCAACAACAATTAAAAGAGATAATCAACCTGAGTTTACCCCCTATTTTTCTGAGGATTCATTGCAACCAGTTCTGGTACCAATTTCTTTATCAGGTTGTCACTAAGTGGAAAAGTCACTTATTAAGTAGTTTTCACAATTGGTTGGAGGGCTAGAGAATTAAGTTTGAAGCTAAACTCAAAGGAACAGAACCCAAGATCATGGCTCAAAGCAGCCTTGATAACTTGCTGTCACTGGTCAGTAAAGGAAACCCCCATTGCTGCTATCCTGATTCCAGATATGTGGCAGGAGCTCACCTTTGCAACCAGAAACCTGCTATCATTTGCTACCACTGTATGTGAGACACATCTCCAGATGAAATGCAACTATCACAGATTGCTCTCTTCTAAACCAAAGTTTTACATGGGCGGATCTGATTGATGGAATCTGGGTCACATCCCTGCACGCTAGATGCAAGTGTGATTGTGAATTTGAATTTTTAATCCTATATTGGGAAAGTTGGACTGAGATATGGGAATTTTCTTCTTCTGGTTACTTACTGAAGTATAATAAGCTATCCCAAATTCAGTGACTTAAAGTGGCAACATGCAT
Source organism: Talpa europaea (assembly GCF_964194135.1). NCBI lineage: Eukaryota > Metazoa > Chordata > Mammalia > Eulipotyphla > Talpidae > Talpa > Talpa europaea. The sequence continues at coordinate 23,906,836 of NC_140081.1, forward strand.
TTTGCCCACAAATCTACAGTTTGGGCAAGGTTTAAAGGTAACAGTCTGTTTGATGCGTGTAACTGGGGCCTAGAATCATTGGCAGCTCACTCACCTACATGTCCAGTGATTGATGACGGCCTCCAGGCTGTGACTTAGGTGGAGCCATGGGCCATATTGTAGTCATCAAGGTCACTACAGGTGCTTGCTCAGGTTCAAGGAAAGCGGGTATAAGATTCTACCATTTGTAGTCTTTTGAGAAACCTCTGTACTGTTTTCCACAGGGGTTGGACAAGTCTACATTGCCATCAACAGTACAGCATGCAACCTAATTTTTTTTAAGATTTATTGATTGATTGATTGATTTATACATACATACATACGTACATGCACTGGGTATAGTCAGAAGCACGGGAGGGTGAGAGAATTCACCAGAGCCAGAGCGGGGAGCAGAGCAGGCAGAAGGACCGAAGTACACTGCTGAGGGGAGCAGCGGGCGGCAGGAGAGGTCTGCGCGCCATGTGGGACCCTCCTCCGGTGGCCGGGGAGCAGCCGGGGATCAAACCGGCGCTACAGAGGCAGCGGGCAGCTTCGCAACCCAGCGCTCAACCACTGTGCCACCGAGGAGGCCCCTACAACCTAATTTTTTAAAAAAAACATTTACCATAGCTTTAACAGCTTTACTGAGATACAGTTTAAACTTCATAAAATTCACCTGTTCATGTTTTTTGGTAAATTTACTGTTTGTAACTATCACCAAAATCCATTTTTAGGACACTTCTATCACTCCACTAAGCCTCCTCCTACATACTTTTAGTCATTCTTTTTTTTTAATTTTATACATTTTTTACATCATTTTTCTTAATCCTACCCCCCAAACAAACACTAAATTCTGTTTGCCAGATTTTGGACAATATGTTGTCTTCTATGTCTGGATTTTTTTCTTAGTAAAGTGTTTTCGAGATTCATTCACTTGTACCAGGGATCAATCCTATCTTCCTTTCCATTGTATCAGAATATGTTCAGTTACTTTCCAGTTGAGTGGCATTTGGATTGCTTCCCATTTTTGACTATTAAAAATAATACTGCTGGGACTCCCCGGTGGCGCAGCGGTTGAGCACTGGGTTGCGAAGCTACCCGCAGCCTCTGCAGCGCTGGTTCGATCCCCTGCTGCTCCCCGGCCACCGGAGGAGGGTCCCACATGGCGCGCAGACCTCTCCTGCCGCCCGCTGCTCCCCTCAGCAGTGTACTTCGGTTCTTCTGCCTGCTCTGCTCCCCGCTCTGGCTCTGGTGAATTCTCTCACCCTCCCGCGCTTCTGACTGTACCCAGTGCTTGTATAAATAAATAAAAATAAATCTTAAAAAAATAATACTGCTATGAGGATCTGCACACAAATCTGTGTGTGAACAGTGTTTCATTTTTCTTGGGTAGATATACAAGAGTAGACTTTCTGGGTCATATGATACATTTATGTTTACCTACTTAAGGCATTGCTAAGCTCTCTCCAAAGTTGCTGTACCATTTTACATAGCCACCGCAAGTGTATTAAGTTCTTATTTCTTCATATCTTCCCTAACTCTGTTAATGTCTGTCTTTCCAATTGTAGCCGTTCTGGTGGGTGTAAGGTGGCATCTCATCATGTTTTATATTTGTATCTTCATAATGACAAATGATATTGAGTGTCTTTTCATGTACTTATTAGCTATATGTGTTCTTTGGTGAAATATCCAAATCTTTCCCTCATTTTTAATGGGGTAATTTGTCTTGTTATTGGACTGAATATGTAAAGAGCTCTTGCTATGGTCTGGGTATTAGACTTTTACCAGACATACAATTTGCAGGTATTTTCTCCTAGACTGTAACCTAGGTTTATTATTTCAATAGTATAATTATCACCAGTTATTTGATTTTGTTCCTCAAACACATCAAAGTTGAAGTGAATAGAGTTAATGAGCAGATGTGCTTTGGTAGAACTCTATTTCCAAGGTCTGAAATTGAAAAGGCACTTGTGGTTGTCTGATAGCTGACAATATGTTAGTTACTTTAAAAATCCCATAAAATTATATTTTGACCATCAACTTGCATCAGGAGAAAAAAATAAACAATAAATGACTAAGTATACTCTAAAAACCAAATCAATACATTTACTACATAGCTCTATGACTGCTTCAATTGTTTTGCCTTATTGAAAGACTGGAACTCAAAACATAAGAGCATATTTTCAAAGATAATAAACTGAAGATTTTTGCTTTCTTAAAGGTGAGCATTTCTTATTTCAAAAGGAAGGTAGTAGTTCTAGATTTTTAAATTTACAACTTAAATATAAATCAGTTTAACATTTCATCTGCATCGGACTAATTTTATCAATGTAAAATAAATCAGGTGACTCAATTCAGCCAACATTTATTGAGCAGCTATTAAATGACACCCTGCACTAGGTGTGGCAGGGAATAGAGAAAGGAGAATAATTGTTCAATTGAGATTTACTAAATAAGGTGACCGGTAGCCTTATTTAGTAAGATGTGCAAGGCAATTTTGTGAGTTGCTACTTAAAAGCTAAATTCTGTATTCTGCTAGTGAAGAGTGAAATTATTGAGAGGATGCGAGAATGAAACTCTTCCTGCCTCTATTTTGGCTGAGTCCCCAAAGGAGGATAAAAACAGTAAATTCCAAGTGCATTCACATGCCAGAGGACTTGCAAAGGGGAAGGAGAAAAAGTAGTGTTTTTCAAACAGCACATCGTCTATCTTGAAGAAACAATTGGTTGCATGGAGGCCGCTCGCTTTCACACTTGCCTCTGAGATTGGAAGTCTGGTGTCTGACACTCTCAGAGGCAAGTCCAAAGAAAAGCAAATGTGACTAATGAGACCCCTGCCTGACAGCAAAGTAAGCATGGACTGCATTGGGTGTGAAACATACTTGCTTTTTCACAGGGCAACGGTACTTGAGTTTTCCTGTGGGCCAATGGAAGGGTGGATTTGGATCTCTGCCCATGAAGATTCACTCTTGTTCTGCCGTTCCTCACTTTACTCCCTCCAGAGGCCTGCATCATTTCAGTGTTTCAAGTATTGCCCACTTTATGTGGGCAAGAGACGAATCCTTGCTTTCTTCAGTGCTCATGGGCTTAATGGTCCATGACTGTGTCAGCCCCCTCTGCCATTTACAGAGCTAACAGGAAAAATAATTCACAAACTAGATGATTGATAATTAGAGCAGAATGTGGGACAAACATCTGACAATCATATTCATCACCCTCATTCGCTATCTGGACCGTCGTTGATGAGGCAACAAGGGTTACCCAAATGATGGATAAGCCTATTTCTCTTTGCATTAGCCACCTCTGGTCTTAAAAATAATGGTGGATGGCTTATTCTTTTTTTTTTTTTAAAGATTTATTTATTTATGTATACAAGAGCTGGGACACAGGCCACAGGTGCTGCGGGGTGAGAGGATTCACCAGAGACAGAGTGGGGAACAGAGCAGGCAGATCTACTGAAATACACTGCTGAGGGGAGCAGAAGGAGAGACAGGAGAGGTCTGCTGTGTCATGTGCGTAGCTCCCTGGACGACCAGGATCGAACTCGTGCTGCAGTGGCTGGTGATAGCTTGATAGCTTGATAGTGCTACCTTTAACCCCTGCACCACCAAGGAGGCCCCGGATGGCTTATTCTGTCAAGTGTTTCTTTTATATATGAAGAGATTACATAGATAATGCAAGGCCTCTAAGCAGCCGGGGAGACTTGGAAACATTTTTCAGGCAACAAAATTAACATTTATACATTTTTCAATGTTCACAGCTATTTTATTTTGTATGGCTTTTACTGGGGTTTCCCTCTCAGTGACCTCCTCCCTTCTTCCCCCATCTCTCCTGTTCCTGTTCAGAGCCTTTCACCTTTATCCCTGACATAGCTTAGTTCCAGAACTTAATTTTTTAAGGTATTGTGACCAAGTGAATTTATATCCTGAAGACATTACATAATGATTCAAATTTAGCATTGTTGCACATGGAAAATATGTATGTGATTCACTTACATTTACATCCTGACTGTCATGAGAGCTAGTTTAACACTGACAAATGAGAGAAGCCAGTAGGCCAGCTCTGGGAAATATGTATGTTTTTCAATTATGAGTGCATTTCCTTATACAAAGGGGAGGACTGAACATGTGCATTTTATTATTTTACCTTCAGTTTTGAGAAAGTATTTTGTTTGCTTATTTGTTTATCCTACAAATGCTTGAAATAAATATTTGTTGTTTCTCTTTTTTACACAGCATTTAGTTTATGCACTGTATTGCAACTTGTCATTTTTGCTTGATGCATATTTTAGAATTTGTAGCATATCAGCACATAAAAAGCATGTTCAATCTTTTCATATTGGAAGAGCATTTTATTGTGTGGTTATATGATAATTTCTTAAATTAAGCCGAAATGATGGGCATTGGGTGGATTCCAAACTTCAGCTATTACCGAAATATAAAAGCTACAATGAACAATCCCGCATGTATATTTTCTTGTATGTGTGCACGTATGATTGCACATACACAGATGTGGTGGATATGTAATTTAAGTGCTTTAGGCTAATGTGGCTCCAGTAGTTGAAAAGTAGTTTTCTGAAAAACCTTGTAGAAGTTTCTTTAGGAGAGAAGCACAAAGACACTGGGAGTTGAGCAGAACAGCTGAAGTAGCAGTCATGTCTGCTATCCCTTTAAGACGAATGTTTCATGAAACAACATTTATCTTATTACATGCAACATACTTTGATAATTTCTATTTGATTATTCTTGTTTATTCAATAGTGGAAGTGAATCATTATATTGATTTTACAATCCACTAACAGCTCGTGACATGCAGTTGAAAAACAGTAAACTTAATCATCTTTGATGCCCTCCCCTTTTTAAAAAAAGATTTATTTTTATTTTTGTGTAGAAGAACTGGAGTGTAGGCCAGAAATATGGGGGGGTGAGAGGATTCACGAGAGACAGAGTGGGGAGCAGAACAGGCAGATTGACTGAAATACACTGCTGAGGGGAGCAGTGGGCGAGTCAGGAGAAGTCTGCTGTGCCATGTGTGTCAGCTCCCTGGCCATGGATTAAATTCATGCTGCAGTGGCTGGCGATAGCTTGATAGTGCTGAGAATCTAACCCCTGTACCACCAGGGAGGCCCTGGGGTCCCCTTTAAATCTACATTTTTGTAATTAGGAGGTGACAATGTGATCTCAATGAGGACTAACATTTATTGAGCACATGCTATGCCATAACTGTTCCAAACACTTCATATATACTCCCGCATGTGAAAACAGTAAGGTAGGTATCATTAATATCTCCATTTTACAGATGTGAAAATTGGTGAGTGGCAGCGTCTAGGAGGGAACCCTGGCAGTCTGACTCCAAAACTGATTGTTAAAAGTACAAGCATCACCATCAGACTGGCAATCATCTATCAACAAATGTTTTCAATTATGACAGTGATATAATCTAAATACTGGAAACCATTAGCTCACTATGGTAGGGATAATTCCAACAAAAGGGAGATTGGGACCAGGGTTATGTACATTGACTGAATTCAGAGGTGAACTCATTGATAGTCATCCTAATGTTCAGCTCTGCATTAGCCATGCTGGTCCAGGTGTCACCTTAAATTTAGCCACGCATGTGGTTAAATAAGAATGGGCTCTGACATGGGTTGTATAACATCTTTATACTTGAAATGTCTACAATACATTTCACCATAACTAGGGAGAAGGAATTTCAGTGTACTAACTGTGTATTGGTTTATTAAAGTGTAATCAAAGGTAATTTTTAAAGAACTGAACCTAAAATAGATTATTTCCCACTATGTAGAGAATATTTCTACAGAAGCCAATCTTTGGATTTCCAAAATAGGGACCAATAAACATGATACAGATGACTAAAAATGGTTTCTGAAAAACAAAACAAAAAACTGTGTATAGAACCTATACACATAGTGTTTCTAGATTCCTGGAACTATCATATTTTTAAGTGAATTCTTCTGAGTCAGGTGTCCATAAATTATATCCTTTATGTCACAGGAATACAGTAGTTATCACTGGTATTGGAGTCAGTATAAAAACATAACCTCTTTTTAATAAAAGATTATCAGTAATCAAAGATTCATATACCTGCTGAGTGAATTATCTAGGGCCAGACACATGTAGGAGGTACATGTCAGGAGAATGTTTCAGCAGCTACTGTATGATAAGCCAGGTTGCAGTATCTAGAAAGAGGGAAGATACTACAGTGTGATTATGAGTTATAGGGCAACAAGACTGACTGCAACTTAGCTTGAAATATTGTTGGCAGAGGTAAGACACACTTTTCTTGCTACCTATTTTTTTTTAAATGTCATTTTGAATATGTTGCTAAAGAGGGAGTTACAGAAGTTATCATAGCTGCCAAGATTTACTGGAAAATACAATCTAGAAGTTCTGAAAATTTAACAAACTATAATAAAATGTGCTCTAATTATAAAAGAAATGCATGTTTTTACAGAACATTTAGTAAATGCAGAAAATGTAAAGAAAAGAATCACAAAATGATGTGACATCAGGACCTAACAATGCTTACTATTTATGGTGTATCCAAATTGGAATCATGTGACATGTACTTTGTATAATCTCATTATTTCACTTAGAAACATACTATGGGAAAATCCCTGTGTCAAAGTATTCTACTTCAACTTCAGTTTCATGGCTATGTAGAATTCCAATCTATATACATAGACTTTGTATCAGTCAGTATGCTGTAGGCAAACAGAAACCATTCTATTTAATGTTTTAACACAGAAAAGGACTTAATGCCAATAATTTTCTACAAAACTATAAAAAGTGCTAAAATAACAGCAAAGAGGAAGCTGTGTATAAATTAGTTATTGTTATGTAACAGACCACCATAAACTTATGGGTTTACTGTGGTCAACTATTTAGGTTGGGTTCATCTGGGCAGTTCTATGGTCATAATTGACATCCTTTATGCATCTGTGGTTGCTTGTGGGTTGATGTTGCTGGTCTTGGCTGGGCTCCATTACATATCTGGGACCTCGGCTGGGAGAAGAGGACTATCTAGACTCTGATACAAGTGGTTTCTCCTGCGAGCTAGTCTTACTGATTCCCATGTGAGTCACAAGGCTCCAGGAGAGTGAGCAAAAGCCTGGGAATCTGCTTGAGGTCTAGGCTTGGGGCTACCACAATGCCACTTTTGCTGCACACTACTGTCCAAAGTAAGGAGCATGGCCAGACCAGATTCAGAGAGTAGAGAAAATGATTTCACATTTTATGGGAAGAGATGCAAAGTCCCATTGCAAAAGGGTACAGAATCAGGGAGAAGAAGAATTCTGGCCAGTTTTACAAACAATTGACCACAGTGTGTCTTGCCTGGAGGCCAGAAAGCTGCTCTCAGTCCTGGGCTGGAGTCCACAAGCCTGTACTCGAGGCTGATCTGTGAGAGGCACCATAGTTGCCTCCTTTGGCGGTGCTGCTACCACTGAATAGGAACCCAGGAATCCAGCGCCTTACTAGTGTTATTAAAACTTCCTGGATATTTTGGGAACAATAGTTGCCTGCAGTTACAATAGCGGCATTTGCTGCTATTTCTCTTGGAGGGACCCCTGAGGGGCAAAAAGGTTTCTTTTTCCCAGTTTATAGCATTCCCAGTGTCTCTCCCATGGGCAAACCTAACAGCTGGGAAGGGAATTTGAAAAATGTAGTTTGAAGATTTCTAGCCCACTGCAGCATAGAGAAGAGCGCTGAAAGAGCTGAGAGCCAAGTAATGACCACACAGTAACATTTACTTAACTAATCCCCCATTGCTAGATGTTTAGATTGTTTTCAAATATGTATAAATGTGGGAAGCAAAGTCATCAATCGGATAGCTTTTCAAACCTATGGACTATGATATTTAACTTCTAAGAAAGGTATTAAAGAGGGGCCTTCCTGGTGGTGCAGGGGGCTGAGCGCAGCACTGTGGGGCTGTCCATGGCATCTGTGGCATGAGTTGGATCCCTAGCCGGCCAGGGAGCTGACTCACATGGTGCTGCAGATTTCTCCTGTCTTGCCTGCTGCTCCCCTTAGGACTCTCTAGTGAGTCCTCTCACCCCTGATACCTGTGGCCTGCGCCCCAGTTCTTGTGTGCATGAAGGGATGGATCTTTGAAGAAAAAAAAATGAAGGCATGTATCGTCTCTGAACTCAGCAATAACGTGGAAAAAATGCAACAGCTCTAAGCAGGTCTGCTCTATCCCTCCAAGAGTAGATATGAATCATTATGAAAGGAAGAACACTGGAATTCTGTCCATGGTCTAGAATGGACCATTTGTCCATTTTGTCTCTCTTTATTATGGAACAGCATTCCATTGTTCGGCTATACCACATCTTAATCCAATCCTCCATTAGTAGGCACTTAGTTTGCATCCATGTTCTAGTTATTATAAATAGTGCTGCAATAAACATTGTAGAGAATATAATTTTTTGCATTGATGGTTTCATGTTCTTCAAAAAGATGTCCAAAGGTGGGATTGCTGGGCCACACGGTATTTCCATCGTTTTCAAAAATGGCTGCATCAGCTTACATTTCCATCAACCGTGAAATAGGGTTCCTCTTTCTCTGAATCTTCTCTAGCATTTGTTGTTGGGGGGCCTTTTTAATATATGCCATTCTCACAGTTGTGAGATTATATCTCATTGTGGTTTTGACCTGCATCTCCCTTATTAAAAGTTATGATTATCATTTTTCCATGTATCTGCTGGTCTTCTAGATAGCCTTTTTTGGTGAATTGTCTATACAGATCTACTGCCAATTTATTAACTGGGTTGTGTTTTTTTGTATTTGTTGTTAAATTGAATAATTTTTATATCTTGGATATTAACCCCTTCTCAGTTGGGTAACGTGTAAATATTTTCTCTCATCAGTAGGATGTCTCTTAATCTACTTATATTTTCTTTTGCTGTGTATTTTTTTTTTAAATTTGAGTCATTCCAATTGTTTATTTTTGCTTTAATTTCCCTTGCTGTAAGTGTTGAGCTTCCCAAAACCTCTTTATTATTGATGTCATAAAACATATCAGCAATGTTTCCTTCTTTATATATTTTATTGCTGCAGGTCTTATGTATAAATCTTTAATCCATTTAGAATTTATTTTTGTGCATGGAATTAGAGTACAATCCAACTTCATTATTTTACACATAGCTATCCAGTTTTTCCAGCACCATTTGTTAAAGAGATGCTTGTTTTCTCACTAAGTATTCTTGATTCCTTTATCAAATATTAGTTAACTGTACTGATATAGTGGTCACGTGTCTGGGCGAGATTGATACAGGTTGTAGAAAAATCCATAGAGACTGAGAGGTTAGAAGTAAAGCAAAGTTGACTGAGAGTATTTTCTGTGGGCAGAAATCAGTCAGACTCTGCAGAAATCAGTGATTGTCTGCAGAAGTTGGCGGCTGTCTGTAAAGTGACAGGAACTAGAATGTAGCCTTTAGTTTCCTTTGCCTTGTGGTTTCTCTTGTACTCACTTAGCAAGTGCTAGGTTAGCAAGTGCTGGCTACATCCTGTTCTCTGCAAGTGTTTAGGATGTTGATAGTGCTGATGGGGCATGCTGTGTCTCAGGAAATATTGCTGGTAGTTGGGGGGTATTGGGGATGCCAGCCCAGGACTCAGTTTAATTTTAAAGTTTAATTTCACCTCATCATGTATATACTTGGATTCATTTCTGTTCCATTGAACCATGTGTCTATTTTTATGTCAATGTCATATTGTTTTAATTAATGCTGCTTTATAGTGTAGTTTTAAGTCAGGTTCTGTGACTTTCTCTTCTTTATTTCTCAGGATTGCTTTTTGCTATTTGAAGCCTTTAATGGTTCCATATACACTTTAATATTTTTGGTCAATTCCTTTGAAGAATCTTGTTGGTATTTTATTTTTATTTTTATTATTTTTTAAGATTTATTTATTTATGCATAAAAGAAGTGGGATACAGACGAGATGTGGGGGGGTGAGAGGATTCACCAGAGACAAAGTGGGGAACTGAACAGGCCGATTGACCGAAGTACACTGCTGAGGGGAGCAGCGGGCGAGTCAGGAGACGTCTGCTATGCCATTTGGGTTTCTCCCTGGCCGGCCGGGGATCAAACTCGTGCTGCAGAGGCTGCAGATTGCTTCATAGTGCGGTACTTAACCCCTTGCGTCACCAGGGAGGCCTATTGTTGGCATTTTAATGGGAGCAATTAGTAATCTTAAAGTTATGTTTTGTACATTTATTTATTTTGTAGGGAAAATTCATAGAGAAGGAATTGCTGGATCAAAAACCAAAAATGAAATTGGAGAACCTCAATCACTTTCAAATTCATTCCAACATGTTCAAGAAGTTCCCAATGTAAAGGGAGGGGGGTAGCATTTGTATTTACAAATCCAGTCTTCCTATCACTGAGTGCTGTCACTATAGTCTCACAAATGTAGTCCCATTACTAAGTGGAATTAGCTCTTTCCTTCTTTATGACTTGTGCTGTTTGGGGGAAATTTTCTGAATCTCCAATGTTTCTGCCCCATGTTCTGAGACATTCAACTGTCATTCTGCTGAATGAGAACAGTACTCTTTGTCCCTGATATTTTTGTTAAGCAGGCTATGTTGGCCACAAAACCAAGCTCTCCCAATATCTTTCTGACATATTTTTCTTTCTTTTTTTTTCAAAAGATTTATTTATTCATGCATATTAGAATTGGAGTACAGGCCAGAGGTGCGGGAGGGTGAGAGGATTCACCAGACACAGAGTGGGGATCAGAACAGGCAGATCTACTGAAATACACTGCAGAGGGGAGCAGCGGGCGGGCAAGACAAGAGAGGTCTGCTGTGCCATGTGGGTATCTCCCGGCCCAGCCTGGAATCGAACCTGCGCTGCAGAGGCTGTGGCCACCTTCACAGCACAGAGTTCAACTGCCTGCGCCACCAGGGAAGGCCTTCTGACATATTTTTCTAATCTAGATTTTTTTTTTGGTTGACATCTCCTTTCCCCCAAAGCTCAGAGATAAATCTATATGGTGGAAAGGTGAAGACCTGCATCATTCATTCCACATTTGGCCCTTATCAACACTCAGTCAGGTGTTGCAGTAACTGGCTAACTCTTTCCTTATTTCTGGTCTCTCTTCTGCAGCCTCTAATCCTTCACACTGCTTCCCAACTTACTCATCTAAAACATAGGTCAGATCATGTCACTCCCTTATTGAGAATTCTTTCACTGCTGCCTACTGCTTACACAAGAAAGGCGAACTTGACCTCAGCAAAACCCTCCTCCAAACTCCAACCTACATTTCTGCATCTTTTCCTACTCTACAACCTCTGGTGCCCCTCATCACTCTTCTAAGTAAGCTTTCTGCTCTTGTTCATGCTGTTACTTGGCCTATAATGATCTCCTTCTCCATTCCTCAAAGACTGCCATTTTCTTGTGCATGCTTCAAGGTCCATTTCAAATACCACACCCTTCTTCAATCACTCAACAATCATCTATTGAGTGACAACTATGTATCATGCATTTTTTTCAACAAATTTTTTTGAGTTGATACTGTGTTTAGGTGCTGGGTATCCAACAGTGAACAAAACAGACAAAAGGACCTGCCTGTGTAGAGTTTAGTGAGAGAGACAGAATAAGAAAATGTTGGCTACATGTGATGTGGAGAATTAGAACAGATGGGGAGTGGATGACTATTTTCATCTAAAAGGGACTCTCTGAGGAGGTGACATCTCTACTGAGACCTGAGTGCCAGGAAGGAAGGTACCAACCATTCAGAGTTTAGGGGGCAAAGCATTCTGAAGATAAGTCCAGTCATTGCAAAGTCTCTTAGGTGAAGAGAAATCTGATTGTTTGAAGAAAAGAAAGAAGGTCAGGACACAGGAACAAAGGAAGACTAGTGGAGACAAAGTCAGTCAGCTCATGTAGACTTTCTAAGTCAGTACAAAGGGTGGAAATTTGATGCTGTGTGGAATGATGGGAAATCTCTGGAGGAATTTTTTTTTTTTTAGAATTTTTAAATTTATTTATGCATACAAGAACTGGGGTAGGCCAGAGGTGTGGGGGTGATTCATCAGAGACAGAGTGGGGAGCAGAACAGGCAGACTGACTGAAATACACTGCTGAGGGGAGCAGCAAGCGAGACAGGAGAGGTCGGCTCCCTGGCCAGGGATGGAACTCATGTTGCAGTGGCTGGCAATAGCTTGATAGCACTGAGATTTTAACCCCTGCACCATCAGAGAGGCCCTCTCTGGAAGATTTTAAGCAAGGGAGTGAGATTACATGGTTTGTGTTTGAACAAGATCACTGGTTCTTATGTGAACAACAGATTTGAGGAGATACGCATAGGAGCAAGGACCATGTAGATCCTTTGATGGCAGTCCAGTTCTCCTTAAAGTATTTGCTGAGTTGAAGGCAAATAAAAATCAAAAGTTTACATTGTTTTTAGGCAAAGTAATTAAAGTTTCTATTATCACCTCATAGGACCTGAATGGGCTGACCTCTGCCCAGTCTCCTATATACCACCCCTTCGCCCTGCTATTGAACCTCATCGACTTATTTACAATTTACCCAATGCATCATTCTTTCAGGTCACAGTGCGTTTGAACTTGCTGTGATTATGTTATTTGTATTTATGCTGAAGTATACATAAAATAAAATGTACCATTTTTACCACTTTAAATGTACAATTTAGTGCCATAAGTCTAGTCACAGTGTTCTGCAACCACTACAATGATCTAGCTCCAGAACTTTTTCATTACCTCAAGAGGAAAATCTGTACCTATTAATCAGTCACATCCCATTCCTCCCCCAGGTCTGGAAACCATTAATCTGTTTTCTGTCTCTATGGATTTGCCTACCCTGGATAGTTTACACAAATGAAGTAAACAATATGTGGTCTTTGTGTCTGGCTTCTTTCACTCAGTATAATTTTCCCAAGGTTCATTCATATTTTAGCATGTGTCAGTACTTCATTCCTTTTTACAACTAAACAATATTCCATTACATGGATATACCACATTTATCCATTTATTGATAGCTCTGCCGATAGATATTTATTTAGGTCATTTCCACATTTCAGCTACTATAAATAGCGCTGTGGTGAACATTCACAAACAAGTTTAAACTGTTGGAACACCTGTGGTCACTGACTGTGGGTGCATACTAGCGATGGGATTGCTAGGTGATTTGGTTGGTTGCTGTGGTTATATTTTGAGGAACTGGAGATAAGTGAATCTTAGACATGTATTAGTTTCCGGTGACTGCCATAACAAAGAACCACAAAAAGAGCAGCTTAAAACAGAAATGTATTCTCCCCAGTTTTGAAGCCCAAAGTTCACATTCAAAGAGTCAGCAGGGTCACGCTTCCTCTAAGAATGTGCACAATCCTTCCTCCTCTCTTCTAGCTTCTGTGGTGACTGCCAATCATTGGTGTTGCTTGGCCTGTAGCTGAATCATGCCTATCTCTGTTTTTGTTGTCACAGGCCCCTCTCCTTGTGGCCTTATTCTTTGTAGGATGCCAGTCATATTGGATTACAGTCTGGTTGGTAATCACTCCAGTATGATTTCGTTTGAATTTAAATAAGTGTATCTGCAACAACCTTATTTGCAAATAAGATCACATTATGAGGTACCAGAGCTCGGACTTTAACATATCTTTTGTGGGGACACAAGTCAACCTGTGACAGATGACAGACTTTACTGGGCATTTAAATCCCCTGGGGATCTTGGGTTGGGTACTGAGACTCTGCATTTTCAACAAGCTCTCTCAGCACAGGCCAAGACTTAGTTCAGGGATAGGATGACCGACGAGTCCTGGTTTGGCCAAGACTTTCCCAGATTTACCAGTGAAAATCTAGTGCAGGGAAACCCTCAGTACTATGAAAACCGAGATGGTTTGTCACCTGATTATATCAGAGACCACAATTTGAGTAGCAAGGACCTAGCTACAGACTATGTTAATTTGTCCTTTAATTACTGAATATTCACATTTACCTTTACATTCATAATAGAGGACAAGAATAAAAAAAAAAAGGAGGTGCGCCACAAGACTAGAAAACTGGCTCACAAGGAGGTGGGGGTATGTACAGTCAGGATGTATGGTCAGGAATGGTCACAGTGCAGGTTTTCTATGATCCAGGAGAAGTCAGAGTCTTCAGTGGTTTTTGCAGGTCTTTTATTGAGATTTACCCAGTACACAGCAGGCAAGGGTGCTGGGGGGCTGGCAGGCCTCCCAGGCCCTATCAGGTATTCACTCTATCTGGGCTCTTTGGCCTTCTCTCTGCTTCTCTCTGCTCTTCTCATGGCTCTGTTCTCTCTTGGCTTCTGCTGCTTCTTTCTCAGCTTCTTCGGCTTCTCTTCCGGCTTCTTCTGGCGTCCCCATGACGCCGCCCGTAAAAGTCCAGTCTCAGCCCAGGTGAATCCCATCTACCTATGCCCACACCCTACCCCAGGTGCCCGCCATTAGGCATGCATTCGGGACCACAAGGATCCATCATCTATCCTGATGGCGGGAGGGCAGAAAAGCCTGACATTTTCCCTTACCCTACAGGGTAGAAGAGATTAACACAGCTATGGAAACTAGTATCCTTAGGCACAGACTAGTATCCTTAGGCACAGACACCTAGATTACAAAGCATAACATCCAAGCAGGTATCTGAGGGCGTACCCAAAGGTAAAGATATGGAAATTGAGCTCATTGTAGAATCTCTGGTCCCTTTCAAATTTGACATAGTTACCCCCAAATTAGCAACCAACTGACTACTCATAAGGAGCGGCCCCTCCCAAACAGAAGACTCTATCAGTTCAGTGTCTGCACAGGCTGGGGGCAGCAATCCCACTGCCCACCTGTGACAATGCAGGTGCCTCTTTTCACCAACTCTCTCCTCTGCAGGGCCGCAGCCTTCCTGCCTGCCTGTGACCTGTCAAGGCCACCCGCCTACAACCATGCAGGTCTCTCTCAGCAAACCTGTCCCTTCTGGGGCAGCTCTTCCTGCCTGCTTGTGTCTATACAAGTTTTCTTTATTCCTCTGTCCCTTTCCCTAATAAACCTGCTCTTTAAATACAACTAACATCTCTATCTTGTGGAGAAACTCGCCGGGAAACTCGCTGCGTGCCGCTGAAATGGGAGCTCTGGCGAATCCTTTCCCAGAGTGAACCCAAGGACCCTGCACTCCAAACCCACAGACTCCCAAAAATGACAACATCACTTACATAATTATTTTTTGCTAGAACACTCCAAGTTTACAAGAATCTGGACCTAATAGCTATCCCCTGAAAGCTCCAGACAAACTGAAATAGTGAGTTAGTTAAGCTGACTGGGACCACCTGTGAATATCTTATATTAATTCACAAAATTATCTATGCTATTCACCAGTGTCCCTGTTGGGGTGAAAATTGAAATATCTGGCAACTTTATAGAGTAATTATTCACGGCAAGACCTTTTGAAGCTAAGGGTCCCTGCTGTGTTTGAAGTCTTCAGTAGCTTCTTCAGGCTGCTGTAACAGTAGGCTTCAACCTGGGGAGAAAGCTGATTGCAATAGGGCAGTGTTCTTCAACTTGTGATTCTTACTAGGATCACCTGAAGAACTTAAAAACTGCTGCGCCTCCACCCTCCACCCAGGCTCCCTGCCATCATAGTTTTTCCTTTTCCCCTATTTTTACAGTTGTCTTATGATTGCATGTTTTCATTGTCACAGCACCACGGCTATCACCAAAACACCCATAATCCTCCAGTTTTTCTTTCTTGTTTAAACTCTCCAAGTGTTGCAAATGAACAAGCAGAGTTAAGAATCTTTGTGTAAGATCTTCCTTTGTAACAGACACCTTGCCCATCTGCTCCTAATCCTTGCTCCCTCTCTGCCCACATACCCTTTGTTATGATAGATTATGTCCTTAACCAGGTTCTCCTCTTCCTCATATTTGTGTCCTGTTTATGTACTGACCTCACTGACCTTGGGGCCATGTACAACTCATTGGAGGTAATAATTACTCCTCCAACAACTGAACTTGGCAGGCTTTTCCCAAGCCTTGACTCTGTTTTTTACTCTTCTACGTGTCCTTAACATCATCCACGAATGAGTTAGCCTGGGCTAGTGTTGCTGTTTTGATTCCAGAGTCTCTCAGGAATCAAGCTAAATCTCCCACAGGATCTGGACTGTGTGTTCCTCCACAAACCAGTCACAGGAAATCTGGGTGGAGAGTATATTATTTTGGGGGGGAATATAATTCATATGCTATGAAAGTTATCCTTTGAAAGTGTATACTTCAGTGGCTTTTAGTATAGTCACAAAATTATGCCACCATCATGATTATCTAATTCCAGAGCCTATTTGCCACTCCAAGAAGAAACCTCCTACTCATTAATAGGCACTCATTCCTGCTGCTCCCCCCTGCAACAACTAATCAATTTCTGTCCTGGTGGACCTGTCTATTCTGCATATTGCCTAGATATGGATCATACAATATCCTTAGGTGGTCCTTTTTGTCTGGGTTTTCTCTCTTAGCCTGCTTTCAAGGTCACCACTCCCTGCCCCCCCTGTTGTAGCACTTAACAGTACTTCATCCCTTTTGTGGCTGATTGAATTTCCATTGTATGGATATACCACATTATGTTTATCTAATCATCATTGATGGACATGGGGTCTTTTGCAAGATTAGGCTATTGTGAGTAATACTGCTATGGACAAGTCCATGTACAAGTTTTTGTATGAATTTCTGTCGGGTATATAGCTTAGAGTAGAATTGGTGGGTCACATGGTAACTCTATGTTTAGCTTTTTGAGGAACTTTTGAAATGTTTCCCAGTGTTATTTTTTGACCTGAATACAGCTTTGCTTCCTGGGTGTGAAGTGGGGAAAATTGTTTTCAGGCACTTTTTTTTTTTCATTTCTCTGCTTTAGTTTTTCTCCTCTAACATCCTCTATATTTTTCCATCTAGTTCATTGTCTGTTTACTTAACTCTCATGAGTAGGATTTCTTTGTTCACTTCCTATCTTCAGTGCCCATAAATGGGCCAAGCGTATAGTACTACTATTTCCTGAGTGTAGTTTAACCCGTGTGTACTGTTTTAAATTTTATACTAATTCTCACTTAAATTTAATGTGCATCCATGCTGACAATTTTTGGGTTAATTATATGCATTTTGTGGCTCTTTTGACTTTTTCAAATCAGCAGTATTCTCTCTATGAATGTTTTTTTTCATTTAGGGGTGACTTTAATCATTTTGTCTGTTAAACATTTTATGTGCTGTAAGAATGCAGCCTTTGTACAGACACTTCCCTTCATTTAGCTTCATTGTTTCAAAACATGGAGAAACCTAAAAACTGGAGCTCCTGTGGTGGGAAGGATTTGGGGTCTCTGTCTGACTCCTAGGTTCCTGAATATCCCTCCAGCTCTATCTCCGGCCACCTGCCAGTCAGTTCCTGGCACACGCAGGCCTGCTTGTTCCCAAGATATGACCACTAGGCACTTCCATCTGAGCCCGGTGGGGGGGTCCAACTGCAGACACATGATTGCTTCTCGTGGGTACCAACAAATGTTTTATGGCCAGATATAGACAGACCCTATCCTGTTCAATGTGGAAATCTACGGACCCAGGCGGCCTGGGAGAGGTTGCCCTGACCTGTGACCCCCCCACCTCCAGGATCTCCCGTTCCCTGCAGGCCTCTCAAGCCCCCTCGCTCTGCAGCAGGGGTGGCGGGGGGCGGGGGAGGGGGTCTGAGCTTGCGCGTGCCTTCTCGCATGCGCAGTGGCCGCTCGGGCCCAGCTCCTTCCGCGGGCATCCTGAGGGGTGCGCGCACACGCACGCGCACGGCCTCGTCTGCGCGCGCACAGGGCCTCGGGAGGCACGCGCCCCCGCCCCGCCCAGCCCCGCCTCCCCCCCCTCCCGCGCCCGCCCGCCGCCTGCTGCCGCCGCCGCCGCCGGAGCTCTGTAGTATGGCATCGAGGAGAATGGAGACCAAACCTGTGATAACCTGTCTCAAAACCCTCCTCATCATCTACTCCTTCGTCTTCTGGGTGAGTGGCCACGCCGGGCCGGGGGCCGGACCGCCGTCCAGCACTGGGTGCAGGGATGCTCGGAAAAAAGAAGGGAGAGAAAAAAAAAACCAAACCCCAAATCAAATCTCAGCCCCCTCCTTGAGGCGTCTGGTGTTCGGCCGGGGCTGCGGGATGACGGGGTGCAGGCTTGAGGCTACTTGGACCTGGACCCCGCCTGGCACAGGGTGCAAGGGGCGGCGTGGTGGGTGGGACTGCAGGTGCTAGACCTTTCGAAAACATTTTTAATGCATCAATTTATTTTCTACGCTCACGGGATAGGGCCAGCCTCTGGGGAAAGTTGCGGGTTTATTCGTCTATTTTCCTCTCTAGACAAACATCCTTCCTCACCTGCCTGTCCGCGGCGCCTGTCAGAGCTAACCTGTGGCCGATTGGGAGCGGGTGCGGGAGTGCAGGGTTTGATCCCAAATTCCCATTTATTCCCGACCCCGCACGGCTGCGAGAAGGAGGTGTCCGGAGCCCCGTGCCTGCCTGGCTGGGCAAGAGCCATCAGAACGCCCCCCCCCTCACCCCAGCGCATAGATGGGGGGCGGGTGGCGCTGCGGTGGGGAGACGCACGGAGGGGAGAGGGTCTTACATAAACAAGGGCGTCTTTAAGCTTTCTCGGAGACCCAGGAGATGACTCTTACCATCCTTTTCCCCACTCCCCTCCATCTTACACTCCGCATCTGGTCTTTCTGTCCTTGCATGAACCCGATCCGCAGAGCCCTGGGAAGGACCCCCACCTCTTGGTGACAGCAGTAGCGCCCCAGCTCTACTCCCCTTCTAAATGGTGCTGCTACCGGTCCCCGAAGCTCAATGCAGAAGGGTGACGTCAGCCCCTTAGCCGAGGCCTCGGGGGGCTGCGTGGTGCACCTCGTCGAAGGATGCGCCCTTCTGCACGCAGGAGGAGGTGGGGGGAGGCTCCTGGCTAGTGCCTTACCTCATCCTGTTTGGAAATTCGTGGAATCGGTGCAGACTGACACTGCAGTGATTCTCTTGGAAGTGGGTGGTACCTAAAGACCATTCCCGTTATTTCTCTTTCCAGGTAAACGACCCCATAGCCCAAGTTATCCATTCCCACATCAAGCCACAGCCACCCAGAAGGGGAATGAAAGTCTGTCACCTCCCTCCTCCCAATAATTTAGGTCATTTCAGCTTCCAAGGCAGTCATTTTGAAATCCAAGGCTCTGTAGAAAAAGCCAGTCCCGCCTTTGGTTGTTTCTCTCCTTGCCACCGCACCCCAAAATTAGCCCAAATTTTTTTTGTTTTTAAACTGGGGCTGGGTGCTCTATGAGGTACCCAGATTCGACTTGATGATGAACCAGGCTGTTTGTAATGACCAAGAGAAGAGCTGAGATTTATTAGGGATTAAAAAAACCTGCTGATGCCCCATCCAAACAGCCCCTCGGGTATTTCCTTGTCACTGGTTCTGGTGATTCTTCAGGTCAGGGACACTGGAGACCAGGCATACTAGGAGCTCTGCAATGAGCTTGGCTAGATTTACAGATATATCACACAGGGCATACACAGAGACCGACTTTATTTGGACTGAAAACGACACAGGTTAACCGAAAAATTTTCAGTAGTGCAATGGTGAGCTGAGCATGGATCCTATCTTACCGTCAGCTGCAAAGAGCAATAATGCATGTTAGTTGCTGAAACTTCCCCGTAGCCATTCCTGGCAACTGATTTAGCTTTTTATTTATTTCCTCAAATCTCTTTGTGTTTGGCCCTTTAGTATTTACTTCCTATTTGTTATTGGAGTAAATCATATGGGTGATTTTTTTTTTTTTTTTTTTTTTTTTGCTGCCTGAAAAAGAGGGTTTTCAGTATACATGAAGGAGTGTTCTCTCAGCACCACTGCAGTGAGCCCAAGCAGGGAATCTTGTAGGTGAGGGCTTTCACATGAGCTCTTTAACTCTTCCTGCTTACCTGCTCTCCACCCTGTGCATCTAATTACTTAATGCCCCTTAATACATCTTAATCACTGCATTTCATGTCCTGTGAAGCTCCTTGATGCCTGCATTGCAATTTCTTTCTACTTTCAAGATTTTTATAGTTTTAAATAAAATGTTTACCTGGAGCACTGTCAGTAATTTAAATAGTATTCAATAATCATTTCCTACTTCATAATGCAAAGAATGACGTCCCAACCGTTTTGAAGTATTTTGAACAGGGCATTTTTGTTAACAAATCATGGTCCAAGTGTCATATTTGCTTTTGTACTTTAAATGCTCCTTTTTAAAACAGCTCATAAAGATACAATTCACATACCTTGTAAGTCATCCTTTTTAAAGTGTTCAATTAAGTGTTTTTAGTATATTCAGAGATATGTGCAACCATCACCCCAGTCGATTTTAGAATTTTTTCATCATCTGAAAGTGAAACCCCATACTTTTTAGCTATCATATCTTACCCCCTCTAGCTCCCCAGCCTCCCAGCCCTAAGCAATCACTAGCCGACTTTTATTTCTTCTTAGATTTCCTTATTGTGGACATTGCATATAAATGAAATCATATAATATGTGGTCCTTTGTGAATGGTTGCTTCACTTAGCATCATGTTTGCAAGATTCATCCCTGTTTAAGGGGCTAATGATACTCCATTGTGTGACTGTCACATGTTGTCTATTTATTTGTCCCTTGGACATTTGGCTTGTTTCTACTTTTTGGCTTTTGTGAATAATGGTGCTACAAACATTCTTATAAAAGTTTTTATGTGGACTTATGTTTCCCTTTCTTTGGGTAAATACCTAGGAGTCAAATTGCTCAGTCATATGATAATTTTGCATTTAATTGAAGAACTTCCAGACTGTTTCCCAATGCATTTACACCCTTTTACCTTCCCTCCAGCATTGTGTGAGGGTACCAGTTTCCCCATATCCTTGCCAACATTTATTATTATCTGACTTTTTAATTCTAGCTCTCCTAATAGGTTTTCACAGTGTATTTTTATTTGAATTTCATGATGAACAATGATTTCAAGCATCTTTTTATGTGCTTATTGGCCCTTTGTCTATCTTCCCTGAAGAAATATCTATTCATGTCCTTTGCCCAGTTTTTATTTGGGTTTTTTTTTAATTGTTGAATTGTAAATGTCCTTTATATATTTTGGATTCAAATCTCTTATCAGATATAACATTTGCAAATATTTTCTCCTGTACTGACTCTCTCTCTTTTCACTTTCTTGTTGATGTCCTTTCAAATACAAAAGCTTTTCCTTTTGTTTCTCATGCTCTTAGCATCATATCTGAGAATCCTGAGCCAAATCCAAGCTCATGAAGATTTTCCTATGCTGTTTATAAGAATGATCTATCAATTCAGTGAATGCAGTTGATGATAAATTCATCTTTCTCTAATGCCTAGAAATATGTCTGGCACATTTTAGGTGTTCAAATATTTGTCCAGATTTCTGGGGTTATGTTAAGCGATTAACAAAAAAAGAAGCTTGGCGTTCTCTTAAAGTGGAAGATGGAGGAAAGATTAGGCAGAGTTGTTGGTTTGCTGTTCTTTTCGTTTTAATAAGACTTCTCTTCCCTTACCTCAGTTTAGATTTAGAAAGCATTTGACATTACAGTGGTGGTAGACCAGTAGTATAAAAGGCTGATGTACCTCGACATCTAAAGCAGAGATCTACAGTTACAAAAGAGATCTTTGGGGTAGCTCACCTCTTCTTCTCTCTACAATCCCTCTCCTCCCTCAAGTGTCCCTTTAAAGCAATGGTTTTCAAAACAGGGTGACTTTGCCCACTCATCCCCCTACCGTTTGTTAATGTCTGGAGACATTTTGATCACAGCTGGGGCTGGGGTGCTACTGGCATCTAGTGGGTAGAGGCCATAGACGTTGCCAAACATCCAACAAAGCACAGGATAGCTCTCACAACAAAGAATAATGTGGCTCAAAATGTCAACAGTGCCGGCAACCTCTGCACTTTTGGACTTAACATAGCAGTAAGTCCCACAAAGGGAAATAGTCTTCTGCAAACTCACTATATTTACTGGTGTTTGGAACCGTATTACCAGATAATGCTCTGCACAATTCCAAGTAAGAAGAAAAACATCCTCCCTGGTGTACTGCAATTCTTTATTTCAAGATAAAAGGTAGGTAGTTCTTTATATACTCGTGTTCACATAGATGGGATGATATGTCTTTCAGTTAAATAACATCACCTGACTGCCAAGTACACGGATCCTTTATTTTCCTTAACTTGTATGTTTCATTTTCAGGTTTATAGACGAGGAGGGTAAAACACACCTAGGAGTAAGTTACCTTCTGCTTTAAAGACTGTACACAATATCTGGCACATAGTAGGTTTGCTCTGTAAAAATCTACCGAATGTATGAATGAATAAATGCAATTTTTGACCACTCTTGGGCTCACTTATTTATTTCACTCACTTCATTTGGGAGGCTTTTAAAAACAATGTTATTCCTAGTCTACCTATGGGTGATTTAAATTCTTCCTGACATCGATGTGTGGAAAAAAGGAGAGAGGACTTTATAAAGACCCATGTATCCTAATGATTGTTGACTTACAATATTTTTTGATCATTTAGTGTCCCCGGCATTTCACTCATCTAGAATTGTACTTATAATTTAAACTTGAATTAAAAAGGTACCTATCTTGCTCTAATATAACAGAAATCACTCCTTTATGATAAATATTTTTTTCAACAAGTAGGAAAACTATAACTGTGCAGCTAGCCAATGAGTTCTATTTTGATTTATGTTATTTTTATATATTGTAAACACTTGTCTGAGTTCTAAGATTCAAATCTACTGCATCTAAACCTACTAAATAATATGTGAAGAGAAATATACCTTGCTTCAATCCAGAGTATATTGCATTTGGTTTCTTCTTTGATTATTCTAGGAGGTAATTAGCTTATCAAAAGTGCTATCAAATCCTCTTATGGTGAAATCCCAATGATGATTTTTTTTTTCATTTAGGACGCATCACTAAACTATTCTGGGGAGGATTTAAACAAATGTAATAGTCAAAATGTTTTTTTTTTTTCTTTTCTTTTGTCATCCAGAAAGTTTCAAGATTTGGGTTAAATAGAAGGGAAAACATCTTAAAGAGCAGCCCCTATGTTTTACAGAGTGTTTGAATTTGGGCACATACTAAAGTTTATACTTTGTCGTGTGTGAATGCAATTCAACAGGCATGCATTGAATGTCTTTTATATGCTAGGTGTTTCAGTAGAATGTTTATCAACTTTCATTAGATGCAGCTTTTAGTATAACCTTTTAGAAATATATAATCCACTTATTCTACTACAGGCTTCTTTCACCATCTGAAAGTAGAACATTCCTATTTGGTGTAATTTGGTAGGTTCTTTTCTGGGTAACTGCACTTCTCGATTTTTAGTGTTAGGTGTTAGATATTGTCTTCCCACTGTGGAAGAGCAGTTAGCTTTCCTCCCCATTTACTCACATCTTTCCTATATTGGGAAGATAGCTCATGATTATACATCATTTTGATTAGTGCAGTGTCAGTGATTACATACATTGTGACCAGGTAAGCCTTTCACATCTGAGCCACATAGTGTGACTATTAAAATTGCTTGCGTAGTTTTCTCTCTTTCCTGTAGTTAAAAATTTCTGCTTAGTTTTCTGGGTTCCAACTAATTTATCCCCACTCCCTAAGAACGTACATCTTCACTCAGTGCAAAAACACTTCATGTGTCCTTTAGTTTCTCGTTCTTGGAGTCATTTGTCCCAGATCATTCTGACCTTTGAGCTGGGTACTGTTCTCTGGGCACTTGAAACAGAGGACATCATGATAACCTCCCTTCATCTTCATCTTGGGGAATCTCTCCCCTTTTATATTGATCCTTAGTTTTCTAGAGGCCTTGTCTTTCTTGGTTTGTTCCTTCACATGGGTGGAACAAATCTTCTAGTAACTTTCTGGGAAAGAGTACACGGGAGGTTAACATTTTGCAGCCTGGCAAGAGTGAAAGCCTTATTGTACTCTCCCACCTAATTTGATAGTTTGGCAATCTCATTTTACTCTTGCATTTAATTTCATAGTTTGGCTAAGTATAGAATTCTAGTTTGTAAATCATTTACCCTCAGAAATGTGCTGTCAGTCATTCTCTCCCCATACCCAGTCTTTATATATATTTTCATCTCTTTCCTCTACAATCTGGAAACTCAGGTTTTTTGCTTTGAGGAAATTTTCGAAGATTTTTTTTCTCTTTTATGGTATTCAACCTCTTAGCTGGATCCTTTGATTTTCTCCTCTTCTATTTTTTACTTCTTTGCTCTTTTGTTCTACTTTCTGGGAGCTTTCTTCCACTATCTTAACTGCTCTTTTTCACTTTTATATGTTGACTTCTAGGAGCTCTTTTCTCAATGTTCCTTTTTTTCTAGCATCTTGTTTCATAAGTGTATTATCTTTTTTTTTTTAATCCCTCTGATAATACTGAAAAGCTTGCTTCTTTTTGCAAATTGCTGGGCATAACCCAGAAACTTTTGGGTAACCATTTGCCCTCTGTTCTGTACATGATTTAAGAACACCAGAAAGCTGTTTGGAAGCTCCTAGCACGAACAGGGAATTTGTTGACTGAAAGTTGGATTATTCACTAGGCCATTGAGTTTTGAAACCAAGGTCAATATCTTTAGGTCTTTTCCCTTGGTCTGATCAGATTTCCCACAGAACAATCTTCCAATCTTCTCCCTGGATGTACATCATCACATGCAGTATGTGAAACTTTAAGCTCCTACTTCAAGTATAGAATCCATGTGTACTGTGCTTTTTTTCCCACTTCAGAGATCCTCTGTTTCACCCTCTCTAGAATAGTCTTTGAACCTGTGCTGGAATGAGGACTAGACAAGAGACAGGAAGTTGACAGGAATCTAATTTCTTTTCAAAATAGCCTTTACCAGGTCCTCCTTATTTCTAGTTTTAGGTGTGCACAGAGCTGCCTTTGGGGAGGACTTGGGTGCAGATATTTTATTCTTGGCTTTTCTCACAGATTTGTTTTTTCCTCAGCTTCCAAAATGTTGTTGTGATTGTCTGCTCTTCTATTCTGTTTTTTATTGTAGGTTAAAAAATTCCTTTTAGTGTCATTTCATTGGAATTTTGGGAGCTAGCCAAGGTAAATGGATGTATTCAATCGATCATCTGTAACTGGAAGTCCTTTATATCTGTATCTCTACATTGTGTGGTACTAATTAAATACGTACTTGATTGTGAGTGATTAAATAGAGCATCGAAAACGACAGTACCTGGGCCATTCGAATAGATATTGGTATCTACTTTTCAAAAATATTTTGCGTGTCAAGGGGCGTGTTCTGGGTTGAAATGGGCTTACTAGGGTGCCTTTTTAAGGTCATTCAGTCATCAGATGGTTATCAATTGGAGTTGGATGAATAGGAATGAAGCTCTGAAGGTTGCTGCTGCTGCTTTTTCTGCCCTCTCATTTCTTCCCATCAGGTGGAGGCCCATGTATCTTTTTCATTCATTCCTTGCTGCATTAATTTAATGTGGAAATAACAAAATTCTAAATATGGTGAAGAGTACTTGACATTAAATAGATTATTGCACTGATATTTTTTGGTTTCTATTATGATGACTTTATATTTTTATAGGATTTAACGTTATAATCTGAAAATTCTTTTTGTAATCACCTTTACTTCCCATACACACGATCCAGTTAGGATATGTGTATTACCTTTTATAGCATTTGGGGGACATTAACCCTTTTCCACTTAGTTACTTAGAAATGAGCTGAATTTTTGCTCAAATAGAATGAAATATTTTCCTCCATGTTAATGGAGTTTTTTATTTGACCTTACTCTGAGCTACAATATTTACGTTCCATTGACTGTTCAGCATTTTATACTGTTTTAAGTAAGCATCTCAGAAGGTGCTGAGAATTGAAACTCATCTCTGACTAGACATCTTAAACCCTGGAATAGGTGACTTAACACTGCTGAACCAATTTGAAGCACACTTTAAAAATATGTCTTTCCTCTTTGGTGGCATTACAGCAGTTTCCACTTTGGGTTATCTCCTCCTGGTAAGCAGATCATTGGATTATTGCTCTACTGCTAGTAAACCGATTCTTTTGGCTGTTATCTTACTTGGCTACGATAAAATACGTTTCATTCTTTCATGAACATTTTTTTTTACAAGTCACTAGTAGTTTATTCTACATTCTTCCTAGTTTTATAATCCATTTTCTTTTTTTCTTTTTTCATTTTTTTATAATAAATTTTATTTTTATATTCCCCATAAATTGCAACCCCCTTATTTTGATCCCAATCCCTTCCCTCCCACCCTCTACCCCCCATAGAGTGTCTCTGGTTCATAGTTTTTTGTTGATTTTGATTTTCACTTTCTTATAGTTATTCATTTTCCTGGTCCCTTATTTAAGTTTTCTAGATTCCTGCTATAAGTGAGACCATCCGGTATTCTTCTTTTTCTTTCTGGCTTATTTCGCTGAGCATGATCCCTTCCAGCACCATCCATGTTGCATTTTTGTCCTCTTTTATGTTGAACACAATATTCATCAAGAAAAGGAGGTAGGGGGGACCTCTAGGAGAGGGCTTTGTTTTGTTTTCTCTTTTGGTTGTTTATTCACTTGAACATATAAATATGATAAATAGTTTGGTTATGATATTAAGGGCCAAAGACCTACTGGGGAAGATTTTCTTCAGTGCTTTTTGTAAGGTATGGTGTTTTTTTTCCATCATTATTTTATGAGAAATTGCAGGTGTTTTATACTAGAAGATAGGGTGAATGAGGTGCAGGTACTAGTTGAGCAATCTAGATCAGTGAGTGCTTTCCAGTCCTCTTTGCCCTTTAGGATTGCCTGAGGAGCCCTGCATGTATCGTTAGAGCCCACCTTAAGACATTCTGTTTCTGTTGATCTGGAGTGAGGTGCTAGCATTTGCATTTTTAAAATGATCTCCCAGATGATTCAGTTGTGTAAGTAGGATTGAGAACCATTGATTCAGAGAGCATTCAGTACACAGTAGCTGACCTGATTCATTTTGAGTCTCCTGGATCTGTAGGGAGCTACTGGCATATCTGGCTGTTGAATATTTAGCATTGCCTTATGGATTTGGATCTGCTTTGCCCAAAAGTCTGACTGTAGGTCTCCAATATCTCTTAGTAAACCAAAAGGGCCTTATCACTCTGAGGAGACCTTGTAAGTCATTCCTAACTAGAGTGCTCTAGTTACGAATGGGCTTTTAGAAACACAGATGTTCTACCCTATCTCATGAACTTTCAATTTTAATTGTTCTGAAGAGGGACTGGGGTGTTTATTTAAAAAAGAAAAAATCAAGTTGATTTTGATTCCTGAGATTTGACTTTGTGGTCTGTGATGCAGTTTGTTATAAATAAAGACATAGCACATGAGTGCTTTCCTGTGATATAATCTGTGGCATCATAAAGCTAGTTTGGGGAAAAAGATTTCACAAGCAATATGTAGCTAATCTATTAATTTTCTCACCCACCTACTTGTCTCCAGCAAAGGTCTCCCGTTGAATTCGTGGAGTTTGTAGTAGTTTCCATTACTTAGAGGGAATCTACTGCTCTTCATATTGCTCTGAGAAGTTAGGCTGAGTCTTGCTGTGCTCTCTGTCAAAAGACGAGACCATCATCCAATATGTAAAACCAAGAGTTGAATTCACTACTTACCAAAGTAAGAGAGCTATTCAAGCACAGTTTATGAGTGAAGCATATTGCTAATCTTTTTGGAAGCTTGATGGTGTTTGGAGGATTGCTTTGTTTACAAAAGCATGAGTGGTTGACCTTGGCCTTGGATAGTTGGGTAAGACTCTTGTTAATTGTCTCTGAGGTGTAAGTTTACTGCATTGAGTCTGCAGCTGATTGGTTGACCTTGAGTTGTGTGAGGCTGTCATTGCAATTGGCTTGCAGAAGTATGCTCCCTGAAGCAAGTTGAGTTGTCATTGATAATTAGACTGAGATGAATTACCATTGATCAAATAGGTTAAAAGTGGGTGCTGGTGGTTACTAGTTAGCATGGTTATTGAATAATCAATCTTCTTCCCCACCTGGGAGTATACAGATCTCCATTACTTCAGACTACTAATTCTTGCTTTTTGGTGAAATGAGATGCTTCTTTACCTTAGTTAAATCATCATGGTAGACCCCTTTGGGGTGAAAGGCAGCCTACTGGGGGTAAATATTCCTAAAAAGCCCTTCTGCATCCTCATCTCTGCTTGTCTTCTATTTTTGGTGAAGCTTCTGAGGACCTCTCCTCCCAATTTCTTTTTCGTTTTCTCAAAGTACCACTCATTTCACATTCTTTTTACTATTGCCTTCTGTTGCAGAGGATTTGAAATTTGACCCAAGTGAAGTGGGTTAAAGTGGGTTAAAGTGTTGAATGTTTAGATGCTTTGTAAAGTGTCACACATGTTTTAGCACCATTACTCCTTATGACTTTTCTCTTAATTTTTACACATGGGAGGTGCAACATCACTATTTCTTAAATGAATAATTTAATCAGAACTCTCTCTTTGGAAGTTAAAGATGATTAACTTTTGAGGTTTTATAGTTTGCAGCCAAAACGATCCCGGATTGTAGAAGGGATTAAATGGGAATCAAAAATATGATAAGTTTGTTTCTCAATTTTGCCCTGTCATTGGGATAAGGGCATCCCTATTTAGAGTGAATAAGTATAAATGTCACTTAACATCAGATAGGAATTGTTTTTTTTAAATAAACTTTTAAATAAACTTTTAAATTTACAACAGCTTTAAATTTGCAGAAAAAATTGCGGAGATAGTATATAGAATCCTTGTATAGTGTAAGGGCAGGACTGGCCACAGTGCAGGTTTTCTGATCCCATGCAGACCGGGTAAAGGAGGAGTCAGAGTCCTCAGTAGTTTTGCAGGTCTTTTATTTGGGGTTCACCAGGCATATGGCAGGCAGGGGTGCTGGCTGGGGGGCTGGGAGGCTGGCAGGCCTCCCAGCCCCCAGCGCAAGTCTTCACTCTATCTGGGCTCTCTAGCATTCGTTCTGTTTCTTCTCGGCTTCTCTTTCGGCTTCTGCTTCGGCTTCTACTGCTGCTGGTGCTGTTGCTGCTGCTTCTGGCGTCCCCCCGTGACGCCGCCCTTAAAAGCACAGTCTTAGCTCAGCTGAATCCCATCTACCTATGCCCACACCCTATTCCAGGTGCCCGCCATCAGGCATGCATTCAGGACAAGGATCCATCATCTATCCTGATGGCGGAAGGGCAGAAAGCCTGACATTTTCTTTACCCTACATATAGCATAGAGTTTTTCCTACCATCTTACATTAGTATGGTATATTTATTATGTTAATGAGTCAAGATTGACTAACTAATGTCCTTTTTCTTTTCTGGGATCCCATTCAGGTTATTATCACATTACATTTAGCAGTCATGTTCCTTACACTTCATTTGACTATCAGACTTTCCTTGTTATTGATGACTTTGACAGGTTGGAAGAATACTTGTCATGTACTTTGTACACTGTCCAACAATTAGGATTTGTCTGATGTGTTCCCATGATTAGAATGGAGTTGTGTGTTTCTGGGAGCTGAAGTGCCATTCTCATCACATCAAACATGTATATAACAACATGATCTATTGCTGGTGACATTAACCTTGGTTACCTGGCTGAGATAGTTGTCAGGCTTCTCCACTTTAAAGTGACTCTCTTTCTCCTCTTTCTGTACTGTACTTTCTGGAAGAAAGTCACTGTGCCTAGGTAAAGGAGTGGGAAGTTGTGCTCCATTTCCTTCAGGGTGGTGTATGTACCCATTTTCTTTTTATTAAGAGAGTTGATTTCCATTCAACAAATGTCAAAACCAACAGTAAATATTTTTTCAAAAAAATAATAAAATACTAAAAATATTTGAGTCACTCAAGTCACATGGTAACAGGAATTCATACTTATGGTAATTATTTTTGATTTTGGTTTATCTAGCAAATGCAATTAGACAATAAAAAATGGAAAAGGAAGAGATAAATTATGTTTTCACAGATGCAATTTTGTGTACTTAGATTCTAGTTTTAAAAAGCTACTAGGAGAATTTGGGTATAAGATTAAAAAAAATAAAAATTAATTCCTTCCCATGATCTTAGCACAAGCCTTTGAAAATAAAAGGGAGGAAAACATTCCAATCTTAGTAGCAATAGAAATCATAAGTACCTCAGAATAAAGTTAACAGGAAAGGCAAGGTCTTATATGAAGAAAACTAAATCTTATTGAGGATCACAAAATAAGATCTGAACAGATTAGAGGACTCTGTGTTCTGGAGTCGGGAGATTTAATATAAAAATATCAGCTTTCTAAAACTGTGTCTCGTGCAATTCTAAATAGAATCCCAGCAGGGCTTTTTGAGGAACGAGAGTGATACTTGATAAAATAATATTGTTTAGAATAAATGCCTGAGAAATCAAGAGAAATTTGAAAGAAGAAAGGGCTTTACCAGTGCTTTATCAGTTATCAGAAGATCCTCTTGTGGCAGACAGACTATAAGATGGCTGCCCTGATCCCTACATCCTCTTGGTGTTCATGCCCTTGTATCATCTCTTCCCTTGGGTGTGGGCAGTACCTGTGACTTGCATCTAACTGATCAAATACAGCAGAGGTGTTTGAATGTGTGTGAATATGTACATGATTATATTAGATAAGAATGTAACTTCTTTTTTTAAAAAAAGATAGGTTTCTTTTTTTAAAAGATTTATTTATTTACACAAACAAGAACTGGGGTGTAGCCCAGAGGTGTGAGGGGTGAGAGGATTCACCAGAGAGAGTGGGGAGCAGAACGAGCAGATCTACTGAAATACGCTGCTGAGGGGCACAGTGGGCGAGACAGGAGAGGTCTGCTGCACCATGTGGGTTGCCCCCTGGCTGGCTGGGGATCAAACTCATGCTGCAGTGACTGGCATGATAGCTTGATAGCGCTGTGTCTTTAACCCCTGTGTCACCAGCGAGGCCCCAAGAATATAACTTCTGTTTTGCTGACATTATTTTTTGCTGGCCCTGAAGAAACAAACTTCCCTCTTGTCATCTGCCCTATTGAGTAGATCACTTGACAAGGAACCAAGGGCAGTCTCTGACTGATAACCTGCAAGAAATTGAAGCCTTGGGTTTGGAAGCTTGCAAGCAACTGAATAAGGTGAAAAATTGAGTGATCTTGGAAGCAGATCTTTGTCCATTTGGGCCTCAGAGGATACTGCAGCCATCTGACACTTTGATTGAAGCTTTGGGAGACTCTAAAACAGGAGACCCAGTTAAGCTGTGCTTAGGCTCCAGATCCCACAAAAACTATGAGATAGTAATTGCATGTTAAGTCTCTACATTTGTGGTAATATTGTTAATTAGTGATGCATAAGTAATACAACTATAAAGTCATTAATTCAATAAGATCTTGACAGACATGGATAAATAGATCAGAGGAACAACAGAGAATCCAGAAATAAATTCTAGTGTATGTGAAAATGGACATTTATTTTAGCAAGAGAAAGCTAGGTTTAAATGATGCTGGATATATGGAAGAAAACAAAATTGAAGGCTTCCCTTAAATTATATTAAAACTTCTAGTTGGTTTAAATGCTTGAATATAAAAGATAAACAAAATCCTATAAAAATAGGTGTTCTATACAATGTAGAAGTCAGAGAGACTGCCCTAGCCAACCTGGAGACTGAGAAGGAGTTAAATTTAAAAAATTAATGCAATTACTCACAAAAGTTTTGAATTGTATGGCAAAAGGTACAATAAAATCGATTATACTTCATTGAGCAATGAGATATCATCTCACATCTGTGAGAACGACCTGTGTCAAAAAGACTTGGAACAACAAGTATTGGTGAGGGTGTGAAGAGAGAGGAAATTGCACACACTGTTGGTAGGAATGCAAGTTGATGCAACCTCTTTGGAAAATGGTGTGGTGATTCCTTACAAAATTGAAAATGGAAATGTCAGATGATTCAGCAATGCCATTTTTGGTATTTATCCAAAGAATATGAAAAAGTTAATACGAAAAGATTTGTTTACCTCTATGTTCATAGCAATATTATTCGCAACAGCCAAGACACGGATTCAACTTAAATGTCCACTGAGAGACAACTGGATAAAGAAATTGTGGTATGTATACTCAATGGAATACTACTTAGCATTAAAAAGATGAAATCATGCCCTTTGATAGAATTCAGGGTGATTATGCTAAGTGAAGTAAGTTAGAAAGTGAAAGCAATTACCAGAAGGTTTCACCCATTTCTAGAATACAAATAGCCAAAGAGTACTAACTGACAAAACATAACACAAATTACTCTTAGACTCTGAACTATTTGGAGGTTACCAGAAGGGAGGGGGATGGAAGAAGGGGAAAAAAGAGGGCATAGAGATGATAAAGGGGATAGGGTAGTAGCACTGAACATTGGTGGAGGGTGGGTAAAGCATGTGCACATGTCAAGGTGTGAAGCTGTACCCCAAAAGTATATAGATTTGTAAACAAATGGTTAATCAATAAAACTTGATTAAGATTTTGAAATAAGGGGCCTCCCCGGTGGTGCAGTGGTTGAGCGCTGGGTTCTGAGGCTGCCCGCAGCCTCTGCAGCGCCAGTTCGGTCCCCGGCCACCAGCAAGGGTCCCACAAAAAAAAAAAAAAAGACTTTGAAATAAGGAGCTAGTGCCAGACTGTTAATTAATATATACTGCTATCTTTATTAAGTCTTATAAAATATAAAAGTATATTTATATTCTGATGCAAGTTCCTTCTCATTTTGGACTGTTAACAGTTTGCTGTCCAGCATGACCCACACCACACTTTGTGGATTACTTATCTAGGAAAGGGGTCAACAGTCTCTATAAAGGGCCAGGTAATAAGTACTTTAGGCTTTGTGAGCCATAAGGTCTCTGCTGTAATTGCTTAGCTCTGCCATTCTGTGAAAGCAGCATAGACAAAATATAAATGAATAAGCAAGGGTATATTCCAATAAAACTTTATTTGCAAAGGTGGGTGACAGCTAGATTTGACCCATGGACTGTAGTTTATTGATTCCTGTTCTAAGAGACATCACCATAAGGAAGGTATAATCTGTAGCTTAAGAATTACACATTTGATATTTTATCTGGCCCATGAAAGTGGTAATGAATTAAAATTCACAATTTTTAGTTTGAAAGAGCTAGTCAGAAAGTTGAAGGAATCCTGGTGGTAGTGAAAATTAGCATGAAAGTCAATGCTAATGGTTCTGAGGAATAGCAGACTAAACTTCCTAAGTAAAAAAGCACTTACAAATCACAGCATGTATAAGGCTGTATTATACCTGATTTTATTTATGTGTATCCACCCCTATAGCATAAGTTCCAAGAAAACTAGGACGCTGTTGAACCTAATTCAGTATGTCTTGAAAGAAAAAAAAAAGAGCTCATCATGCATTATCCAATAAGGCAGCCATCCGGGCATTTCCGAGGACGGTCCAAACAGAGATGTGCTGTCAGTATAAAGGACATACCAGAGTTTGAGGATTTAATGTGAAAGCATGTAAAATATCCCCATTTTTATATTGATTGCATGTTGAAATGGTAATACTTTTTATATACTGAATTCAAGAAAACAATATTAAAAGTAAATTCACGGGTTTCTTTTTCACTTTCAATATGGCCACTAGAAAATTTAAATTTAGACATGTAGCATGCCAATATGTCTCTGTTGGACAGCACTAGAAGTACTAGAAGTTTATATGAAGTGCTGTGGGACCAAGGGACAGCTCATCTAGCTGGGGAATGGGAAGGTCGCATGGACAGAATCAACCTTGGAGAATGCTGGGGTTTTGACAAGTGGTGCCCAGAGAGGATAATGAAGGCCATTGGATGGAGGAAGTGACGTGAGTAGAGGTTTGGAGAAAGCAGAATGGTTTCTGTATTTGGGGTGGGAGTGAGTTTAGTTGTATAAGGGACAAGGTGTGTGATGAGTCTCAATGCATAGGCATAGGTGTTATTGTGGATAGACTGCATTGGGTAAGGCTTTGGATTTGTTTTGGCTGGTGGGCAGTGGGATACTAGTCCATATTTTGGAGTAAGGAGTAGTAACTTCAGGAGCTATGCTTGACAGATCTAATTTAGAAGCAGTAAGTTAGTGGGGGTGGAATACAAAAAGCAAGATGTGATGGAACCAGGTTAATTAGGTAAGAACAGAAGTGAAATATAGAAAGGAGTAGGAATGGAGAATGGAGGACAGCAGAAAGCCACTGTATGATAAGACAAGGGTGTTTGTGGATGAATGAGAACCCCAGTGTTATGTGCTTGGAGAACCTGAATAATGGGATGCCCTCACGGGAATGTAGACTTTAGAAGACACTGGTGGGAAATGAAAATGATGTGTTCCATTTTGCCTGTGTTCAGTTTGAGATATTAGTAGATTTAAAAGGTGGGTCAACTCTCAGAAACTTCTTCATTTGTGGTTTTTGCTGACAAAAGTGACCTTGGGCAGTTCTTTACTTTTGGCCATCTCCGTACTCCTGATCCTTCCCACAATCCACTTTGGTCAGTTCATTCAGGAAGAGGATCTGATCCTTGGATATTTGCTGGTTGATTGGTCAGCGGAACTTGTGATGATCAGGCGTATAAGATCTGATTGGAGCATTTTTTTTTAAGCATTTGAACTTGAGATATAAGAGACACGGTTGTCATAGAGGCAGAAGGAGAAAGAAACACAGGGGAAGTGGCTAGGACAGAGAAAACCTGAGTCACGGGAGTGGTGGAGAGCTGAGTGGAACCAGTGAACTCCTGGTCACTAGATCATGTACACTGGACAGCTCTATCGCAGCCCAGGCTTTTCCCTTCTGGCCTGAAAGCCTAGCTTTTCATGCTTCTGATGAGGCCTGGCCCCAGAAGTGTGATTCCTATCCATATTCCCTCCTTTTTCCTAACAGTAAAGCTCCTTGGTTCACTAAGCAGAGTGATTAGGTAGATGTTTGAAGTGCTTAGAAAGACAAATGTGGAATTAAAAAAGGAGGTTGGCGTGCAGATGGGAAGTTGAGAAAAGCCCATTTATTTACTCATGTAAGAGGCATGAGAGATAGTAAAGTGTTTTTTTCCATCACAGTGAGCTGAGTTCTAAGTGCAGTTGATGCTAAATTGCTTGCTGATAATAGGTGTAGCAAAGCATTCAACCAGCAGTGCTAACAGAAGCCTGTGTTTCCAGTAAGTCTCGTTTAAGGGATGAAGGTGCTGCTACAGGGTAGGAGCAAGTTACTTACTAATCTCCTTAACAGCAGCTGATCTGTTTGTGAAATGAGGCAGATAGTTATTTTAGTTTATATCCTTCAGAGTTATTCTGAGGACAAGCAACTGCTTTGAATGTTATGTTCTTCCTAAGATAGTTCTAGTACACAGAGGTGGTCGCTTACCTGATAGTTTTTTTAAAGGGCTTAGAACAGCACTGAACAGGTGGCTCATTGAGTGCCCTGGGGACTTTGATTTGGTCTAGATGAGCAATGGAGGTGAAAGGCATTTTTCTACATGGTGGGAAACACAGAGCAAAGTCTTTGAAGCTAATGTCAAGAGTGAACTCTGCACATCTTGGAGCAGATTATTTTGAGCATGCAAATTATTTTGAGATAAAAATACTGAAAGAAGAGGTGCATAAATGAATATTCCTATAAAAAGCTGTTCAAATAAGCTGTCTACACCACAATATATATATATATATATGGTATATCATTTTTGTAAAGAATGAAAAATGTTTGGAACAAATCCTGAAGGGGATTGGTTAATGGTGTGGGTATATGGTGAGATAATTCATGGGTTGCCTTTTTCTTTATATTCTTTTTTATCTGCCCATTTATAACATAGATTACTGCTGTAAATAAGAAAACAGTACATATTATTTTAAAAATATATTTTTCTGGGCGTTTATAGAATATAGTTTTCTTCTGTTTCTCAAAGATGGAGTATCTATTTTTACCACATTGTCTCACTACAATTCAGCATTTCTTCTATCCCGTTCATATAAACAATTGGATTAAATTAATGCAGAGCAAAAAGACCTTTAATTTGATTTTTAAGCCTTGTCTTTTGAAAATAAAGGAAAATGCCTGTTCCTATTGAGTATTGAAAATTTCTCAGGGTATATTTCAAATATAATCTATGACAGTGAATATGATATTTATGTGTATTTTTATCACCCAGCTTTATCAGACCTTGACATTGTGCCTTATTTGCTTTGAGTATTGGTTTTTATTTTTTTTATTTTTATTTTTTTATAAGGAAAGAAAGCAGTTTTATTTATTTATTTGTTTGTTTGTTTTTAAAGATTTATTTATTTATTTATACAAGCACTGGGTACAGTCAGAAGCGCGGGAGGGTGAGAGAATTCACCAGAGCCAGAGCGGGGAGCAGAACAGGCAGACAGACGAAACACACTGCTGAGGGGAGCAGCGGGCGCTGCAGGAGAGGTTTACGTGCCATGTGGGACCCTCGCTGGCGGCTGGGGATTGAACTGGCGCTACAGAGGCTGCGGGCAGCTTCACAGCCCAGCGCTCAACCGCTGCGCCACCAGGGAAGGCCCAAGGTATTGGTTTTTAAAGAAATGTGAACAAATTACAGTTGATTCCCTACATCCACTATCATAAATTCAGAGTCTATAAGTTGAGCCTATTTTTATACATTTGTGGATATATACATATCCATAATTGTTATAACAGATTACTTTCACATTTTTAAACTTTGTATAAATGAATCATACCATGCATATTGTTTCAAAGCATTTTTGCTTGATATTGTTGGTATGGTTCCATGTTGATAGATGTGACTCAAGTTTAGGGGTTGACAAAGTATTATGGCCCATGGGCAAAATCGAGCCAGTCACCTTTTTTTTTTTTTTTTAAATAAATAGACTTTACATGTTGTCTGTAAATGCCCTCACACCAAAATAGCAGAGTTGAGTAATTACAACAGAGATTGTATGGCCCAGAAAGCCTAAAATATTTGCTATCTAGCAAACAAAAAAAGTTTGCCAATCTGATCTAGTTCATTCTTTGTGTGGATATATCATTACCCACTTTCCTGCCCATGGACATTTATTTCCTGTTTATTTGTAAGAAATGAACTTTGGTATCTTTATCTCCTTAGCATGTGAGTGAGAGGGTTGCTTATGTAACACATTGATCATGAAACAATTTAAACTTGGATATATTTTAGTCTTGTTTTCATACTAAGCAAAATGAAAAATATCAAAGGCAGACGTGGGCCCTGTTAGCTGTTGGGTGTATTTAGTGGTTTGAGGTAAAAAAAAAAAAAGTTATTTTTACACTGATTTAGATGGTTTTTCTCAAAGTGGATTTTTAGAGAGAGAGGAGGCTGAGTGGCCCATATGGAACAAAGCAAGAGTTACGAGTGGTTCTGTTAGCAACAAGGGGGGGTGCAGGTAACTGAATTATGCCATGGTGATGTTACTGTGGTTGCTATCAGTAGCTGTTACTGTGATTATTGAGCATTTACTCAAGGACAAAGATAGTATTAACCACCCCACATGCATTACCTTGTTTAATCCTTGAAACAGCCTGTTGATGTAGTAATTACTGTGCCTTATTTTGAGACAAGGCAGGCGAGGCCTAGAGTTAAGCTTAAGGTCATGTTTCCGCAAGGCTTTCATTTGAAATCCCTGCACCCACAGTGGGCCTGGTGCTCAGAGCCCAGGGCACAGTCCTTCATGGTAGACCTTTGTAGGTGGGTGGGAGGTACTGAGAATCCACGTTGCCCTGAGGTACAAATGAGGTAAAAGACCTCGTTTGTTCCAGCCTCGGTGCCTGTAAGTTAGCCAAAGCTTCATTTCCAAGTGGCAAGGGAAACAAAAGCAAAAATAATCAAGTGGGACCCGGCAT
Source organism: Talpa europaea (assembly GCF_964194135.1). NCBI lineage: Eukaryota > Metazoa > Chordata > Mammalia > Eulipotyphla > Talpidae > Talpa > Talpa europaea. Next base: position 23,944,708 of record NC_140081.1, read on the forward strand.
CAAACTGAAAAGCTTTAGGACCTCAAAAGAAACAATTACAAAACAAAAAGGCAACCTACACACTGGGAGAAGATATTTGCTGCCCATCACACATCTGACAAAGGATTAGTGTCCAAAATATACAAAGTGCTCACACAACCTAACAACAACAAAAATTCCCAATCAAACAATGAGCAAAATAACTAGACCATTCTCAAAGAAGACATGCAGATGTCCACAGGCAGACTAAATATAAGGTAGATGCAAATGAAAACCACAGGGAGATAGCACCTCACCTCTGTGAGAATGGCCATATCAAAAAAATGAAGCCAACAACTGTTGGTGAGGATGTGGAGGAAAAGGAATTCTCATCTACTGTTGCTGGGAATGTAATTTGGTGCAGCTTCTATTGGAAAATGGTATGGACATACCTTAAAATAAATAAAATGGAAATGCCATGTAATCCAGCACTACAAGGTATTTACCCAGAGAATATGAAAACTAAAATATAAAAAGATTGATGTGCTCCCATGCTCATAGCAGCAATGTCCACCTTGTCAAAACAAGTGGAACCAACCTAAGAGCCCAACAAAAGATGACGCAATAAAGAAATTTTCGAATATGCACTCAGCGGCATACTACTCAGGTATTAAAAAGATGAAATAGTGACTTGGGGAACAAAATGAAAGAATATTAAGGAGATTATGCTAAGTGGAATAAGTCAGAAAATGAAGGATAGATACCAGATGGAATATAACTAACCAAAGAACATACTGGCAAAGCACACCAAAAATAATTCTTAGACACTGAAAAATATACTGGTTACCAGAGGGAATGGGGGTGGGAGGGAGTAGTGGATGGGGGAAGGAAGGGGTAATAGATCACTGGCACAGGTATATTGTTGGGGGGGTGAGTGAAGCATGTGCACATATGCAGGTATGAAAATGTACCCCCAGAGTTAAATAGATATGTAAATGACAGACAAATTGAAGGAAAAAAGAAGCCAAGGCCTCAAAACAAACAAACAAACAAACAAAAAAACCAAAACCTGCTGGATAGGGAGTTGTTTCTTAGCTTCAAAGAAACAAAGGAATCTGCAGGCATTTTCCTCTGGAGCTGACACTAGCTTCAACCCAGTTATCTAATCCATACATGGACACGGACACGCAGATAAACTTTTGGCACAATTGCTGAGTAAAAGTTGGTCAACTTCCTGCTCTGAACTTGCGTTCAGGCAATAATCTCACTTGTTTATACTCTGTATGAATGTTAAGAGGAATTTTGCCAGCAGAGTGCACTGGAGAAGGTCATTTTAAAAGCAAATCTCTCTGAGGCTGCTAAAATCACATCCTGTAGAAAGGCCATTCTCTGCTTGTAAGACCAACCATGTGCCAACAGCCATGATAATAATCCACCGTACATTATGGATACAAAGTTCGTGAACATAGATTGTTCCTTAAATTAGTAAGTTAGTACACATGTGTTCTGCTTCAACCATCACCCAATCTGGTGTACTGTTTTTCTCTGCCAGGTCTATCAGCTGGCAGAAAGAAGTGATTTGAACTTCTGTCATAAAATTGGGGCCAATCACCTTTGTGTATATACACCACATCGTCTTGATCATACAGGCATACATTGTACAAAAATGAACAATGGTGTAATTTTAAAAAATAATTGGGGCCAATCATAAACTTCTGTCATGAACTTGAGACCTATTGACTTGGGGTCTATTGTCAACAGACCTGGCTTAAATCTAGTGTCCCGTGTAATCATGGTGCCATTTTCCTAATCCTGCTTTAGGGCCTCTGACTGCCCTCTGCATCAGCTCCCTGTAATTGTAAGGTTTGACTAGTAAGGATTATGGAGAATTTTAAAGTCTACTTGTAGATGAGGGTATTGGCCAGAGGCAGAACAAGCTGCATTCAGGTCAAGTCTAAGTTGAGCAGACTGCAAAGTTATGTTGTTGTTTGCATGTAAGGTAGTCCCCCCTGCACCCCCTCCAGCAATTAATTAATGGAGTTTTGTCTTTTTTCTCTTATCCCTGCCTTCCCCAAAATCTATCCTTACATATGTGTGTGTTGTAACCAGTTGCCTAAGACGCAATGCTAGATTTGTTGTGTGTGTTGTAACCAGTTGCCTAAGATGCAATGCTAGATTTCTTGCTGGCCTTACCCTTGCTTATATCGCATGAATCACCAAGCCCTGTTGATTCAAATTGTTAGATCTCACATCTCTTTCCTTCTCTCCACTTCACTGCCACTGTCTTTTCTCTCTCTAGGACCCTTGCAGCATTTTCCTGACTGTGTTCCCTATCTCTAGCCTCCTCATTTCATCCCACCTATTTGTTGAAATATGTTTTAAAACAAAGCAATCTGATAAAATCTAGTAGTTGTCTCATGTTACCTATAAACTAAATTAATTTTTTTTGTGTGCTGGTAAAGGACACTTTATGTTCTTCATTGCATCCAACCCACCCCTGCCACAGACCTTTTTAAGTTTCTTTCTAGTCACCAGGTCCAGTTCCTCTGCTTAGTGAATCTCACTTGTCTTCAGGATTTAATTTCAATTTCAAATTCTGTAGCAAGCCTTCCCTTTCTTGACAGCTGCTCTCTGCCACCCTAATCGATCTTTCATGCCCTCTGTAAACTGCCCATTCATGCCAGTATCGTGTAGTAATCATTTCTTCATTGCATTTACTCAAGGAATGTTTCAGGAGTATTGAATGCCTGCTCTGTGCCAGGTTCTGGGATTTAACTATAAACAGAATAACAAAATGATCTATTAAGAAGCGAGGAGAATAGACAAAACAAAAACAAATATGATCATTTCAAACAGTGGCCAGTGATCCAAAGGAAAGAGTTGATGGAAGGGTAGTGTAGAGGCTTACTTGATAGAGTAATCACAGGAAGCCTCCCTGAGGAGATAACATTTGAGCTGAGACCTGAAGAACAAGCAGGATCCATGATTTGGAATCTAAATGCTACAGAATTCAGTGCATTTTTTTTTTGCTCTTTGCTGACTATTGTTAACCTGCTCATTCCAATTATCTGTGCTGAAGGACGTAACTTAGAAGTCAATTTACTGTTCTGGAATGCTGTCACCTCCCCCCATCATTAGCAGAAGTACCAGATTTGCTTTCCTAATTAGTAATTGTTTTACCACAAAAAATATGAAGTTGATTTCAAAATATTTTTAAGAGAGGAATTTAAACAGTGGAGTAGACATGGAAAAGGACTGTCTTGGCTCATCTTCAGATGGGCAGTTATAGATGGTCATGCTATAAAGTGCTTTGTTGTTAACTATCACTGTGATTGAGATGAGCTAGTAAAATAGGGTGGCCATTCTGCCATTTCCTGACATTTGCATGACCCTGTCCTTCTCTCTCATTTCCCTTATATCTAACTTTGAAAATTTCTCTACTCATTTGTCTGGACTATCTTTATGGCTTATTCATACATACAATTGTTATCTTTACTTTGGTGATTATTACCACAAATTTAAAAATATATATATATAGCACCCTGCTTCATAATAACAGTAAAATCTTTTGCCATGAAACATAATTGTCAACCAAAAATTTTCCATGGCTGATAAATATCTGTCATAGAATCAACCTACATAAAGACTTGCTGTGTACACAATCCTAAGTCTTTCAGCCCTCCCTTGTGTATTTACCTTCTGATAATGCCTATTAAGCATCCATTCAGAGACTTGTGGTTCTTTTCAACCCATGGCCAATTGTACCACTTGTATATTGATTTTTTTTACACCACCAGCTCTGGATTTAATATGTAGTGTGACATCAATCAAATAGTTTTGAAATTATGAACCTCAGTACTCCTATGGGAAAAACACTAATGAACATGATTTTATTACACCACTTGCAATTAGCCTGTGCACTCTGTCATTGTACTTTCATATCTGTGCAATTGTAATCAAAATACACTGAGTTCTGCTTCTCACAATTAATGTTTTCAGCTGCGGTTTTGCCTGTGTCAAAATGGTTATATGTATTGCTTTGCATTTAAAAAATTAAGCCTTTATGTGTGGGAGAAACAAAGGATTGTGAAAATACTTATGTACCATATAAAGAATAATTTAAAAACAAATCCTCATGTACTTCACCTCCCAGGTTAATAAATAGGTCATTGTTAGTACCCCAAGAAGCCTCCCGAGTGACCCTCTGCTGTGTATATTCTCTCCCCCCATGTCTATCTCCCCTCTGGAGAAAAACTACAGATTTATTTACCAACTCCTTGCTTTTCTTTATAGTTGTACCAGCTATGAACGTATTCCTAAATGACCTGGTTCTTCTCTGTCACTTGTTTTTTTCCTATTTTTGGACATTATGAAAATCGAAAGATTCCCTGTGATTTCTTTGAGTTAAGTTTGTGTGAGGCCCATCCATGCGGTTTCAGTACACATTTCCCCTTTTTTCTTTGCTATATAGCGTTTCATCATATGACTATACTACATATTACCCATTTTGTTAGTGGACACTTGGGTAGTTCTCAGTTGGCTTTTATGAGTGATGCTGCTATGACCATTTCTTAGTTTTCTGTTGAACATTTGTGAAGATAAAGGTACATCTTTAGCTTAAAAGATACTATTATACTGTTTATAAAGTGGTTATAGATTGTTGAGAATTCTAGTTGTTTACATCTTAACTAATACTCAACCTTATTAAACTTCTTGATTTTTTTTCAGTCTGGTAAAATTTTAATAGTATCATGGAACTTTAAATTTGTTCCTCTGGTTAGTAAGGAGGAAACATATATAATTATATGTTTGTTGCCCATTCTTTTATCAATATTGGGTCATATTTTCTACCCTCATAAAGGCATCTTATTTTTTCCCAGCTCTTATGATTTGAAAGATTTCTGGTTAATAAATTGCATTTTAAGAATTTGTTTTATAAATGTCATTAGTTGTATTTGTATACAATATATTTGTATATAATATTTACACACCAATAATGATTTGTATACAACAAAAAAATACATAGTTTTTAATTGGGTCATTTATCCATCTAACTGTGCTTGTTTCTTTATTTCTCTGAACTCAGCAGCTTAGCACCACTATTAGGAGCCATGGCCTAGGCACTTAAGTTCTGAAAATGACCAGTGGGACTTCTTTCCTCCTTTGCATTCTCTCAGTGGCTGGAAGACTTGGTATTGGACTAGAAACTCCGGTTTCTTTCAACTGTCATCTATATGTTTGATAAAGTGTGATGTCTGCCACTTTGCCTCAGTTTGCAGAATTAGGAGTTGTGCAATATTTGACATCAAGAATGCTTTGACATTTTTTTATCTGAATTTCTTTGGGGGATTATTTCCTTTGAATAGATTTCCACATTTGGAGTTATTAAACGGTTTATTTCTTTTAAACTGGTACTTCATCTTGAGATGAAGAGTTTAAGCTGGTTGTTTATCCACAGTCTGCCTCACATAAAACCTTATTTCATATGTATTTTGTTAGTTTAATTAATAGGCAGAGGTAGTATAGATTTTTCTTTAATTTGGTTAAATGTTGTATTTAGGGACTTGACTTTTAAAAAGTCAACTTGAAAAATCGTATATCGAAAGTCTAATGCATACTTGCAGTCTGTCTTAAGGGTATATAATCCTTTAATTCCTTTATGTCCTACTGGAACAAATGACCAATTTATGAAGTCATTGAGAGAGTTGGTCAATAGCAGTGATTTATGGCTATGAAACCTAATATATTAGTTTAATGGCGACTCCTGGAAAAAATGTATTTGTTTCTAGATTACCTGTGCTCATTATCTGTGGAGGGAGACATTGATTGCATTGATTACCTGTGTTTGGAAGTGTCCTAAATAACTCTTGTCATCAACATTCTTCATTTTCTCCTCTCTGAGATTGTTACCTTTCCCCACTAGCTTTAGCTGAATTTACATAATAGATCTTGTTATAAGGATCTGATGCAGAGATTCTCAAAGGGGTGGTTTTGCCACCCCAGAGGATATTTGGCAGTATCTGGAAATATTTTTGGTTGTCCCAAGTGAAGAGGGAAAGTGAGACTGACATCCAGTGGGTAGAAGAATGCTGTTAAGCTATAATGCCCAGACAACTTCCCCCCCAACAAAGACATATCTGACCCAAAATGCCAATAGTGCTGAGGCTCTAGTATAAACAAGTTTGTTTCCTCCTCAGTTGCAGTTATATCCTTATTTTGTGAGTGAATTGTCAGTTCACATTCATATTTTATGGGACCCTAACATGATTAATATTGTTTAATCAGCTTTGTTGGGGGAGATTATGTAGCTCTATGTATATATGCAATAAAATTCACCAATTTTAAGTGTATGAATTAATGAATTTTGACAAATATGTACAGTGATGAACTACCACTCTAATCAAGTTAAATATATTTCAATTTTCTGTAGTTTAAAATATGCATTTATTAAATGATATATTCCAGGGCAGGAAGAAACTTAAATTCAGGTACTGATACGTAGCTTGTGACAAATAGCCTGCAGATGGTAGTCGAGGAAGGAAAACCCCCTTGAGCTGAGTGTTGGCATTTACTCTATTTTAATATTATTCTGATGGGTGCTTTATTACTACTGGGAGGGTCACCTTTAGACCTCTGAATGACTGCCTTGGGGAGTAGCTTCTACATTGTAAAGTAGGAAGCTCCACAAATTTCGGGATTCCCTTAGCATTTTCTAGGTTTTCTTGTCCATGCAGGGTGAGCTAAAACTGGATATTTGAAAGCAAAACCAGAATATATACTCTCTTCTAAAAGTTCATTTCCAGAAGGTTGGCTACACTGTTGGTTGAATTTAGCCTCAGTTCATAGTAGTAGTTTCTGTGGTAGAGAGAGTGGAAATCCTTGCTTACATTGCTGAACCACATTCTTAGAGGGGAGCTTCGCTTGCCCGCTAATTGCTGTAACTGGAGTTTGGGAGATGGTTTGAGATGAGACTGGGAGTGCTAAGTGAGCCTGAGTGCCTGCAAGTGCTTTCTCTTTTCCCCTTTAGTTGCCTTTCCAGTCGAGATGGCTTTCATAGCCAGGACTTCATAGGGTGTTGATGTGTTTCAAAGAGAGCCACAGAAGAGTTAGAAGGGTGGTCAGCTGTTACTTTTGATTTATGTTCATTTTATTGTGCTGTAATGAGAGGGTAACAATTCTTGCATAATGACAAAACATGAGGTATTGGAGCACTGCAACTTTTAGAGGTATTTAGCTACCCGTTAATACTATAGGCTATGACGCAGAACAGCCCCAGTAATCGCCCTGGCTTTATTTGCAGGCTTATTTCAGGCAAGCTATCAGCAGCACTGAATTGATACTCTGTGAAAAGGCAAAAAAAAAAAAAAAAAGTACCCGCAAATTTAAAATGCTGTGTTGGCAGGTTTTGCTTTCTTGGGCTTACAGGTCAATCAAGAATTTCTGGAGAAAGAAGTCACATAGAACAGTCCTGCCAATTCTACCATGCAATCTTGGGATCATTTGTATCGCCCGTCATGGTAACGTTAGTAACTCATGATGGAGAGAGCCTTCCAGCCTGAGAAAAACAGGACTCTGTAGGACAACATTTCACTGCTAAGGAGATTTGTCTGTGGGAATGTCTTCTTTTAAATTGCCATCTTACCACTGGCAATCAAATTGCAAAAGTGGGTGTCTTGTCCACAAGATGTGCTATCTTGAAATGGCCTAATCTTTTTTTGGAAAAAAATGCATTAGTAGAATGATCTCAGTTTATTCTTGATAATGGATTAGAACATGCACCAAAATGTCAGGCATTTAAATCTTTTCTGTGCTTTTTTTAAACCGCTCACATACTCTTCCCTACTATCTGCTTTTACTGTCCCTCTGGACATGGGAATGTGTTTTGCTAATGGGTTTGTGGTTATTGAGCCCCTAGGCTGAGGCCAGGTTAGCAGTTGAAGGATGGACTGAGTTCAGAATTTCTGTTTGGTGTGGTGTTCAAGCCTTCAGTTGGTTAGCCACATAGATGGCAGTGAGCCACCAAAAGGCTGCAATTTGGTGAAAGTGCTTAAAAACACTGCAAAATGTTCAAAATCTGGAGGAGTAAGGCAAATTTGGAATCATGCTGTACTAAATAGACTTGGTCCTGCTGGTTTTAATTCAATCAGAATTTTCCCATGTCTTTAAAAATTCTTTAAAAATTGCATTAATTGACTGTATTTTTCCATCCCGAGATTCACTTATTTAGCAGTTGCCTTTCTATTGCATATATAGGTTATTTCTGGTTTTTCACTACTAAAAGACTGTGATTAAGTAGCCTTGCACTTAAATCTTTGGCTTCACATTTCAGTATGTATTCAAGCTAACTTCCTCATGGTGGAATTAAGTGTGAATGTTTTGAAATATTGAAAACTTTTGCTAGAAGAGCTTTCAGAAAAGTTATTTGCTAATAGGCTCTTGCTCATTGTATAACAAAATGTCCATCACAGCACACAATTAAAAATTTTAGATTTCATGTATTTAAAAAGTGGTAAGTTATATATGTATGAAATTAATAAGGTGAAACTTTAAAGAGCTACTTGTATTTTATGAAATGTCTGCTTTTTTTCTGGCCATTTTACTGGTTTTATTATTTTGTAACAGTGTTTGTAATTTAAAGTTATCAATCCATTTTTTTGGCTGCAGATGATTTATGAAATAGGAGCCTTTTAAATTGCGAATCTGATAAAATAAATAATTGGTATCAATGCCCTTTTACTTCTCTCTAAGAACCTAACAGCACACACTCCTTTAGGCATTGTGGCTGAGAGTTTTTGGTCTGGATTCTGCTTTTCTTCAGCACTTTTGTAATCTCCGTGCCCTCTTTTTTTCTAATTGCCTTGCACTTCATTGCTGATTTAGAATGTTACTGTTTTAAGGTCTTCATTTAGTTGCAGACAGTTGTTAGTCTTTGTTACTTAAGTCTCTGATCAGCGTTTCCTAATGAACAGAGTCTTTTAATTTCTAAGACATTTTCTCCCAAGTTTCGCACTGCTGTGGACATGTTTATTGGGAATGGTTCCTGTTGCTTAGCCTGGCTGTGAATGTCTAAGATAGTTGTTGCTCCTAAGGAGTTTATATGCTAGTGGTGAGGGGCATACAGTAAAATGGGAATAAAGGGTAGGGTTTTGCCACACATATTTGTTTGCTTGGTAGATTGTTTTTAACAACCTTATTTAAGTATAATTGACATCCTATAAACTGACATAATCAAAGCATGTAATTTAAATATTGACATATGTAGATAGATGGCAAACTATTACAATTAAGAAAGTGAGACTGTCCTTTGTACCAAAAGGTCGCTATACCCTGATTATTCTATCACTATGCCACTTCCCATTCCCGATTTTTAGGAACTACTGACTTGCTTCCCATTACTATAGTGCGTGTTTTCCGGAATTTTATAAACATGGAATCATACAGTGTGTGCTTTTTTGTCTTTTTTCTCTCAGTATAATTATTCTGAAATTCATCAATGTGTATTTATTTCATTTTCCATTCAGTTTTATTTAAACTTTATTTTTATTCAGGAAGGCTTTTTCATTAAGTGGTTGTATCATAGTTTGTTTACCTATTCCTCTGTTGATGGACAGACATTCGTGTTTTCCAATTTTTGGTAATTAGCAACAAAACTGGTATGTATATTTATGTACATGTGTTTCTGTGAACATATGCTTTCATTTTTCTTGTGTAAATATTTAGTGGAATGGCTGGATCATATGGTAGGTATCTACTTAAATTTTCTAGAAATTGCCAAACTGCTCTCCAAAATGGTTGTACTTTCACACCTACAGTTCCAGTTTCTCTGCCTCCTCTCCAACACTCTGGTAAGTGTTTGAAATTTTATTTATTTTAGTAAATTTGTATCTTGTTACAATTTTAATTTGTGTTTTCCTAATTACAAATGATGTTGAACATTTTTTTCATGGATGCTTATTTGCATCTACATATGTTCGTTGATAAAGTGTTCAGATCTTTTTGCCCATTATTTTTTGGAGGATTATTTTCTTACACTTGAGTGCTGAGAGTTCTTTATATGTTTTGGGTTCAAATCCTTTACTAGATGTATGAGTTACCAATATTTTCTCCCAGTCCCTGCTTTGTTTTTTGTCCTTTAGCAATGCCTTTAGAAGAGCTTAAGTATATGATCTTCATGAAGTTTGGTTGATCAGTTTCTTCTTCTAAATATCATGTTTTGCTTTCATATCTAAAAAATCTTTGCCTAACCCAAGGTCATAAACATTCTCTCCTATGTTTTCTTCTGCATATTTGTCATATAGGTCTATAATCCATTATGGTTTGATTTTTAGGTATCATACAAAGCGTAGATCAAATGACATTTCTTTTTCCATACAGATATCCAGTTGTTTCAGCACCATTTGTTGAAAAGACTCTCCTTTTTCCACTAAAATGCCTTTTTACCATTGTTGAAAATCAATTGTCTGTATGGAGCCATGTCTCCCCTTGATGTCGCTCCATGTATTCATCTATATTTACTCTTGGACTGCACTGCCTTGACTACTGAAGCTTTATAATAACTCTTGAAATATAGTGTTTGAGTCCTCCAACATCGTTCTTCCATTTTATTCCATTTTCTGAAGGTGATTTCATAGAATTGGTTTTAATTCATCCTTAAATATTTGGTAGATTCCAACACTGAAGTCATCTGTGCCTAGAGGGATTTTTTTGTTTTTGTTTTTGTGGGAAGGTTTTAAACTATATATCCAATGTCTTTAATATATGTAGATCTGTTCAGGTTATCAAGGTTTTTTTTTTTTGTTTGTTTTGTTTTGTTTTTTGCGTGAGCTGTGGTAGTTTGTATCTTTCAAGGAAATAACCCATTTCATGTATGTTATCAAACATATTGGCATAAAATTTTAATAACATTTCCTGATTTTTGCTTTCAATATTTGTAGAATCTATAATGATGTTTCCTTTTTCAATCTTCATGTTGTAATTTGTGTCTTTTCTCTCTTTTTCCACATCAGTTCCAGTAGAGGTTTATCAATTCATTGATCTTCTCAAAAAGCAAGTTTTTATTTCACTGATTTTCCCTATTGTATTTTAAAATTGCCTTATTTTAATGATTTTGGCTCTGATCTTACCTTCACTTCAATTTTCTCTTTATTTTCCAGTTTCTTAAGGTAGGAGCTGAATGGATTTGACACCTTTCTTTTTTTCTAATATAGATAATCAATGTTATAAATTTTTCTCTTAATGCTGTTTTAGCTGCATTTTCAAATTTCACTATTTTGTCTTTTTATTTTCATACAGTTCAAAATTATTTCTAACATCTCTTGATCTTTTTCTTTGACCTATGAGTGATTTAGAAGTGTGGTATTTTGTTTCAAATAGTTGGAGATTTTCCTGAGATCTTTTTCTTATTGATTTCTTAATTAACTTCTTTGTGGGAAAAACATACTTTATATGACTTGACTCCCTTTAAAGTTTATTGAGACTTATTTAATGGCTCAGGACATCGTGTTGGCAAATATTCTGTGTGTGCTACAAAAGGGTATATGTTTTGCTCTTATTGAATAGAAAATTCTGTGTATGTCACTATTGATAATATTCAAATTTTTAATATCCTTAACAAATTTTATCAATACTTGTTCTATCCATTGAAAGAGACTTCTTGAACTCTCCAATTATGATTCTGATTTACCTGATACTGCTTAAAGTTCTGTCAGTTTTGCTTCATGTATTTTGAAACTCTGTTCTTAACTGCCTGTGTCATAAATTGAGTTCTTTTTCATTATGAAATGACTTTCTTTATCCCTGGTGATATTTTGCTCTAAAAGGCACTTTGTTTAATGTTAATATAGCTACTTTGGTTCTATCTTGACTAGTATTAATATGATGTATCTTCCCTTATCCTTCTAATTTTAACATATTTGTGTCTTTAATATGAAAGATATGTTTCTTGTAGATAGCATGTGGTTGGGTCTTGCTTTTTTATCCAGTTTGACAGAAGCTGCCTTTTAATTGGGGTGTTTACACTACTTATATTTAATGCAACTGTTCATATAGTTTTATTTATTTATTTTTAAATTTATTTATATATATTTTACATCATTGTTCATTTTTGTACAATATTTGCTTTCTCCTCTTAGGTGCAGTCTCCGTAAAATTCCTACCACCAATTCACCCTTGCACCATCCCTATAGTCCCTTGTGCTCTTCCCTACCCTGTTTTGATCCCTCCCCCTCCCCCTCCCCTGCAGAATGTCCCTGATTCATTGTTGCCTGTTATTTTTTTTTTCTTTCTCCACCCTTTCTTGGTTTCTTTTACTGAAGAATGATATTAGAAATTTGGGCCTAGGCCCTTGGTGTGCTCATTCGGTGCTTAAAGGGTCATTGATTATAGCCCCGCCCACCACTTAGGACACATGTATAAAGATACTAAACCTGCAAGCACATGTATCTATATCTGTCTGCCTTTCTTTCCTTTCCTTCCTCTCTCCTTCCTCTCTCTTTCCTTCCTTCTTCCTCTTCTCATTTGTACTATAGTTCTTTTTTATCTTAATTTACTGTATTCAGCGAAGATACTGTTTTCCTCAGTGACTAAGGTTAGGTCTTTTCGTCCCCATGCCCTTCAGTGTGGCTATGATAGCCCCTTGTGATTCACTTATGTGCTTTCGTTAGTGTTTGCATTCCATTTTGCCCTCTTCCTGTAAAGTACACTCAGCCTGATTAATTTTAATTATTTATATTTTCTTTGTGTTAAACATTGTTATGGTTCTCAGGGTCAGAGCTGTATAAAAATGTATACTTGCAAGTGTCACTCCTTCCTCATCCCTGCTAGTGCTTTTCATTGCCCTCTTTTTTTTCTTTTTTATTTTTTATAGAGGCATGTTTTATTTATTTATTTGCTTGTTTGTTTTTGTTTATACAAGCACTGGGTGCAGTCAGAAGCGCAGGAGGGTGAGAGAATTCACCAGAGCCAGAGCAGGGAGCAGAGCAGGCAGAAAGACCGAAGTACACTGCTGAGGGGAGCAGCGGGTGGCAGGAGAGGTCTGCGCAACATGTGGGACCCTCCTCCGGTGGCCGGGAGCAGCCGGGGATCAAACCGGCGCTGCAGAGGCTGTGGGCAGCTTCGCACCCAGCGCTCAACCGCTGCTCCACCGAGGAGGCCCAAGATCTTTTTTTAAAAAATATTTATTTTTATTTATTTATTTTTAATCTATTTATGCATACAAGAACTGGGGTGTAGGCCAGAGGTGTGTGTGGGGGGGTGGTGAGACGATTCACCAGAGTCAGAGTGGGGAACACAACAGGCAGATTGACTGAAATACACTGCTGAGGGGAGCAGCGGGCGGCAGGAGAGGTCTGCGCACCATGTGGGACCCTCCTGTGGTGGCCGGGGAGTAGCCGGGGATCGAACCGGTGCCGCAGAGGCTGCAGGCAGCTTTGCGACCCAGCGCTCAACCGCTGTGCCACCGGAGAGGCCCTCCATTGCCCTCTTTTTTCATCCATTCCCTTAGATAATGAATTTAGTTTCTAGTTTATCCTGACTGCATTTCTTTTGCACAAATGAAAAAACATGAACATTTTCTTACATCCCTTTTCTGTACATGAAGGCTTGCGTACCATAGATGCATTTTTTTTGCTTAACAGTTTATCTTGCAAATCATTCCTTAGCAGTTCCTAGAGACCTCCCTTGTTATTTTTTACAGTGATGTAGTACTCTGTTGTGTGGCTATACCATAGTTCTTTTAACCACTCTCTTACATATTGCCATTTAGGTTTTTCCCAGTATTTTGTAAGTGCAAACAAGTTGCAGTGAATAACCTTGTGCATATATATTTTTGTGTTGGAGGTGTTTCTGTAGTGTAGATTCCCAAAGGTGGAATTCCTGAGTCAAATAGCCCTTTTTGTCCCTGTTTGCTTGAAGAATTTTCCAATTTGTATCAGAAAACAGCAATGCTTTTTTTTTTGTTGTTTGTTTGTTTGCATTTTATTCCATGATTTCAAGTGAAGCAAAAATAAATTTGTAGCGGAATATGGGGATGGGGGAGGTAGACTTTGGTATTTCAAGAACCCAACCTTTATTCCTTGATTATTAGATTCCTACAATCATCCTTCCCCACCCCACCCCTTTTTTTTGTGGGACCCTAACCGGTGGCCACTGGGGAAGGAACTGGCACTGCAGAGGCTGCAGGCAGCCTCGCAGCCTAGCGCTCAACCACTGTGCCACCAGGGGAGGCCCCCTCCCCTTTCTTTAAATACTTCTTTTCACAGAACTCACTTGCATAAGTTCTGATTTCTTTTGCATATGTTCTGAAATGACCTTAATTTGTAGTTTGAGCTAAGATTTGCTAATTGACATATAATTTAACTTCATTTTGTCTGTGTCTTGTCAAGTTATAAAGTACTACAGAACTGGTGTACCATTAATGATATACTCAATTGTTAACTGCAAGTGATACCATGTGTGCTGAAAGAAACTAGGACAATTTTCAAGTGGTGTGGAGAACCAGACTTGCTTAAATGGTGGAGAACCCAATGCTTGATCTCAAATAGAAACTGGAATTTAAAAATTTTTAAAGGCAAACTATCATGTTGAAATCAGTGGCTTGGAAGGATCAGACTGGAGTGTCCAAAGGTTTTCTTACTCTCTGTCTTCCACATATGTCTGGCCCTCTGAAGCACCAGTCACCGCACTCTCCTTTTTATCTGCTTTGTGGTTATTGTCATAGCTTTGCAAATCTTTGTGGGAGATGAATGTTCCTCTGAATCGTATCTTGAAAGTCAAATTTCCACTTGGGCTTTTGCATCAAACTGATCTTCTCACAGGCTTTTTGGTGCCAGATTTCCTTCCAAAATGACAGGTTACCGGATCTGTACTTCTACTGCCCTTTATTTCACAAAGTCATCTTTGATTTATAGAGTATATCTGGGCCTAAGAGCATAGAGGCAATGAGAAGCAAATGCCTTTATCTGCAGATAACAGCTTCCTAATAATCCTGGCCTTTATCTGCATGTTAAAATGGACCAGTGATGCTTTGCGTACTTGTGTGTCAGCTTCCTACAGATGAAGAATTTTGTGCTTTTCAGATGATTGGTCATTCACTTCCTTAAGCTGTTTGTTGATGGTCCATTGGAACAGAAGAAAATTAATTCCAAATCTGAGGTCCTATTTGGAAAGCAATATTGAGATCACTATATATATATATATATATATATATATATATATATATATATATAATTTCTATGTAACACTGAGAATCTTAGATAGGAAAATGAGTGGCATTGTCTACTCTAGACTCTTTTACGTGTGGAACTGCTGATAATCTGAAGGCATAGTTACCTTTCAGTATCTAATACAAAGTCTTGGACTGAGTGCTTGTTTTTATCTAAGTAATTAACATCTATTGGATGTCAATCCATGTTGGTGGAGATGAAGATCCCACAGGCCTCACCCCAGACCTCCTGAATGAAAATTTGCATCAGTCATCAAATCCCCAGAGGCTCACGAGCACAATAAAGTTTGAGAAGCACTGACCTAGAAGATGGGTCAGTATTTGTTAATTCAGTGTTCATGAGCATAAGTGCTATGAATAATGAGTATCAATGTAAGCTTTAGGCTAGGATTAGGCTAGGATAATTAGGCTAAGATTCCAAGCGGACATCATTTTCTCTTTTATGGATGGTGGTGAGAGTGACTTGTTACAAGAAATGTTTACTTGTACTCTGTGAGTACAATTTCATGTAAAGAAACCTGGTAATTTACAAAAATGTACTTGACCAGTATTTGGAGACAGACTTGGGATTGAAGCAATACATTAGGGAGGCTTTTCGCTTCCTGTGGGTGAGGTTGTATTCTTTTGGACATGGTGTGTGAAGTGCAGTTACTTTTCGACTACCAGTTTGTGTTAAGCTCAGTTTCTCCTTGGTCTGTAACTTTTTTTTTCCAGGCAATTTTTGCTGTATAAAATAGAAATCCATGTCATCTCCTTCTGCATTGACAAGCCATGCAGTTGCCTTAGTCCAGGTCCCCGCCGTTTAATTTTGGATTCTAAATTGGTATTCCAATCACTCCCACCTGTTCAGTGCAGCCCACTTTCTTCTATAGTATATCTGATCCTATCCCTCCTCTGTGGAACATCTCTCAGTTGCTCCCAGTTACCTTGGGGTAAAATTCAAGAAAAGGATTCCAAGATTTGACATCTGACTTCCTCACCACTGTTTGGGGACCCCTGACCACCTGACACTCTCCCACCTCAGCCTTTGCATGCTCTGTCCCTCTGCTACTACTTTTCTTCATCTACAAGGTAGTTGCCTCTGTGTCTAAGATGCTGAAAATTACCTGTCGTATTGGGGTTGTAGATTTCTCCCTCTCTATTAGACAGTGGGAGCCTTGATGGAAAGCAGTGCTTGCCATGTGGCCACAGGAAGAATGAGAATTCAGGGATGAGTCTTATCTGACCAGTGCTACAATAGACAGCTTTTTATCAATAGCCCTGATTTGCACCAGTTCTGGTATCAGTAATCTTTAAGAGAACACAGTGTAGAATACATAATGAACATTCAATCTCGGAAAATATTTTTAAAAATGGGGTGAACAGATTAGCTATGAAATACAATGAAAATGGCAGCAACTTGTATTCCATTGTCAGTTATTTTTAAACAAGTGATAGTGTTGGCGAGGTTGTGGAGAAAAAGGAACTCTCCTGCACTGTTTGTGGGAGTGCAAACTGGTCCATCCACTATGGAGAGATGTGTGGAGATTTCTTGACCTACTAAACATAGAGCTCCCATATGATCCAGCAATTCCACTCCTAGGTATTTACCCAAAGGACACAGAAACATCAATTCCAAAGAGCACCTGCACCCCTATGTTTATAGCAGCACTATTTACAATAACTAAGCTATAGAAACAACCCAAATGCTCCAAAATAGATGACTGGATCAAGAAGATGTGGTACATATACACCATGGAATATTACTCAGCATTCAAAAAAGATAAACACATGCAATTTGCAGCAACATGGATGGCGCTGGAAGGGATCATGCTCAGCGAAACAAGCCAGAAAGAAAAAGAAAAATACCGGATGGTCTCACTCATAGCAGGAATTTAGAAAACCTAAATAAGGGACCGAGAAAAAGAATAACTATAAGAAAGAAAATATCAAAATCAACAAACAACTATGAACCAGAGACACTCTATGGGGGGTGGGGGAGCGGGGAAGGGAAGGCTTGGGGTCAAAATAAGGGGGTTGCAATTGTATGGGGAATATAAAAATAAAATTTAAATAAAAAAAATCAACAAGTAACTATAAACCAGAGACACACTATGGGGGGTAGGAGGGGGGTGGAGGAGAGGAGGGATTAGGGCCAAAATAAGGGGGGTGGAATTGTATGGGGAATATAACCAAAATGAAAATGCATGCATTGTGCAAAAGTGAAAAAATGATGTAAGAATTATATAAAATAAGATAAAATATTAAAAAATAGAAAACAAAAAATAAATCCTAGCAGGATAAAAAAAATAAACAAGTGATGGTGAGTATAGCATTTGTTAAGAAGCAAAGAAAGGATGAATTAATACAACACAGCATTAATACTCTAGATTTTAATTCTCTCCTTTCCCTGATTCATACAATAAGCGATATAAAGCAGTCAAAATGAATAAACTTTTGAAATATAGAACATTATGGATGAATCTTATTAATATAATAAATAAAGTCCCTCAAGATTACATGATAAAAATACTTCCAAGTTTAACATAAGATTCCAGATTGTGGTCACTTTTGGAGGGGGGGGATTGAAGAAGGTGTGCGCTCACCACACAGGGAAATGTAAATTATTGTCTATTTACTGGTCTCCATGGTAGGTAGTGGGTTCATGTGTGTATGTGTGTGTTAATATAATAAACACACATAAATAATTAATGAACAAGAAGGCCGTGATAAGTGGTCATGAACCAAGAATTTTGACTAATATGATTTATCTGATTCTCTTTACCTGAGTTCCCCATTTTAGAAATGTTGGTATTTGGAAGTGTTAGGGGAGTCTCCACCCCTTGGAGATGAATTAAGCATCTATGAAAGAATTTTAAGTATTTTATATGAGGAAGAAGGTGAGCAAAATGACCAAACATTAAATACAATAATAATGTAGAACTCAAGTACATTAGGCATTATGAAAACGAGAAAATAATGGGAACAATGTGCAAATAGCCTGTCTTGAATCAACTGAGCACTGGAGGCGTGGAGATGAATTGCAATCAGCTTTCATGGAGGCTCCCGTTTTGTGGCGCTTGTATTAGCTTGTCCTACATTTTCTTGGCAGGGGGAAGAAAGCAAAGGGCACTATTCAAAGGAAAGCAACTGTGTGAGGCTTGTGAGAAGAATATGCATTCTGTCTCTTCCATGTTGTATACCACAGAAAGAGAGCCTTGTCTTTCAACTCCATGAGAGATAGCCTTTATTTGAAATGATTCGAGTCCCAACAGGACTCACTCTCTTGCTCCATTCCATGTCAATCTGACATCCCCTTTACTGCTGGAATCCTTGAAATCTCTTTCTAGTAGAGGTTGGTGCAAGACCATGTGCATTTATTCTGGTGGCAGCTTTTTCTCATTTTCATGCCGGAGTGTTTGCCTTCACAATGAGCGATTTTTTTTTTTTAAGATTTATTTATGTGTACAGGCCAGAGGTATGGGGGCTGAGAGGATTCACCAGAGACAGGGTGTGGAACAGAACAATCAGATTGGCTGAACCACACTGCTGAGGGGAGCAGCGGGCAAGTCAGGAGAGGTCTGCTGCGCCATGTGGGTTGCTCCCTGGCCAGGGATTGAACTCCTGCTGCTGTGGCTGTGGATAGCTTCATAGATTGTGTCTTAACCCCTTGCACCACCAGGGAGGCCCCACAATGAGTGATTTTTAAAATTTTTAAAAAAATTTTTAATTTTTTAAAAATTTTATATATTTTTTACATTGTTTATCATTTTTGCACATTATATGCATTTTCATCCTGGTTATAGTCCCCATACAATTCCCACTCACCCCCTTCTTTTGATCCTACTCCCTCCTCTTTTTTGATTGCTGAGAAAAAGAAAAATACCAGATGGTCTCACTCATAGCAGGAATTTAGAAAACCTAAATAAGGGACCAGGAAAAAGACTAATTATAATAAAGTAAAAATCAAAATCAACAATGAGCAATTTTTAAGGTACTTTAGATTTCAGTTGATTCCCAGTATCAGATGTAAAGAGACCAAATTCTATCAGAGAATAAAATCTCTCTATAGGCAGGGGCTTTAGTTATCCTCCTGGCTGTCTAGCAAGAAGAAGCAGGCATTACTTGAATTCCTCAGTCCCTGAATAAACTGTATCACAAGGGCTTCCTTTTCCTGGGTGATATGTGACCGCTTCCTCCTGGAAGAACTATTCCATGTATTTTTAGCAACAGAGGCAGAGGCTGAGCAGACAAAGAGTCTTACGTTTCCCTTGATCTTGCCTCCTCAAACCCCGTCATTCAACCCCCTATTTTCTTTTCTTTTTCTTTCTTTCTTTTTTTTTTTGTAAAGCACAGAAATGGAAGTCCCACTCGTGAAAAGCCTCTCACTTAGGGTTTATTGACTGCCATCCTCTTCTTAGGCTATTTTTTTTTCTGGTTTCTTCCATCTACAAGGAAAGCACTTATTCTCTGCCAGCTATTTGTCACTGCCAGAGATAGGCTGTTTCTGTCACGTCTGTCCAGCTCAGCTAAGAGTGGAATTTTATTATTTGATGACCTATAAATAGAAGGCCGGGGAGAGTATAATTTAGCAATGTCTTTGTGTTTGCCAAGTCTCATTTCTCTTGTCCACAGAGCTAGCAAGTGTCATAGACTTATTGCCTGATTGAATTTGTTTAAGTTTTTTTTTTTAAAGATTTATTTATTTATACAAGCAATGGGTACAGTCAGAAGCGCGGGAGGGTGAGAGAATTTGCCAGAGCCAGAGCAGGGAGCAGAACAGGCAGAAGGACCGAAGTACACTGCTGAGGGGAGCAGCGGGCAGCAGGAGAGGTCTGTGCGCCATGTGGGACCCTCGCCCGGCGGCCGGGGATCGAACCGGTGCTGCAGAGGCTGCGGGCAGCTTCGCAGCCCAGCGCTCAACTGCTGCGCCACTGGGGGAGGCCCGAATTTGTTTAAGTTTTAACTAAAAGTGATGTGTTTTTCTTCTAGCTAGCAGGAAAGCTGCTTTGTATTCGTTCTAATAGGAATAGGCACCAGCTCTGCGTTCTCTCCCATCCAGTAGAGCCAGCCAGGACTCTTGCACATCTGAGCAGAAGAGTTCCTGGAACTAACACACACACACTCCTTATGCCTCTATCTATATATTTGCCAGTGTCTCACTAGCCAACATGAGCCATATGGCCAAGCCCAGAGTCTTCATGGGAGGGGAAGACCCCCCAAATGTGGATATCAGCAGGTGTGACTTATTGGTGGTGTTAATGTAACAGTCTCTCACCGTGGACCTTTGAGTTGCCAAGTGCTTTCAGTAACATGGAAATAGAATGGCTGGCTGCTGGGGTGGAGGGAAGCTTAGTTTCTGTAGTAGTATGATAATAAATGTGCTTTCTGGATGAGAAATCATATGACAGTCCAGCAAAGGAATTTTCTTAAAAGCCTCTTAAGACCTAATCAGTTTTGCATAGTCTTGATGAGGTCCTGTGGTGGGACCAAGTAATGGGAAAGCCTGCTTGTGTGTGGCTGTTACCACCTGAACTGGGGAGTAGTAGAGTGAATAGGTAGGTAGATAGGTAGGTAGACAGGTAGGTAGGTAGGTGGATAGATGAAAGGATGCATGCAATCATTTACATCCACTGTGATAAGTGAAAACATAGATGTTACATCCCACAGAATGGGAAACATTTTTGTAAATTGTGTATCTGAAAAGGGATTTGGATTGTGAATATGCGAATAACCCTTACAAATCATTAATAAAAAGATAAATCATACAATTAAAGTGGGCCAGGACTCTGGTAGACATTTCTCCAAAACAGATATACGAAAGGCCAATAAATTAATGAAAAAGACTTGATATCATTAACCACTAGGGAAATGCAAATGAAAATTACACTGAGATGCCACTTCATACTCATTAGAATGTCTATTATAAAAAAAGGCAGAAATATCACGTGTTTGGCAAGGATGTGGAGAAGCTGGAACCCTCCTACATTACTAGTGGGAATGGAAAATAGTGCAGCCGCTTTGGAAAACAGTCTGGCAGATCCTAAATATTTAAATATAGGTTACCCTGTGTTCAGGCCATTGGCTCATATATACATATACCCAAGAGAAATGAAAATGTGCTTGCACACAGAAACTTGTACATGAATGTTCATAGCAGCATTGTCCTAATAATCAATGGGTAGCAACAATCCAAATGCCTATCAACTGAGGATTGGATCAATACGATATATCCCTACAATAGAATATAATTTGACAATTAAAAGAAATGAAATACTGAATCATACTACATGTGGGTGAAGCTTGAACACATGCTAAGCGAAAAAGTCAATGTAAAAGATCATGTATTGTATGATTGCATTTATATGAAATATCCAGAATAGGCAAATCCGTAGAACCAAAAAGTAGATTAGTATTTGCCTAGAGTTGAGGAGAATGGGACAATTTGAGAGCAACAGCTAAGGAGTGGCGGTTTCTTCAATGTTAATTTAAAAATGTCAATATCCTATTATGCATTTAATCTTTTCAAAAAGGGAATAGAAATAGGACTGCTTTAGAAAAATCAGTGATAAATGGAGAATAGAATTACAAAGAGGCAGCACCTCACCTAAATGAGGGAGGGGAGAGGTAGCTGGAATATGTACATGATAAAGCTTCCGTTGACTTGGTCTTTGTACCTAGGAGAGCCATAGCTACAGCCTTCTTCACGGTAGCAGTTCAGGGTTTTCTGGTATAGTGGTTGGTGTGGTAAGTGAAGTCTTTGGTCCTGGAATCCTGAACCTGAATAATATTGGTACTCTACAGTCAGGAAGTGATGACTGCAGCAACAGACATCTGCCCCCAACATGTCTGCCTCACCAGAATCTACTGCTTTGACCCCCCACCCCCACACACCGAGGGGGAGCCACTGTTGCTAGAGAAGCCTCCTTTGTGAAGAAGCCCCCTAAATCGGAGCTTGAAACCTTTTCTTTTTTTGCCTAATAGAAGTGTTTTTAAATGATTAGTTTTTTATAGTAATCAGTTTTGTTGTAAATCTGTTGTGATTAGACAGCTAAGGCCACTTGTAGCACAATTTCTATAAGGAAATGGGTCCAAGTTTCAAACAAACATTTTAGAACAGATCTATTGGGAGCCCAGCTTTTTTTGTGAGATTAGAACTGCCTACATTTCAGAGCTCCTCTCTGAGTCTTGGTGTGGATGTTGAAGAGAACAGCCTGAGAAATAAGATAAAGAGCTCCAGTTCTTGGAGATTCATGCATAGTCAAATTCCTAGTCTAATGTTTGCTGCTCTGATTTCCTGGGAGCCGGAGTAGAAGTCTGCACTTTAGCTTGTTAAATGTGATTTGTATGCAGTCGACATCCCAGAACTCCTGTGGATGATGAATTTCATTAATTCAGTGATTTGTAAAAAGAGTTGGAATTAAATGCTTCTTCATGCACGAGAGACTGCATTGGGCTGCTCTGTTTGGGTTGCCACAGTTTCTCCAAGTGCAGTTATGTAAAATGGAAAGGCAGCTAGGAAGGAAAGGCAATCCATAAACCCGCAGGTATAATGAATGTTGGAGATGTTGAACCAGGGAAAAATAATGTAGCTGGATTTAGATGTCTCACTTAAAATAACTGCTTTTCCCCTCTAGTTTTGTGAAGACAAACATTTCTCCCCTCACTGTGCTTCAGTTTCTTCCTCTATAATCGCAGTTTTCACTGAGATAGACTGGTGACACCCCTGGAGAGCTAGGAAACACAGTTATCTGGAGCCTACCCTCAGGGCGGCTGGTTCAGTAGGTCTGTGGTGGGAGCAGAAGATTCAGGTTTCTAACAAGTACCTGAGTGTAAAGTGTCAGGAACAGACATAGTGCAGGTTTTCTGATCCCATGCAGACCAGGTAAAGGAGGAGTCAGAGTCCTCAGTGGCATTTTGCAGGTCTTTTATTGGGGTTACCAGGTACACGGCAGGCAGGGGTGCTGGGGGGCCAGGAGGCTGGCAGGCCTCCCAGCCCCCAGCAGGTCTTCACTCTGGGCTCTCAGGCCTTCTCCCAGCTTCTTCTTCTCTTGCTTATCTCTCGGCTTCTCTTTCGGCTTTTCATGGCTTCTCTTGGCGTCCCCGTGACACCGCCCTTAAAAGCACAGTCTTAGCCCAGGTGTACCTACTCCAGGTGCCCGCCATCAGGCATGCATTCAGGACCACAGGGTTCCCTCATCTATCCTGATGGCGGGAGGGCAGAAAAGCCTGACATTTTTCCTTACCCTACACTGAGCAATGCTGCTGAATGACCACACTTTTTTTCCAGTTCTGTTCACCTGTACATTTTAGAAAGCTACTTTCAAAACTAATATTCTACAATGCTGTGATTTCGTGTCCTGACATCTGAGGCATGTGCTCTGAACAGAAGAGAGCATTGATCATCGAATCGTTCAACGATCTTTAGTACTCACTTTCTTCCTGACCCTGAAGAAATCAGAGGGTCCACAGAAGGACTGGGTTCTGGGTTCTGGTCTAATTCTAGCCTTGAGGGAAAAAGGTGGGAAAGAAGAGAAGCAAATCCTGAATTGCAATTAAGAATACCAAGTGAGTCTTGAATGGCGTCAAAGCTCCATCTATTTGCTTCCTGGGTGTCCCCTGAATCTTCCCTGATTTCGCCTGGTCCCTGGTGGGGAATGACTCCAGTCTTTAGGAAATATTAGGGAACTGAAGCAGTTAAGCAAAAGGGAGGAAGGCAGAGTGTTGTGAGAAGAAATAAGTTAAAGTAAATTAGAGATACCAAGTTTTTAGTTCCTTCAAACATCTGTTTCCTATAGGCAATTCACACTTCAGGAGAGTTCTTGAAATCCCATTTACAGGGATCTTAGGGTACCTGAACTGTTAGCATATACCACAGTTAGGGTTTTGAGCACCAAACATCCCCAACATGCTTGACTGCCAACCACCTCTACAGCAGAACCCAGTGTGGGCAGTCCTCATTTTAAAAGATGGTGTTTGGTTGTAAAATGTCCCATCCTCCTGCCTTTGTTTTCTCACCATTTCTTAGTGGAGAAGACTCAGGTGAGCACTTTCCTTTCCTGGGGGCTATTTCTGACAATTGTTGTATACAGCTCTTGAGAAGTCAGAGAAAAGTTAAAAAGTGATCTGCTCTCTTCTTAGAAGCTTGAATCCTGACTCAGGGGATATATACAGTTGACCCTTGAACAATAGTAGAGTTGGGGACACTGACTTCCCTCCCCCCATACAGCTAAAAATCTGTATATGACTTTTTTTTTTTAAAGATTTATTTATTTTTATTTATACAAGCACTGGGTACAGTCAGAAGCACGGGAGGGTGAGAGAATTCACCAGAGCCAGAGCGGGGAGCAGAGCAGGCAGAAGGACCGAAGTACACTGCTGAGGGGAGCAGCGGGTGGCAGGAGAGGTCTGCGCGCCATGTGGGACCCTCCTCCTGTGGCCGGGGAGCAGCAGGGGATTGAACCGGCGCTGCAAAGGCTGCAGGCAGCTTCGCGACCCAGCGCTCAACCGCTGCGCCACCGGGGAGGCCCTGTATATGACTTTTGATTCCCCGCAATCTTAACAACATCCATCCATCCCTTGGTGCATTGGTTTTAGGAACACCTCCCACTCATATCAAAATCCGTGAATGCTCAAATCCCATATAGTCGGCCCTCTGCTCATTGGACATCCATGGTTGGCTGAATCCCTGAATGCTGAACCAGAGGTCAGGAAAAAAGTTCTGCCCAAGTGGACCCGCACTATTCAAACCCGTGTGCAAGGATCAGCTCTATTCCATAAGTGCTTTTTCTGCCAGTGTCACGTTGCCCTGTAGAAATGTTGAGCTTGTTTACACACTCTCAGCAGTGTCTGATTGGTAATCTGCATGCTTCAAAATGAGGTTTTATATTTTTAAGAAGCTACTTCATAGCGTTAAAGAATTTAAGTGTTGGTGTTTGAATGAAAGCATTAGTAAGCTGAATGTGTTTGAAGTGGTGCTGGTGAATATTATTTGGAGCGCTCTCTTCACACAACCTTTTTGCAGCATTTTTGCACTTCCTTGATGAACTAGTTCTATTATTAGTGGAAGACAGTGGGCGAGACTCTGAGATATTTACCACCAGGCTTCCTGAGTTTAGAAGCTGCCTGTATGAAAATATCTTTCCTCAAATACTATTTTATATTTATTCTTGTTGAAAAGCTTGTGCAGCTAAATATCTGTTCATACATACATGTCAGGACTACATTTGTTGATCTGCGTTAAATATCTCTTAGAATAAATGGATTTCTGTGCAGGGTTCTAATGGTTCTTGGCATGCAGCTATTTTAAAAAATTCAAGTTAGAAAGATTCAGGGATCTCATTTCCTATAACAGTACAGAGAACCCTTTGAAAAAATACTCCTTTATCTTCTGAGGGAGACAGAGACGTATTCCTTTGAAAGAAAAACTTGGAATTCTAAAGCCGTTCTTGCCAAGTCCTGCAAATACAGCACTCAGATTTCACACCAGGTTATTAACAAAGACACGGATGTCTGAAATGATGAAGAGAAGGGTGGGCACAACAAGAAAGAATGTTGCTATGTTACGTTAAATTCCTCTCTTGGATCTCAAAATGCCCCTTTGCCGGGGCTGGATAAAGTTCCATTTTGAAAAGAAGAGGTGACACAGAAAACTTTAAGGATATTTTTTTGTTCCTCAAATGTGCAATTGACATCCTGAAGAAAGTCTGATCTGATTGTGAATTTTTTTTAAGTTTTTTTTTTTTTTTTAGAATTTTTTTTTATTTGTACAGGAACTGGGGTACAGGCCAGAGGTGCGGGAGGGTGAAAGGATTCACCAGAGACAGAGCAGGGAACAGAACAGGCAGACTGATGAAATACTCTGCTGAGGGGAGCAGTGGGCATGACAGGAGAGGTCTGCTGTGCCATGTGGGATTCTCACTGGCCGGCCGGGATCGAACCCGTACTGCAGAGGCTGCGGATATCTTCACAGTTCGGTGCTCAACCGCCTGCGCCACCAGGGAGCCCCCTCGTTGTGAAATTTTTTAGTTAACACAATTGCCAGTTTACATTTTGGTTTCTCTGTGGAGCTGGACAGAAACACACTTGAAATTTCTTTGACATGTTGAAGCCATGTTCTGTGCCACAGCCGTAGCTGTACATATTCTGTAAATATCAACTCACTTAGTACCTGCCGTCCTGGGATGTATAGCCCATTTTACAAATGAGGAAATGGAGTTCCAGGGCAGTTAAATAAATTGTCCAAGAATATTCATCCAGTGAATGACAAAGGTGGTGGTCAAAGCCAGGCAGCCTGACTCAAAACTTCGGCACCCTCAATTGCTTAGCTGTGCTGCCCGGCCTGTATAAGCAAACATTGGTGTGACAGGGGAGGGTTTTAGGAAATGCTGGCTTGTGTTTTTAATAGGAAGAAAGTGATCACCATCATTCTTGATTAGATCGTAGTTCTCATCCCTGACTGCACATTAGAATCGCCTGGGAGCTTTTCAAACTCCAGTAGCCCTGGCCACACCCCTGACCTGGTAAATCAGTGCAACTCAGGTGCCACGAGTGTTTAAAGCTCCCCAGGTGATTCTAGTGTGCAGCCAAGGATGAGAAGCTCTGATCTCAGAAGATACATCCCTGATGGCCATTACTTTTCCTGAAACATTGATGAAAAAGACCACCGTGGCCATGTCTTGATTCACTTCTCCAAGTCTTCTGAGAGGTGCGCTGATTCACAGAGGAGCAATCTTATGTCGAGTGGAGGCAGTTAAAGTATGGGGACGAAATGATTCCATCTGAAGATTCTGGTTCTGACAATATTTTAGAAAATTTGGTGTGGCGGGCAGGCGGGGGAGGTTGAATCCATGTGGGTTAATATAATTTAGTCAGCTGTTTCACTTTATGGCTTGGGTGTCTGGAATGGATGCCCTTAACTCAAATCACAGCCCAGTAGGTTTTGATCCGCTACATTTGAACCACCAGGCGACTCCCACTAGAGGTAACCTAGCGTTCCGCGGTGGGGGAAGAAGGCCATGTCTAGGCAGGTGGGTGAGCGGCGGTGAGAGGCTCGCGCTGAGGCAGCTCTGTCCTCCACGAGCGTGATGGCACCTGCTCCCCTTCACTGGGCACAGAGGGAGAGCACTGAGTGTGGAAGCATTGGGAGGAGGTTTTGTGCTGGAGCAGCCTTGTGAAATCGAATGGCAAAATGCCTTTCAAGAAGAGTGACACATAGTCATGGTGGCGCGAGAGCCTCGAGTGCACTGCCTTTAAGGCAATCTACCCAACATAGGTCAGTGGTTAATGGTAAACATTTCTGCTGTTTCATCTGAGCCGTGCTGGGCAAGTGCACCTGCTGCTTGGGGTATTTATTTTGGAATTGTCCGTCTGTTCAGGAAAGTACAAAAACGTGTTAGGGAAATGGTGAGCACAATCTCTTTTGACAGTTTGTCTCAGAAGCATGTCGGCTCATGGGAATCCCACTGGTAGAGGAGCGCTAGGGCCTTTCTCGGACTGTGCCTGAAAGCTCATTACAGAGGGCCCCACTTCTGTGGGTTCCTGTCGTCAAGGGTCTTTTAGAATCACATTTCTAAGGCTACTGTCTTGGGGCACATAAAAGGACTGTGATAAGTAGAATAGACTGTCTACTGCTGTTGGTGGGGGGTGAGGTGGGACAACAGACTAAGTATACAGATCTTGTGGAATTGTAATATAATCTGTGACCCAGTCATTGTTTCGCTTGTAAAATGTATTTTTTTAATAATAAATTTTATTTTTATATTCCCCATACAATTGCAACCCCCCCATTCTGATCCCAATCCCTCCCCTCCCGCCCCCCACCCCCACAAAAGTGTCTCTGTTTCATAGTTTTTTGTTGATTCTGATTTTCACTTTCTTATAGTTATTCATTTCTTAATGCAGAAGAAAGTTTAATAGCTATAGTACTAAAGCTAGACATAAAATGAACACCCATTTGCCCACCCACCCCCCACTTTAATGGTACACTAGCAGCTCCCTTAAAAGCCTTTCCCCTGCACCCTTCCCCAGCTGTGTGCTAATCCTTCCCTCCAGAGATAACCACTACCCTGGCTTGCGTCATTCATTTTTTCAATGTCCCCATGCATGTATGTGTCCCTCAATGATAGATTGTTTTGTTTTGAACACCAAGCAGCGAGCACAAACCTAGCTGTGTAAGGAAGGAGACATTGCTTCTCCTTGATGAAGGGCCCAGGGAAGGCAAGCTGGGCCAAGTCTCTGGGAGAAGTCTGGCTTCAGGTTCCATAAGGTCATTCTGGTGACATGGTGGGCAGGAGTGAATCCTCAGAAAAACAGTGCTCCCCACCTTCAGGACATCTGCTGGTGCTGGAGTGTAGGGCAGGAAGGTGGCTGGGAGGCCTGAGTGACTGCATTTCCTGCTTTTCAGAAAGCTGCTGGGGTCTGCCTCCAGGTCTCAGGAACAGGGCAAGTTAGACCGCTGCTGTGGAGTGAACAGAGAGCCCTCTGCCTGTGCATGCAGCAGCGCACGGTGGGGAGTGCAGCCTCCATCCCTCCACTGCCAGGAAGAGCAACACAGGAAGGATCTGGGCTCTGCACACCTGACTTTCTGTCCTGGCAGCAGGTGTCTTGAAAAGACAGGCCTCAGTGTGCCCACCTCTGGCATCATCCCATTCCAATTTGGACTGGTGATCTGCTTATTTTGGTTCTCAGTTACCATCCCCTGATCATCCCTCACTCATCAGGGATTTCCCTTGACCTTTCTTCCTATCTCATCTTCCTCTTTGCTTGTTTTGGCGATGTGCATCCTCCAGAAACTTTCTGAGAAAGGGGACATGAAAAGTAAATTTGTTTGAGGCCTGGCATGTCTGGACATGTTTATGCTACCATCCCCAACTCGATTGGCAGTTTATGAATAGAAATCAAAGTTCAGCAGGCAAATGAACACATTGCTCCCTTGTCCACTCCTACCACTGCTGCGAGAAGCGGAAAGTCCTTCCCATTCCTGTGAGGCTACTTGCAACCTGATCTATTGTTTCCTCTCTGGAAGCTAATAAAGTCTTTTTGTCCCCAAGGATCTGAAATGTCACACTAATGGGCCAAGGCGTGGGTTGGTTTTCATCCACTGTGCCCGATGGTCTGTGATGTACGTGTGCCTGTTCATTCTGATGCCTCAACTCCTTCAGTTTTTGGAAACCCATACTGAATATTTCTTTTAGTCTCCATTTTTCTCTCTCATTCTGCAACTAACAATCAAGAGCTGGACTCTAGCAGTTATTTGATTTTCTATTTTTTGGAAGACATCTACTTCATCTATTTTAATTTCCCAATATTCAGTTCTGAGACTGTTTATGGTAGCTTTAATTTGGGAACGCTGTTTCTGATTTCATGAATGCAATATCTTATCTCTCCAAGGATATTGTTGATAACTATTTGCGCAAGGTTTTTCAGGGCTCTGTCATTTCTGTTCCCCCCAAGTTGTTCTTTTCTCTTTGCTTGCTGTTGATTTTGGTGGTGACTTTTCATAGATGTCTGGTCATCCTTGGTTTCTTGGGGACTAGAGAGCTGTTGTGAATCTCCGAGCACTGGATAGAGCTTGTCGAATTTGGTTCACTATAGAGCAATTATGTGGGGCATTTATTGGGCAACTCTGATGTTGGAATCGTTAGGTTTGTCCTCTTGGTTGTTTGGATGCCCTAGAGAAGCCTGCCAGTCTCCTGCTGGGAGGGTTGGTTCTGTTGTGCAGCCTGGCAGTTGCTTGGGGAGGAAGATGGGGCGGGAGCACTCAGGGTCCATTGTGCCTCTGGTCATGCCATGGCCCTCTTTTCTCTGCTCCCAACTCTGTGCCCCAAGCCAGACGTCCAGCTTCCACGTCTCTGGGAAGTAATCCTCCGGATGTTGGCCTGCAGCAGAATGGAACAAGGAACTAGAAGTAACAGCTTCCAAAACAACTTTCTCTCCAGTTTTTGCACTTTTGCCATCCTCTTTATCCCCAGTCCCAGAGGAGCCTGGCGTCCATTTTCGGCTTTCCTCATTACTGATTTGAGATCATTTTTTTCTCTTGCCTGCTGAATTGGTTACCACTCATCTTCTGTTTTCCAACTTGCAAAACTTTGTTGTCACCCTCTCCTTTTCTCCTGCGTTTGTCTTAAAAAAAAAAAAAAACAATTTATGTGATTTATGTGGTTTTGTTGGGTTGCAAGAGAGTAAATTAGATGCATGTGTCTTGTCTGCCAACTTAACCCGGAAGCTGGAACTTCTTTTCTTTTTAACATAATTGGATCCAGTGCATTTTGACTATTCGAAGCCAAGTCCATTAGCAAGGTTTCTGATAAATTATTGAACACCTTTGTGTCAGGTGCCGTGGAGTCTTTTGCATGTGTGGACACGCAAGTAGGAATGGATGTTGTCCTTCATTTACACAAGACAAAAAAATTGACAATCCGATTAAGCAGTGCACCCAAGGTCACTGCTCAAAAGTGGCAGGGCTGGGATCTGAATCCAGTTCAAGATTTGGTTTTTGAAACCCTGTGAAAGTTTTACATAAGCACACTGCTTTTCTTATACCAGGAGCGGATTTGAACTAATGCTTGTGAATTCTATGAGGATCTCTGAATTAATTGGACTCTGAAGGAGAAAAGTATTCTGGCTTGTATTGGGTTGAGTAACCTTGCCTGGCCTTTGAAAAAGTGAATGGGGCACCCACAGAGCCTGAGAAGCACCTGCTCTCCCCAGCTGCATTGCCTAGTGCCTCCCTGCTAGCGTGGTGTGTGGCTGAAGGTCATTCACAGGCGCTGTTGTGCCATCTGTTCTTAAGAACAAAGCGTGCATGGTTTCCTGGCCCACCCAGTAGAGTATGCGTCCTACTGGTGAGACTGTGCTGTAATGAAGGACTTATTTTCTGTATGGCCACAAGGCTAGGTTACTCATTGCCCATTCAAAGCCATGAGCTATAGCAGCTCTATTCCCTATTAACAGTTTTGCTTTTTTTTTCTGCAACAGTATAAAGCCATTGATTTGCAAAATAAATGCAGCCAAAAATGGGAATTCTTTGGAGTCTTTACAGATTTAATGTTTTTATTTTATTATGAATTTTTGTAAGCCCCTTTTAAACAAAATTATTTATCAAATTTATACTTCAAAGTTAAAAAGTAGCCTATAGCTTTAAGTATGGACTGGATAGATTTGACTGTTAGAGTATTGGAAATATGGTAAACAGAGACCTTTTTTCTGAATGTTGACAGTGTTATTCATATAACAAGTTTCAGCTTCAGTGAGCTTTCTAAGCATGGCTGCTTGGTTGTTAAGAATAAGCTTCTGTTTATATTCTTTCCCATAACTGTTCCTTAGAAGAATATAATATGAAACACTTAGAAATAGCTGCAAATAAGGTTTTAAAAAAATGCAAAGTGGTATCAACCTACCTCTGCCTATAAGTCCTTGAAATTAGCTGGGCTTCCATTTTAATACAGTGTTTTGAGCCAAATTATTTTTAGTCTCTATAGAGAGAACCCTTTTCATTTGAAAGGATTAAAAGAGTGCTGGGCCAATTTCAGCTGCTTTAAAATGCACATTTGGGGCCTTTTTATGTTCCCTCAAGTTCTAAAGAAAAGAATATAAGGACACTTTGCAAACTGCTTTAGAGTGTTGGCTTTCAGTTTTAACACTCTCTTCACCTAAGTTAGAAAAAGACGGATAACATACACCTTGAGTGGGTTGAGAAAAATAAAATGCTTTACCTAATATTTTATTTTTTAAATTTTCATTATGGGGATATCATCATTCCATTCTTATTATTGAAAGGAAAATATTTAGGAGCCTCATATCAGACAAACCTGCCCTACCAAAGCCAGATTCAGGATGAAAAGAGAAATTTGGAAGACCTGGTCAACTCAGACCTACAGTCTTGATGTCTCCATCACTTTAGACCTTGTGTGAGGACTTTTATACTGAAAAGAACAAACAACCCTTAACCCTTGGCTTTGGATGGAGCTGGCTAGAGGTTTCAATTCTGCCCGCACCTTGTGTTTTAGAAAAGTTTCTGAGTCTGTTTCCGCATCAGTAAAATGGGCAGAATTTCCAGCTTGATGGGTTATTATAAGGTTTAGGGAGACTGCACATGGAGGGCCTATTAGAGCAACTGATGTGTAATTGGGGGTGCTCATTGTAACACAGCCTGGATTGAGAGTGTTGACTGCCTGTTAGCCTTTGCTCTAAGAAATTTGTGTATATTCACTCATTGAAGCTTCACACTTTTCTAAGGTAGGCACTATATTCACATCCCCACTTGACAGATGAGGAAACTGAGGCACAGAGAATTTCATGTACTTGGGGTTATATAGCTTGTTAAGGGGTGGAGCCAAGCTTTCAACCCAGACAGTCTGACTCCAGAGCTTCTGTCTTAACTGCCGTGTCTTAAGTGCTACACAGTGGTAGCTGATAATGATGTGTTGGGCTGCGGTCAGCTGGAGGGCAAGTTTCTGCCTCATTTGCCTCATTCATCTGCGTAGCGCCTACTGCATGCTGTAGGTGGAGTTAGGCACCCCATTGCTCAGTGCTTGCTGAGTGAACTGTAGGAAGAAGTTTCCATAATTTACTGGGGTGGCCACTCTTGTTTTTCTTCGAAGCCACTCATCTCAATTTCCCTGAGCCTCTATGCAGCTCCTTTCACCCTGGAGTGCAGGCCCCTCACCCGTGTTAGTGTTTATTCTGTGCTTTCCACAGCACGGCTGATCCCAGTAGCCAGCCTAGCCCAAATTGCCTTGATGTGGCCCTGGAAGGCATGTTTGAAAGGTGCAGAAAGTTGTTCTCCTAGAGCAGGGCTTGGCCCAGGCTTTCTGTAAAGAGCTGAGGGGTGAGTATTTTAGAGACTCCTGGCTAGAGGGGCTCAGTCACGGCTATAGCCCAAAAGCAGCCACAGACAATAAACGAACAGGTGCGGCTGGATGCAAGGGAACTTGACATACAAAAAGAAGCTGGCTGAGCACGTGGGACCTGAGCGCTGTCTTTGTCAGCACCACCCGTGTGCTGCTTCCCCGTGTTGGCGTCTGAAAGATCATCTAGGCATTTCTGGGCACCACCCCCCCCCCCGCCCCAGGAAAGGACCCTATTCAGAGAAGAGTAAAAAATCTCTTCTTTCAGACAGATCTCACAATGAACACATGTTAAAGATTTTCTTTTACTCTTCTGAGGGAGCCTGGAAGAGGCTGTAAGCAGTTCAAAGGGGGGAAGTCAAAAGGCATGCGTTTATACGATATGAGGAATTTAACTGCCGACGGAGGCAAAACTGATTTTGTTTCTCTGTGGGAGGTGGGGGGAAGTCAGTCAAAAGTGGACAATGACAGAGTTTTTATGTTTATCAGTCAACTGCCACTTAGAGAGTTGCAAAATAGCACAAAGGCAGTGAAAGCTCAGCCCTGGTCTCCTGCAGGGATACGCTGTGCGGAGACAGTGCAGAGCCTGCCTGTGAAACACATTCCACCCTGCAGAGACAGCTTCTGTGGGTCTGTTGTTGGACCCTGACCTCTGTGTTTGGAGCAGATATCCAAGGTGGCTGGCACGCAAGAGGGCTCCTGTGACACTCTGAGGGACGGTGCGCACCCTCCACTGCTGGTGGGCCCGCCTTTTCCTAGGAGACTCCCTTCTCTGTGTTCCCCTCCCCTGAAGAAACCAGCCCTCATGTGGTGAGGGTAGACCCATCCTTTGGACCAGATGGGTGACAAATAGTGCCCCTGTGGTAGGATGTGGTAGGGACAGGGGACGCCTGGACAGGGGCAAGAATCCCTCATCATCTCTTTATTCTGTTGGCACATGTCCGGACAAAGAGCAAGGGGAAGGAGGGACATTTAACCCAAATCCATCATAAAAATCGTTTCAATGAACTGACGAAAAGAGTTGGCAATAGAGGACAAGTGAAACTTGAGTGCTCTTGGTGCCAGCTGTAGAAGGTGGAGGAAGGGAGAATTAGGCCAGCGCTGGGGGCGGGGGAGGGGGCACTGCAGAGTGGGCACTGACTGGGAGAGCAGGAAGCATGCATTTTAAACAATCAGGAGTACAGAGACCTCAATAAGCACGTTGGGGAAGTCAGGACTCATTAAGTCGGAAATCCATTACACACTTACTTTCTTGCGGAGCTTAACTGCCAGCAGCTGTTCTACTCCATCCACTGTTGTGGCTCCTCGGACCCCACGGCAGCCTGGCTTGTATGTTTCCGGAGTGTGGAGACGTTCAGAGAAGCCCTAGACTGCCACACACCGACTTCTGTTTCACTAGGTTGTCTCTCTGCGTGAGAAAACGAAGGGATGGATGGGGATGTGCTTGCAACGGGGCGTCTGAAGGGTTCCTGGAATCAGGGCAGCGGAGGCACTTTCCCTCAGATTTCTTTGCAGTGTCGTCGGCCGCCTGCCTGAGAGTGAGGGTGGGCGAGGAAGGAGGTTCAGTACCACACAAGTCATTTACTCAAGCACTTGTGGTCTCAGACTGTAGGCTAGTCAGAGCTACCTTCAAAATGGCAGCGTCTCCCGCTGGCAAGAGAGCCTTTCTGTCAATTCACTTGCTGACAGAGGCTACCAGTATAAAGGGAGGACATTTTTTTTAATCACCCAATTCTCTGAAAGATGTGCTCTTTTTGGGGGTTTCAAGGGACAAGGGACCCTGATCTTGGCTGCCAGGGGGAGATTGGGAGTGGTTATTCAGTGCTTTCTGTGGGTGGTGGTAGGTGGGGGGGGGTGTACAGTGGCACAGACAGAGGGGGCAGGTTGTGGGGTTGTACTGAAAGCTGGGAGGCTTTGCTTCCTGACATTGAAATGCTGGCTCTGAGCTCACCCATGTTTTTGTGACAGCTGTGTCTTCCTTAGACCCCGTAGCCATTGTCTTTGCCCTGCGATTATCTCTTAGAACCTGCCAGTTTTGCTGGCCATGTCAAGTTACCATTCATTTTGAAATCTGAGGCCAGAAATGCCAGTTTCTGACAGTGTCAAGAGTCTAAATGATAAGCACAGCCAAGAGGATGGTTGCTGCTGCCTCTCGAGATCCCAGGCCTCCTGCATGACCAGTAGGAAGAGGTGGCAGCAGCCGTGGCAGGAATCTGGGGGCCTACCTCACCCTGGGAATGTAGGTTTAGAGTCTGCCCTGTGGGACTCTGGGGTGCCCACTTGTGAACCCTGCTGTGTTCACTGCCTGGAGTTCTTGGTGCCTCCTAAAAGAACACAGCAAGTGTGCTCTTTTAGCAGAGACATTCTTTTCCGCACCTGAGATGGGGAAGGTTAGCAGTGTGAATTGGCTCAGGCTGGCCTCAGCCTTGGGAAAGCTGAGTATCTCTGGGAAAACTACCCAAAGGCCTTTGTTTTGTTTTTCAAATGACCCTCTGCTTCTTAGTCATGGAGTCACCCACAGAAGCCTTAGAGGGTCCGATCAATGTGGGCAAGGCAGGAGCCCTTTTTTAGGCAGGACATGGTGTCATTTTAGATCCTTGACCTTAGTTCCTAATTTAGACTGGAAATCTGAGGCGCTCTGTCATTTGTACCCTATTGACATCTTCTGCTTTGTATTCATGGGTTACCAGCACAGAGCATGCTGAGAGTAAACTACAAACTTTTATGCCATTTAAGACTGGAATGTATGGATTGTTTGGGGCTGTCTTGCATTGTAAACATCATCTTTCTATTTGGGGGTTAGAGAGAGTATTAGAAGTCTACACTGGGAGATGAAATGAAGAAGAAAAATCACTAAAGCAGACAGCTATCTAAACCTAAAATGAGGCTACCTGGAGTTTCCTAACTTAAAGATAATGTTTCCCCATTCTTTGTTCTAAGGAAAACAGTGGTATCTTCTGGGCTAGTAAAATGAGAGTGATGTACTGACTATGAGGCAGACTGTTGTGGATGTTCTGGAGAGACATGGCAAAGGTGGGTGGACCTGTCTGCCTGGGTAGCAAGGTGGGAGCCATGTCTTAGGAGAGAAATATTTACACAGAGAGGAAGAACAGGGGAGCTGTGAACAGGCCAGCTAACTTCTGCGGGACACAGTTCTGACATCTTGCCTTTCGGTTGCAACTCTAACCCATCAGTGATGAGAGACCACCAGGAGAATCTCCTTCCTGGATCTCACTACCCTGCCCACTACTAAGTAAAGAATTCTCCTTTCTGTGGAAGCAGACGGGACGGCCAGACCTACTTGTTTCCTGTTGTCAAGCCAGGCCCTACCTTGGTCCCTGAGTCTTTTCCCAGGAGACTGCGAGCTGCAACAGAGGAAGACAGGCAGCTTTCCAAAGTCCCCTTTTTAGAGTCCTTGCTTTAGAAATCACTTGCCTTGTCTGTTTGAGATTGACAGCCAGATTTTTCTTAGTTCTGTGTCCCAAATGAAGCAAGGAAGTTGCTGCTATGGACCTACGCTTTCTGTGTAGTGAAGAGTTACAGAAGAGGTCAGAAGCCTCTCTCCCTGCACCCCAGTGGCCTGGTCTGACTGCAGAGATGTGACCATGAGGTGTGGGAAGTACCTCCGCTGTCCCCTCTCAGTGTTCTAGGGAGCAAGGCTACCTCTGGGACCCCGACTGCTCAGGGCAGTGAGGAAACCCGCCACCCACGGGGCACTAGACATAGGGCAGGTGGAATCCGAGCATGTTTTGGCAAGACATTTGGTGAGAAAAAACACATGCCAGCAAACTTGCGAGGGGTGTCTGCCTTTTGTGCTCTGCAATTGCTGGTTCATGGGGTGCATGGCCTGTGCTCTCCATCATTCTCTGCTACATTAGATGCCTGGTACATATGTACCTAGAGTTTGCCAGAATTAGGAATGTGTTTTCTTCTGGAGAGACCGGGACAGCCCAGGGATCCTGGGGGCATAGCATAGGCAACCCAGGACTCCTGATTCTGGGGCATTTAGGTAGTTACCAAAAAAACCCAAAAACCAAGAAACAATCACTGTCTATATTTTAAGAAATAGGTGTGTCTGACATGCAGGTTTAAGACATGAGGATCGGATTATCTCAAGGATGACATGAGTTTAGAGAGACATTTGGAGATGTTAATTTCCCTTTAGAGCAAACATACTATGTTATGGATTTTTCAGCAAGTATTTTTAAAAGCAGTACTTTCTTTTTTTTAACCTTCATGTCATGCAGTGGTTTAAGAAATCCTGGGCAAGTGTGCGTGGTGGTTTTGTCACTGGCAGGCTTTTTAACTTTCAGGAAGTGATCCTGGTAGACCAAGCCTGAGCTCCGACTGAGATATTGTCCCAGGCTTTGTCACTTTAGGAGCTAGTACAGCCTGGCTTCTCATGGTGTTTTTTAAAGACATATCTCAAATGAACACCACCGCAGGAACCCAGTTAGAGAAAGGACAAAGAGTAAAATAATAGGACTTATGACTATAAGGAAAAGGGCAGAAGATCACAGCATTTCTGAAGATATTTCCAGCATGCCCCTGAACACAAACTGGCCTCGATGCTTGACTCCAGGAAAGGGAAGCTGGAAGTTAGGGGCTCTGGGTGGAAGCAGAGTCTCTTCACCCTGTGACCGCTTGGTGTCTTTTTGCTTTTGTATTACATCCTGTTACAATCTTTCAGAAATTAATGAAAAACAAAATACAGCAGCTTCCTGATAAGAGAAGGGGTGTTATTGCTTAGTCACGTGTCTTTCAGAAACACAGCATTCGAGCATGATGGTAACGGTGTTGACCCTTCACCTTGGCTTCGCTAATGAAATTACTTCCCAACAAGGCTATTTCACAAAGAGACAAAGATGCAAAATTTTAACCCAGGCTGTGCTGCATAGATGCATATGGAGCATGTTCATGCTACCATTTTTATAGTTAACAGTCCCTAAATATCTAAGATTTTTTATTGAGGCAAAAAGAGCTGATTTAATTCAATACTCCGCTTCTGGGTTCCTAAGTGAGTCCAAAACTGTTTTTTTTTTCTCCTTGTCCAGGCCACAGTATATTGATTCTTGTAGTTCTTTGTAAATAATGTGTAAGACACACTACTTGAAATTTTTCATGCTTAGTTCGAGGACGGAATCTATCTTTGATTGGCCTGAGACTGAAAGGGTCTTTCCTGCTGTTGAGCATCTTGAGGATCTTGTGATCCTCCATAACACAGTAGGCAAATTCTAGTTGTCCCCTGCTTTCTCTGTGTTTGGGACAGCCAGGCCCACTGAGGATAATAAGCTGGTTTTGTCCTCATTTACATAACAATCGATTTGGTGTGGGAGACAGAAGCAAAGATTGGAGCCGAGTTCTCATCTAGGTTTTCTACAGCTTTAGATGTCTGACCTTGAGCAAATCTCAGTTGAATTGTGTTTGTTTTCAATCTGCACATTTGGGAGCAACCCTTCTTCACAACACAGGAAGGTTGTGGAGTTCCAAGGAGAGCTGGTGTGAGACGACACTTCGTAAACATTGAAGTGTGAGCGTCAGTTTTATTTATCCCCTTTCATAAGTGTTACTGGCAGACACTATGGCTTCAGAGAAACTTGGCTTTCATTGGAATGATGAGACACACTATTGAAACGAATGCCATGTGGTAAAAGAAGATCAAAGACCTTCCTGGAGCTCAGCTTCCGTTCTTCCAGTTAGTTAAGCAAGAAGATTACAGTTCAATCATTGCAAATTGTAAAGCTTGCTATACATTCTAGGAGTTTCTCTTGACTTCTAAAGCACTCTACCCCCTTGGTTTTCCTTATACTTCACTTCTTTTCTTTCTCAACCTCCATTCCTCGTTTTTCTACTTCTCCCCAATCTCTTAATGTCTGTGGGCCCCAAATCTTAGACTGTGCTTATTTTCCTCTTTACTAGTCCCTTGATGACCTCATCCCATCTCATAACTGTTTTAAGTATTTTTGTGATACCACCTAACTGGAAAACTCTCTTCCTTTCTCCTAAAAATCAAACTCATGTCCTGCATCCTTCCCTATTTTGATATCTCAAATTAAATGTGTGTCCAACCTGAACTGATCTACTTCTGCAAAAACAAGAAAACAAAAGCAAAAAAGCTAGTTCTACCTGTAGCTGCACCCTCAAACTTCCAATTTTTTCTATCCCAAATTAATGTGCTAGTTATGTTGTTTCAGGTAGAGGCACATGGAAGAGAAAAAGCATCTCAATTTTAGAAGAGAAACACCTTGTTATCCTCTTTGCTTATTTTAAGCTTAGGACACAGGCCCAAGGTCTCACATCCAGGTTTCCCAATTCATGCTCTCTTGGTAAGCTCACAAGTTCTTCGAAATAGTTTAGAAAACAATACCTGAAACCTAAGAGACATTGCCTTGAAATAGTTCCTAGAGCCTAAAAGACTAAGGTAAAATGAAGCAAATGATCAGGACAAAATGATCTTGCCTGATTGTAAATCATGTAATCTTTTTGTCTCTTGCTGACTTGCTCAAATTAAAAAACAAAAACATAATAGTTTCCATGCTCCTAAGATGGTGTTTTTTGTTTGTTGTTTTTACCTTGGCTGCTCATTAGTATCACTTGGGTGCTTCAGGCACACTGATGCCGGGGTTCTACCCCCAGAGAGTCTAATTTAATTGGTTTTGGGTGTGACCCAGGGCTCAGGATTTTTAAAAGCTCCCCAAGTGGCTCTAAAGTGCAACCAAGGCTTGAGAATCCCTGTAATGGTGACTCGAGAATACTTGGCAGACATCTGTCCTCATTTTTGATTTCTGGAGGAGACAAGAACCTCCTTGGATCTTTCTGTATCTTTTACTTATTTGTGGATGATTTGAAAATGTAAAACTGTTCCCCTTGCCTTCACATGGTATAGTCATCCAGCCCCAGAGCACCAGCTACATGCACATAGCTAGTTACCAGGGATGGCGCAGATACATTTATTACCCTGTTCATCTTAGGAGATTCTATTTTCCTTAATGTGTCTAAATCTTGAGTTGCAGGCCTGAGTTTTGAACCTTGATCTTCCTGACTCCCAAACTCCTTTGCTAGTTACTGGGATGAAGTCCACTAGGGGTCATTGAACCCCATTTGGTCATCTTGCCTGGTGCATAGCTAGACTGTCTTTTACGGCCTCCTTTGAAGTTGGGCGTGGCCATGTGACTGGGCTCTCGCCAAGCAAGGAGAGCCAGGCTTGGCCTCTCTGGATCATCCTCCGTTCTTTACCTGTCTGTTGGCTACAAGTGAGGACCCCCTTTGGATGTCCGCCCAGCAAATACCCAGAGTGTAATTCTACATAAACAAGGAAAATGTTATGAGAGAGCTCTGTGTGTTTATCTGTTTGAGCAGCTAGCCCTGTCCAAAAATGACTAATATGCATTAATGGCTTGGTGGAAAGGGAAAGGATGAAGATTAAATGAAGAAGGGGAAAGAGTGGAGTTAGACATCCTGGGAGGTGGGATCCAGAGCAGAGGTGGAAGGATTAGCCTTGAAGAAGTGAATGGAGGGCCTCCCCGGTGGCGCAGCGGTTGAGCGCTGGGTTGCGAAGCTGCCCGCAGCCTCTGCAGCGCCGGTTCGATCCCCGGCTGCTCTCCGGCCACCGGATGCAGGTCCTACATGGTGGACAGACCTCTCCTGCCGCCCACTGCTCCCCTCAGCAGTGTACTTCGGTCCTTCTGCCTGCTCTGCTCCCCGCTCTGGCTCTGGTGAATTCTCTCACCCTCCTGTGCTTCTGACTGTACCCAGAGCTTGTATAAATAAATAAATTCATTAAAAAAAAATTTAAAAAAGAAGTGAATGGACACAGCTTGGACTTTGGCATTGGGAAGGAGGGAGAAGCATGTGTGCATGCAGGGATATCTAGAGGTATGGCAGGAAGGTAGGTGGGCTTTTTTTTTTTTTTTTTTTGGTTCTGATAGCTTTAGTTTTTTTTTTTTTTTTGTGATGTATGTGAGATAAGTCATCTTTGAGAACTTTGTGGGACAGGGTAGGTGGTTTGAGAGGAGAGTGTTTGCAAATGGCCTTATGGAGAGTGGGAAAGGATATGAGGGAGTTGATAGAGGTCAGCACCAAGAATCCTCTGAAGATGGAAATCATGTGAATTTGTCACTTCGAACACTGCTTTCTCTCACAGCTATTTCAGTGCTCAGCAGTGTGCCTGCAACATGGCAGATTCTGAATAAATGGCCAACCTCAGAGTAAATATAGTGGCACTAAAGAAGTGAGAGCCGGGAGCCCTGGGAGGTATGGGCAGAGAATGGGATGTTTTATTTACTATTCTGAAGGTAGAGTGTTTCAGGTGCTGACAAGTTAAATGTTGTGGCAATGGGAGTGGGTGACTGAGTGAAATGGAGGTGAACATCCTTGTCATGGGTGGGGTGGGGATACATCAGAACTGATGCTAAAGGCAAGAAGCCAGCCTTGATGGTCAGGCGTGGGACAGAGGATAGCCCCAATCTCTAAATCTGTAAATGGACTAGTCCTTTAACAGGAAGAGGTAGAGAGGCATATGGTGTAGCCAGATGGTCAGAACATTAGGGGAGAAAGATTGGCTGTTTGCAAGTGGAAGAACAGTGGTTGGTAAGTTGTATAGGGCCCTGAGAAAAATGCTAACAAGCTTCATGGCCACAAGTGAGTTGGGAGTTGAGAAAGGGCCACAGAACACACAGTCTCCTCAGAGGGGAGCTGCGTTCTACAGAGCGCACAGGAGAAATGAGTTACAATGGGAGGCTGTTGGGGGGAGTTTGCAGTGTGTATCAGTTATCTTTTGCCATGTGAATGCTGCCTGATAATTAACTACAAGACCTGGGGGCATATAACAAAATTTACTTATTTCACTTGTTTCTAGAGTCAGATGGGGGTCACCTAGGTGGCTCCAGTGGTCTTGGTGGGGCTTACTCAATTGTCTGGGGGGTAGCTAGCTGTCAACTGATCCATGTTGGGGTAATTCATCTTAGTTGTGTGTATCTCTCCTCTCCTGCCTGAGACCACCAGGCTAGCCTGAGCCTGGCCTTCTCATAGTGGTGAGAGAAGGCAAGGATGTGAGCAAGTGCAATTGCTCAAGTGCTTTTCCAGTCTCTGCTTGGGTTATGTTTACTAACATCCTGCCGGTCCATGCAGGTCATATCGCTAGGCTGAGAGTAAGTGATAAAGTTATATGGTAATCGGTATGGATGTAAGGACGGATAAAAAATTGGGGTCATTTTTTGCAATCATTTTGCAGTCTGCCGCAACTTGGGAAAGTGGATAAGAAAGGCACTGAAGGGACTGTTTCCAGAAGGGTTTACATGGGGTGGGGGATGACTTGTAAGGCATGCTGTGTGACTGGTAGAAGCATCCATTCCACTGGGCCTCTGATCCATTGGGGAGTGGATAATCTGAGGCCTTTCAGGTAAAGTAAGATTCACTTACTCTCTTGGCCTTAGTTTCCCAATGTGTAAAGGGGAATTTTTCAGAGTATTATATTACAAGGACATAATATTTGCAAAATAATTTGAAACATTTTGTGAATGATAAATATGGGAGGTGTGGGGCCTCCCTGGTGGCGCAGGTGGTTGAGCTCGGCGCTGAAGCTGTCCGCAGCCTCTGCAGTGCCGGTTCGATCCCCGCCGGCCTTGGAGCAACCCACATGGCGAGCAGACCTCTCCTGTCTCATCCACTGCTCCCCTCAGCAGTGTGTTTCTTCAGTCTGCCTGTTCTGTTCCCCGCTCTGTCTCTGGTGAATCCTCTCACCCTCCGGTGCATCTGGTCTGTACCCCGGCTCTTGTATAAATAAAAATAAATCTTTAAAAAAAAATATGGGAGGTGTGCATAGATCAGCAGACAGGTAGCTAACCCCCAGCATGTGAGCAGTGCAGCCACACTGAGAAAAGTGAAGTCTACACAGGCGTCTCAACTCTCTCCCAATGCTCCCTTGACTGCAACTATAGGCCTTCTGTGTCATCAGGGGAGCATCAAACCAAGTACATTTCCCCTGGGATGGATGCCACGGATGACACTCTGCTCTCAGGTGACAAAGAACAGACTGTCACTGAGCAACAGAGCATGCCTCCCTTCAGAGAGCAGGCCCTGCATGCAGCCCCTGCTCAGTCCTCTGGTGGCCATAGAAGGACTTCAGGGCTCTCAGAGAGCCTGCTCGGAGCCCCTGGACTGGAATCTGGGAACAAGCCTGCTCACCTCCTGGGGTGGCTTTCACTGACTTGTCTCAGCTAAAGGTGAACTTCCCTTCTGTCTCAGAGAGTCTTCCCAGGCAGGGCTTCAGACCCAAGGGCCCCATCCTAGATGGTATTCAGAAACTGGGGTCCATTGGCATGAATCCCAAGTGCTATTCTCATGCCTCTCCGGTGCCTGCCCAAGGGCATTGTGTTGGTTAACAGACCTGCAGGTCCTTGCCTGGTTATACAGGTGACTCTGGGAGTGATCCTGCTCCCTTCTTGTAAGGACCCCGTTGTGATGGTTCACACGGCTTCAGAGGGGCTGGACATCCAGGGAACACTGCAGTGGCAATTCTGCTGTAAAAGAATCTTCAGTCCTTTTTTACTGACCCATTCACTAGGTCATATTTAGGTTCTTTTTGTAAAATTGATGCATGGGATATGTCTAAACACAGAGATCTGTAATGAGAAATCAGCAATATAGCCTGGTATTGGCCCAGAGTTGACAATGCAGATACCTACTGTGGGATTTTCAATTTTGACCCCAGGCCAACTTGTTTACCATTTCCTTATGGATAGATTACAGTTTCAGAAGCTCCAACATTATACCCAGCTTGTTCTCTGTTTGTTTAAGGAAGTGTGTCTACCACTGAGCAAAGGTGCCTGGAATAGGATGTATCTGAATCAGGGTGGGGAATGCCAGTGTCCCCAGGGGTTGGAGACGGTGCTCACCACTTGAGTGAGAGACTAAACGTTGCCCCTTTCTCCCTCAGCATCCATGGAGTCAGCCCCATGTCGACCTCTCAGAAACCATCCTCTGCTGAGATGATAACTCTGACCTAGCTTGACTTGGGCCCAGGATTTCCTCCTAATTTATGTACCCCATTGATGCTCCTGCTTGCTTTTAGACCACCTACATAGTGGCT
This sequence comes from Talpa europaea, assembly GCF_964194135.1. Lineage (NCBI taxonomy): Eukaryota > Metazoa > Chordata > Mammalia > Eulipotyphla > Talpidae > Talpa > Talpa europaea. The sequence goes on from NC_140081.1 coordinate 23,988,803, forward strand.
TTCTTGGGATGCAATACTGACAACAGGGAGAAAGGCCTTATATTGGGAGAGATCAACATCACTCCCGAATTTTGCTGATAACGATGAGAATATCTGACCTAGGGAAACTGGTGCGATGTAGGATGCTTTGCATATTTATAGCTATTTTTAGTGATCAATAACTTTTAGGCCGTTAGTTAGTCTCTGCACTTGGGCTACATAGCATAGATAGAGTCAAGAACTATGCCGTATCTTTCAATACCTTTTTTCCTTTGACAGTTTTCTTTTCTTTTTTTTTTTTTTTAAGATTTATTTATTTATTTATACAAGCACTGGGTGCAGTCAGAAGTGCTGGAGGGTGAGAGAATTCACCAGAGCCGGAGCGGGGAACAGAACAGGCAGACTGACGAAGTACACTGCTGAGGGGAGCAGCGGGCAGTAGGAGAGGTCTGCGCACCATGTGGGACCCCTGCCCAGTGGCCGGGGATCGTACCGGCGCTACAGAGGCTGTAGGCAGCTTTGCAAGCCAACACTCAAACTCTGCGCCACAGGGGAGGCCCAGTTTTGTTTTCTTTTTAAAGAAAGTCTTCAACAGTTTTGTTCAATAGGAATATAATGTGAGCCTTCTATGCAATTTAAAATGTTCTAGTGCCCACATTAAAAAGTGAAAGGGAAGAGGTCAAATACATGACATATTTTACATTCTTTATTTTTCATGCTAAGTCTTTGAAATCTGCTGTGTGTTTTACACACTTAAAGCCCATCTCAGTTTGCACTGGCCACATTCTGAGTGCTCAGTAGCCACTGAAGCTAGTGGTTACTCTGACGGGCAGTTCTGCTGGTTACTCTGATGGATAGCAGAGACCTACAGCTTTGAGATGGTGCTGTAATATGGTATGGAGCATCTTCTAGCACAGTGCTTGTATTTTGTTGTTGCTGTTGTTGCTAGAATATCATTTCAATTAAATTTGAGGCAATTCACTTGAAGGACTTCAATTGCATCCATGATCATCATACCTTTTGCCTGATTACCTTTCCACACCTGTTGCTTTTTGAGTAGCATTGGAGAACTTGTGGAGAACCGCTGCTGATTCTGAAAGAGACTTGGAATAGAAAGTTAAGCAGAAATGTTTAGCTCGCTGCATATGGTGCAGGACAGTGTTTGCGACTGCTTACCTGCCATTAAAAACTTGTCGCTTTGGTCTCTCCTTTCATGACAGAGCACAGAAGATGTGATGCTCAGGGTCAGAATAGAAGAGTCTTAGAACTTGTTGCAGCTGAATGTTGCTGGGGCCGAGGGCCTCCAGTGTCCTAAGAGTAGCCAGCACTGCGTGTGTCTGTAGGCCTTTCAGAAGTGGGACCTTGTCATGGTCTGTTGTCCCCAGACTTATTTCATCTTGAGGTCTCTGCTCAACTTAGTATCTTGTTCTGCAATGATAAAGTGTCTTTATAGCCTTGTCTATAAACTCTGGAAACCAGCCCATTGTCCTTTAAATGGCATTGACTTTTTTTTTTTTTTTTGGTGGAGGAGAGCGGAAGGAGGATTCTGGAACTGGCCTGATTGCATAGTTATGGCCAAAATGAGTTTGACTTTCAGCTTGCAAGTTGTACTGTGAAAGGTTTAAGATTCTTTTGGCTGTACTTGAGGAAAATGAGGCATTTTCAAAATTTTGACTGATACAAAGAAGAACAGAAAGTAGTAACTAATTCACCTATTTTAGTTATTTATGCCTAGTTACATTCTAAAATGTCCAAGTCAATTTAGAAAATGGCTGTGTCCTTCACGCTATCTAAACAGCGTCACCATGCACTGTTGTTTTGATGATGTATTATCAAATGTGGGATTTTTTTTCTTGGAGAAAATATGTACTTGATATTCCATCCTGGTCTGTAGCAGTGAAAATCAACAAGCCATAGGTTTAAAGGATGGTAAGTGCACAGATCCTAACACATTTTACTCTAAATGATTTTGTTTGAGATGTGTGTGTCCCCCATAGTGGGATTGGATTGACCTCCATCTAGACTCAAAGTTGGACTTAATGTGGAAGATCACACATCGGTATGCCCAGGTAAAGACTGTGTGTGTAGAGTCATGATCTTGGTGCAACGTAATTGGAAATCTGAACTTGTTTACAAATGCAGACAGTTTTGTGTACCTCTCTATTCTGAAGTAATGACTGCTATGTTTACTGTGTATCTCTAGGCCTTTTGGGGAACCAGTACATCTTTTTTTAATCCCTCTTGTTTTTTTCCTTTCAACTTTGGCAGCTCCTTTTGATGTGGTCAGATGATCTTTTTTTATAGTCAAGTCATCCTAAGAGGGTCCCTGTGATACTGCACCTCTACAGAAATGCCCAGACTGTGATGACAAGTGGGTGCCGTTCATGCCCACACCTGCACATCACGAGAGCAGAGTCGAACATCGAGAATAGGATTAACCTAAAATATGAGCCTTTCTGCCTGTGCTGCCATGTATTCATTTCTTAGGGACAAAGTGCGATGGATAGATTGTTTGCCTTTTAAAATGAGTAATAACTGATCAGTGCTAGAGTTCTTCATTAGTCATAGGTGAATATGAAGTGATTTTATTTTTTTAATCCGCCAAGCTTGAAAGTAAATATTCTTCTGAATCTTTCAATGCTGGTTATGATTTTACTTTACTTTTCTCTCCCCCACCCCTTTCTTTCTTTACTTTTTTTTTTTTTTTTGGCATCCTCATGGTGTGATCTCAGTGCATTTTGTGGCAGGAACTTTGGGAAACAACTTAAAGGAGAACTGATGAGGATCTGCTTAGGTGTATCTCTGGATTGCCACAGTCCTTCGGAAATTTCAGTTCCCCTCCTATTTGCATAAAGACCGTTTGAATAAGCATTGCCTTACTCTTTTTTATGATGTTTTTTCTAGAACCCCAGGCTTGAAATGGAGTATACTACAATTTTAAGACACCTCTTCTCTTGCCCCACTAATTTGGGAGATGCAGATGGAAGATGGAACTCTTGGGTCTTGGCCCAGTGGTCCGTGGTTCTTAGTGTAAAGTTGCATGTGCTTAGCCACTCAGCTTTCATGTTGTGACATTACTTCTCTGGTACAAAGCTTTTGGCAGGTGTAAAAATTCTAAAGCCTTTGCAATTCTCATAAATTTTGATAATCTTATTGTGGATTTTGATATATTTTTGTGGATTTTATGGTTGTGGCAAAACCGTGGAGAAGACTCATCATTAGAACATAGTCTTTATTAAAGACTTAATTGGTGTAAACACTCACTGGCCTCCCAATTGTGTGAATGTTGTTAGAGTTTCAACAGTGTGGCATTCTGAAGTCCCCCAGACAACTGACCATCATTTTATGCTTGTAGCAATGATGATGTTAAATTGGTAACATTCCACTGGACAGAGCTATAGGATTCTCAGTTACTATTTGTTCAGTTTGTATACAACTCTCCTTCTATATCCCTCTGCTCTGAAATCAGTGACTATTGACCTCTTTTAGAAAATTTTATTTTTCTGAGCAACCCTACTGTAAGATATTCTAAAAAGTGCAATCATTAAGATTTTGGTTGACCTGTAGGCAAAGAGATTGGTGTTAACAAGCAGAACCAGAGTTAATTTCAACTACTAGTTCTGTTGAACTAGTGTGCCTTCAAGAGTTCACTCCCATTTTCCCACTGACAGCCAGAAAGGAAGATTTGAAGTGGTTGCCTTCTGGCATTTTAATTAATCTTGGAAAAAAGTTGAAGTTTGATTTCATGACTGAATGCCATGTTATTCATTGACTGTCACTTGTCAGCATCACACTGTCAGGAAGGTATCTCTACTAAGTATTCTACATGTGAATATCTGTGAGGTGGCTCTTATCAGGGAGGGGACACTTCAAGGCTTAAATATGAGTGATAATTTCATTCTTGTCATCACCGTGAATGAGAAAAAATTTTTCTATAATACCTAAGAATATAAACCAGACCAATAAACTACAAAGAGATACAAAGATCATATGTAGGAGGATAAACCTTAGGAGGATGGGCATCCACACAGAGATAGAAAACTAGAGGTCATTTTGGCCCAGTTCATGTACTATGGGAATCTCTTTTGTCACTTCCTGGATCAAGGCGAGTCTAACCTCTAAAGGTGGCTGCTTTCAGCCCCACCAGTTAGGCTAAAGTAGTGTGGCATGGGTTTACATTCAAAGAAGTTTTCTTAAATGTGCCTCCCTGAAACATCTATCTTTTTGGTCTTGGTTTGGGGAGCAAAGCAGAATAAATCTACTTGTTACTTGCATGTGATAAACCATATATTTTTTTCTTAAGATATCCATGCTGCTTTCCCGATCCTAAACTCAGTATTAAACTATTTGTCAAGGAGAAGAATTAATTTTTCTACTAAGAAGTAGGTTCTTCTAATTGCTTCAACTATTTTTTGAGGAAGGTCTTACAAAGTTAGCCAATGCCTGAATTTGGATTTAAGGGAGTGGTCCAATAATAGAAGCTGTGTACACAAATGATGTTTACAAAGTGGACCCCCAAAACCAATCGACTGAGTAAATCCGACTGAATAGCTTCAATTTATTATGTTACACATACACATTCACAAAGAAAGCACTTTCTTTGTGATATTTTGATGTTTTGTTTATGTCAGCATGAAATAACTATTGGGTTACAGAGTTAATTGAGCATTTCTATGTATGGATTATTGTCATTTGATTTCTTGATTTTTATTTTCCTTTTACATTTCCAAGTGCTGCTCAATTTCCCTAGTGTAGGCCATTAGTAGATTGATATCTTTATTTTTTTCAAAGATTTATTTATTTATGCATACAAGAACTGGGGGAACTGGGACATAGGCCAGAGGTGTTGGGGTGAGAGGATTCACCAGAGACAGAGTGGGGAACAGAACAGGCAGACTGACTGAAATACACTGCTGAGGGGAGCAGTGGGCAAGTCAGGAGAGGTCTGCTGCACCATGAGGGTAGCTCCCTGGCCAGGGATTGAACTCGCACTGCAGTGGCTGCAGATAGCTTCATAGGTTGCTAGACTGATATCTTTAATACCTGTAGATTATATTGCTATTTTTTTCAAAAAAATGTTTATCATTTTAATGATCTAATAGATGATATTCACCAATTTATTAATTTTCTTTAACATGGTATTAACTAGTTTCTAACCTCAAATTTTGTTATATTTGACTTATTTCTCTGAGCATGATCCCTTCCTGCTCCATCCATGTTGCTGCAAATTGCATGAGTTTATCTTTTTCGATTACTGAGTAATATTCCATTGTGTATATGTACCACATCTTCTTGATCCAGTCATCTATTTTTGGGCATTTGGCCAGAAAGAGAAAGAAAAATACCAAATGGTCTCACTCATAGCAGGAATCTAGAAAACCTAAATAAGGGACCAGGGAAAAGACTAATTATAACAAAATCAAAATCAAAATCAACAAGCAACTAAAAACCAGAGACACACTGTGGGGAGGGGGGCGGGTGAGGTGGGAGTAGGATCAAAACAAGGGGGGTGAGAATTGTATGGGGACTATAACCAAGATGAAAATGCATATATTGTGCAAAAATGAAAAATAATACAAAATATATAAAATTAAAAAAATAAAAAATAAAGAAAAAAAAATTTATATTTGAGATGAATGCTAGTGGCCCGTGTCAGAACTACTTTATTCATTTTAGTAGAAGATCAATGCAAGATGGTGCTGTTATCCTAGTTCATGCTGGTTCATACTTGAAACTATATAAATCAAAAATTTTAAATCAGTAATCCTCACTTTTAATCCAAACTGCTTATGCATATGGAGGGTCTTCAGGCAAAGAAGTAGCTGACAGAAAGGTCATTGAAATCAGGTAGCTGATAGAAAAGTTTCCTGGGGATGTGAAGATTTGGAAAGAGGAAAAGGCTAGTTGGCACACACCCTTATTATCTAAATGTCCAAACAGACTTACAGGAGACTGACGAATATTCCACATATTAGTGATACCATGTGGTATTTATCTTTCTCATTCTGACTTATTTCACTTATTTTACTTATTTCCTTTCAAGCTCCATGCATGTTGCTGCAAATGGCCTGAGTTTATCTTTTTTGATCACTGAGTAATACTCCATTGTGTTTATATACCACATCTTCTTGACCTAGTCATCTGTTCTGGGGCACTCAGGTTGTTTCTGTCTTTTAGCTATAGTAAATAGTGCTGCAATAAACATGGGAGTGCAAGTTTCCTTATGAATTAGTGTTTTTGAACTTTTTGGGTAGATGGCTAGGAGTGAAATTACTGGGTTGAATGGCAGTTCCATGTTAAAAATAAATGAATTTTAAAAAGTTAAATATGACAAAAAGAAAAGACTTTGGAAAATAAATACTGTCAAACACTCCCTTAGCATGCCACATCTCGTGTATGTGTGAATAACTAGGATTTTGTAAAAGGTTTGTCTCTATCACTTTGGAGATCTGTGTTGAGCTGATTTAAAAAAACAGAACCAATGTTCCTGGGATCTGGCACTTGCCTTGTTCTCCCGTAGGGGCTGTGACTACCCTGGTGTCTGTTTCTCCAGCAGATCTCCACCCAGTTGCTCTATTTGGCTCTACGCCAACCCCTTCTGATATGGGTTGAGTTTTCGAAGTGGGCAGGAGAGAGCTGCGGTGGGGGGGGGGGCAACATGACCAACCCCTGGGGCTTCATTCTCAATATCTAGATTTTTTTTCCTTCTTGCTCCCTTTCCTTCATGAGGGACCTCACATTCATCAAGTCAGTTCTTTATAGCATCCCAGGAACCTCCAAAAGCTGCTTTCCAGACTCTGTGCTTTGTGAGATAGGCCAGGGACGTGAGAAAACTGAGCCTCACGGGTGCAAGGACTCGCACTTGAACCTTATCTGTCTGATATTTCTAATCCTCCACTGCCTGTGTGCTCAGGCTGATAAGAGGCTGTGGTCAGCAGGGATCTGGGAAGTGAGCTCTTTCCCCACACACAAGTGGGAGGCCACTTATGTAGGGCAAAGGCCATGAGAGAAGGAGGACGTGCCCCACCAGGCAGGGCCTTAGCCCTGATTCTGACTCCTCAGTGAACTTCCAGGCAGTGAACCTTGGAACTTTCAGTATCTGCTGACTGTGCTCCATGCAGACTCTTGCTGCCATTTCAGGGTATCCTTCCTCTCCTTGTTTGCTAGCAACCTCTCACAGGAGTGTATTTGGGGGTGCTTCTTGATAGGAGAGTATGACTTCCTCTGAGAAAACAAATTACATCTTTACCTGGAACTCTGAAGGTTGGAAGAGAAAAGAACTAACTCATCCAGTCAGTGAAATCAATTTTAAAATCAGTTCAAAGGAAACATACCCCAAGACCTAGCTTGAGGTTCCTACTTTAACTTGGGTGGAAGGGTTTTCTAGCAGGGGCGGAAATGCCTTTAAATGTCATGAAATGTTTCTTCTGTTATATTTTGGCAAGACTTTTGGGAGCAGATAATGTCATAAAAGGATCTTGCTGCTTCTATAGTATCTCCATTTCCTGAGGAACATGACTTAGGTTTCTGATTAAATTGCTTATGAAATAGACATTGTGTCCATTCTCTGTTCAGGAGGGTAAATGATATTTCATTTTTAGAAATGCCCTTGCCAGAAAGAGAGGAAAACTGAAGCAGGCTTTGGAAGAATCTAAAACAGTGATGTGGCTACATATTTATTGAGCACATACTATATGCCCTGCATTATATGTCACCTTGCTTCATTCTTCATACAACCCTGAAAAAGATAGCCGCATTATCTCCATTTAACAGGAAAGTAAGGTGGAGAATAAGTCACTCGTTCAAAGTCCCACAGCAATAAATTGCAGAGGGGGGCTCTGTATAGATCCCTTTGGGTGAGGTGGGGTGTGGGTATGCATGACCTCATTGCAAAGCCGAGGGGCTGCCACACAGGCCTTAGCTTATAAATAAGGCTCTATGAAGTTGGTTGCAGGCTTCCGATTTCTAGCTAAGGATTCAATTATTTTTCAGACAAAACTTTTGAAATTCCTCACTGGTAGCTCCACTAATTCATATGTACTTGCTAATTACAGGGGGAAAAATTGCAAAACTTACGTGGATTGTAACCCACCCTCAGATACACCAATTTTGATCCAAATAAATGAAAAACCTTGATGATAATAATAGCTCAATATACCTGCACCTCCACTCTTTAATAAGTCAAACCACTTAGCAGTAGGATAAAAACTGTTTCTTTTATTATTTTCTTTTCCCTTCATTGGCCATTAACTTGGGTGAGTAACTATCATTTGTTCTTGTCTCATAGAGAAACATTAAAATTGTAGCCTTTGTTCAAAACAATTGTCCCTGTTCATGATCAGCTTTCAGTATCATGAAGGCCACTAAGCAAATCCTTGAGGGAAGTTTTAGATGAGAATCAGGGCCAAGGGTAGACCGTCATGAAGTTAGCACTCCAGCCCCAAGGTCATCACACAGAGCAGAAGTGAAAGATGACACCAACAACAGGGGGCAGTGCTGGGGAGAGGCGCCTGCTGGGATGGGTCAGGGAGCCCCTGGTGACTAGCAGAGTCCACAGAGGGGCGGACAGGGATTTTTTTCCCGTAACTTCTCTAATAACACTGTAGTCCTGTTGGAAAAAAAAAAAATCACAGGGCAAATTGCCCAGATGTCACAAAGCATATGGCTGTAAGAAATCACCCCCTCATCGTCCACATTCCTTGTTGCATCCTGAACTGGGAGGCTTTTCCTTTGCAGACTGCATGAGCAGTTCCTGTGTCCCGGTAGGATTGCAGCTTACTGCTGCTTTTGGTATCCTGCATATTGGCCTTCGGGTATTCTAAATGACAGATTTCCTTCCTGTAAAATTCCGAAAGGGCTGTTTTTAATTCGCTGGACCTGTGAGTTCCCGTGTTGTGTTAACCTTGTTCACCACAGTACACAGTCGCTTCCTCTAAGACACCTTCCCCAGATGGCTTTGGTCCGGTATGCTCAAGGCCACGACTCTAAGATATATCGAAGCTTGTGTCCTTGGTCCTAACCTAGACATGCCATGGCAGTGGCGACTTCAGTTCCATTCTGACTCTCTGGGGTGGCTTGGCTCAGCAGAACTTGTTTTCCTTCCTGTGCTGCTTAGTTACTGTGGGAGATGCTTTCTGGTGCTTCTGGAAGCACAGCCATCTTTCCTCACGGGGGAGCAAGCCCCTGCTGGTAGGAAATCTTTCCACGTGCACACACACACACAGCACTTTGCCAGCATGGGTGGCTGCCAGCAGTTTTCTCCTAGGTGCAGAGTTAATTTTCCCTGGACGGCAGCACTGTGCCACACAGGCAGCCCACAACACAGCAGGCTCCTCGTTGATAGAAGTTTCTTTGTGAAGATGTGCCTCTGGCGTGCTTGGGGTCCCCACAGACATTTCTAATAATTGAGTGGCACCAAAAAAAAAAAGGTTTCCTGCTGCAGTGATTTTTGGCATACTGTGAAGCAGGTGTCAAGATTAGCTTATACTGTAGGCTCCGCAAAGGTGACAGGTTGCCTCAGGCCCAGGAGGGCTGGAAGGCTATTACATCAGATCCAGAGCCAGGCACCTACCCCCTGAGCCATGCACCTTGGATTGGCCTGTTGAAGTAAGTCTCACATTATGTGGGACTTGTAAGGATTCCCCATTATGTGGTACAACACTGCAAGGCACCACGGGTCCCTAGCTAACTCTGGGGGGGATGAAAAGGCATCTCTCTAGAATTACACCTCAGGAAGCAGTACCTCCCTCTGCACTCGCTCCCCAGTTCTGGCAAAACACTCCAGCCCTTATCCTTCTGTCCGTTGTTTTAAATTGCACTTTTATTGACTTATGTCCTTCCCTCTGTTTGACTCTCCACAAACGTAGGGAAGGCCCCTCTAGGGAGCAATCTGGGCACTACCTGTAAAAAGTGTTTTCAAAACAGTAGAAAATACCAGAATGTGTGTGCATGGTGAGGGTGAGCATTGCCTTGAGAACCCCCTGTATGATGGACATAATGACAGGTGCAACCTTCATTTATGTGCCATGTAAATCTTTTTTCTTATGTAGATTATGGTTGAGGCTGAAGCCCTAGACTTGGAGTCCCCAGTCCTCTCCTTAGTCTCATAGTGCTTCCTGCTCCATCACCTTGCTTTTGCAGTTGGCCAACTCCCTTTTGCAAAGCCTCAACCATGTGGCACCCTCTTAATTATGTGCACCTGGGGACTGCTAGGTCTTAAATCATCAAAGACATTAAATTATGGACACACTGCACTTTCTGAGGCAAAGGATATACTCATGGACTTAAGATTTTTTTTTTATGAGTTAAAACAAATTGGTTTTCTATTAATTCTCAGTTAATAAGAAAACTCAATGAACCCCTGCATGACGCGTGGTAAGCGTTTTGGTTAATTGATGCCGCTCTCTAGAAGGCAGGAGTTTAAAGCAAACAGCCAGCAGGGACCTTCTGTGGGAAGAGGGCAGGCTTTGGTGTCCTTTGTTTTCATGCCCTAATAGGTAGGAGCTTCCTAGTGTCCTTGGAGAAATGCATTTAGCTAGCTTTACAACACCCTTTGCCACTGACCCATGGCATGGATAAGGAATCGTTCTAGCAAGCACATCCATGTCACTTCTAGAGAGTCTCCTCAAAGGGGTATTTATTTAGTCTTTAGAAGAATGAGACGAGAGCAGTAGCAGCTGCAGTTTATTGGGCATTGACTGTTAGGCCTACATTGAAGTGATTTAGTTTATGACATCTTGTCTGATCCGCTTTTCTAGCCCTCCCAGGTGGCTGTCGTTGTCCCCTTTTCTACAGAGAACATAACTGGGCTTGAGGGACTTCTCCAAGGTCGCTTACCTAGGTGATGCTGGGTAGGGGAGCCCATGGTTCCATGCATCAGCTCAGCCCTCACATGCCACTCAGGCACCCCCTTTAATGCTCTCTTTTTTTTTTTTGGCGTTTGTATTTCTGCTGCTGCCTGGAATGTTCTCTCCTCTCCACCCCTAGCCCTCAGAATTTCTTCCATCCAGCAAGTCCTAATCTGAATATTAATTCTGATGAAGCCCTCTTTGCTTTGCCTAGTGTGAGATGTGGTCTCCAGTTGTACACAGGTGCCCCATTTGTCAGATTTTGGGGTTCTTGTTAGGTGTGACACTTATACTTGCATTGCAGTTCTCAAAGGCTAGTTCCATTGCTGCTGCTTTGGTTTTGGCGAGGAGGCACCTACTGTCTTCAAGACCAGCTTTTCCCTCATCCTTGCACAATGATTCATGTCCTTGAAGAATGACAGTTCTTCCCTGCACCTTCGTAGTAATCACCGTGAAGTAATTTTATATGGGGATCTTTTTTTTTAAATTGTGACTATTTGCCAAAGTGATTCTTTTAGAAACCTCATCCACGAGTGGCACAGACTTTTAAAAACCTATACAGAAAAATCCACAGCTTTTGTTCTGTGACAGATCCGTTCCGTATTTTAGTCTCGCATACCTGCATGAGTTTTCAAAAGCAAGAAGGAGGAATCCAGGAAGGATAGAAGTTTAAAATATGCTATTATCCAAATTGGATTTTCACTGCATGTTAAAAATCTGAAGGTCATTGAAACTTGCTTTACCAGAATTGGATTTCTTGGGTGGCTGCCTTGTAGGGGAAGGGAGACTACCATTTCTTGAGTCCCTGTTCTGTGCTGGGCTCCACAGTTGGACAGGATTCTGTGCCTCCTGGCATCCTCATAAAGAAGCAAAACCATTGAATGAACTAAATAAAACAAAAAGTTTTAGATTGTAAGACCAATTAGTGAGTACCAGAAGGAAGGGGGGTGGGTGGATTGGGCAAAGGGGGTCCATTATCTGGTACAGGATAGAATTGGATGGTTAACAGTGAAGTTAATGTAGTATATACACACATTGATTTATGAGGCACACCTGAAGTCTATATAATGTTAATACAGTGTTACTTCTATAAAAATAAATTAATGAAAAAATTGAAGCTTAAAAAAATAGCATTTTCTATAAATCGAATCATGTTTTAAATCTTGTGATACATAAATTGATATACCCACATCTGATACTAACTCATATGTCTCAGATTGTCATAAGGAGATCATGCTTTATTTTTTTTTAAGTAAAGAGAGAATACCTGGCATGTTGGTAAAGCCTGGGAATTGTCAATCAGGTGTCTTTAATAGTTCCATAGGAAATAAAGGAGCTAATGAAAATAGAACAAAAGCCCCTCATAAATAGCTTGACAGTAAAATGTGGGAACAAATGGACAATTCCCAAGATTGTATCTTATATCACTGCTGGCACAGAAGTGGAAACAGCTCAGTGAGGTAGGGCTTAAGGTCACAACAGTCCCTCTCTGATGAAACTGGAATTGGAACTCAGACCCATCTTCCTCAAAGCTCTTTGTCCATACCATTTGCTGTTCAAGGAGAATCCCTGGAGTATTCTATATTGGTAAGAGAGAGGCCCTCAATTAGTGTCTCCTGAGCAGTCCCTTCTGTTGCCAAGGCTGACATGTTTGAAGTCATACATTGGGGTGCATTGCGATCTTATTGCCTATTAAGGGTATTTTTTCCTCACTTTAAAATGCTAAAACTTCACTACAAACTATACCTTTAAAAGTGAAATTTCAGGAGCTCTGACACATGGGGAGGGAAGATTCGAGCAGGATCACACTTCATGTTTCTCAGATTACATTAAGTCGGAGCTGTGTGCCTGTGGATGGAGACTGTTCAGCTTTGGGGGGTCAGTAGCAACGGCGAGCAACACATTATGGAGCACTCTCTGGGTTTCAGGTGCAGTATAAGCACTTACACTTGCTCCGCACTTTACCTGCGGGCGATAAGTGTATTATCCCCATTTGACCCAAGGTCACACATAGGTAGTCTGTCCTGGGAGCTGAGTCGTGTGTCCAGTCAGGTGAGGGCAAAGTTCGTGCTCACACTGGGTGCTGGAAGATATGTGTGTCAACTCTTGGCCTTGGAGGCCAGTGTGCACCCCAGTGAGCAGTCCCGAGTGTGTTTGTAGCATGTTGGTGCTCATGGTGCAGACGCCCTCTCTCAAGACTTCTGTTAGCGATTTTGAAAGGAAGCTTTAGACTTCCTCAAGTGAATGTTCCTTGCAAATATGTGTTCACAGTTAAGGAACAAAGAAAATGATAAGTTGCAACTACTTTGGTGAAGGCATATGCTTCATTCTTAAGTTGCTGACCCCAAGTGCTGGCTTATTTTTACTTTGTGATTTTAACAGAATTATCCAGAAACAAAGGAGTCTAAAACCTCTCCCTGAAGGCAGTAGCCACCCTCCAGCCCACTCTTCTCAAGTTTCTTCCAAGTCAGTGGGGGTACTTTGCAGAGTGTCTTCCTGTTTGCTTTCCAGTGGATCCCCTTGAGATGATAGCTTCATTTGCATATGGGGGTGGGTGGTTCAGGCTCAGATCCACAATGGCAGAGGTTGGACCTAAGTGGAGGAATTTAGTCTTTTGGAAAGTCCCCTTACCATTTTGTCTTGGGATTTGTGAGGTCTGTCTCCACGCTCTGCCTCTGTGGCTACTGGCCCTTGCTTTCCATTACACAGTACTGATTTCCAGTGGGTGTGAAGAGTCCCTCTCCCATTACAGTAGATTTTTGTCACATTTTTCCCCTGAAATCCATTAGCAATTTCTTTTGTTCTCTCTCCAGCATGCTTTGATGCATGTATTTGTTTTACAGGAATGAATTTATAACTTGTCTTCCACACTGTTGTGGTGATTCCTGGGGATTGAAAGGAACACACCTCAAGGTTATAGGTGTTGTTAAATTGGGCAGCTATGGCTGGACCTCTCAGGGCTAACCTTAGGATTCAGGGTGACTGTGACTAATTGAAGTGAGTAGAATAGTGTTAACTAAGAACAAGAAGACAATATGATTACGGGGGCACACCCAGTCTCTCCTGGATAATTATAGGACAATTGCACATTACTCATCACTGTGCTCGGTGCTGTGGTAGACTTAGAACTAAGACTGGGAGGTCGTCTCTACCTTCCAGCTACAATCTATGTGGAGAAAGAAGACCTAAATGAAACAAGAGAAGAGCAAGCATCTCACTAAGTCCAAGCAGTGGTCTTTATAATCTAGCTAGAGAAATAGGCTTAGGTGCAGCAGACATTGAGGGTATAAAGGTTCCATGAGATTCCCCCCCCTCTGACCTAAGGAAGCCTCCTTCTGCTGAGAAGGTGTGGGAATTCGTGATTAAAATACAGAGTAATCAGGTAATCTGGAGTGTTCAGTTGCAGGGCATGGCTGAAGGTATAGAGTAGAACATCCTGCTTCGATTCAAAACCTGGCCCTGCTGCGTTCTGATTCTGTGATCATAGGCAGCATATTTTACCACTCTGCACCTCCATGTCCTTGTCTGTAAAATGGGGAATAAAAATAGTATCTACGTCACAGGAAGTAGGATTGTTTTAAGGATTAACTTAATTGACACACATACACACACACAGGTTTCCCAGCAGGCCAGTGGTGTAGACAGGATTATTCTAACCCGGCAGACTGCTGCTGAGCCTGTTCTCGTGGCCACTGCTGCCTCCTGTCTGTCAATTCTCTCCCTGATGACAGTGCGGGACTTCTAATGTGGTATCTAGTGGGGGTGTAGAAAATATCACAACCTCAGTATTTCTAGTGAAGCCTCCCTACTCGTTCACACTCATCCTCTGACAAAACCTGACAGTCTCAGGCCACTCCCTGCTCCTGGGATGTGTGGACTCTACTGAGGTGAAAGGTGGGGAGGAGCGCATCGTGGCACCCTTGCTGCTTCCCAGAAGCTTCTTGTTCTGCTGCTCTGCAAGCCCATTGCTCCCTGGCCGGGGTTGATCCCTTTAACCAGGGTCTCTGTCCAGTGAACCCTATGGCAGACCTGCAGAGGAAGAGCTGGAAAGCTCCATGCCCCTTTCAGGAGCTCACTTGAAAACAACTGTGGCTTGCTTTTGAAAATGAATGAAAATGAGCTTCTCTAAAGGGTAAGGCAAGATGGACTGTCGAATGTGAGGAGATCGGTTTTCTCTACCTGCAAAACAATATGGTTTCTTTCCCCTAAAAGCCAAGCAGACCTCAGGATTCATAATTGTGTAGATGCCTAACAGAATAAAAGCCATCCCAAGAGGCAACTCAGAATATCAAAGGGTTCTAGGCAATACAGATTCTTGGTAGCATTTATGGTTGTGGAAATACTTGGAAGAGGTTGGTAATAACAATGTTAATAATAAAAACAATGGGGTAAACACAGTTTTTGTTTCACATTTCCTGTTTGTGGGACCTGAATGCCTGCTGAGTGCATTAGACATATTATATATTTAAACCACCCATCAACCCTATGAAATAATAAAGCAGAGCCATTTGTCGCACAAACTAAGAAGTAGAGTTGCTGGGGTATGTATGTGCAGGCCTGCCTAGTGAGTTACTGATCTGGTAAGTTCCAGATTTTTAATGGTCATAGTTACAGCTCTGGTTTTCAGTCATAGTTGGTGTGCTTTCTAATGAAGCCTGTAAAGATATTAAACCTTTGGGAAAAAGTCTTGCAAAAAGGATGGCTACAGTACTGCCAAGCTCTTGTGATAATTGCCTTTGTATTACATGTGTTTGCTGAAAAAAGGAAAGGCTACAGGATTTGTGGCCAATAAGATGTGGCCAGGGCTTTGATTAGCAAACTTTGTTTGGCAATTTGACTCAGATAAATATCAACACACATAGCTGCAGGATTTTTGTGAAGATAATATTTCCTTTTTCTCTCTCCCTGAGATAGAAATGGATTAGAGCGGAAAGATTGGGAGGGAAGGGATTCTCAGCAGGGGATGCCAAAAAGGTATAGGAGAAAGGTGTAGTTAGAGAAAGTGTTCATAAATGCTCTTGTTTGGAAGGCTTTCTGTAATTCCAGTTTTTTTTTTTTTAATTGAGGTAATTGAATTGCATTATAATGTGGCAATTTCATGTGTGCATAATGGCAACTCAATGTGTATATACAATATTTTTTAAAGATTATTTATGCATACAAGAATTGGGGTGCAGGGGGGCAAGAGCATTCACCAGGGACAGAGTGGGGAGCAGAACAGGTAGATCTACTGAAATACACTGCTGAGGGGAGCAACGGGCAAGACAGGAGAGGTCTGCCGCACCATGTGGGTAGCACCCTGGCTGGCCAGGGATTGAACTCATGCTGCAGAGGCTGTGGATAGCTTCATAGTGCTGTGCTTAACCCCTGATGCCACCAGGAAGGCCCTGTGTATATACAATATTAAGTTCACTGCTAAAAGTTTACTTCAGTCCTTCACATGACCTTTTTCCTTCTGGTAACCACTCATTGGTCTTACAGTCTGAGTTTAGGTTTGTTTTATTTAGCTCATCTGCTTGTTTGGCTTCTTCTAAGTACCACACATGGGTGAAATCATGCAGTGTCTGTCTTTCTCCATCTGACTTATTTCACTAAGCATAATACCCTCCAGGTCCACCCATGTTGTTGCAAATGGCAGTATTTCATTTTTTTTTAATAACCCAGTGAGATTCCATTGTGGAATTCCAAATCTTACAACTTTTTTCTGTGCTCACCAAAATGGGAATAAATTTAGAAGTTAAGAAGTTCAAATGATGTCACAGCTGTAGTGCACAGTGATGTGTGATTTACATGCTGTAGTATATACATTCATATGGAATGAATGTCCCTAAGTTTAAAAAAATTATGTGAAATTGACAAATTTGGGTTGTTACTCAATTTAAATTCTGCCTTTGAGCAAGCAAGCACATGAGCAATCAAACAACTTCCTTGCTTCCATCTTTATTTCTGGGACATTTGTCTTCCGGTTGCCAAAGATTGGTGGTCATAGGAGAGCTGTTGTCTCAGTTCATAGTCCTTCACTGAGGTCATCACTGCCATTCCCTGTACTCCGCTTAGAGCACTGATGTGTATCTTGAAGATAACTCAACTTGAAAACCATCTGACCTTCTGGGAGAATTAAGGGTGCTCTGGAGGAGAAGATATCATCCAAGTTTAAAAAGGGCCATCTTGGGGCCTCCCCTGGTGGCGTAGCGGTTGAGCGATGGGCTGCGAAGCTGCCCGCAGCCTCTGCAGCACCGGTTGGATCCCTGGCCGCCGACGAGGGTCCCACATGGCGCGCAGACCTCTCCTGCCGTGCCCGCTGCTCCCCTCAGCAGTGAACTTCTTCAGTCTGCTTGCTCTGCTCCCGCCTCTGGCTCTGGTGAATTCTCTCACCCTCCCGTGCTTCTGACTATACCCAGTACTTGTATAAATAAATAAATAAATCTTTAAAAAACAAAAGGGCCATCCTGGCCATAGATTTTCTTCTAATCACACTCAACTAGAAATGCAGACATTTAAAGTGGCTTCACTGCTCTGTTCTAATATAGAAGTTTCTGTGGGTGAGGTTTACGTGCTAGCATCCTTTAGTTAAGCTCTGTAAATTATTCCCCCACTTGGATTAAAGAAGAGAACACATGTGATTAATATATAAGCCATCATAGTAACTTTTTCTTAGATTGTCATGCCACAGGATTTGGTTTTTAACACAATTCATTTCTAGAGTGCACCAAATCTATGGAGATTATAAGCATTTCTTGAGAGTGTGCTCTAAGTGGGACACTGTAAGTAGATGGTACCGGAAATATCAAGACAGTGGTGCAGTTCAAACCTCAGTGGTTGCATGCTATAAAGATGACAAGATGGACACTTGCAAAGTTTTAAGATGGATGAAACTACAGTCTACAGAGTGATATCATTGTAGCGCTATTCATTGAACAGATTTTATTTTAACCCTTTACTCTTCAGCATTTTTTCTCAGAGCCTAAGGCACTGAATGTTAAATACAGACGGGAGTCCTATGGCTCTTGGCAAATTGTCAGCTCTAATTCCTGTATGATGTTGATCATAAACTCATTTTTCAAAGGAACTTACAGTTCAGAGAATCAGGTCAGGCACAAGTCAGATACACAAAATAAAATGAATTAAACCATGTAACCAAGAAAGCTTATTTACAAAGTTCCTGGCATGGTGTAGTCTACAGGAGTTGCCCGTGAGGGCGCTGGGTTTTTGGTTCTGTCTTGATCACTTGCAGACTGTGGGAGTTCAGTTCTAGTTTTCTCAAAGCCTGCTTCTTCATCTTTGATAGTGAGCATGCTGATTATGTAGACCTCATGGGGATAAGTTTAAGTATTGAATGGAATTTTATGAATGAAAATATTTTATAAACTGTAAAGCACATTATAAATGTGAGATGGTATTTTAATTTTTACTTGTATAAAATCATGGGCCATTTTCTTCCTCCTGCTGTCTCTAATATTATATAATAGCATTTTATCACTCATTCTTTTCTGCTTGGTTTTGAAATCCTGCCTGAAAATAACCTCAGTCAAGATCAACGTCATCTCCATCATCCCTTGTGTTGCCTCCTGTCACTTGTCCCCTCTGTGATCATCACTGTTAGGATTTCTGTCACCATAGGTTAGCTTAGGCCTTTGCACGTTAAGCTGACTTAATACTCAACAGATGCCAATATTATGTTACCCCTATTGTGTCGGGAGGATGCCTGGTGCAATCCCAAACTTATTTGTTTTTTTATTTACCATATCATTTACTTAAAAAATACTTCTTTTCATACCCCCTGCCATTTGGGAAGCTGTTGTTTTTGGATATGATTGAGACTCACATTCTTTCTTCTGCCCTGATAAATACATCAACAGATTGTGCCACGGTGTGAGACCTCCGCCTGTGCTGCATTGTCTGTACTCACTCATTTCCCTCCCAGCAGCCAAGCCCTCATTCGCCAGTCGGTTGCATCCGTGCTGCAGTAGTGGAAGCCTGGACTGGCTGAGCTTGCAGGTATAGGAGGGGTGGGATTAGGCAAATGTGGTGAAAGGTTCAGTGTGGGCGTGAGGTGTCCCGAGGCTCCCACCTCCCCCATGGGGCCACCTAAGAGACAACTTCTTTGAACGGTCCTTTGCTTGTGAATTCTGCAACAGGCTGATGCCTTTAGGATAGTGTCTTTTTAAAAAGATTTATTTATTTATGCATACAAGAACTGGGGTATAGGCCAGAGGTGTGTCGGGTGGGGAGAGGACCCGCCAGAGAGAGTGGGGAGCAGAAAAGGCAGATCTACTGACACTGCTGAGAGGAGCAGCAGGTGAGACAGGAGAGGTCTTCGTTGCCATCAATCCTGGTATGTGGTCAAGAGCCTGAACCACCTTTTGGGGAGGAGTTGTACCCTCCCCTCAGCCATCCAGTAAGGTGGCCAGGGCTTTGGCACATGGAAGCTGGTCTGGCTACCTGAGTGGAGTTTCCCTAGGGCCTCTTCTGGGCAAAGGCTTGTGTTGGTGACAGGGCCCTCTCAAGAGACAGTGACTTGTCTCCCACCAGAATTTTCTGAAGCGACACAGACTAGAGTATTCAAAGTGAGACTGAGCAGGTGACTGCCTGGCAGTCCAGGTCCCCTTTGCTCCTCAGTGGCAGGCATGGTCATCAGTGGGCCGCGCTGCTTGCCGCTTCCTTTGGGCCTCTCTTTTCCTAGCCCTTGCTGATGAGATGAGGCTCAGGGACATGGTCCTGCCCCCATCACAGTCGATAGCCCCAGAGAGGCTATCTGACCTGCGGTGGGCCATTCAGTTTACTCTCTTCCATGATTTGAGCTCAGTGCCCAAGGCTGCTTGTCAGTCTCCGTTGGATGTTGAGTTGGGAGGTGCTTGGGCAGGAGGCTTTGTCACGGTGTCGGGGGAGCCAGTCTGCACAGATGGAGGAGAATGTTGAGGGCAGGCCAGAGAAGTGCATCCCAGAGCCCTGGTTACAGGGGAGGAAAGGGTGGCTGCCCCTGCCCCTGGCCTTCCCAGCTGCTTGGGCTGCCTCCCAAGTTTGCTTTTGGCCTCTGGAAACCCCCGTTTCACTTAGGGTGGCTTTTCCCTCTGGCCAGGTGGTCCTTGGTTACAGTATTTCCTGACTGAACAACACAGGCCAAACAAATAACTTAGCTAAAGGCTCAATCCCTAGTGATTTCAGAGGTCAGAATATACCCATGTAGAGGAAACAGAAAAGCTTCATGTTTCTAAGAGAAAGGAATTTATCTGAAAACGTTGTAGACTGTATAATTCCAGCTCCATGATGTCCTGGAAAAGCAAAACTATGGAGACAAAAACAAAATAGTGACTGCCAGGGGCCAGTCTGGAGGGAGTGAAGAAGAAGCCCAGACAGTTTAAGGCAATGAAAGTCTTCTTTATACCATAAAGTGGATACATGTTACTATAGTATACATTTGCCCATACGCCTGGACATTAGGACAGCAGGCCTGAACCTTAATGTAAGCTCTGTGCTGGGGTTGATGATGATGTGTCAGTGTCAGTTTATCAGTTGGCACAACGGTACCACTCTAGTGCAGAATGTTGATTTTGGGGATGCTGTGCCGTGTAGGGGACAGGGGGTGGATGGGAAATATCTGTACCTTCCTTTCAGTTTTGCCGTGAACCTAAACCTGCACTAAAATATAAAGTCTATTTTTAAAAAGAGAATATCCCCCACAGCGCTCTCCAGTCCCCCTTGCTAGCAGGTCATGCAGTCTGTGGCCTCCGTCACTCACCGTGTGCGCTGGCTCTTCAAACAGCTCTTGGCTTTGAGCACAAACATAGAGTAACATCCGTGGCTTCCTCCGTGCTCAAGAAAACATGTCCTTGGTCATTGACTTGTGTGGAGCACAGGGAGGGCGGTCGTTCCGGTCCCTTCTGTGGCCTTCTCCAAAGAGTAGTGGGAGGCTGGTCACACTGAGCAAGCACTGTCAGTGTCTGCCAAAAGGCCTAGCAGTTGGTGGTGACTTTCAGGGAAGGAGGAGACTTATGTTAGTGGCCTCTGAGTGGGATGGACCTGATGACCAAGTTGTGCTTTCCAGAACTTCTAAACTGGCCACAGCAGTCATATTTGTTTCTAAGTACATGGTGGAAGCAATGCGGCTGCTTAAAAGCTTCTACAATGGATGGTTGGTGTCTCCAGCCCTTTTGACCCATCAGCCACCCGAACCACCTCTTCTATTGCATTGCCCTCTCAGCAGCCCCAGGCACTGAAGTGTGGTGCCCTTGGTGTGTCCTGGGGGAGCCTGGATGTATCAAAGTGTTCTTTCTGACTACATTTCGTTAACAGCGAGCACTAGATGCCATAGGATATGTAGCTTTAACAACACAGTCCCACACGGGACCTACCTGTTTTTAGGGCATGGGCGACAGGGGATGCAGTTAGGTGTTCCCAAAGGCCCAGGACACAAAGTAAAATGTCAGTCCTAAGAGAGATGTGAAAAACTCTAAGCACATTCAGAGAGGGATGACATGGTAGGTGCCTTGGCATGTCAGGAAAGACCTCTTGGCAGGAAGGGCATTTTATTTGCGCTTTAAGGGCAGGCGTGGCTGGGCAATGATGGGGGGGCAGTGGAGGGGGAGTGGGCAGGGCAGCTGTCATCTCCAGTAAAAAGTTGAGCTGTGTTTGCCTCCATAACCATAACCAAGAACTAATTACATAGCGCTTCTAAAGCGGCATATCATTTCTGGTGCAATATACCATTACTAATAGCACCTTACTTGACACTGTCTCTTTTTGCTTCCAGTGTATGTCACGTTTTTGACAGAATCTTTGTACCTGAAAAGTATGCCTCTGGAGCTTTTGTATGTTTATCTCCAGCTGCCACCACAGATCCTTTTTTTTAAATTATCTTTATTGAGGTAACGTTGGTTTACAACACTGCATGGCTCCACCGATTCTGAAGGTCAACCAGGGTTTCTGAGGCTAACTAAGGAATGATAGGTATTTGCCTGGGGAAAATAGAGGTGTTACACTATCCCCCTTTAAAGAACATAGTTCATTTTAGTTGCAACCTCATTACACTGAACAGGTATTTCTATTTTCCTTTGTTTCACAAAATTATGAGGCTGATCATTTTCTTTTAGAGATTAAAGGAAATAAAATTGGGAGTCTGGGAAAATGGTTTTCCTGGTTCCTGTATTGCGAGAACTCCTATTCAGCATGTATGAAATTCCAGGGAGGTAATTGGCTGGGAAAAACATGACTTCCAGGACCACAGTCAGGATCAAAATGAGTTTTCAGAATTGATGCAATTCTGCCTTTCCTGCTCACTTACCACCCAGCCGTGGGACTTCTGTCCCGTGGTTGCCTCCGGAGACTCTGGGAATGCCCAGAAAGGTCTTTACCGTCTGTTGTCACACTTCCCACTCCACTTTGCACAAAGCCTATTATTAGAAAGTTCTTCCTTGTACTGAGCCAAAAATCTGTTTCCTTCTAACTTTCCCCAGTACTGGCTTAAATATAGATTTCTGAGGATTGCCCTAGAAACACAGCCACCATGTCTAACAACGTTTCCAAAAGAGAATGCATTCTACCTTCCAAACAAATAATGTACAAGTAATCATTTGGAACACAACCCTGGTGATAAATTGGAGCATGCCCCACAGGAGACGTCCCCAGGAAAAAAGGGGACCAGTGCTCCCAGGTTCTGTCTGTAGAGCCCATCTCTTCCCACCCCTGCCTCTTCTCATATTTCCTGTGTATTGACTGTTAGACACCACAAAAACAAACAAACAAACAAACAAAAAAACCTCATCATGAAATTGGTTCAGAATAACGCTGGTTTCCTTATAACCCTCTCTTAGGAAGCGCAGAGTCTAAAGAAAGCCAGCCTCACTTTACATCACTCACCTACATGGGGGAGAGGGCCAGAGATGGGGCTGAGTTGGGCCAAGATCACTGGGCTCCAGGAGCTGTGGGGTGCTGCTCACAGTGCAGAGAACCATGATGACCAGGTAAAATGCTGTCAGTTTGGACAGAGATGAATTTTACCTGGGTGTACTACTTACTAGCTTTGTGCTTTTGAGCGAGTTGATGAACCCATTAAAGCTTCGGTTTTCAAAACATGTTTTTCCCTTGCAAAACAGAGATTAAGAGTTAAAGTGACAGAGCATGTAAGGAGGGCATTGCTGTTTAAAAACCAGCATTTATCCCAAGCACATACACAATTAACTGTGTTTCCAGAGTATACCCTTAGTTTGGGAAGAATGGATCCCATCCCCCTTTTCCGTTTCGGGGTGGGCAAACACCCCATTCCCACCCCCACTGCCCTAGCCAGAGATGCAGCCTGTTACTTTGGGGTGAAGCTACTTTGAAAGTCAAATGATTCCACAGCAGCATAGTGTGTTCTATTTATTTCAGCTGTGGCCTCTTGTTTCTCTTTTCAGGGTCCAACCCACAGTATCTTAGTTCCCTTAAGTTTTTCCTGAATATACTTGGTGGAAATACGGTTTTCTCTTGTATGTCAAACTTACTGACTTTTCAGATGGGTCTTTGCATAAATATGAGCCTCATTGGGGGTCATTAACATTTCCAGTTTATTCCCCACCCTGGTCTCTAGAGTATGAAGCTGTAGCTGTATCAAATGGAACTGGGTTCCATTTCTCTAGATTTGCCTGCTCAAAAGCAGAGACATAATAGCGTTTCCAAATAAGTGAACTAGTGATCATACCTGCAGATTTTAGTTTTTGAATTGTGGTTGCCAAATTCCTAGGGTTATTTTAGGGACAAATCAGTGCCAGAATGGATGATACTGACTTCTGAGCTGTTCTTAATAGAACGGCTCAGAGTAGAGGGTTGGGGAGAAAGAACCTTCTCCACAGCAGGCTACTTAAGAGGATGCTATGGGAGGGAAGTGGTTGAGGTCCAGGGCTTTGAGTACCTATTCTACCACTTAGAGGTGATGGCCTCAGGCAAGTTTCATAGGGTTATTAAAAGAACTGAGCTACACAAAGCACCAAAGCACTTAGCATAGTACCCAGCACTCAGAAAGCATCCCCTTCCGGATTTTACATTTTTTTTTTTTTTAGAGAGAAACAGAAATCTTGCTGGTATAGGCACTGAGTCCTAACCATCAATTACAGACCTCACAGAGTTAGGGGATGTCAGAACTTTGAATTATGGTTCCATTAGTGATGATGGATTAGCCAAAACTGTTCTCATGCGCTCTCATTTAGTCCCTCTTGTGGTCAAAAGGAGACCTTTATGAAGCCATGTGCCAGATTAGAAGCAAATTAGCCAAAGAACAGATTTTCATCTGAGTGCAACTACCTGATGTTTCCAAGAGTTGGGCTCCCTATTTGGCCTCCTTAGCACGGTGCTGGTGATGGTGGATCTCACGGCCTCCGAAGCTTATACTTACTCACCATCCTGTATTCCATCACTTAACAAATGTTGACTGAGCACCTGCTATGAGCAGGCATTTTTCTTGGTCCTGGGCATACGTTGATAAAACCAGTCAAAATTCCTGCCCTCATGGAGCTTGTATTCGTTTTGAGAGGCAGACTAAGCAAGCATAGACATAGTGTTCAAAAGTGGTAAGTGCAGTGGGGAAAGGAAAGCAGCGAAGGTAGTAAGTAATGTTGGAAAGCAGGGTTCTAAAAAACTTTAAGTAGGTTATTGAGGGAAGGAGGAGCAGAGACCTGCAGAAATGAGAGATCCCTGAAGCCCAGGCAGAGGGAAGAGCAGGTACAAAGTTCCTGAGGCAGGAGCAGAGCAAGAAAGGCGAGCAATGCTGGAGGTCACATCAGAGGAACTGGTGAGGGGGCAGGTCAGGTGGGACCTTGCAGACCAGGGGATCAGCACAGGCTTTCTCTCTGAGAAGTGAAACATGGGGGAAGTTTGGAGCCAAGGAGTGATATTATTGCACTTAGGCAAGGACAAGGCCAGAGGCAGGAGGAGATGGGAGAGATGGCCCAGGTGGTGGTAAAGATGGCAGAGTGTCCTCTCTCAGCTTTTCTGAAACTGGTTTCTGTTGACCAAGGACATGTGTTACTTGAAAATGAATTTTTTCCTGCAATACTGTAATATTAAGTGTATACTAAATGTATAGAATGGATATTTGAATGTTGAGAGGAAAGGTGATTAAGTCACTAGCAGGAGTGGTTTTTTTTTTCCTCCTTAAGTCTCAGGAGAAAGTTAGGACCACGGAAAGGAGAAAATGGGCTCACTGTGAAAGAACCTGGTGTGGAATTCTATACACGTGCTGTCTTCCACAGTGTCATCGTACTCATTTAATGGTAGGAAGCATGACTTCACCAGGCCACCACACCCTCTCAGCCCGCATCAACACAAAGCCAGTGTAGGGTAAATGAAGATAGCTCAGACTTTTGCGCCATTAGCCTCTGGGGCTATCATCTATGGCCTTGAATACAGGCGGCCTTGGGAGTGTTGGCTTGGGGTTTGCATGCCTGATGGCAGACACCTGGAGCATGGTGTGCGCATATGGAAATGGGCACACCTGAGCTGAGAGACAGGCTATAAGTGTGGCAGAGGAAAGCGGGGGAGAACAGTGGAGAGGCCAACGAGACAGGGCCAGAGAGTTCAGAGAGAGTATGTATTCATGGGGGACTGGGAGGCCTATCAGCCTCCCAGCTCCCCTGCCTGCCCTGTACCTGGTTGCCTCATTACAAATGGTATAGAAACATCATTAAAAGCCTGCAATAGCCTGCGGGTCCAGGACTCTCCTTTATCCGTCTGCACGAATCCGTAGAGAACCTGCCCAGTAGCACACAGGCCCGCAGGGGGTCTTCACCTCTGCATTCTATCTTCTCCCTATTTACATGGAACACATGTATGTATGAGGTAGTATGTATGAGGTTGGACAATGTTCTGTGTTGATATTTTGAAGACAACAATGCTATGTAGAAACCCTGGAAAGAAAATTTTCCCTCTTGAAAAGTATGGAACGCTACAGAAAAGAAGTCTGCTCAGAACATAATTACGAGCAAGAGAGGACCAGATGTTGCTCAGTGGCAGATTGGCATTTGGGTTCACCCTTATGAAGTAACTTTCAGGGCTAGTTTATCCAGGCTCATTCCCACTGAGGACATGGCCACTGCCAGGGGGCTGAATGTGAAGGAGAAATCATCCCCATAGTCGCTGCTGCCTTTGCGTGTCCCCTGGGGGCACCATGTCTGAATTGCAAATTTAAAAATTGGGACTGATCCCTTATTTAGGTTTTCCAAATTCCTGCTATAAGTGAGACCATCCGGTATTTTTCTTTTTCTTTCTGGCTTATTTTGCTGAGCATGATCCCTTCCAGCTCCATCCATGTTGCTGCAAATTGCATGAGTTTATATTTTTTGATTGCTGAGTAGTATTCCATTGTGTATATGTACCACATCTTTTTGATTCAGTCATCTAATTATAATAAAGTAAAAATCAAAATCAACAAGCAACTATAAGCCAGAGATACACTATGGGGTGGGGAGGTAGGAGGGATTATGGTCAAAATAAGGGGGGTGGGAATTGTATGGGGATTATAACCAAGATGAAAAAGCATACATTGTGCAAAAATGAAAAATGATGTCAAAAATATATAAAATTAAAAAAATTGGGACTGATACTCAGACAAGCCGCGGTTCTGCTTAAATGGGTATCAGAACACAATGTCTGAACGACATGTCTTGGAAAAGCAGACACAGGATGTGGGTGAGGCTTTGGTGGATACCAAGAAAGAAAAGGGTCCTATTTTCTCCCACAAGACTCTTCAAATCTTGATATACACACAATTAACAATACAGGACAGGGTACATGTGTGGTCAGCAGAAACTTTCTGTCAACACGCATTAATAATATAATTGTGGCTCTTGTTTATAAGCTTACACTGACAATGATCTTCTCTTAAGATAGCTTTTCTTATTACTGTGGAATTTGATCCGTCTTGTCACAGGGCTGCTCCAGTCCTCGGACACCTGAGGAATGGAAGCAGGGACATGGCTTTGCCCAGGACACAGCTCTTTGCCTTGGTGTTGGTCGGCACTTGCTAATGACACCTAGGCTGTTGGCACTCCTGGAGCTCACCTGCCTTTGTGTTAACTGGGCCAACAGATTTTAAATATGAGTGCAATCAACTTGGGGAGTGCAATCAACTTCAGGGAGGAGATGTGACAGAGGGAATCCCCCAAACACTGAATTTCTGTCCCTTTAAACACCACAGCTGGTTCTGATTTCTGAGTATATAAATCTCCTCATAAGTGGCTTTGCTGGCCCCAATTCCTACTCGACAGTCACCTATATGCTGTCTATTTATATATCTGGGCCATCAGGGACACTGAAGAGTGAGCGTCACACACAGACCATCTTAACCTCTGTTTTGCTCACAACTTCTGTTCTCTTGCTGATGGAGACTTGAATTTGAGGTAAGACACTGCCTATTAGTGTAAATCAAAAACCTAGGTCTTGTTTGAAATATTTTCAAGGAGAACTCAACAGTACTTATAAATAAAAAGTAAGGTCAAGAGACTTAGATTTAGGAGCCCTTTAAATTTCTCCCTAATGAAATGGAACATTTTCCAATGTGCTAGCAAGCACAGAGTGAAGTTCTTTTTGCATCAGCAGCCTTTCTTTGGAGATTTTTAAAAATTATTTATTTTGTAGAAGAACTGGGGTACAGGCCAGAAGTGCGGGAGGTGAGAGGATTCACCAGAGACAGAGTGGGGAGCAGAACAGGTGGATCTACTGAAATACACTGCTGAGGGGAGCAGTGGGTGAGACAGGAGAGGTCTGCTGCGCCATGTGGGTTAGCTTCCTGGCTGGGGATTGAACTTAGGCTCTCACAATGATAGCACTAAGACTTAACCTCTAGGCCACCAGGGAGGCTCTGGAGATTTGTTTTTTAAGGAGGAAGACACCCAAAGTCCAGAATCTCTTGGAGCAATGTAGAGGAAACAATAAATACACTCAGAACTGCACATTCTTTCTCATTTCCTAGTGGGATATACAGAATCCCTAATAATTTGTTTGGAAATTTCCCATGGCCCTATTGGTTTGAATAATGGAATTACATATAAGGTAGAACTGCTTGGGCCTCATCCGAAGGGGTTTAGCTATTCAAGTAGAAAAGGCTATCTAACAAAAGTGCTCTTTATTACAAATTTAGCAGCTGGTGGCCCTGATTTCCTGTCAGGCCTATTTCAAATGTCTCCATCATGTTCATACCTGTTTTTTAATTCAGAAAATATGGTCACCCTATTGTCCCATTTTCACCACTTTTGGCCTCTAGTACATGAAATGTTCTTCGGTCTCCAGCCATCCACCGGCTTGAGCCACATCCCAGCTAGAAGCCTCCCCTACCCTCCCCCCACACCTAGTACACAGCCCAGCCAGCACAGGCCCTTGGGAAATGCTGCTGAGCAGCATGTCTGCATTCTGGCTAAGAGCTGGGCTCGATCTTAGCCCCCCTGAGGAGTACTGGGTCATTCAAGGAAACATCAACTTCAGCACTGGAGGAGCTCCTGTGGGTGTTACCAGGGCCGGTGCTGTCCTTTCACAGATGAGGAACTAAGTCAAGAAAATGCCAGCTGGTGGCTACATCTGGAAGTCATCTGGAGCAGGAGGCTCTGTTTACTGGACTGCAGCCTTCCGGGAGCCATTTCTAGGAAATGCTCAGCTGTTTCACTGCATGGTGAAGACTGCGGTGGACCATGACGCTATGGAAACGGCTGATTTCTTGGCCTTTCTGGCTACTTTATCTGCCTTTACAGAGTCAGGTTGGGACGCCGTGTGGACACCTGCCCTGCAGTCGCTAAGCCTCCCAGTGCACCAAGAGTAGGCTGAACACCTAGTTTGGCTACTTTTTGTTTTTAAATCCAACTATTAATTCTTGATGTGTACAGAGTGTGAGTTATGCATTTCTTTCTGGGTTCTAGAATCATTTGGAGTGGAGGATGAACATTTAACAATACCTTGCTGGGTGGCCACTGAGAGTGAATTCACCTGCAGACATCTGGGATGACTGAATGGTGGTTTTCACCTAAAATGCTCTCTAGCCACGGTTTCTTCCCTGTGTCTCTTTCAGTTGGTTTGAGAGGCTGTGCTTTTTATCCCATAGGACTCCTTAGAAGGGTGTCTTTTAGGTAGCCTGGGCTTCTAGAACTCCACTTTCTACTGTCTTGCTTCTTGCACTAATACATGGTTCGTGAGCCCCACCCACTCTATGAACACATGCACGTTATTTTAATGACACAAGTTCATATTTAGCATTTCATGCATTAGAAGAATATATGGACTTTACTCTGTGAGACCCATGCCGGCCCAACCTTTTGTGGACTTGAGTTTAACCAGAAGGTCTGGGGTCTGCGTGCAGGGAAGGGGGTGGGCTTAAGTGAAGTGGCTCTGGGCCTGTGAGAGAAGGAAGCCCCCATCCCTAGCTCCCCTCGAAGAATCAGGATGTGGCCCAGACAGTAGGGAGACTCCTTGCATAAACTGGCTTGAGCTGGCAGGAGCAAGGGAAATCATTCGTCTCTGCAGTCTGCTCTCCCAGTGTCCACTTTAGGGTGCAAATACAGCTGGTCCTCCTTGAATAACATTGTTTTGTTCAACATCATTTCATTATAACGTGAGCAAGAATAAAGAAATCCCGGGTGACGCTGATGTTATTCAGATGACCTGGTTTCCTTAGACATTTCACTTGAGGAGGCATTTTCCAAGAACCAATCTAGGCACTGTGAACCTCAGTGTGTTCCTTCCAGGGTATCCCCACCCCCCTTGATATATTGCCAAGTCTGCCTGTAGCTTTTTTTTTTTCCCAGTGTATTTTTAAAGTAATGTGGACTATCACACAGAAGTTTTTCAGATTCTCATCTACCTTTTCAGATGGTTTTTCGGCCTCATTCTCAAGCCTGAGTTAGTAGTAGCTGAAGGTCTTTTGCTGCTCCCTGTGTGTTTTGAGTGGCAAGCATACGGAAACGTTGAGGGGCCATGAGATGCTGGGAATAATGCTAAGAGAGCCTCGGCCTGGCCAGCGCTCGCGGTGCTGGGCTGTCCTCGTGGCTTGTGGTGGATGTGGGAGCCTGGAAGGCGGTGGTGGCACTGCCTTCCCCAGGCTACTCATGTGGTTTCTCTGTGGGCTCTGACCTGTCACCTCCTCAGCCCCTCTGGAAGCTGCTTATTATCTGATTCTTCTGAGAATGAAGCAAAACTTTCATGAGAAGGACACCTATTCAGTGTCACATGGGTGGATTTCATAATTTGAGAGCTCTGTGGGGTTCATACAAAACACTGCTTTGAATTCCAAACACACTCATTACACCCCAGAGCAGAAGACAGGTATCTTGAGAACTTGGCCCTTGCTTTTCACCCTGTGGGTGCTTGTAAAGGTATGTGAATGGGTGAGTGTGTGTGGGTGTTGACAGGAACCGAGAAAAATATATGGCCAACTGGGACTTGTATTTGTATGTTGTCCTTGGCAAGAAGCATCAGTATGGTAGGAAAAAAGTAAGAGAGCTCTAGTTTATTATACCTTATGGCTCTGTAACCCATTCATTCAATGGGTGTTATTTTGACACTCACCCCAAGCCCACCACCACTTCTACTCCCCAATATGGTTCCACCCACCTCAGGAACACGGCAGCCCAGGCTTTTGCTCCTTTGCCTATTAATCTTTTCTTTGCATAGAGCATTGTTTCCCCAGCTGACCAAATCTGTTCAGATTTCTGATAATTTCTTAGAAGGGTTCAGAGGGCCTCACCGGTGTGTAGCTAACATGAAACTTCATTCCCCTCCTTACCTCTCCAATTGGCTGCTTATCCATTCATTCATGCGCTGTCTGCTGCCCCCAAGGGGACCGCAGTCCTGGATGTGCATTTGTGGGGTGAGGGAGAGTGTGCAGTATGGTGGTGGCATATCATAGAGTAATTTCTGTTTAAGGAGGCTGGGAGGAGTCGGTACAGTGTACCCTAAGAATTTAGGATGTAGACAGGGAGTGATAGGAAGGGTAGGATTTCTAGGGAAGAGGGTCATCAGGAGCAAAGATTGAGAAGCAGTGAAGTATGGGAGGAACGCAGAGCAGAGCTCGGTGTTCCTGGGACTCTGTTGCGTGAGGGAGATGAGGCTGCGGGGTGGACGTGGTGCATGCAGGAGGCCTTTGCATATGTGGAGCTTGAGCTTCCAAACCAGAGCTGGTCTAAGAGCAATGCTTGAATATGAGAAGGGTGGCAGTAGAGAAGGCATTTACTCTTGGGGTTCTTAGATTCCTAGCTGGGTGCTGGGAGGGGCCTTTCTACTAGTCCCCACCTCATTCAGAGGAGGAGTTCCTTAGAGGATGACTGACTTGGTCAAAGTCAAGATACAACATGATGCTTCTCCCATGCCATCTTGTGCCCACAGTGTTGTGTTGGCTTGTGCCCACTGGCACTCTTTAAGAAGCACCACTGAAGTCAGCAGAAAGTCTTTATGCAAAAAAATTTCATGTGTATTATATGAATATTTTAACAAATTACTATTATAGGCTTTGTGCATGACACGAGGAGAGGCTTCATATACAAAGCAATGGTTGCATTAGTAGAAACTTTTTTGAAAAGAGAGAAGGGATACAAATGTTTTAATACTGTTTGCCTTCAAATCAGATCTATGTTGACTCTGACATACTGAATGTGGTATTTGTTATGGTAGTGACTGAACTTCATGAAATCATTGGTCACAGAAGTGCAATAACATCAGACTCTTCCACCTGGGCCATTTTCATTAAGGCGACCGTATCCCAATACTACAGGCCCTCGTGTGACCTGGGCTGCACCTGCTCACTGTATCCGTGAAGGGCTTCCGAATCTTTGGTGGCAATTGCATGAAATTGCAAGTCTCTAGATGAGAATTATATTCAGCCTAAATTATGACTGGTTTAACTGATTTTTTTTTTTATTTTGTTCAGTACAGTCACATCATGTATTTATAGCTTTAGATGGATGCTAAGGTGGGGATTAAAGGGGGACATTTGTTTCTGGTTTCATTTGAAGTAGCCTCACAGTGTTTACCTGATAAAGGAGATTCATAAGTACTTGGCATTGGAAAGTCTCTATTTCACAAAATAAAGATTTGAGAACCAGAGAATTTTTGCATTCAAAGAATTTTTTTTTTTTGGTCAATGAATGCTATAACATAATGCAGTCAGCATTTATTCTGTGCCTGGCACTGCGCTTGGCACAATGATTGTCCAGGAACTGTGCTTTCTACCATATGTTCACTATGCTCTTACCCCTAATGAGTGGAGAGTTGATTCTGACATTTTGGTTTCAGTGGCTGGAATGCATTTTGTTTCCATTGGGAGGAGGTACTTTCTTTAGCAACCAGCAGGTGTCAGCAGAGGACACAGAACTCTGGGCAAGATCTGTGTTCTTGGCTTTTCTCAACTCACTAAGGTCACCCCCATTGGCCCTTTTCTAAGGTAGTTGACTTCTACTGGGCCAGCCTCTCCCAAATACTAGCATCAAAAACTCAACTCAAGGGCCTCCCTGGTGGCACAAGGGGTTAAGTCTCAGCACTATGAAGCTATCCGCAGTCACTGAAGCACAGGTGCAATCCCCTGCCAGGGAGCTACCCACATGGTGCAGCAGACCTTTCCTGTCTCACCCACTGCTCCCCTCAGCAGTGTGTTTCAGTAGATCTGCCTGTTGTGCTCCCCACTCTGTCTCGGGTGAATCCTCTCTCCTCTCCCGCCCCCCCCCCCCTCTGGCCTATACCCTAGTTCTTGAATGCATAAATAAATAAAATTAATCTTAAAAAGTAATCAAGTAATCTCAAGACTGCATCATATCCATTCACCTTTGCCTTATAAAAACGCTGGTTCCTTGATGTTTTTCTGATTTGAAGCCTCTAATTATCTATCTTGGCGATGGCTCTACAAAGTAGAGAGGCTACCAGGTGGGGCTTTTGTTTCCATGGGCGCCTCCCCCCAATAGGTGGAATCCACTCTCGCCTGCTATGGGGAAAAGTGCAGGGCCCATTCTTCTTCTTGCATAGAGAAAAAATGTGATGGTGCAGCCAGATGACTGCAAATGGCAGGAGTTTTCAAAGTGTAAAGGAGAGAGGCTTAGGCCTCTTCACTGCCTAGCCTTTCATTCATGGCGTAGCAGGTATTTGCTGGAGTTCACTGACAGAGGTTAAGGACCACTGTGTTGATTGGCAGGGGAAACTGTGGTGGGGTGGGTATGGATTGGCCCCATACTGGTTTTCTCTGGTTGCTCATCTTGCCCCCTCACTTAAATGGGTGGACTAGACAGGTGCTGAGGCATTTGGTACGGGGCATTGAGTGAGAGGGCGGGCCACAGTTGGGGAAGTGTTCCCTTGTGCACCCAGGCTTCAGAGCACTCAGAGGGCTGTCAGTGGAATGACTTACTAAGCTAGTGGTAAAATGAAGGAGACCAGCTGGAGAGAGAGAGAGAGATAAACATCAACCCCCGGTTTCAGCAGCTATTGCTACAGGGGATGTAGGGGCAGTAGAGGGTGGACAGGACATCATGGAATAGCTGTAGCCCCAGATCTAACCCCTGAAGTAAGGGCCTGATTGGTACGAGCTTCTGAAGTTTAGACATGCTACGGCGGGGACTTCGTCTGGGGACTTTGTCTGACTGGTCAGTGGGATCTGACAAATCACCTAACAGCTAACTCCAGGAACTATTCAGATCCTTCCACAGTCTTAATTGAATAAAGTGTGTTCCAAAGACTCTGCATCAATAGGGATTCAAAAGTAGTTACAATGTTTTGCTTTTATAGGCTCTTTGTGATAACGGTCAAAGAAAATCCCCTTGTTCTTTAAAACATCATGTAAGATATCCCTGAGATACCCTGTACAGGTGCCGTTGAAGAGGGTGGCGGGCAGTGTTGAATCGACTTCACTTCATGTTGGAACCGCGTATGGAATTGAGTCAGGGACCGATCTCATTGTGGAAAACCAAAGTGCTTTTCCTACTGGATGGTTTTAGTGAATGGCCTCCGATACGCAAGTGCCATCGTGCTCACGGAGACTTGGAGCTTCAGATTCTGGTCGCGTTGGCTCTGGGTTGATTCTCACCTCCATCTGCAGCCGTTTCACACTTCCCTCTCCCTTTTTCAGATCACTGGCGTGATCCTGCTGGCCGTTGGAGTCTGGGGCAAACTCACTCTGGGCACCTATATCTCGCTCATTGCCGAGAACTCCACAAATGCTCCCTATGTGCTCATCGGAACTGGCACCACCATCGTCGTCTTTGGCCTGTTTGGATGCTTTGCTACGTGCCGCGGTAGCCCATGGATGCTGAAACTGGTGAGTATGTTGCAACATAAAACTGCATTTTCAGTTCATTTTTATAAAAAAAAAATATAAGTTACATAAAAGTGAAGTGGTCCTTCTTGAAGCCACAGAGAAAACCTTAATAGTCACTGACTCTAAATTTAGTCTGCCGTCTTACCTAATCCACCCCTTCATCCCCCAGAGAGAAAAACAATCCCAGACACAGCCTGGCACACATAAAATATCCAGTCCTGGTCCCTTGAGGCAGACGATGACAAAGCGGTGGCTGACGGTTCCAGCAGGCCATTTATAGCCTCATGGCAAATGCCCTGTTCCAGTTTTGAACTCAGAAATCTCCTCAAGCACGTGATGTGCAACTGTAGTGAGCAAGGCCGCGTCCTGGATGTGCACGGCCCTTTGTCTCCAGGTTCTCATTGGACCAATGCTTTTTCCTCCTTGAACCTGGCCGTGCTCGGACGCATGTGCGTGCTGTTCTCTAAACCTGCACTCCCGGGGCTAAGGGACTTGAGCTAAGGCAGATCCTCCCCTGCTCAAGAGAGGGTAGATGCGGTGCCGAGACTTAGCACTTCACTCTACCAGGCCTTTACTAGGCCAGCTACCCCTGCCATGAGAATCAAAGGTCAGCCGGCTGTCGAAGCCATTACTGTGGTTTTCACTTTTTGGTAGATGACCTGCTCAATGCTCTATTTTATTTTTAAAAATTAGCATGGGCCTGTGCTCAAAAGAAAATTTTGTTTGAAAAGGATTTGTTTCAGACGTCTCGTCCCGTGAAAGGGAGATGCAGAGATTCTCTCAGTGTTGTGCGGCCTGTCCTTGTTTAGTTCCAGGTTGTGCTAACTTTAAGTACCATCTAGTGACAGAGGTGTGAGGGGGGCTTGCTCCTTCCCAACTGGCAGTGGTCAGTCTTCATTGGTAACCTCATGGGATTAGTGCTGGTTTTGGCCACTTCCTGCCCTGCAGACTAGGCAGGAAGCTGCTCCCTGTGGCCACCAGTGATCCTTCCAGGTTGATGGAAAAGCCATAGTGAGGGCATTTCGAGGCCTTTTGACTGCCGTCATCACAGGGTGTCTATGCTAGCACCTTGGGTCCACCTTCTAGTCTTTTTAGACTAGGGTTTGTTTTGGTCTAGTGCCATGTGCTCAACTCTGGACGCATACTTAGATCACCTGGGCAGCTTCTGAAGAACACTTTTGCCAGGGCTCCACTTCCAGACAATTGAATCTATGGTGGTGAGGCCCTGGCGTCACATTTCCTAGAAGCTCTCCAGGGGCTTCTCTTGTACAACCAGCGCTGACAACCTCTGACTTTATACAATGAGTAGCAAGGGGAGAATCAGGTTCAGAGGCATAGAAAAGAAAAAGGGCCAAAAAATCTGTCCAAATGTGAAGGGAGAGACCTGGCCATGACACCAACTGACTCCAGTCCTTAGTGGCAAGGATATGACATCTTTGGGCTTCTGTCCAAAGATGAAAGAATAGTATTGGACTAAATAACGAAGGTTCATTGCAACCCAAATACTGTAACCGAAGAGAGGGATGGAAGAGAGACGTTCTCATGAAGCCACAGACAAGCCCCTCATGTTCGTTAACTAAAATGTTAGTCCAAACTCTTACCCAATCTACCCCTCAAAAAGCCCTGGATTTGTTTTTTGGACAGAGTTACCCCATAGCCAAGTGTAAAGCCATAAACAGACTGTGTGGGTGAGCAGTGCGAGTTCTCTCTGCAGGTGGTTTCACTCCACGCTGCCTTGTTCTCCTTCTAACACTTGCTGGCTTGCTAGTAGGTGAATATTTTGGGGAATAGAGAATTGGGGGGGTTGTTTTGATTTCAGTCTTTTAAAAGCTATCACTTGGTTCCTTTTACCCACTAGATACTCTCCAGGGTGCATACTAAGTTTTCCTTATGCCTCATCACCACTGGGAAGAGCACATTATATTTTCATGCGACATGATAAAGACCCAGAGGTTAAATCAGTGTGCCCAGGTTCACACAGTCCGAGAGTGGGGAGCTGGGATTGAAACTAGCGGATATCTCTTTCCAAAGCCAGGACTATTTCTACTACAGTATTTTCATTTGGCAAAAACTTAAGCCCAACCATCTATATTTAGAACAATCTCTTTCAGTAGACCTTTGGCCGAGGCCTTCTGAAGGAGAAGCAACTGTCTCTGGAAGCTCCTGGAAGGAGGGAACATCCCAGAGACAGGAAGCTGCTGATCTGCCTGCTGACAGAAGAAGCCTTTTGATTCAGTGTCAGTCTGGAATTTTACAGTTCTCATTTAACTTCATTAATTACAATACCACTGAAAGCAATTCTTTCTACTTTGTAGAGAACTAGAGAAGCTGCGTCTTTACTGTTAGTCCAGGACAAGGCTGGGTCTGGGAGGCAAACCTAGACAAGGCAAACCTGGGAGGACTTCACACAAAGTCAGATGCCCTTTTATCCACCTGCTTCCTGACAGTTCTTTCCCACAGGACGTTCTGGGAGGGTCAATGCCTGGTGTGAGGCTTTCGCTACAGTGTGCTTCTGATTGTATTTTGTACCAAGCAGAGAGACACGTGTCATATGTGGGGAATCCTGCTCGTAATTGTATGTTTGATATTTTAGTGGCTGAGCGTTAAATGTGGGTATAGAGGCTTTTATTAATATTCCAAATGCAACTGGCATTTAAAGCCGGTGTTTCCTCCTTTTAATATATGTGTCACCAGCTGAGAACAATAACTTATGATCCCATGAGCATATGTTTGCAAGACATATGTTCACATTACAAGTCAGTAATCCAGCCACATGCAGTTTATACAGATCCCAGAACATTATCTCGGGTATTGCAAATGTTCAGGACTGTTGTATTTCACTTTGAGATGAGAAGCAGCAGATCATGAATCATGTCTTGTCGGCAAAGAATCACTTCACTTTTCTTTTATCTGCTTTTCAAAGTTACAAACATGGAAACCCTTAATGTCTCACATGTGCCAGGTTAGATACCTGAACTTGGGCATGCCCATGCCCGCACACGCACAAAATCAACTTGAAATGTCCAGGAATCATGAAATGAGTACGAAATTCTAAGCATTTTAGGTGCTTGCACACATTAGTTACGAGTGCTGTGTGCTTGCATTTTGAAAGGCTGTCACATGCAGGTAGTGAGCAGAACAAGACAGGTGAGCAGCCCCCGGTCACCACTGCCAGTGCCATATCGAAGCGTGACCTCCACAGTGAGAGACAGTGTCAACCGTGCTCATCCTGGTCTTTGGGAAGATCCTTCCCAAGGAAGGAGATGCACTTGAGGAAACTGAAGTGGTCTGCTGGGATGAAGAGAAGCAGCAGGCTCACAGCATGGCCATGCCATGTTCGCACAGAGATGAAGGGTCTTGAGCGGCAGAGCAGTTAGGCTGGTTCTGGTATCTCCTGAAAGCAAAGCCATCACCACGGAGTGGAGGTGGGGAGGCTGCCTGGCTAGGGGACAGGAAGTCTTTCACACACTTGGAACCCTCTGAGCACTGAATATGCTGCGAGGGGTGGGCTGGGGAGGAGTGAGCTTGCAGATCCCGGGTGGCCGTCACCGGGAAGGTGGTAGGAAGGGCAGGGCAATGTCCCCTGGCATTACTTTCCAGCTTAAGGATTCTAAAGGATGCCAAATATAGCAGGTGTCTTAGCTGCAAAAAGCCCTTCCAGATTTCTCTGCTTGAGCTGAGCAGCCAGGCACGATGCTAGGCTCTTGTTGGTTTCTGCTCGGCACTTGTGCCCCAACATGCTTACGAATACTAAACAAACACATTCCTAGGTCAAGACTCATGTGGGTAAAACTTCTAAATTCTTCTTAACTTATTCTAGGGAGTGTGAGGATTTGTCACTAGTCCTCTGCCCTGAAGACGCACTCTGCTTCATCCTGACATCCCTGATTTTGTCCTTGTTCCCTTGATTTTCAGTATGCCATGTTTCTGTCCCTGGTGTTCCTGGCTGAGCTTGTAGCTGGCATCTCGGGGTTCGTGTTCCGTCATGAGGTGCGTATACACAAATGGAGGACTCACTTGGGGTCTTTGGGAGGAGGATCTTGGAAACCCCTGGACATGTGTAAAGCTTGCATATAGGTTCGCTCGCATCTGCACTGGTATTGATGTTTTCGAAATGTCTTGAAACAGGAGCTGGAAGGCCAAAACCATTCTCCATGCCGGCATTTGGCAAAACTTGAAACCTTAGTTGGTGATCTTCTCTTTCTTTATATAGCTGTTGCATAAAATGATTCCCCATCTTGTCTGAAAGCAGTGACCTTCAATAGAGATGAAATACTCCTTTTGAAATAGCCGCTTCAGCAAGATATGGGTGTGTGTCTGTAGGGCAAGATTTCTGAGACTGCAAAGGCCAGCCAAATTAATTGTGGCCCCAAGGCACAAAGTCACCTGTGCTCTCTTCTCTCCTCCCTGGAGCCCCTGTTGGCTCCCCCTAACCCCACCACCACTGCCCAGGGGTAAAATTCACCCCCCAGTAATGAGGACCCCTGTTGCTTTGTGCAGTATTGAGGGAAAAGGAACGAAGCCCGTTATGAGCGCAAATCCCTACAGCATTTTGTTTTAATTTACATGTAAAAATTCTTGATTTAAAAAACTGGAGGGAAATAATTTTGGGTTGTGTTCTGTGAGCCACATGGCTCGTTTCCAGGACACGGACAGCTGCCCTGTGACACGTGTGGCCATCCTTCCATGGAAGGGTGCGGTAGCTGCTCTGTATGGACATCTACTCCTGTGGTCACAGGTCACTCTCCCGTGGCCAGTAGCCTCCGCGATATCACCTCTCAGATGTGTATATTGGTGTCAGGTCCCCAAGTGTCTGCCCTACAATAAAGTTCTGATTGCATCTCCCCTCCCCCAAATGTCTGAGTGTACCCTTGCAGTAGCAGCAATGCCAGAGTAGACATGCACGTGTTACAGAGGAGCACGGTAGCAGGGGACTGTGGGAATGGGCTGAGCGAGAGCCTTACTGTGGCGTCCTCTCTCCCAGTCCCTGCTTGTTGCTTGGCCAAGTAAAGTTCCCCGGGAGCTGGCCTTGGGTGCTGTCTGCCCTCTCTCCCTAGTGCCCTGCTTTTCCCCTTTTCCAGAGGTGGTATCTCAGATGCCAAAGCTGACTTCTAGAACCCATTCCATAGAGGTGCTGCTGTCTGGAATTAAATGCCCCGTTTTTATTCTTGAGGTGAGGTGAAACCCAAAGTCATGGCCTTGACAGCCCTAGAGCCCAATCCTCTGTGAACCCTAAGAGCAGTCTGGCTCATTCCCACCCGAGCGCTTGCCCACTGACCTCCCATGTGTGGCTGTGACAGGCTCCTCATCGGGGGTTTTCTCGTGATGACTCAGGGTACATACTCATGCACCTCACCTCTTCTCATCTGAAAGACTTAGCGCACTGGTGGAATGGGGTTCAAGTTCAAGGCTACTCTGACAATCCATACTGGTCTTGACTTTGGCTGAACAGTCACCACACATAAGGACACTGGGTCACACTTAGCACTTTTACTCAGAGAGAGAGAGTAAAGGAAGCCCAGCTCACTGCCAGGCATCAGCAGGCTTGTTTCTTCAGGGAGAGTCCTCGCAGTGGGCCCGGGTCCATTCCATGTGCTCCCGTGCACCCCTGAGAGATAGCGCAGGTGCAGTGAAAAAGGACGACATAACTGGGTGCTATAGCCACCTTGGCTTTGAAGACCCTTGTAATTAGTGTCTCTTTACTTCATGGAACTGTCCCATGGACCCAGTGTCCAGTATTTCAGCAAGGAACATGCCTCGTCACGGGCGCTGTCATACTTCACCCTAAGTTCCCCACCATGTCATATGCTGTCCTCTCTGTGGCCTTTCCCCAATCAGGGCAGTTTGCAAGCAGGGTTTCCTGCTAACACATCTGACACTCTACCTTCAGCAGATTTCCAGGGGATCAGAGCTTGAAAGTTAACCCAGGGCCAAATTAGCTCTACGCAGAAGTAGAAAGGGCTTTGTTAACCACTTATTAACAAGAAAAGCCTGTTGCCCTTAGCCTCTTCATTACACCTCATTGAAGACAGGTACCTGAAAGTTGGTTTTGTTCCAGCCTGAATAGGGATCTGTTTCTGGCCAAAACACCAGTCTTCCTATCCCCAATGACCTGCCATTTAATATTCTCCTGAGTGATGGCAGCAAAAATTATCAGAAGACAGATGGGCATCAATAAATTGGAAGAAAATACCTAGAAATCCCAGGCCTGAGTTTTGGCAGCTCACCACCCTCTCAAAAGCTGACTCACCACTTGAGTTGGTCACAAGGCAGGCGTCCTCTGGAGTGGGCGTGAGGGGGATCATTTCTTTAATTGCTGAACTAATAGAAAGCTTCTTGGTCAGTTCTGTGAGCTCTTTTGTCTCAGAACAAAAGATCTTGCCCTCCCTGACCTATATTGATTCAGAGACTTTCAGAAGAGGCTATTTTGGGGTTGAAGTTGATATGAAACCAGTTTCATTTGGGCTGCAGAGGGCCAGAAGCATTTCTTCCTTGTCTTCCCTAGATCAAGAACACCTTCCTGAGGACTTACTCGGATGCCATGCAGAACTACAATGGCAATGATGAGCGGAGCCGGGCGGTGGATCATGTGCAGCGCAGCGTAAGTCCGGGGAAGGAGATCAGCTGCCAAGTGCCTGCGAGGGTCTGACCTTGGACATGTGGGCTGTCAGTGAGGGTGGGCTGGTAGCATTGGTCTGTCGATTACCATCCCCCAAGTCTTGGTCCAGCTCCTTTTCCAAGAGTCGGACAGCAGGCACCTGTCCAGGTACACTGATGCAGGTAATCATTGTCAACAAGGACCAGTGCCTGCAGTGCGCCTTTCATCAGTAAACTTGTGAGCAGCCCAGTGAACAGGTTTGCCCTTAAAAATCTGAACTCTTGGAAGGAGGCAGGCAGTGAGAATATGTCAGCCTTACTGCAAGACCATTCCCCAAGACTGGCATTCTGGCAGTGGTGTTTTCGATTGGGTGAGCTCAGGTGAGTTGTGTTCCCTGCCCTGGACAGTATCGTAGGGGTGCAGGGTAGGTGTAGAAGAAATTCCCCCAGTGTGGAGTGGCCCAGCCTGCCTGGAGCTTTGCAAAGGAATGAGGAAAACAGAGCGGCACGTACTGATGGCCTAGCCTGATTGTTCAGGATCCACAGGGGAGGTTTGCTGTTGGAGGTGTTTGTTCTTGTTTCGTGCTTACTTCCCAAGTGGTGCTTTTATTTCTTTGGTAATTCATTTTGATAAAATTTTAAACTTGTATAGAAAAGTTGCAAGAATAGAGCAAACAACTGTCTACCTTTTTCTTAGTCACTTAATCATATTTTTGCCCCACTTTAATATTCTCTAGGTCATTGGTTGACAAATCTTTGCTGAAGAGTCATATAGTAACTTATTTTAGGCTTTGAGGGCCAGGTAGTCCCCATCATTACTACTCAGCTCTGTGTTGAAGCTGGAAAGCAGCCACACACAACATGTAAACCATAGGCAGAGCTGTGTCCAAGTAAAATTTGGTCTACAAAGCCAGGCAGCTGGGCTGCTGTGGCCCAACACAAGCTCTCTCTTCCTCTATGTGCATCCCCCACCCCACCCCCACCAAAAAATCTGTTTATTTACTTATTAGTATAGCTTCTGCAAAGACCTTTGGAAAATCATATTTGCCTTGGCCCCCGTCTCTGACAATCCCAATATAGTAGATCTCTGCGTCAACATTGTTAACAGCACCCAACTCACCCAAATGATTTTGATGCTTAGCCAGGACAGAGAAGCGCTGCTTTGCTTGGTGGAGGTGGTAGGAAAGCCAACACAATATGTATTCAAGGACTCCCTTCCTTCTGTGAGTTTGGAAGGGCTTCGCAGTGAGTGTAATAGTTCGTGGAGTTTTAGCTCATCTTTACTCACTAAATCTATGCGTGTTGACGTAGGGGCTTGGCCGGTGTCTCTCTTTTAAAAGTTGCAGGGCAGTGAATGGGACCGCAGTGTCTTAGATCTGTCTTGCTTTGATTTTTTTCCTTTCCCTGTTCACAGCTGAGCTGCTGTGGTGTGCAGAACTACACCAACTGGAGCACCAGCCCCTACTTCCTGGAGCACGGCATCCCCCCAAGTTGCTGCATGAATGACACTGATTGCAATCCCCAGGATCTACACAATCTGACCGTGGCTGCCACCAAAGTGAACCAGAAGGTACTTGCTTTTTCTCAGCTCTGATGGGGTTATGGGAGAGGTGGTGGGAGGGCTTTCTTTGTTTCTGTGAAATTATGAAAAGCAAGTTAGAAGTGGGAATCTAGGAGGGAGTCAGGGGCACTCCTTTGTGGTCCTTTATTGCCTGAGGCACGGGAGGCTGCCCACCAGTGAGGGAGAAAGCTGTGTCTCAGCTGGGCCTTGTACCTTCTGCCTTAGAATTGACCGGGCATAGTTAAGAAGGTTTAGTGAGTGATTCCTGTTAACTCTGCTGCTTCTGTCAGAGAGAAAATGTTGACTTTCTTCTTTCTGGGTGTCTTTCTCTGGCTTAATCTACTTCTAAACATGACATTATTCACTGCTGGGTGCCAGTTCTTAGCAAGAAGGGGGAGTAGAGTTGATAGACAGCATCTGCCTTTGCTAAGAGGGTGGCCTTTATTTTAGGAAGTTCAGTGCTGCCGGAAAAGAAATCACACAGTTCAACTCACTGTCAACATCCTACAACCCAAAGAAATTGGAGAGGGAAAAAATTGGCTAACAGAAATGTGAAAGTTAGTACATAGTAGAAATGAGGGAAATGAAATTCCAGTAGAGAAAAGGGAAGCGGTCTTGTATCCCACTTTACAGAGACTGTGATGAAGACATGCTACATGTGCGTGTGAAGCTGTCTAGATTCTTAAACATTTACAGACACCCCCAGACAGAAAATATCCTTTGGCAAAACAAAAGGGAGGGGACGCCAAATGTACTATTGAATTTACCTGTGGTTATGCAGCCACTGGGTAAATTTTCTTCCTAAGATAAAATTCTATTCTTCTCAGGTCTTCACATTTCTATGTAGTCTGGGCCAACTGTTGAATAATTCATAGAGAGAAGAGAACCATTCTCTCAAGATTAGAATGCAAAAGATTCTTTCTGTATTTCTCTCATTTCATTTTGGTATTTGTAGCATAAACACCGCAAGGCATTACTGCCCTTCTAGAAACTCTTTTTGTCTTCCTGAGTTTATTATTTTGTCCATTGGTGTGGTGAGGTAAGATGCTCAGTATTGACAACTTCTTGTCCAACTAAGAGGACATCAGTTCCTACTGGAATTTTTATGTGAACCCCAAGTTAGAGTGTCCTTCAGCCCTTATTAGTTTAAGGTGGCTTCTGCTTTCTTCCTGGACATCCCCCACTGAGTGCCCCTACATGTCACTATGCTATTTTTTGGAGTGCCAAGCATATACCTAG
Source organism: Talpa europaea (assembly GCF_964194135.1). Classification (NCBI taxonomy): domain Eukaryota; kingdom Metazoa; phylum Chordata; class Mammalia; order Eulipotyphla; family Talpidae; genus Talpa; species Talpa europaea. The sequence goes on from NC_140081.1 coordinate 24,032,271, forward strand.
CCTGTGTTAGATGGTCCAATTCGTAAAAGACAAGAAGGGCCTTATGGTATTGAGGCATTGGGTAACAGACCCTCAGGCAGCCATTTGGAGAAGCAGCAACCATAAATGGTTGATGAAAGCTTGATACCCATACTTCTCTGTTTAAACAGTGAGAATCTAGAGGTCAGGACAACAGCGTCTGGAGTCAGACTCCAGTTGAAATTCTGGTTCATCCATTTGCTGCTCGTGTGATCTTGATCAAGTTATTCTACATTTTCCAGTTCCTGCCCCTTAGGGTTGATAAGAGGATTAAATGTCATAAAACATCTAAAGTGCAGTGCCTGGCGCACAGTAAGGGCATGAGAAATATTAATTGTAACGTTGAATGTTAACTGTTAGGTAAACGTCACAATGGTGAAGTTGGTGTTCTACTGTCCCCCACTGTGTCTTTTAGCTCCCCTGCCACCCCCCACCCCCCGGCTCCCTCCCCAGAAAGCATAACTATGGCCACATTTTAGTTACATGGAATCCTGTTATATAGAATAAATGGCTTCTAAATCTCTGCATATGTTTTGATGTCTTCAACTCTATTCTCTAATGGCACAGAAACATGACCCTTGGCTCATACCTGTAGGCCTAAACACTGACTTATACAAATAACTGAGAGAGAACAGGAGGAAGTAAGAAGAGCCAAGCAGGATATTTATTGTTTTGTTTTAGATTTTATTGGTAGGATGATGGGATATCTACAGCTTCATTTGGCTAGTAGCATTGACTGAACTTCTACTCCTTAGAAATTGCTTGACAGTTTTTAAGGGCAAGGGCAAGAAGAAGGGATAGCTGGTTGGCAGTTACTGAGATGTGTTTTCCCAGAACCTTCTTGGGACCAACTATCTACTCCTAGTATTGAAGATTTTTTACATTGGTGACCATGTCCATTTATATGTGTCAAAAGGGTAAGCAAATTACCTGTTCTGTTTCTGGTCGCTTCTTAGGACACTTAGCAGATCTCTGTTGATTTATCACACACCTGACAACCAGGCTTTTATTTTAGGAAATTAGAAGAGGTTGTTGTAGACTGATACAATCACAGCTTAGTGGAGAACTTAGGTGGACTGCAAACCTGGCCTGGGAGTACAGTATAAAGCTGTTCTTGCAGTACAGGTCCATGCTTGTGGGTCCACATTGAGTCTAATAGAGAAAAATCCAGAACTAGAAATCTTTTATTTCAGCCTTGGTCTTGGATTATTTAAACAACAAAGAAGCTAAATCCCTTTCATCTTCTCATTTTAAGTAACAGTCTTACTGCTATGATTCATTAATTTGCTTTCTTATTTGGAGTCAAAAGTAATGGGGGGGACTCTTTGTCTATAAAGGACTTCTCAAACTATAATGAGCATGTAAAGCTTCCCGAGATCTTGTTCATGTTCATTACTATTCAATAAAACAGGTAACCCAGAGATTAGGCAGATTGTGACTTTAGTAGGTCAATATTCTGCATTTCTAACAAAATCCTGAATGCTGCTGTTGCTGCTCATGGAAAAACCTCACTTTGAAGAGCAAGATTTAGAGAGAATGATCTGGCCCATTGTGCTTCTACCAGGTAACTACTTAGTTTTTCTGATTTCTGTTACTGGTCAGGGTGCTCTTATCAAAAATAATATGATTGACTCTGAAATCTCAGACAGTAGATTAAAAATCAAAGTTCAAAAAATTTATTCAGCTCACATATTGAGTTAAAGTGCACAGGAACACAAACCTATGCCAGGCAGGCATTTTGCAGCATAAGAAAACAGCCCACCTCACTTCTTTCTGATTTTTATTACTGGGTTTGTGTTTTTGTATTTTGAGCTCGTCTTAACATCATGTGTTCTGAATGTCTTTCCTTCACCCTACCATTCACTGTGGGAGAAGGTGCAGCCATGCGTCACTTAATGCAGGGAATATGTGTCCTGAGGTGATTTTTGTTGTCATGAGAATGTCAGTGTAATCACATGAACCCGCCTGGTAGAGCCGGCAGATGGTATATGGTGGATGGGCTCGCCCACTGGGCCACCATCGTGTGTGGTCTGTCATTGACCAAAATGTCATGAAGCAACACATGACTTGACTTCAATCATGGCAGGCACAGTAAAATGCTATCTTAACTCTACCATTTGGAAAAAAATGAGAATATCCTCTTCTCTTCTCCCTTTAACTTCTTCTGAATTCATACTGCTCCCCCTTCACTACCTTTTGAAGAATAGTGTGATATGTAGTTTCACCAGTCAAAAGGAAATCAGCAAGCAAACTTCTACTATAAAGAGAAAATCAAATTCCAAAATTCTCCAAGCACAATAATGTATTTCCTTTTCCACCCCCATCCTGGCCTTCAAATTTCTATCAGGTAACTAAGGAGACTCGTTTGTCCACTGCATTGAAAACATGTGTCAAAGCACTGCTGCTAAGTTAATGTGCCTTTTCCTCTGCAAACAGACTGAATGCATAAAATATCACTTATCAGAAGACACAGCACTGGCAGAATTTCCCCACCTTATGAGAAACATTACATTTTGACTTTAATGATGGGAGACACTTTTTGGTGGTGGTTCTTCAGATATTGTTACACTTTAATGTGCCTTTTTTTTGATAAATAAGAGTCTTTACCTTCTCTGAAATTAATGTCTTGATTTTTTTTATTTAGACTTTATGCATTCAAGTTGAAGTTTTTTGTTTTGTTTTTTTTTTGGAAAGCTAGAAAACAACGTGTCTACCAAAGCTGAATACATCAATTCAGAAGCCTAGGTTGAGTCATATATTTAACAGGGAGAGTTTGCATCATGGGTGATGCACCAAATTTATTGTTTCCTACCCGAATTACATGGATAAGATGTAATCCAGAATAAAAAACAACTAAAAACTTGTTTAACAACCTTTTTGAACACTGACCAGATTATTTCTTTTAAAGATCACCTGTCTTTAAGGAAAGGTGAATGACATAACAAACTAACATTACAGTTGGTAAAATTGGTGTTGGTTTTAATCACAACATTTGGAGAATGAATTTCTCCTCTCAACATTTGGAGATTTCATAGTATGTTAAAGGTAAATTCATTTCCTTTTATGGATTAAGCTGTTGACATCTAGAAAGAGGAAGTGACATATTCGAGATCCAATAGTACGTTAGTGGGAAAGATTACTCTAGTTCATTGGTTTTCCCTATTAAAAAAAATAATGGTTTCCTTAGAAAGAATCTAGAACTCAATGAACTTGGCGAGTATTCAAACACCTCTCTATTCAGATGATTCTACATTATTTATCAAAGTTTTTGTCATTTGCTGTCCAAAAAATGCTGGTCACTATGTTTATGATGCTGAGTCGTCCAGTTCAAGGGTGGGGAATGTCTTTTCAGCTGTGCAGGTCCACTTCTGTGTCTCTGCAATGTTTGCTTCCCAGAGCCTATAGATTTCTTGCTAAATTTAATACTGAAACACCTGTAAGGTGAAAGTACATATCGAGGATTTGCTTTAACATAATCCAGCCACGGGAAGGGAGCTGGGGAGATTTAAATGAAATAAGATTGGTCATATGTTAATTGTGATGTCAGAGGAAGTGTCACTTAGGAATTCATCCTACTACCCTCTATACTTTCTTTTTTTGGGGGGGAGGGCGGGGGAACCCTTGCCAGCGGCCGAGGAACAAACCGGTGCTGCAGAGGCTGCGGGAAGCCTCGCAGCCTAGCGCTCAACCGCTGCGCCACCAGGGGAGGCCCCCCTCTATACTTTCTTATTGAAATTTTTCATTTTAAGTTGGCAAAGAAGGCTAGCAAGTTCCTAAGGTATTTGCTGAATTAAGGTTGGAATGCATGTGGGTGCAAGTGGACACAGCCCAGTCTGTCCTGAGTAAAACACATCTCCGAGACTGTTCTCTCTCTGTTTCCAGGGTTGTTATGACCTGGTGACCAGTTTCATGGAGACTAACATGGGAATCATCGCTGGAGTGGCTTTTGGAATCGCATTCTCCCAGGTAGCCCGCGTGACTGTGCCGTCCTTTCCCGGCCTCCAGCTCTCCTTTCCTGCCCTCCAGATTCCCTGCCCGCCCCCCTGTGCCTTGGGGAGGCCTGATGGATGGGGTCAGAGCTCCCTGCTCGTTAGTCCTCAGGTCATCTGTTTATTGATTTCCCTTTTTCAACTTAAATGAAGTTTTGCCATCAAGGGAATATTGGTTACAGTTCAACTAATGACTAGCTCCAGAAAAACAACTTGCTTCTTCTGTAGGTCAGATGGAGGTTAACTGAACAAAGTGCTGGTTTAATTGGAGCATAAACAACTCCAAATATTAAATGGCTGATCTGGATTGGTGGGGATGGCTTTTCTGGGCTGACTGTTTTCTTAGTTCCTGTGGGTTATGCGTGAGAACCCGCCCTGGAAATTTAGCAAACTTCATCTTGCGATCATTATTTTAATCTCTAGGTTTGACTCTTCTGTTTCTTAATAGGATAACAAATTTTTGTTTATTTTGTCTATTACCTTTTATATCGCTTTATCTCCACCCAGCCTCTACAAAAACAAAGGAGGAAGTATGCAAATTAAAGGAGTGACACACTTCTTAAAATGAAGCATAATAAGCTTAATCTAAAAATTTTCCCACTCTGCCAGGCAGTTTACTTTTCCTTGGGCTTCTGATACCCTAACCAAATGCTATATCTTGGCTATAAAGTTGCTGTGGGTAAAAAGATTGGCATCTATGCTTATATATAATAACAAAGAATATATAAAAAATAACAAATATGTATGTCTAACTCACAACTTTTTAAGACCAACAGATTGTTTTCCAACAAAGCCCAATTTTGTTATCTCAGTAATGTTTTGGAGGCTCTAATTTTCCCTGCCTGAATTCTTCATTGGCTCTCTCGGGCTAGAATTAACTTTTTTGCTCCCCCTGCACCTCTTTCCTTCCTACTGAGTAATGTGGATGCACTTTAATGTTCTTCAAGTTTCTTCCTAAAACTTTTTTAATTGAAATATGGCATGTAGAGAAAAGCGCATAAATTCTAAGTTTACAGCTTATTGAATTACCACAAAATGAACGTAACTGTGTGTCACTTGGATCAAGATGAATAGGCATTAGCCTGGTAGCTTTTGTAAATAAAGTGCTTAACCTTAACTTTAAGAGAGGATGAAAATCTTTTCTTTCTGAGCAGTTACAAAAACCTGGGTGATGTTTCATCTTACAAGAGCCTTGGACTCAGCCAACTTGAGTGTGTATTTCTTGTGGTAATTTCAAAATTCTTTTACCAGATTCGTTTCTTGCAGCTCATGAACCAACTGAAACCCTCAACACACCAACACAGTCAAATCAGAGGGTGTCACAAACAGTGACAATAAACCCAGTTTCCAGAAATAGCTAAAAAGCATTGATGGCCTGACCTTTATTCTGGGTGCATTTATATTTCAGTAATGACACTTCAGTGACCTGTCACATCCAGGGGGCATTTTGGAGCATCCTGGATCGCTTGTCCTATGCACATGTGCAGGATGCACTTGACAGCTCTCACACATGGTTCACTTTCCACGTGTACGTGCAGTGTCAGGGGAGCACCCACAGGCATGTCACAGTGCTTGGTGTTCCAGGAGACTGTCCCCTCTGAGGAAGGACTATTGAGATCTCCCAGCATGGCTGTCACTGTCCCATAAAGAGACATGATGCGATACTCTGTTTGGAGAGAAGAGAGCCTTAAAGAGTCTGAAATCTCACAGATGCAATAGCTTATTGTTGAAGACTGTTTCCATGTGGCCATGAGGGAGTGGGGGACAATCCTGTTTTCATCAGCGAGGTGAACTGAGTCATAAAATATCTGTTGACATCTCCCCTCTACTTCTCTCTTGCATCCTTCTGAAGGGATTTACACTTAGATGAATGGTTATCTGGCCTGATGAGCATCAATTTCTATGTGGGGATTGTTGAGTTTGCTCTGTGACCCTCTGGAGGCAGTGATAGAGGAGTGTTGATCTCCAAGAACCCCTAAACAGAAACCCACTGCAGAGAGATTAGGTCCCATCAAGGTATCACTTCATTGATGGCATCAGAAAACCAAGCACAGCCTGGTGGCATCATGGAGGTGGTACTGTTCTCCCACGTGACTGGATAGGTGTCATGGGACAGTGGCCCGAGGCCAGCCATGCTCAGTGTGGGACTGGCAGAGGAAGAGCCGAGGATGGCTTTTACTAGCCAGATATGCTAGGAACTGCAGCTTTAATGCCGCCTGCAGCCTCCAGGTCCCTGGAAGCTCAAGTTGACTTCCAGATGCCAGTAGCTCAAGGGCCTCCCTAGAACAGCAGAGGCCACTGACCCAATGCTGGTTCAGGAGGAACCAGCCCTACTGATCCTGGTCATTGACCTGGAGCCAGAGCTTTAATTACATGTGTTCAAAACTTTCAGGACCAGTGTGATAGTAAAACTCAGTAAGTGCTGGCTGATGAGGATGAGTCAGTCATATTGACCTAGGGCTATTTTCTAGAAGAGGAAGATGAAGTGACTTGCCTGAGCCTGGGTGGTTACTAAAGATCCAGAATGACAATTCTGACCTGCTCCCTGGTGTGCTGTATTAAACGTTTAGGCCAAAGATCACCCTCGATCTTAATTCTGGTAGTACCTAAAGCAAACTCATTTTGTGCCTTTATAATGCAAGGGTTTCAGTCAGCAGTATTGGAAGGAAAAGGGTATTCATTCAAAAATACAGACTCTCTTGCTATCCATCCATCTCCTGGCCCTCAGCCCTGCAGACTGGTATGATCCATTATGGGTCAAGAATTCTCTTCCGCGCCCTTGAGGGGACTTGTTTACCTTTTCTATAAGCAGGCTGCACAACGCTGTTGATCGCCTTAATGAGAGGTGGCGAAATAAGACTAAGGGAACTATTTACTTATTCCTCTAGTATCGTCTGTGAAGATCCCTAATAGCATTTATACAGTTTCATTTCCAATTGAATTCCTTAGCACTCTCCCAAAGACACAAAAGCTTTATTGAATTTCCCAGTTAAGTCATTAACATAAAATCTGCACAGGTATTATAAGGGCCTCAATTTTTGACTTGTTGCTTTTCACTGTCTTATCAAGAAAATTCCCTTTACAGCTGTTTGTTGTCCTCTCTCTGTTGCTCACGAATCAGGGCCTGGACCACGTTTACCTCCCAGGATCACCACGGGGGGGGGGGGGTCGCCTTTGCCTGTCACCTTTCTCACCTACTGCTTTGCTGACAAGGCCTCTCTCTCACTGCCCCTTTCCACCTTTTGGAGTCCTTTCTGACTCGTGATCCGCCGAGCCCCAGGATCACTTGTTACCCATGCTGGCCATTGCCCAGACCTCCAGCTCTTTTCTGGGGGTGCCCCAAAATTGCATCCCAACAGCTTCTCATACTATATTGAGCTTTCAACTAATTTGGGACATTTTTTTTAAGAGTTTGCTAAATTCTCTGGTATTTCGTGTTTTCATTCCTCTCGGAACATGAACAGATTTTAAGACCACTGTGTCAAAAGTGGTTTTTAAATGGCCAGAACAAGCTAGAACTAGAACCCTCCAGTTGGCCTGCATCAGCAGTTAGGCTGCTCCCTAAGTCATAAATCCCACAGTTGAAATCGGGCTGGAACTTTTTCTGGCGCACCCTTTCTTCATATTTGCTCAGATAGCCTCGTGGTCAAACATGACCAGGACAGGGGCGCATCAAAGAGGGATGTAGCTCAGTGACTGAAGACTCATTTTCCTTTTCTGCCCTGGCAACAGCTCATCGGCATGCTACTGGCCTGCTGTCTGTCGCGGTTCATCACGGCCAACCAGTACGAGATGGTGTAAGGAGAAGGTGAGCGGCCATGGGGAGCTTCTCCTTGGGGGCACAGATTATCATTCACGTGGTGAATCTGATCTTGGTTGTGTTGGTCCATGTGTGGAAACCTCATTTCTCTGGGCCTGGGGAAGAGCTGTGGGAAATTAATGTTCTCTTCAGCTTGTTACCTTATTTTAAGCCCTTATTAATGATGAATCTCTGACATGTTTTCATTTTTCTCTTAGTCTTTCAAGAACGACAGAATAAGAGACCTGTGTGAAAAAACAACTGCAGCAATCTTTGAAAGACTTCCAAAGAATTTTAGAGCGCAGTACATAATACACCTGCCCCGCTCCCCCTAAAGCCCCCCAAGTGCAACTGACACCCCCACACCATCTCTGCTCCAACTTTCAATCCACATCATGTGTAGCATTACATTTTGTGAAGCCCCGTTGTGCCAGCGTGTAGCCAGGCCCCCTGCATCTAGTCCTAGTGGACCCCGCCCTTGGCCTTGTGCGTGCCAGCTCCTCCATCTGTACCTGGTCCAACCGCAGCTCATTGTAGGTGACTGGTTATCACACCATCACTGGCCCCTCTGGGCCTTGCATGTAGTGTGGGAGGCTCCAGTTAGCCCTTCATCCTGATTGATAAAATGCTACACCCCTTGATGTAGATAAGCAGATAGCTATCTGTTTTCCGCTTAATCTCCTTTGGTTTGCTTTTCCCTTTACTAAGGCTCTTTCCTACCTTCTTCAGGCTGCCTGGGACATGTGAAGAGGTACAACAGTAATTGTCCATGAGGAACACAAAGCATGTGTCATGCATCGAGGAAATTGTTAGCTTGAGGTGACCTTGCTCGTTATCGTTACCTGCCTAGGTGTGTTTAGCCACCTTAGTGCACCCGTACCTCTCAGTTGAAACCTATATAATCCTGTTACAAAGCTGTACCGTTGCTTCCTGTTCAGGCACTATTAGTTCTATTTTTTCCCCAATTAATTGCTTTTGTGTTATTTTCTTCTTTCTGTATTTTTTCCTTGCAATGACATTACAGACATCGAGGACCTCATCAAATCGATTTAAAAATGAGTGTGAAGGGGGAACAGAAGTCGAAATAATTTCAAAAGATCTTTAAAAATAATGCCTCTGTCTAGCATGCCAACAAGAATGCATTGATATTGTGAACATTTGTGATACATGTATTAATAAATAGAATCATTACAGATCGTGTGTCCTGGTTTTGTTCTTTGGTTATTGTGTAAGTTTTTATTCACATATTTCTAGTTCATCTTATTCTACAGGGGCCTGGAGGTGGGTTATTTTACACACTGACACCCGCATACCTGCTCTCACCCCACCAAAACAAGCACCAGCCAGTGTAAAAACTGAAGGGTTAGGGGTCTCCCTGGTGGCACAGGAGTTAAAGTCTCAGTGCTATCAAGCTAACATGGCAGCTTGAGTTCAATCCTGGCCAGGGAGCCAATCCACATGGTGCAGCAGACCTCTCCAGTCTAGCCCTCTGCTCCCCTCAGCAGTATATTTCAGTAGATCTGCATGTTCTGCTCCCCACTCTGTCTCTGGTGAATCATCTCAACCCCCACACCTCTGGCCTACACCCCAGTTCTTGTATGCATAAATAAATAAAATCTTAAAAAAAAAAAAAACAGAAGGGTTAGGTTTTTTTTTTACAGACATTTCAGAGACTTGACTCTTTTATCATGAACAAGATCTATAGTTGGCTGCAAAAATAGAACCTTCATTTTATTTCAAGCCAAAGGGAGAAAGATTCCAGTAGTTTTTTTTTTAAGTCTAGATATCATAGAAAAGGAAATGAGTATGTATTCCTCTTCTCTGCATTCAATAAACTGAACGTAGAGAAGATATGACATCATATACCATTCAGTCATCCCAGGGCCCCAGTCTACTAAAGTAGGATGCTTCACACTTGATTTAAAGAGCATTTTAGCAATAGGTGAGGTAGGTATTATCTGCCACCTATTTTTTCCTTCTTAATGAATCAGCCTTAAAAAAAAAACTAGTAAAAGCATGTTTTGATCTGTCCCAAATGTATCTAAGAGGCTCCCTCTTCTCTGTAGAGTGACCTGTAATAGGCTGGAGAGGGTGTTCCAGCTCATGCGTTTATTAGCCTGAACTCTGCGTAGGGTAAACCCTAAAAGGCTTACAAAAGGCACTGCCCCAACCCTTCAGGTAATCCCTCTTCAAAGGTTAACATTTTTAGAGAATTAAGGAGATCTCTTTGATGGCTGCACATGCAGTTCAACTTTTCAAAGTTTCATTTAAAATTTTCATTTAAAATGAAACTTTTCTGTAAACTCTTTTTTTTTTTTTTTTTCTTTCCTGAGTTTGCTTTTATTTTTTTTTTTTTTTTGCATAGATTTTATTTTTTTTTTTTTAAATAAATTTTATTGTTATATTCCCCATACAATTGCAGCCCCCCCATTCTGACCCCAATCCCTCCCCTCCCGCCCCCCTAAAAGTGTCTCTGGTTCATAGTTTTTTGTTGATTTTGATTTTCACTATCTTATAGTTATTCATTTTCCTGGTCCCTTATTTAAGTTTTCTAGATTCCTGCTATGAGTGAGACCATCCGGTATTTTTCTTTTTCTTTTTGGCTTATTTCGCTGAGCATGATCCCTTCCAGCGCCATCCATGTTGCTGCAAATTGCATGTGTTTATCTTTTTTGAATGCTGAGTAATATTCCATGGTATATATGTACCACATCTTCTTGATCCAGTCATCTATTTTTGGGCATTTGGGTTGTTTCCAAAGCTTAGCTATTGTAAACAGTGCTGCTATAAACATAGGGGTGCAGGTGCTCTTTGGAATTGATGTTTCTGTGTCCTTTGGGTAAATACCTAGGAGTGGAATTGCTGGATCATATGGAAGCTCTATGTTTAGTAGGTCCAGAAATCTCCACACAGCTTTCCACAGTGGTTGGACCAGTTTGCACTCCCACCAACAGTGCAGAAGAGTTCCTTTTTCTCCACACCCTCGCCAACATTTGTTGTTGCTAGTTTTTTTAATATGTGCCATTCTCACTGGTGTAAGATGGTATCTCATGGTAGTTTTGATTTGCATTTCCCTGATGACAAGTGATGTTGAACATTTTTTCATATGCCTGTTGGCCATTTGCATTTCCTCTTCAGAGAAGTTTCTTTTAAGCTCTTCTGCCCATTTTTTGACTGGATTATTTTCTTTGTTGTTGTTGAGTCTCATCAGCTCTTTGCAGATTTTTGTGATCAGTCCTTTATCATTAGTGTTGGGTGCAAAAATGTTCTCCCAGTTGGTGGGGTTTCTCTTTGTTTTTGTTATTGTCTCTTTTGCTGTGCAAAAGCTCTTTAATTTGATGTAGTCCCAGCTGTTTATCTTTGCCTTCACTATCACTGCTTTGGGTGATGTGTCTGTAAAGATGTCTTTGATGTGCAAATCACGTAGTGTTTCGCCTATATTTCCTTCTATATATTTTATGGTTTCAGGTCTTATGTCTAGTTCTTTAATCCATTTTGAGTTGATTTTTGTGTATGGTGTGAGGTGGTGGTCAAGCTTCATTCTTTTGCATGTAGCGACCCAGTTTTCCCAGCACCATTTATTGAACAAACTTTCTTTGCTCCAATGCATATTCTTTGCTCCTTTGTCAAAGATTAGTTGACCATAAATCTGTGGGTTTATTTCTGGATTTTCTATTCGATTCCATTGGTCTGTATGTCTGTTCTTGTTCCAATACCATGCAGTTTTGATGATTATGGCTTTGTAGTATAGTTTGAAGTCTGGGAGTCTGATGCCTCCATTCCCTTCTTTTTTTTTCAGGAGAGCTTTGGCTATTCGGGGTTTTTTGTGATTCCATATGAATTTCATCAATAATTGTTCTATTTCTTTGAAGAATGACATTGAAATTTTGATTGGAATAGCATTGAATCTGTATATTGCTTTTGGAAGGATGGCCATTTTAATAATGTTTATTCTTCCAATCCATGAGCAGGGGATGTCTCTCCATTTCTTTGTGTCTTCTTCTATTTCTTTTAACAGTGTTTTATAGTTTTCTTTGTATAGGTCCTTTACCTCTTTTGTTAGATTTATTCCCAAATATTTGATTTTTTTTGTTTCAATAACAAAAGGGATGGTCTTTTTGATTTCTTCTTCTTCAGATTTATTGTTTGTGTATAGGAAGGCTACTGACTTTTGCGTGTTGATTTTGTATCCTGCCACTTTACTGAACTGATTGATGAGTTGAATTAGCTTTTCTGTGGAGTTTTTGGGGTTCTCTATATATAATATCATATCGTCTGCAAATAGTGATAGTTTGACTTCTTCTTTTCCTATTTGGATTCCTTGGATGTCTTTCTCTTGTCTTATTGCCCTGGCTAGGACTTCCAGTATTATATTGAAAAGCAATGGTGAGAGTGGACATCCTTGTCTTGTTCCAGATCTTAATGGAATTGCTTTCAGCTTTTCACCATTGAGAATGATACTGGCTGTTGGCTTGTCATAGATGGCCTTTATGATGTTGAGGTATGTTCCTTGTATCCCAAGAATTTCAAGGGCTTTTATCATGAATGGGTGTTGCACTTTGTCGAAAGCTTTCTCAGCATCTATTGATATTATCATATGGTTTTTATATTTCTTTTTGTTGATGTGTTGGATAACATTGATTGATTTTCGGATGTTAAACCATCCTTGTGCCCCTGGAATGAATCCAACTTGGTCGTGGTGAATTATCTTATGGATACATTGTTGGATTCTGATAGCTAAAATTTTATTGAGGATTTTTGCATCAGTGTTCATTAGGGAGATTGGCCTGTAGTTTTCCTTTTTTGTGTTGTCCTTGTTCGGTTTTGGTATTAGTGTAATGTTGGCTTCATAAAACGTGTTTGGTATTGTCCCTTCCTTCTCAATTTTTTGGAAGAGTTTGTGAAGGATAGGCACTAATTCGTCTCTGAATGTTTGGTAGAATTCATTTGTAAATCCATCAGGTCCTGGGCTTTTGTTTTTGGGGAGGTTTTTTATTACCATTTCAATTTCGCTAATTGTAATTGGTCTGTTTAGGTGTTCTATTTCTTCTTTATCTAGCTTTGGGTGATTGTAGAGTTGTAGGAATTTGTCCATCTCCTCTAGATTGTTGAACTTGTTTCCATATAACTGTTCATAGTAGTTACTGATTATTCTTTTGATTTCTGCTGTGTCCGTTGTGATTTCTCCTCTTTCATTGATGATCCTGTTTATTTGTGCTTTCTCCCTTTTTTCCTTTGTGAGCCTGGCTAGGGGTTTGTCTATTTTATTGATTTTTTCAAAGAACCAGCTCTTGGTTTCATTGATCTTTTGGATTGTTTTTTTAGTTTCAATTTCATTTATTTCTGCTTTGGTTTTTATTATTTCTTTTCTTCTACTGGTTTTGGGGTTTTTTTGTTGTTCTTTTTCTAGATCTTTGAGCTTCGAGATTAGGTTGTTTCTTTGCGTTCTTTCTTGTTTCTTGATGTGAGCTTCTATTGCTATATATTTTCCTCTTATTACTGCTTTTGCTGCATCCCATACATTTAGGATATTGGTGTCCTCCTTGTCGTTCAATTCAAAAAATTTTTTAATTTCTTCTTTGATCTCCTCATTAGTCCAATGGTCTTCCAGTAGTGTGGTTTTTAATCTCCATGAGGTAGGAAAGTTCCTTGCCTTCTTTTTATGGTTTATTTCTAGTTTGATGCCTTCATGGTCAGAAAAGATGGTTGATATGATTTCAATCTTGGTGTATCTGTTGATGTTTGTCTTGTGCCCCAGTATGTGATCGATCCTGGAGAATGATCCGTGTGCGCTTGAGAAAAATGTGTACTCCGTTTTTTTGGGGTTTAGTGTTCTATAGATGTCTGTTAAGCCCAATTGCTCTAGGTCCTTATTTAGAGCTTTAGTTTCTTTACTTATTTTTTGTCTTGTTGATCTATCCATTGTTGATAGTGGTGTGTTGAAGTCTCCCACTACGTATGTGTTTTCTCTGATGTCTGTTTTCAGAGAGGACAACAGTTGTCTGATATATTTTGGTGCTCCTTCGTTTGGTGAGTATATGTTAATGAGTGTTATTTCTTCTTGAAGTATTGTCCCCTTGATCATAATGTAGTGACCCTTGGGGTCTCTTTTTATCTTTTTGAGTTTGAAATCTGTTTTATCTGATATAAGTATAGCTGTTCCTGCTTTCTTTTTTGGTCCATTTGCTTGTAGGATTGTTTTCCATCCTTTAACTTTGAGCCTATTTTTATCTTTTGTAGCTAAATGTGTTTCCTGGAGACAGCAAAAGGTTGGGTTTTGTTTCTTAATCCAGGCTGCAACTCTGTGTCTTTTTATTGAAGAGTTTAGTCCATTTACATTCAGAGTTATTATTGATATGTTAACATCTGTATTTGCCATTGTGTTTGTCTTTCCTTTGATTTTATTTATTTATTCTTTTAATAACTTTTTTTTTTGGCCTTCTTTCATTGTTATTCGTCCCTCTGAGGTTCTGGCTTTAGGACTCCTTGTAGTATTTTTTGGAGTGGGGGTTTAGTTGCAATGAAATTCCGGAGTTTCTGTTTGTCTGGAAAGGTCCATATTCTTTCTTCAAAGAGGAAGGAGAGCTTTGCGGGATAGAGTATTCTTGGTTGGCATCTGTTTTCTTGGAGTCTGTTGACTATGTCCCTCCACTCTCTCCTTGCCCGTAGTGTTTCTTCGGAGAAGTCTGATGTCAGCCTGATTGGTTTTCCTTTGACTGTTATCTGTTTCTTCCCTCTTGCCAGCTTCATTATTTTTTCCTTGTCCTGGATTCTTGGGAGCTTTACTATTATGTGTCTTGCTGTACTTTTCCTTTCGTCGTGGAAGTTTGGTGTTCTTCTTGCTTCTTGTATATCAATTTTCAGCTCCTTCTTCACATTTGGGAAGTTCTCTTCAATTATCTCTTTGAATATTTTCTCTGTTCCTACATCTCTCTCCTCTCCTTCTGGTATTCCTATAACTCTTATATTTCCTTTCCTCATGGAGTCAGATAGTTCCCGAAGTCTTTCCTCGTTCTTTTTCCTTCGTACTTCTCTTTCCTTTTCTGTTTTGGTTCTTTTTATTTCTATGTCTTCAAGATTACTTATTCGTTCTTCCATTTCATCTATTCTGCTTTCATTGCTTTTCCCAGAATTCTTTAGTTCTTCCATTAATTCTTTGATCTCCTGCATTTCTTTTACTTCCCTCTTTAGGGACTCAATTTCTTTCTTCTGACCATTGTTTTCCCTCTCTAGGGACTCAATTGCATTCTTCTGATCGTTGATTATTTTTCCCTTATCATTGTTTTCCTTTATGACTTCTGTTAGTTTTTTAATCACGGCAATTTTAAATTCTCTTTCTGGAAGGCTCAGAAATTCTTCCAAGTTATTGTCTTTGCAATCTGGGGGCTGGCTTTCTTTTTGTGGTGTGCTTTTTCTCTGGAGAGTTGCTAGGTTGCGTGTGGTTCTTCTCTTCCCTACTGTCTGTTTTCTAATTTGCCGTATGCGTTGGGACACTGTGTAGTTGGGACTGGCCGGCATCTTGGGTGGGCTTCTCTGTTCCCCTCTGGTTCTTCCAGGTGTCATCTGTCAGTTTCAAGCAGTCTTTACTGGAGAAAGGTCCCTGTTCTAAAATGCCAATGTAGGGACACACTCCCCTGTGCGCCTGGTCTGCCCCGGCGGTGGGTTCCTGCTCCCCTCTGGGCTTGGACTGCAGGCCAGAGGGGGTCTGGCTTGGGCGAACTTCCCCCGCTCACCTCTGGCTCCTGAGGAAGCCTTCTGCAGGTAGTCTTTACTGAAGAAATGTCCCTGTTCTAAAATGGTGATGTGGGACACACTCCCTGCGTGTCTGGTCTCAGGCACACTCTTCTGCGCACCTGGTCTGCCCCGGCTGTGGGTGCTCGCTCTCCCTGTGGGCTCAGACTACTTGTTCGGAAGGGGCCCGGTGTGGGCAAACTCCCCAGCTGGCCACTAGCTCCTTCAGGAGCCTCTGCTGGCTTCAAGTCGCTAGGTGGTGCCAGAGATCTCTCCTAGAGCCCTTGGGGAGCTGATTTTCCACCCCGTGGGACAGGGAGCAGAGCGGGGATGGTAGGGTACACCTCAACGGCTTTGGGGTGCTGTGTCTGCCTTGTGCCCCACCGTCGTGGGGAACCCACGCCCCTAATTTCGTGCCCCGGGTCTCTGTTCCAAAGCCCTCAGTTCCAGGACGCGGGCTGTAGCCCAGATCAGTGGGGCGGGAATGGCGCCTTTTGAATCCTGCTCCCCTGCCTGGGCGCCTTGTTCCTGCTCACTCAGGATGGGCCTCCGCCGTCTCCCCCTAATTTCGTGCCCGGGTCTCAGTTCCAAAGCCCTCAGTTCCAGGATGCGGGCTGTAGCCCAGATCAGTGGCGCGGGAATGGCGCCTTTTGAGTCCAGCTCCCTTGCCTGGGCGCCTTGTTCCTGCTCACTCAGGGAGGGCCTCCGCAGTCTTCCCCTAATTTCGTGCCCCGGGTCTCAGTTCCAAAGCCCTCAGTTCCAGGACGCAGGCTGTAGCCCAGATCAGTGGCGCGGGAATGGCGCCTTTTGAATCCAGCTCCCTTGCCTGGGCGCCTTGTTCCTGCTCACTCAGGGAGGGCCTCCGCAGTCTCCCCCTAATTTCGTGCCCCGGGTCTCAGTTCCAAAGCCCTCAGTTCCAGGACGCGGGCTGTAGCCCAGATCAGTGGCGCGGGAATGGCGCCTTTTGAATCCCGCTCCCCTGCCTGGGCGCCTTGTTCCTGCTCACTCAGGGAGGGCCTCCGCCGTCTCCCCCTAATTTCGTGCCCCGGGTCTCAGTTCCAAAGCCCTCAGTTCCAGGACGCGGGCTGTAGCCCAGATCAGTGGCGCGGGAATGGCGCCTTTTGAATCCCGCTCCCCTGCCTGGGCGCCTTGTTCCTGCTCACTCAGGGAGGGCCTCCGCCGTCTCCCCGCAAGCCTAGGTCACAGGCGCGGGGACCTGGGCAGCTGCGATCCGGTCCGGATCCGCGCCGCTTTCCGCACGCAACCTTACCGGGCGGCCGGGGCTGTGTGCTGGTGCTGGTCTCCTCCTGGGGGGCGTGGCTCTCTTTAATGGCGCCTGGAGCTCACCTCCGCGGCGGATCCTGCAGGGTTCGCCTCTCCCGTTCACGGGGTGTGGTGGCTGCAATAGTTCCTTTCCACTCACAGTCCCACTTGCTGCGTCCGTTTTTCTTGTTGGCCGTTTTGGTTTGTTGTTTCCCTCCTTTCTGCCGGTCGGAGAGTGCCGACTTTGTGGGCGGGGGAGGGGAGCAGGGTTCTGCGCTTCCCTCCCTTCTCGTCCTCTTTTATGGCAACTTTCTTCTTCGGGCAGTTTGCTGGAGTAGTCCGTTTATCTTCCGTGTCCCAGTTCTCACTGGGACCTGCCGCTTTTCCTCCCTATTAACTTTTTTTAATGGGAGATCTTACTCGCAGCGTCTCCTCGCCGCCATGTTGCTCCGCCCCCGATTTTTCTGTAAACTCTTAACTGGAACCCTACCCATGGTTCACCTTGTTGTAAACTAGGCGTTGAGTGTTCAGATTGGTATACTTTGGTAAGAAATCCAGATGCTTTCTAAATTTAATTCAGATCTCACATAATTTCAATGTGAAACATTTAGACCAAAGTTGATTTGACTTGAAAATTGTATTCATGTTTCAACTTCTAATGGAGTATATAATGTACATTCCTCCTTCAAATGAAATGAAAAAGACACAAATTGAAATACCTTTTTATAATATTTTATGGTAACTTGCACAAAATGTAAGTGCATAGCTTGGCTGTTTACATTTGGATAAACCAGTAATACAACTAAATAAGACACAGAATATTTTCAGCACCCTTCTTAGTAACTACCTCAACCCTATAAGGGTAACTACTCTTGAAGTCCATGACCACAGGTTAGTCTTGTGTCTTAGACTCATAAAAATGGAATCATACGGCATAGACTGTTTCATGTCACTTCTTTCAAATTTCTTTCTGCAAGGGCTAATTTATTGGCACATGTAAACGTAGTCTTTATTGTTCTGTAGCGTTCCACTGTATGACTATAGCACAGATTATCCATTTTGGACTCTTTATTCTGTCCCATGGCTTCATGTGTCTGCTTTTATGTTGATGCCATAGAATTGTTTTGATTACTAAGCTTTATAATATAGTTTTAAATGGAGACATGTGATGCCTCTACCTTTGTTGTTTTTCCTCAGGATTGCTTAGCTATTTGGGTTTTTTTGGTTCCATATAAATTTTAGGATTGTTTTTTCTATTTTGGTGAGAACTGACATTGGAAATTTGTTAGGAATTGCATTGAATCTATAGATGGCTTTGGACAGTATGGACATTTTAACAGTATTAATTATTGTGATTCATTCCATTCTAATTATATTCTGCTAAGGATATGTGAACAAAGTGGTAAAGATAATACTATAAAATATTGAAAGTTCTTTCTTCCTAACAAGAGCAATACTTTTTTCCCATAGTGCCTCCATCATTTGTGGGTTGATTATAAAAAGAGCTTTGCCTTTATGTTCTGTTGTGCCTATTCTGATACATTTTGTAAATACATAAACATTTGAGGCTGGAAGGAGTAAATAATTGAAGCTGTCATTAAAAAATGTTGGGACAGTCTAAAATGTATTAGAATTAAAATAACAAAATATGCAAAAGTATTGTTCTTATTGTTTACACATATTTAATTGTGTTAAAAGCCTTCTGTACTAAACTCAGGTTGAATAGATATTTGAGATTTTTTTTGAAAGCTCCCCAAATGATTTGAATGGACATCCAGTTTGGGAAGCCCCTGTACTAAATTTGACTCCAAATTTATTGTCTGTTTCATCTATCCATTTCTGAGAATGCTGCAATCCCCCACGTTGCACTAAATTCTGTTAACTTTTTGCTCTCTCTATTTCAAATCTATTTTTTTAGGGACATGCAAGTTCAAGGTTATGCTTCATAGATGAATTATTTCCTTTGTCATTATGGACTGACCTTTTTTCTCCCTAAATATGATGTTTCCTTCAAAGTTCATTTTTTTCTATTATTATAGCTGTTATAATTATTTTTCTTTTGATAAACATTTACCAAGGTTGTTATTCTATATCATTCTGCTTTTAGCCTTTCTGTGTAATATTTTTGATGGGTCTTTTAGACAGTGTACAACTGCACTTTGTTTTCTTTTTTCTGCTCAATCTGAGAAAATCTTAAAATGAAAAACTTAATCTAGTTATGTTTTGATATTGCTAATATTTTTACTTTATTTCCACCATGTTATTTTTTCTCTATTCATTTCTTGCTTTTCTTCTTCCTACCTTTTATTAATTTATGATATTTTTATATTTCTTTTTTAAATTATACATAATATGTCTATTGTTTTAGTGATTAATCTTCCTACTATTCATACTGGCAATATAAAGTTAATCAGAATCTATATCTTCCTCCAAAATAATACAAAGTGTTTTAATTGCAGTCACCTGTCACTTAACTTCCTAGAGCTTGTGGGTACTAATTCTCTTGTATGTTCTGTTTGCTGACTGTTGCCCATGGTAGATTGTTTCCTTGCATCTTACATTTTTGGAATAAGCTTCTCAGTGAGGATTTTTAAAATTTTATTTTGGAAAAAAGTTATATCTATGGAAAAGTTGCAAAGATAATATGGAAATTTCTTGCCAGTCCCCTACTGTTACTACCTTCCACTAACCTTGTGCATTTGTCAAAAGTAGGAACCAATGCTGGTATATTACTATTAACTAAATTCCATACTTCACTCATATTTCACCAGATTTCCTACCAGTATCCTTATCGTGTTTCAGGATCTAACTCAGTAAGCAACACTACATTTAGAGAACAGATTGTTTTTTCTGTAGTAGTTCCACACAATCTGGGTTATAGAATTTTCTCTATAGGGATATTATGCAGTTGTTTAGCTGGGCATTCAAGGAGTTTTGCTGATTCACAACAAGATTTTATATTAGCATGTCACCTAGAGAAATCATGCACAACATAGGTAGTATAAATTTAGAGTTCACACCTGTACATGTCTTATTTCTGTAGGGATTTATGCAGGGCAATAAGATACAGATCACAGCTCAGTGTGGGCCCAAGGATATGCCTCTTGACTCCGTATGGAAGTTAAATCCTCAAGCACTGGGGAGTATACTAGGTCCAATGTCTCATCCCTCCCTCCCACTCTCTTACCTGTTCATTGATGGAACACAATTCATGGACCTATTTTTCTAGTTTTAAGTTTCTTTGTTTCTATCTCTTGGAGACTCACCTTTCTGTCTTTAGTGGTATATTTAATTCTGAAACATATTATCTGGTATTTTAACTTCTGCCTAGTGTTCGAGTCTTCATTATTTTTTATCCATTTGCTATGTTGATTGGACCTGTATTATTCTATTATTTGCAATGTGTTACATGTTGCTGTCTTGTTCTTTAATTATTTCATGTGTAAGTAATTTCACTTACAGTTGGGATTTTTTTAATAATGTTCCTGCAAACAAGGACAAATGCAAATACTGCTTTTATAGCCCCAGAGTGACTGGTACCGAGCTAAGAACATTTTAGGGTCTCAAATTATTTTATGAATAATTAATGAAATAACTACAAGTTCTTAAACTGTGTACCAGAAGCTTAACTGGGCTTCATTTATTTAATGTTCTTCATTTATTAAATGTTCTTCATTTATTTCTGTTGCTTTTAGAATCCTGTTTATTGCTCTACCTCTAAAATTCTGTGGCATTCTGTTTTGCCTCATATCTTCTTTTTCCATTTAGTGTATCAATATTTTTATCTATGGATAGGACATCGTTTCTCCCACTGCCCTCAAAATAAACAGCTCTAACGTGTGAATACTACTAGATGATTCAACTTGACTTCTCACCCAGACTTATAGTCACAATCCCTAGACTTTTGTTTCTTGGAGGAGGCAAAGTGGTGACCTCTGTCTCCTAATAGAACCTCCAGTACAACTTGTGCAAATAGGGCAATAAATACAAAAAGTATCCAAGAATGCACAAGTGAAGTTGTCTTAGTCCTGGTAGTTCTCTGCCACAAAAAGTACTAAATGTGTGCGCAGAAATTTTGACCCGTGCTATTAACCAGTGCTACTATATTAACCAGTACTATTAATCAGTACAATTTGTTGCAGAAAGCTACAAGGGCTAGGAGACACTCATTTATCTGTTTGTGGTTCCTTTTGAGATATTGTGTGATGTTTGCATGGAGTAATACATTTAACTCAAAGAAGATTAAGTGCAGACCTACTAGCTTCAGACCATAGGATATGTGAAGACAAGTAAGAAAGTGTCTGTCTTCATGCAACGTTGAGTAATTTCTATATGTATAGAAGACCATGCAAGGTACTAGTCTTTCTGCTAGAATAATTCAGATTTCTACAGTTGATTATGAAAAAAGTCAGTATCTTCTATGAATACAGCTGTGTTAGTTTTATCTACTGCTTTATAACAAATGGTGCTGTCAATTAGAAGTTTAAAACAAACATTTTATCACAGTATCTGTGCATTTGGGAACTCAGGAATGGCTTAGCTGGGTGCCTCTGGCTTTCAAGTTCTCTTATGAAGTTGCAGTTAAGCTATTATTTGGGGCTTTCATCTCCTGGGAAAGCTCGATGCAGGGGAGGAAAATCAGCTTCTGAGTTCATTCACTTCCCCAAGTTAGGAAATCCAAGAGACAGTGTTCAAGACATAAGCCACTTTTTTATGACCTAACCTTAGAAGTAACACACCATCACTTCTGTAATATTCTGTTTGTTAAAAGTCAGAAAATAAATCTAGCCCATGCAAAAGGGAAGGAATTACACAAAAGTATGAATACTAAGAAACTTGGATCATTGCCTGGGATCATTGGGGGCCACCTTTGAAGTTGCCCCCCTCAAATAGACTTGATTTGCTTCTCTTTGGGACTTACTGAATGATTCACATATAGTTACCAGAGAATAGCAACTCAACTAAGGAAGAGAACTGTTTAACAAGAAAGTTTACACTTCATTCTTCTTTTTTTTTTTTGGCTTCACCTCCCCAAATATTTCTCTTTAGGAATTAGAATTTCTGATGATCAGAAAAACAAAATGAAAGTTTTCAATGATACCAGAGTTATGTTTCTATTACCTTGCAATATCTTCTAATTTCTGCGTGTCTATTCTCTCAAAAAATCTAGTAATTATTTCTATTGTGAAAAAAAATAAATTGAGGCATATTACAATTTTAGAAAATTATTTCAGGAACAAGTCATCGGCATGGAGCAGCATCGAGCTAGATGTGGTTAGAAGCACTATCAATGGGAACTGGGGGAAAGCTTTTATAGAGAACACCGTGGAAAGAAAATAAGGACATTATTGATTGGCTATAGTTTCAAACCTAATTAATTGGCTGGTTGTGATTGATTGTCCTTAGCTTTTGCTTTCGTAACCTTGAAGTATTTACAGGCTTACATTTTGGTTTGCTCACTAGGCACCTCAGCATTAAAGCTCTATCAGTCACATGGCCTCCCTTAATTAACTTGACATGTACTACCACACACCTCTTGGTAAAATAGCCTTCAAGAGAAATCATTAAAAATAAATGACTTGGTATTTGATTTTTTTACCCATTCATCTATTACCTTTACTTACCCGGATTCATTCTTCAAAATGCTGGTTGGTGCAGTTAAAGGATGGAATGGTGCGATGAATACTTGTTTTATTTGTAATTTTGTGATAGCAAAAAGTTACATCTTTCATAAGCTGTTAATAGATGGAGAAACATGTCCAAAGTACTCTCTAGAATAGTAAGAGTCTAGAAATCATGTTATAGTTGAAGGAACTTGGTATCATCTGGTTCTCCAGGTTTGTGTGCAGGGGAGTTGAGCGTGTTGGGGAGGTATGGCAAAGCATAGATATCATTTTCTTCGTCATCTTTTGAGTTCATGAGAGTTCAAGCCTGGGCCCTCCTGCGCATGCTCTCCTCCTGGGCAATTTTATCTGCTCCTGTTGCTTCAGTCACCACACATGTCATGACTTCCATCTTCAAATAGCCGGTTCACATATATCTTTGGAGTTGCAAATCTGTATAATTCAACTATACTACCATAGGACCGGAACTCAGGATAGAAACTCAGTGTGGTGGCAGTGGGGAAGCCAACTTGGACATCAAATCAAGGACAAGTTCAAGTCAGTCTGGTTTGGATTTTGAAAAACAAGAATTTTGGGTAGACTTTTTTTATGCAGTCATTTCACAGATATTTTTTAAACACCTACTATGAGCAGACACTGCTCTGAATTTGGGACTACAGTCGTGACAAGACAAAGCAGATCCTTTGCCTTCATGAAATTTATGTTATTAATGGGAGAAGATAAATAACTATATGCATATGTATTTAAAAGATTAATAGCGGTATATTCTAGAAAGAAAATGAAGACAGGTGATGCTGCTGATGTTACTTTAAATAGTTGAATTGTCACTTTATTTTGAATTTGTTTGTGACCCTGAATAGTCAGCTCTGACATCGTCTCATCTGAGTTAAAGATTTATTATTTATGCATACAAGACCTGGGGTGTGGGCCAGAGGTACAGGTGGGTGAGAGGATTTACCAGAGAGTGGGGAGCAGAACAGGTAGATTTACTGAAATACACTGCTGAGGGGAATATCGGGTGAGACAAGAGAGATCTGCTGCGCCATGTGGGTCAGTTCCTGGCTGGGGATTTAACACGTGCTATAGTGTGGCTAGTGATAGCTTTGTGTGTGTGTGTGTGTGTCTGTATGTGTAATTTTTATAGAAATATATAATTTCATATATTATATATAATATATACATATAAATTATATATATTACAATCATTCTTCCTTTTTGTACAATGTATGCTTTCTCCTCTCAGGTGTAGTCCCCGTAAAATTCCCACCACCAATTCACCTGTGCTTGATTGTGCTGAGACTTTAACCCCTGAACCACCAGGGAGACCTAATCTGAGTTAATTTAAAGGTGGGATGAAGTCAGGTTTAAATATACCTGAAGCTTTGAGTCAGGCAATGTGGCCACAGGTGACAGTGTGTATAGGAACCAGCCACTCATGTTTCTGTAAATGAGGTTAAAAACCTCTCCCGAATAAGGACCCTGAAGATACTTCCAAAAATTCAACTGATCTCTAATTTACATATATCCCCTTGGAAAGAATATTTAACTTTGTGCAGAGGGATACAGCAATGTTCATGGTGAACACTGGTTCATGGTGAGAAGCAAAGTTCAACTGAATAAAATTTAAAAACCTTAATGGCTTTCTTTATTCAGTGATTCATGAATGGGTTGACATCCCATCTAGCAGATAGAAGGAGATCTAAAGAGCTGTACAAAATGAAAAGCTTTTATGGTCAGAAAGGGGGAAAGATAAGGAAAGAGAGAGTTCTTTCAGGCAAGGTACCTCCTCTATTTTAGGGGGAAGAGAAAGGGCTTGTCGGGCAGATGACCTCATCTGTGCTGTCCAGGAAATTCCAGACTGACTTGTTTAAGACTCCATTCCTGGGAGAGACTGAAACTAATTAGGTTTAGCTATTAGGTTAGCTATTAGGTTAGCGATCACCTTCCAGTTTGGTGATGGGATAGAGCACAAGTGACTCCATTTTGGGTCTGTGTCCTCTTTTTTAACAGTGTGTACACTAACAAGGAATATGCATGCTTTCATCATGGTTGATTGCTTTGTGGGCTAGCTCTGGCCTGTCACCCGTGGAACTACATCAGTCTTCAGTGTTGTATATGGGACTTTCCTATGAGATTGGATTCGAAGAAAGGGTTTTATAAGTTTTCAGAAAGAATTGTTTGAAAAACTCTGAATTAGATTATGACCCTACTGAGAGGCATCAAATTTACACAAAATGTGATTTCACCTGAGAACTTGTTACGCATACAGAATCGCGGCCCCACTTGGTATCAGACTCACAATCTGCATTTGAACAATATCGCCAGCACGTTCATAGTCTTCGAAATTTGAGATACACTGATTTAGGCCATTGGTTTCCAATCCTGGCTGTGCTTTGTAATCATCTGGGAGTAAAGACTTGCCAGAGGATTCTGACATGCAACCAAGTTTGAGAACAGCAATTTAGACCACAATCTGTGTCCTCAGGATGATTGGTGTCCTGAAAATGTGGGCTGTTTGGCCACCTGAAGAACCAGGTTTACAGTGCAAGTCCATCAGCTGGAATGCTCTACCACCTGCGAAGAGTGACAGCCCCCACCCTCCACTTACCTTAGCCCGGCATCCTTCATATGAAAGCTGGTACATAATGAATGAATAACTGCTGCTCTTGTAAGTGTGTGGAGGGAGTGGTGAGTGTATTGTGGATTCTTTCCCAGCAGATGGTATCATTTATCAACTGGTTTAGACAGCATCCAGATCTCATTTACATGCAGCGATTTTCCCTCTTCACCAGGGATTAACTCAGTAGAAGCACTCAGACTAGCTTGCCTGCTACTCACCCTATCCAGTTTAAATTTATTTTATGTAATTGCATGCAATAATTTATCTATGGAATTCCTCCGAGGGGGTGGGAAGCCACATGGATTGTCCAAACCACTGAAGGCAACAAATAAAAGGGCGTTATGCATGCATTACATCAGAAAGCAAACAGAATGGGATTATTTGAGGTAGGGGAGTAGGTGACTGAACATTTGGAAGAGGACACCTTTAGGAAGGCACCTCTTCTTGTATCCCCTCTATTTCCCAGATATGTGATTCAACAAGTTCAGTCTGCACCACGCATGTCTGTACTGTTGTTGCTGGTTTGCATTTTTTAAATGACAGCTAAATCACAGGAATGGAAAGGCATGAACTCTATTTTCAAAATTCCAATGGGTTACATCTCATTGCTCCAAAGTCACTTCAACAGGGACAAGTGGAACTGAGTTAGGAGAGGGTATGTGTGAACTTCTATTTTCTTGCTCAAGATGCTGGCTACGGTGAGAGTTCACTTTTGGGACATCCATGCTTGCCTGGAATAACAAGCAAGAAACCTAAGGAGGTAACTTGAGAGGACAAGTGTTCTTTTGATTTAATAGATAAAAGTACTGTGACTACTAAAAATTGTGATCATCCAACCTCAGTGTCCATTACAGTTGAAAATGACAGAATGGGGTCTCCCCGGTGGCGCAGCGGTTGAGCGCTGGGTTGCGAAGCTGCCCGCGGCCTCTGCGCCAGTTCGATCCCCGGCTGCTCCCCGGCCACCAAAGGAGGGTCCCACATGGCGCGCAGACCTCTCCTGCCGCCCGCTGCTCCCCTCAGCAGTGTACTTCGGTCCTTCTGCCTGCTCTGCTTCCCGCTCTGGCTCTGGTGAATTCTCTCACCCTCCCGAGCTTCTGACTGTACCCAGTGCATGTATAAACAAAACAAACAAACAAACAAACAAACAAACAAATAAGCATGCCTCTAAAAAAAAAAAAAAGAAAATGACAGAATGTGCTTATATTACAAGCTGAAATTCGTATTCCACATTTGAGTACCATCTCACACAAATTCATCATGGAAATACTCATTGTCTTCCAGTACACACATGGTCAATGGGTAAATGTAAAGTAGTTATCCAAATGGACCTCCCTGGGGTCGCAAGTGGTTAAGCACCGCACTATGAAGCAATCCGCAGCCTCTGCAGCACGAGTTCGATCCCTGGACGGCCAGGAAGCAACCCACATGGTGCAGCAGACCTCTCCTGTCTCGCCTGCTGCTCCCTTCAGCAGTGTTCTTTGGTCAGTCTGCCTGTTCTGTTCCCCACTTTGTCTCTGGTGAATCCTCTCACCCCCCGCAACTCTGGCCTGTACCCCAGCTCTTGTATGCAAAAATAAATAAATCTTTAGAAAAAAAATAAAGTAGTTATCCAAATGGAGATACACTATTATGAGCAATCCTTTATCACCCAGTTCCTTTGAAATAATAGCATTTCATATCAAAAGAGATTCTAGCCCTTCTTTGTAGAGGTGTTTGCCCTTCTTAGAAGGAAGACACAAGAAGATCCAACTACAAGGTGCCTACAAGAAACACACTTTTTAACTATAAAGATACAAATAGTCAACAGAAAGCTGCAGTGACTATTTATTATAAGACAAATTATATTGAAGAGCAAAGAATATTACCACTGTTAAAGAAGGTCATTTTATAATAATAAAGGGACCAGGTCATGAGGAAAAATAGCAATCTTGAAAGTTTATGTGCCTAATAAAGAAAATGACACAAATATGATAGAACTACAAAGACAAATACACAATTATAGTTGGAAATTTCAATGCCCCTCTCTCAACAACTGATTTATTAAAAGGTAATAAAGCAAGTATATGGTAGGCCTGAACAACCAAATCAACTACTTTTACACAGAATATTTATCAAGGCAGGACATATTATGGGTCATAAAACAAATCTCAATAAAAGACTCAGACTTATACAAAGTATAGTCTCTGACCACAATAGGATTTAAATAGGGATCAATAAAAGAAAACTCTGGAAAGTCCTTAAATATTTCAAAACTAAACATACTTCAAATAACCCATGGATCAAAGAAGAAATAAAATAGAAAATTAAAAACTATATTGAACTTAATGAAAATAATAAAAAAAAACATTAAAATTTATTGGACACAGCACAAGCAGTACTTGGGAGGAAACTTAAAGAACAAAATGACTAGTAGAAAATAATCAAATTTCAATCTTAATTCAATGGCTGCAACTTTGACCTGAAGAAATTAGAAAAGAAGAAGAAATTAAACCCAGAATAAGTGGAAGAAAGGAAATAATAAAAGTCAGAATGAAAATCAATGGGATAGGGGGCCTCCCCAGTGGCGCAGCAGTTGAGCACTGGGTTGCGATGCTGCCCGCTGCCTCTGCAGCGCCGGTTTGATCCCTGCCCGCCTGGCGAGGTTCCCACATGGCGCGCAGACCCTTCCTGCCATCTGCTGCTCCCCTCAGCAGTGTATTTCGTCAGTCTGCCTGTTCTGTTCCCGGCTCTGGCTCTGGTGAATTCTCTCACCCTCCCGTGCTTCTGACTGTACCCAGTGCTTGTATAAATAAATAAATAAATCTTTAAAAAAAATTAAAAAAAAAAAAAGAAAATCAATGGGATAGAAAATAGAATAACTGAATCAGTTGCTGATTTTTGGAAAAGATTGATATAATGGATAAACCTAGAGAGAGAACGTTTTTTCGCCGCCTGTCCACGGCCATCTTGGGTCGCATGCCTGCTCCCGGGAAGGGCCTGTGCCCATCGGCTCTGCCCTGTCACTGCAGTGTCCCCACCTGGCTGAAATGGACTTCTGACAACCTGAAGGAGCAGATCTACAAACTGGCCCAGAAGAGCCTGACTCCCTCACAGATCGGTGTGATGCTGAGAGATTCACATGGCTTTGCCCAAGTACGTTTTGTGACCAGCAAAATCTTGAGAATTCTTAAGTGCAAGGGACTTGCTCCTCATCTTCCCGAGGATATGTACCATTTAATTAAGACAGCTGTTGCTGTTTGAAAGCATCTTGAGAGGATAAGGATGCTAAATTTCGTCTCATTCTGATTCAGTCGTATTCACCGGTTGGCTTGCTATTACAAGACCAAACGGGTCCTCCCTCCCAACTGAAAATATAAGTCATCCACAGCGTCTGCCCTGGTTGTATAAATTTGTGTATTCAAGCAATAAAATCATTATTGTTTTTTTTAAAGATTGATTTATTTATACAAGAACTGGGTTCAGGCCAGACATGCGGGAGGGTAAGAGGATTCACCAGAGACAGAGTGGGGAACAGAACAGGCAGACTGGCAAAATACACTGCTAAGGGGAGCAGCAGGCAAGACAGGAGAGGTCTGCTGTGCCATGTGGGTTTCTCTCCTGCTGGCGGGGATCAAACCCATGCTGCAGAGGCTGAGAACAGCTTCACAGTGCAGCCCTCAACCGCCTGCACCACCAGGGAGGCCCCAATAAAATAATTATTTAACTAGAAAACAAACAAACAAAAACCTATAGAGAGAATGATTAAAGGGGAAAAAGATAACAAATTACCAATATCAGGAATGAATTGTTACATCAATACAGATTATTTGGATATTAAAGGGATAATAATGGGATATTTTAAATAATTTATGTCAATATATCTTAGATGGAAAAATATTTCTTGAAAGACAAAATACTGAAGTTCATTCAAGAAGGTAAACTTAACAGAAAATCCAAATTATAGTTAAAAATCTTTCCACAAAGACTCAGCAAATTAGGTGTAGAAGTAAATAACTTACCAGAATATAATAAAGGCCCCAAATGGACAGTCCACAGCTAACATCTTACTCAGTGGTGAAAATATGAAAGTTTCTCCTCTAATATCTGGAGCAAGACAAGGATGCCCACTTTTGACACCACTATTCAACATAGTACTGGAAGTCCTAGCCTGGACAATTAGGAAAGAAAAAGAAACAAAAGGTATCCAAATCAGAAAGGAAGTAAAATTATCCTTTTGCAGATAATACAGTCTTGTCTGTGGAAAAACTTAAAGACATCGCACACACACACACACACACACCTATTGAAACTAATAAGCTAGTTCACCAAAGTTACAGAATATGAAATCAACAAAATACAATCAGTTCTGTTTCTATACACTGGAAATGAACTGCCCAAAAAAGGAAATTAGGAAAACAATCCATTTAGAATAGCACCAAAAAGAATTAAATATTTAGGAATAAACTTACCAAGGAGGTAAATATACAAGGAAAGATGTATACACTGAAAATTATAAAATGCTGATGAAATAAACCGAACACAAATAAATGGAAATATCTTTTATATTCATGAACTGGAAGAATTAATTGTTAAACTATCCATATTACACAAAGCCATGCACATATCTAATGTAATTTCTACCAAAACTACAAACCAATATCTGTTAAGAACGTGAATAGAAAAATTCTAAATAGAATTGCAGTACATCAAATCCAACAATATGTAAAAACAATTTAAAAACAACAATGCATTTTAATGTGTAAGATTTACCCCAGGAATTAGCGCTTCTCTTTTACTTAGTAATGTCAGTTCAAACTAGGACAATCAGATAAGAAAAAGAGATAAAATGTGTCTAGGTTGCAATGGAAGAAATACACGGTATTTTTATTCATAGACAACATGAGATTCTATGTAAACAATCTAATGGAATCTCAAAAACTAAAAATTAAAAAAAGTTAAAAAATAAAAATAAGTGAGGCAGCAATGAGTTGTTAGAAATTGAAATTTTAAAAATGTCACTTATGTAAAAATATGGAGTACTTGGCGATAAATTTTACAAAACATATAGACCTGTATACTTAATACTAAAACAAAATATACATTGCAAAGAGAAAATAAGGAATACCCAAATAAATAGACATCTTCTGAATGCTTTAGAAATTCAAAATTGAGGTCTATTCCTCTCAAATTGATGAGCCCAGTGCAATCCTATTCAAAATCCTGGCAAGCCTATTTGTGTGTGTAAAAATGGACATGTTGATTCTAAAATTCATATGGAAATGCAAGGGATCTAAAATAGCCAAACCAACTCTGAAAAAGTACAAGATTGGAAGGTTACGATTATTTGACTTCAAGAAATATTGTAAATCATCAGTAATCAAAACTGTGGTACTGGAGTCAGATAAGCAATGAGACTGACAATGTTGTATGGAAAGTCCAGAAATAGATTCACACATTTATGGAAAGCTGATTTTCACAAAGTCTCAAAAACAATGCAGTGGATAAAAGATAACATTTTTCGTCAAAATGTTGTGTTGTTTGGATATTCACATGCAGAAAAGTAAGCTTGTAGATCCCCCTTGCACACAAAAATTAACTTCAAATGAATCACATACCTAATATAAAACCCAAACCTATAAAATTTCTAGAAAACAACAGAATAAATTATTTTCCTCAGGTTAAGCTATTTCTTAGGTGAGACATTGAAAAGACAAAGTATAGAACAGAGGAGAATCTTTGTTTTACAAGCCATAGATCTGATAAAGGACTTGTCTGCCAAAATATAAGAAATTCACCAAACTCAATAGGAAGACAAATCAGTAAAAATGGGCAAAGTATTTGAGCAGACATTTCACCAAAGAAGATTTAATGTACAGATGACAAACATATCCCAATATCACCAGTCATTAGGGAATGGAAAACCATTTTAAAACCACAAAGAGATATTACTATTTACTTATTAGAAGGTCCAAAATTAAAGACTTACCATACCAACTGTTGATTATCATACTAATTGGAATGGTGATCTATTGCAGGTAGGAATGTAAAATTGTACAGTCATTTTGTCAATTTCTTCAAATGATAAAGAAGCATCTACCACATGATCTAGCACTACACTGCTAGGTATTTATTCACCCAAAAGAAATGGAAGGCTGGGTCTATATAAATATTTGTGCATGAATGTACACAACAGCTTTATTTGTAATAGTCAAAAACTATAAATGACACAAACGTCTATCAACAGGTAAATTAATAAACAATTTGTAGCACACTTATACATTGGATAATACAAGGGAATGATCTATCAATGCATACAAGAACAGGTTGAATTTCAAAGTGCTGAGAGCAGCCAGACAAAAGATAACTATGTACTGTGTGATTCCATTTATATAAAGTTATGGAAAATACAAACTTCACAGCAACAGAAATGAGATCAGTGTTTTCAGAGGGCCAGAATTGGGGATCAAGAGACAGAAGTGTAGGCCCAAGGAACATGAGGAAATTCTGGCAAGTGGGTGATAAATATATTTATGATCTTAACTGTGCTGATGGTTTCACCATTGTTTTGCTTATTTCAAAACTTGTCAAATTGTACTCTTTAAATATATGCAATTTATTGCATGTCAAATATGTATGTAATGACCCAGACATTCCTTTCAGGTAAGAATGAAAATATCTGATCAGACAAAACCTTGTACTCAGAGGTTCACAGCAACATTACTCAAAAGAGCCAAAAAGTAGAAATAACCCAAGTGTCTATCTACTGAGGAATGGATAAATAAAATGTCTATACAATAGAGTAATAGTTTATGACAAAAGGAAATGAGATGGTAGCACATGTTAGGGCCAAGTTGGATCTCAAAAAATAGATGAATGAAAGAAGCAGTTAGAAGGCCTCCGTGGGGGCGCAAGGGGTTAAGATGCAACCTATGAAGCTGTCTGCAGCCTCTGCGGCATGAGTTCGATCCCTGGTCAGGGAGCTACCCACATGGCACAGCAGACCTCTCCTGACTTGCCCGTTACACCCCTCAGCAGTGTTTTTCAATCAGTCTGCCTGTTCTGCTCCCCTACTCTGTCTCTGGTGAATCCTCTCACCCCCCACACCTCTAGCCTGTATCCCAGCTCTTGTATGCATAAATAAATCTTGAAAGAAAGAAAGAAGCAGTTAGAGAAGATCATGTTGTGGTGCCATTTATATGGGGTATAAATAATAAGCATAATATCATCTATAGCGACAAAGAATAGGTTAATGGTTGCCTAGGGAAGGGACCGGGGCATGGATGTTGGGGAGAAATGGGGAATGACTGCTAGAGGGTATACAATTTAATTTTGAGGTGATGAAAATAATCTGCAATTGATCGTGTTGGTGGTTGCACAACTCTGTGAATGAACTGAAATCACTGAGTCGTACAATTTAAATGACTGAATTGAATGGTCAGTGAATTATATCTAAAAAGCAGCCATAATAATATGTGTCAATTATTGTTAATTATTTTAAGAAATATATTTTATGTCACTGAGATCTTCTCCATCTTCCCCTAAATGTGGTTGGTTTAAAAAAAAAATAATGAATGAGGGCCTCCCCGGTGGCGCAGCGGTTGAGCGCTGGGTTGCGAAGCTGCCCGCAGCCTCTGCAGCGCCGGTTCGATCCCCAGCTGCTCCCCGGCCACCAGAGGAGGGTCCCACATGGCGCGCAGACCTCTCCTGCCATTCGCTGCTCCCCTCAGCAGTGTACTTCGGTCCTTCTGCCTGCTCTGCTCCCCGCTCTGGCTCTGGTGAATTCTCTCACCCTCCCACACTTCTGACTGTACCCAGTGCTTGTCTAAATAAATAAATAAACAAATAAATAAATAAATCTTTAAAAAAATAAAATAATGAATGAAATCCTTGTGGAGGTTAGCAAAAAATCTGTCTCTTTTGCATGGTGCCACATTTTCTTAAGTAAAGCTTACTTAGGTTGTAACATTATATGAAGGGAATTTGAATTCCTTGAATTCCTAGCATGCCTTCTTGTTTCTGAATAGTCATTTCTGTATAGATTGATATCACAAAATTGTCTTTAAAGGCAATTGTTTCATTTTCCTGGCTATGAAACTGCAAGCTCAATTCACTGAAGGAACGCATATCTTTGTTTTAAAACTTTTCATTGAAATGTAAGACACAGAAATAAAATGCTCTTACGATAAACACATTTTTGATGTATTTGCACAAACTAAACACACTCATGTCTCTAGCACCCAGATCAAGATATGTTTCTAGTTCCCCAGAAACTTCTTCATGTTCAGAAGAGGTCTTTTGTTTTAAAGTGTGATAATAAAAACAAAACACATGACATGAACTTGACCATCTTAACCACTGTTAAGCGCACGGTTCAGTAGAGTTAAGCCAACCTCTAGACCTTTTTCTTCTTGCTGATCTTAAGTTCTAGGTCCATTTAACAAGACTCTATTTCTCCCACCCCCACCCTCATAACTACCATTCTACTTTCTGTGTCTATGAATTAGTTCAGATGCCTCATATAATTGGAATTATAGTGTTTGTCTTTTTGTGACTGCCTTATTTCCCTTAAAGTCCTCAAGTTTTATCCCTGTTGTAGCACATGACAGGATTTTTTCCTTTTTAAAGCTGAATACTATTCCATTGCATGCATCTGTAGCATATTTTTTGCACACAGACATCTAACTATGGACATTTGGGTTACACCTACCTCTTGGCTATTATGAATAGTGCTGCAATGAACATAAGAGTGCAAATAATAGAATGTCTTTTAATACTAAAAATCACTAACATTGATGACATTAATGCTAGGAACTGTTCTAAAGGTTTTGTATACATTATCTCACTTAGTCTTCACAACTAGGAAGCAATCTCACTGTCTCTATTATACACATTAATAAACCCAGGGGTAGGAAGGTTAAGTACTTTGCAAAGGTCACACCAATGCAACTGGGCTTCTCACCAAATCAGTCTACCACTAACAGCAAACTCTTAACTGCCTCTTCTTTATTTGGATGATGCTACAAAGTATCTCCAATGAAGTATTGCCCATGTGAGCACTCATAAAACGTTCAGTTCTCTCAATCACAGTTCCCTTTAATTAAAAAACATGAGTGTTTCCTCTTGGAGCCCCAAATTTCTTGCAATTTTGACTTATATACAAACTGCAATATCATAAAACATTTATTAAGCACCTGACCTTCTAAAGATCCTTTTTTTTTTGGGGTTTAGGCTTAACATTTAAGATATGCTGTACATTGGAAAAAAGAAATCAAACTTAGCTTCATGTACTCAATTCTATAAAAAGTTATTAGCAATTAATACAGACTTAAAGGGGAGGGGAGTAATTAGCCCTCTTGCCCTGAAAATTAATGGGTCCTTTTCATTATACTCCTAAGGGGTATTTTACCCAATAACATTCCGTTTCAGATTAATGTAAAACGAAAACTACATTATTTGAGAATGCTGGCTATAAAACGATTACAAATCACAAATCTCACAAAGATTAGCAGGGAAGGAAGATCAAGCGGAACAATGAACTATTAATAATTCTAGACAGGATGAAGGTAATAAAAATCAATGTGTCACTCATTCTACCAGAATCAAAAATCCACAATATTTTTTGAGGGCATGGCCAGGCGTATATATAGTTAGGAATATAGTTCTTTATAGTTTGTATAGTTCTTTACAGTTTAACCTAGACTTTCAGTAATGGGGAGTAACTGGATGGTTACAAAAGAAATAAAATATGCTCCATAAATTCTAATTTTATTTTATTTTATAAAAATTTATTTTATTTTTTTATGCATAAAAGAAGTGGGGTGTAGGCCAGAGGAGTGGAGGCTGGAGGGTGAGAGGATTCACCAGAGACAGAGTGGGGAGCAGAACAGTTGGATCTACTGAAACACGCTGCTGAGGGGAACAGCGGGTGAGACAGGTAAGGTCTGCTGTGCCATGTGAGTCAGCTCCCTGGCCGGTGATCGAACTCATGCTGCAGTGGCTGACGATAGCTTGATAGCGCTGAGACTTTTACCTCTGCGCCACCAGGGAGGCCCCCATAAATTCCAATTTTAAAATGGAAGGCTCTATACACAAAGATACTCTCTTTTCTTTACTTCTAGGGAGTATCACCGTCCCTTTCCTATGCAAAAGACAAAAAACTTTTCTAGATAAGGAGCATCAACGACCCCAAAAGAACCGCTAGGGGACAAAAGTAGCACAAGCAGACCAGCAGGTTAAGGGGAGGACCCATTCCCATTTGCATGGACTTGAGATAGACTGCTGATAATTGCCACCTACCTGTTAAGTTGCATTTGAATGTATTAAATATATGCATATATAAATACATATGTCTGTATATATACACATATATACATATACATACATACATAGGATATTTTCTTATGAAAAACTAAGCCAAGATAAAATTGCCTAATTTTTTCTTTTGTCTCTGTTCTGGTGTTTAAGTCACTATTTGGTAAGAGCTGTGATAGCAGTTTCATGAATTCAAGGCAACACTTTTATTTCCTGTTTATCTTCAAATGCAGTTTTACAATCCCCTTCATCTTGACAGTCACTTGGTTTACTTTGGCTTCTGCTGGTGGTTTCTCTCATTGCTTGGCAACTCATTCCAGATGCAATATCTAAATGTATATGATTTTATAAGGTAGCCCATTGCCACACACACTTAACCTATACACAGTCATTTCATAACAGGTATAGAGTTCACTTCTCTCACTTAGTAATACCGTGGTTAGCATGGAAAAGTTGCAAAGGGCTAAATAAGTACCAAATATATGTAATAAATCATAACATTCATGTCACTTTCTGAAATCTTTATCCCACATAAACCCCTGGAGACACCTTTTATAAGGCAGTAGAAGCTGGATTATAAAAGACCCCCAAAATTCACATCCATATACACTGCAATTATTTATATGCTGAGAAAAAAATAAACACTGCTGGGTTTTCATTCAGCTAACCGGGCACTTAACATGCATCAGAATAAAAATGTGTGAAATGTGAAGCCATCCTCACGGAGCTCACAATCAAGAGGGAAGCTATCTACAGAAAAGGGAAAATGTCATAAATAGAGTATTATATTTGATGAAAAATCACAGTGATTTGGATGCGGTATTGCTTAGCTGGGAGTAGAGGATTAAAATGGGAGGGGTCAGATATAAAAAAAATGCTTTGTTTCCTGGGAAGGGCACCCTGAGTTCAGCATTGAAGGATGAATAGAGCTGGCTGGGTAGAGAGAAGGGGGAAAACATTAGAGCCAACTTGGACATTTGGAGAAGGAGGTAATGCAAGAATTGATGGCTGTGCTGGTGGGTATGCAGGCAGGTACCATAACCAGTTCTGTATTGCTGCTGTGCTGAGGTGGAGCTGTGAGAGAGAGACAGAGCAGGGGTGGACAGAGTTCTGTGGGTCTCCTAGACCAGGCTGAGATTTCTGAACATCACCCTATGGGCAACAAAGAGCTAGGGAACTGTTTTTGAGCAGGGGAAATTAATTATTCTGGAAGGAGTTGAGAGGCATAGGATTAAGGCCAGAGAGACTATTTAGGAAATGGTGACAAATTTTCCAGAAATAATGTAAGCCTTATGTAAGGCATTGATAGTTGGGTTGGAAAGAGGTTACATTTTGGGGTTCAAATCAGCAGTGCCTGAGAATTAATTGGATATGGAGTCAGGCTGTGGAAGGAGGAATCAAATCTGACTCATACTTTTAGCTTGGATGACTGGAAGATGGTGGGGCCGTGAGTGGAGGTAAGAATACAGGAACAGTAGTGGGATTGGTAATAGCAATGGCTTCCAGTGTCTATGGGTTGAACTGGAGATGCCTGAGAGATATCTGGGGCCAGATGTCTGTCAGACATGTGACTCTCAGCTCGGTGGGCCTGTGTTTGCTTCCAGACATTGTTCCAGCTACTCTCTTAAGTCACTGTTGGCAGAAAATGTGGGGTAGATGAGATTTTTCCAGACAATGAGTACAGAAGCAGGACAAAGCCCAAGAAATCCAGCAGTGGCAGATGCAGGTCACCAGGTCAGGTAGATAAGGAATGGCCAGAAGCAAGAACCGTAGGGTAGAAAGTTCTGACAAGGACCTCACTTTACAGGTTAGAAGCAATGAATGTTCCCTTTCATAATTTTCAGTTAGTAAATATTTGAATGCTTGGCATTATGATAGTCTGGGGGAAGGAGGCCACTAAAATCTACCACAGGACTCTTGACCTCAAGACCTCATTATCTAATTGGAGAAACAAAACTCACTCGCAAAAGAGGTTAAGTGAATACTGAGGGAGGAGGCAAGCAACTGGGGAGGCTGAGGTCTAGAGGCCTCCGTGGGAGGGAGGGAATCAAGAAGATTGCAAAGAGAAGCAGCAGGAACTGGTTGACCTTGAGGGCCAGATGCACCATCTATGGAGGATTGTCCAAGAAAAGCAAACATGACAACAGCGGCCAAGGAGAGGACAACGCGATGTCTGCTGAGATGCAGCAGCCAGTTCACATG
Source organism: Talpa europaea (assembly GCF_964194135.1). Classification (NCBI taxonomy): domain Eukaryota; kingdom Metazoa; phylum Chordata; class Mammalia; order Eulipotyphla; family Talpidae; genus Talpa; species Talpa europaea. The sequence continues at coordinate 24,069,807 of NC_140081.1, forward strand.
GAGAGTAGAGACAGATCTTACTGGAAAGGTAGCCCAAAACCAGGCCTGAAAGGGCACGAAAGACTTCCTGGGGAGTTTGGCTTCTGTGTAAGGGGAAATGGAAGGTTCAGTGCAGGAAAAGAATTACCTTCATTAACCAGCAGTAACCAAGTGAGTATTCTCCAAAGACAAGTAAGAAGAAATGTTTCCAACCTTCAGAGAGAAATGAAAGCAGTGTTTTAGAGATATTAATACAGCACTGCTGTATCTTTTGTTTTCTACTTTTGAAAGAGTCTGACAAATCAAATTTTAATTTTCAGAAGGCACAATTGCTCTGCTCTTTGTGTTGTCAAATTTCTTGGTTACTGTTATTTTCTGCCTAACCCTCAAACTTAAAAAAAAAAAAAAGAGCAAGAGACTGAAGTGCTACCTCAGTGAGACTTACCCTATGAGTTTCTATCAAATTTATTCTTTTGTAGCATCTCTTCTTCAGAGAGACTCAGAAAAAAAATCTAGGCCCAGACTCGTCAGAAATAACTCTAATATGGGTACATGAGTCAAGTGAATGAGCAACTTTAATATCAATGTGGTGTATAAAGTAAAAAAACTTTCTAGAATTTGATTGTATTCTGCCCTATTTAAAATCCTTAAGGAATGTGTATAAAAACAGATGAATCACTACATTCACATCTGAAAATGCTTGCCATCATCCTCTGTTGATGAGGGTGTAGGGACTCGTGTCCAGTGTTAGTGGCAGTGTAGATTGCTTATCTTCTGGGAAGGACAATTTGGCATTGGCTTTTGTAACATAAATGCGTCCATTCCTTGACCTAGCAGTCAAGGACATTTCTCCTGCAGATAATCTTGCAGAACTGTTTCAAGATGTGTGTAAATGAATCCCCATTGCAGCATTTTGTTGTTGCTGATTTTTCTTTCTTCCTTTTGAAAAGCAAAATCTAAATCACCAGGTCAGGGGGTGCTGTTTAGAGCCACCGCGCTGTCTGCAGACACCGGACACTGGAAAATCATGAACCACATGGTGTAGATCAGGGTGTAGTGTTGTGGCCTTGACTATGATCTGTCTGTGTCCTTAGAGACCCTCTACACCCTCCTGTGAAGACTGATTTGTTCCTGAAAGTCTGACCACTAAGCGAAGAGCTGTTTCCTTTAAAAAAAATACAAAAAACACCTACATTAATTTTACTGGGAAAATTGGGTTCCATTCTAATCTAACTGGAAATACCCCCAAAGGTTTTGTAGATAAAAAAATAAGTCAATTAAACTATGAAAACAAGTTCATGTAATAAACATCAGTTTGCCAGAGCACATGTAACTAAGGTCCATTGTTCTTCCCCAAAGTGGAAAACGAGAGCTGATAGTGGGTGGTAGAGTGGGGTGCAAGGAAGTGAGTCATTCTTTAGAAGGTGAATTCTGTTCTCAGCACCATTTTCTTCCCTTGTATGTGGGCGCATGGTTACCTTGCCCAAAACTGTTCTTAAAAATAAAGTTATAGCGCAGACAAAAACATTTTGGAGGCGAAGTGAAGGGGAAGCATGGCGTGCCCCGATCAGCCGGGAGTGGCGGCCATCAGCTACAGACGTGCAAAGTGCTACTGCTTGGTCCCGCTTGCTCAGTCTGCAGAAATAAAACAACATTCTGGCTTCACTCAAACCTGATACAGTTTAAATTAATTCTCTATGATAAGCCCTGACTAGAAAGCAGTATTTGAGTAAGTCGGTGAATGCATCTTGAAACCGTAGTTTCAAATCCTCCATATTAAACTGCTGTTATTTAGTTTTTGGGGGAGAGGAAAAGTCATTATTCCAATTGAAAAACAACAATCATCCCCCCAAATGGTGTGACTTTTCTTGAGCAGTTATAGCAAAGATGAGCAATCAAGTGGAGAAAATTTTGTAGAATAACATAGCATGACCTCCTCTTAAAAAGAAAATATACCCATAAGTTGCATGTTTCTAGAGAAAAGATTCTGGAATGATTAACAAAAAACTGTAATTGGTGGTCTTCCTGGAGGAGAGAATTGGGGACACGAAAGATTTATGTGTGCTGTTTAAATTTTCACCCCGTGAAAGTAAGATTTTTCATAATTAAGAGGCAGGCTAAATGAAGAATACTTCAACCATTTCCCACAAAATAAGAAAGGATTTAGAATTCGGGTACAGATATTGACAGAAACAAAACTGCATGATCTGAGTGGCCGCACAGGCACCACCCATGTCCCACGTGCCTTATGATAGCTCCACTGAAACACTTTTGTCCCCAAAAATGCACTACACAGGTGTGAACGTCTATGCTTTTGTGCTGTTTCCTCCCTGGGCTGCCCTTTCCAAACTCACATATCAAAAAATGTCCTCTCATGCTTCCAGATCTATTTCAAGCGTACCCTCTTACTGGATATCTTTCCTGACCTCCCCAAATGCCACACCCTCAGTGGACAGGTTTGCCCAGATTTTTTTTCTCCCCCCTGGGAGAAATGCTGTGGTTCAGCTGATGTACAGTGAGAGGCTCCTCCTGGACCTGCTCCTTGGATCACCGTTTTCTAGTTTGGGAAGTAGCAGCTTAAGGTAGACCGTGGGGGGCATGTAATAGCTGCCCCAGTTTGGTGCTGGGTTCACTCACCAACGTCATAAGGTCCCATCGAGTTTCCATATTCATCAGAGCCAAACAGCTGCTTCCTGGGCCTTTGTCCGTAGGCTGTTGAGCCTGAAGCCAGGGGCTTGTGTTTTAATTCACTTAATTCATCCTAGGACCTGGGAAGGTGGGACTGTGACTACTGTGAGCGCTCCTACTTTATTTTACTAGCTAAGATAAGTTAATTCTTTGGAGACAATGTCTGTTGGGTTATGTTGGCCAGTACAAAGTTAACCTTAGATTCACAAGAAAATTCTCCATCTAAGCTTGGTAAATTTATTCAGCCTCTGTTTTAATTTTTGTTGAAAAAGACAAAAACATCACCTATCAAAAGAGAGTGAAGTAGGTAATACATTGGACTATGGTAGAGGACTATGGGGGCCTTTGGTGGTGGGTGTGGTGTGGTAACAATACCTGAGGGGGAGATCCTATGCTTCTAATACATAAGCAATGATGTAAAACAATGTTGACTCAAAAAAAAAAAAAGGTATTTTCTATCTTCTATAACATATGCAGAAGTCTGCTTCATCCCTCTTATCCTCACACTTAAGGTTAAAATGATCACAAACAAGATAATAAGAAATAATCACTATGACACATGCCAGAGGAGCCAGTGAAGTTCTGAAAAAGGAAAACCATACAAGAACACTGACCTCGCAGAAATCAAAACAGGGAAGTGTTCACAATGGAAAAGCTGTTTGAATAAAGAATGAGACCAATGGAAGAGAATATTAAAGTCCAAAAACGAAACCAGGTCCCAGATGGTAGGACAGGATAAAGATGACATCTCTTATTGGCAGATTCATGAGGCCCTTGGGACTGCAGGGTTGTGATCTGAAAAAAATACAAAGTTGGATCCATATTTGAAACTGTACAATCATACACTAGAACAAGTATCAAATGGATTGGTGATTTAAATGCAAAAAAGAAAAAGAAACAAGAAAAAAAGAGACCATAAAAGCATTTCAAGAAAATGGATGAATAAAGACTACAACACAGACAACTCACACACACACACACACACACACACACACACACATGCACACACAATAATGTGAATGGCCCCTAAAACATGTAAAAATATATTCAGCCTCAGTCATATTTACAGAAAAGCAAATGAAAATCACATTAAGATATTATTTCTTTCCTCCCAGGCTGGCAAAAATCTAAACATTCACCAACACATTTGAGTGGTAAAGTTGTGGGGCAGCAGACATACCCATGCATTACAAGTGAAAATGTAAATGTTGTAATTTATGTTGACAGATTGACACTACATCAGAATTACAAATGTATTTACCTTTTGAACGTATTCCACAGATGCACCTGCACCTGTAAGAAATGCCATGTGTTTATGATCATTCATTACAGCACTGTTTGTAATCACAAAAGATTGTGACACATCCCAATTGTCCATTAATAGGGGACTGGTTAATAAACTTTGTCATATCCACATGCCGGAATACTATGCAGTGGCTAAAATAGAATGAAGGTATTCTTCTCAATGTACCCACATGGAAAAAAAAAATCTCTAGGGTATATTGTTTGAAGAAAGGGGCAGAACACCATATTTAGCATGCTTCCATTTGTATAAGAAATGCAGACTATACGAATGAGCAGTCATGTTTGCTTGTATTTGAGTAAGGAAGCACCGGAACACAATAATCTAGTATGATTGATCACCTAAAGCAGACAGCAGACAGCTATAGAGGGGGTATGCCTTAATATTTGTCTTTCCATATCACTTTAACTAAAACTATAAATAAGAAATTTAAATATACAGAAAACTTTTTCCAAAGTCAGAAATAGATTCATAGAAGAGAACAGAACTTACGGTTTAGAAAAAATTCTAAGTTAAATATGTTTTATCATATTGTTAATTTTGCCTCCTTATTAAGAGTTACTGTGATCTTTTGCCTGGTGTGATGACTCTGTCCTGTCTCAAACTTGGAAGTCATTATTGACAAGAGAAGTCCAGAGAATAATAAAAATACATGATTAGACCCACAAAAAAGAAAAGATATACATAGCTGACACAACATATATTTCTGTCAGTTACTCGTTGAGAATCTGCATGATGGAGTATGCTTGAATTGTTTTGTGTTAATAAAAATGTGATTACTTGGCAATGATCAAGAAGCCAAGAAATAACACGTGTTGGTCAGGATTTGGAGAAAAGGGAGCACTCGTGCACTGTCAATGGGAATGTAAATTGGTGCAGCAACTATGGAATACAATATGGGAGTTCCTCAAAAAATTGAAAGTAGAATTAATCTGTGATCCAACAATCCCACTGCTGGGTATCTACCCGAAGACTGCAACACCACTAATTTGAAGGGACATATGCACTCCTGTCTTCATTGCAGCACTACCTATAACAACCAAGTTATAGAGATAATCTCAGTGCCTGAGGATGGGTATGCACGGATATATACATACATATATATGAATATATACATATATAACATAGATACATAGATGCATACAATGAAAATACTACTCGGTCAAAAAAGAAATAAGATCTGGCCATTTATGACAACATGGGTGGACTTGAGGGGATTATGCTAAGTGAAATGAGTCAGAATAAAAAAGTCAAACACCACTTGATTTCACTCATTTGTGCACTATAAAGGGGAAGAAAGCAATTGAACAAACAAAACAAAAACAAACCCTTGGACTCTGGCAGTGGAATGGTGGCTACCAAAGGGTAGGAGCAGGGAGGAAGTAGGTAGAGGAGACCAGTTAGTTGGTGGAGGTTCGTAAATGGACATTTGGTGGAGGGTGCGGGGTGAGATACACAGTTGCACACCTGTACACCTGAAAGCTGTACAGTGTTGTAAACTAACATTACCTCAATCAAAGGAAAATAATAAAATGTTATTCTTGGCTTCAAGAAAATGGCACGTGGTGGTCAAAATTGAATAGACTGATTGTTTCCAAGTAAGAACCTCCAACCAAGATTTCCTCACTAAGTCATTAAATGTCATGATTGGTAGAGAAACATAACTTGGAATCTTGTTCAAGGTATGTGGCTACAAGGCTGATGTTATCTTCCACCCACAGAAGGTTTTGCGGTGGTGTTCTGGATGAGAGGACGGTCATAATTCAAGCTTTCTCTTCACATCTCCATTAGCATCTTTTCCTTCCTGATCAGCACTGGGGTGCTCTCTGTCCTCCCTCTGTCTTTTTGCCAGCATCCCTCTCTCTCTCCATCTCTTTGAAGCTGTTCAGTCACCTAGAAAGATGTGCAGTGGCATTCACAGGCAATGATTGGCATCAGATTTCCCTCATTATTCTGCCATAGAGTCAGCATTGAAATCGATGGGAAACCAAGTGCAATCACATGAAATTGATTGCCATTTGGGTCCTATTGATTATGCTGCCAAATCTACAACAAGAAGAATAGCTGTGCTGGATGGCAAAAAGGCCCTGACTGCACATGCGTCAGCTGCTATCGGGGTTGGCGAAAATGGCACCTGCCTATTGAAATAGATCAGAAAATAAGAAAGTGATGCCCTTATATAAAAGAGTGCTGATAAAGAGAAAACTGATGATGGCCTCTTAAACTTCCTTCAAGGATAGTCATTCACTAATTCTCCTTTATTAACCTCAAAAAATTGTTGGAGAACTAAGAATTTATGGGACCAGAGTGGATTTGAGTTAATATAAATGATATTCCTAGACACACACACATACACACACACACACACAGATGTTGGATAGATGTATCAACAATAACTTTTAAATAAGTAGATTATTTCAAAAGAAACAAAGGCAAATGCCTACAAGTACAAAACTAAGAAATAATCAAAAACAAGGTTCCATGAGTTTGGGCTGGTGATAGGCTGTAGCATCAGACCCAGACATCGGTCTTCATGGCCAAGTGTTGGGATTTAATGCTCATAAAGGAATGGAAGAGGTAAGCTCGGGTCCATGCAAGACAAGAGCTGCAATTCATTTCCTTGAATAAAGCTGAAACTGCAACAGAACTTTCCCTGACTGCAGGTGGACTACGAAACCCCCCTGATTAGTCAATTTAATTTAATAAGGAGGCTGTCTCTGCCCACAGATCTAGAGGGATTAAAAAAATGTTTCTGTGAGAAAATGAAGCTGTAAGTTGGTGCAACAAGTGAATGTGGGCTATGAATTTTCACTACCCACGTGGTCTGAGAATCTCCAAGCTGAAAAATCAATATAAAAACTGGTTCCTGATCAATAAAACCTGTGAGCCCCCACGTCCTGGGCTGAAGGAAATGGGAACACACCCTGTGGGGCTTTTCTTTCATCCAGGACATGCGAGCCTTCAGAAATGTGGTTAAAAAAACAGTAGTAGTAGTATCTTGCTCAAGAAGAGGGTATAGATGCTAACTTCTCAGATCAAGGCTACATGTTAAGTGTGCCCACTAAGAGGACAGAAATAGTATACTGCCTGAGCCAAAAATGAAAAAGGAGGAAGCAGTACAAGGAGCTCCACTAAGATGAAAAAAGGAACAAAGAAAAGACATGGTAAAAGAAGATATGTTATAAGTAAATACAAATGCATTCGTAACCACAATAATTTATGTGAATTCAACTCAAAAGTTATAAAATAATTTCTCACCTTAGCTTGTTTTTTTTGTTTTATTTATTTATTTTTAAAATATTTATTTGTTTGTTTATTTATTTATTTGTTTATACAAGCACTGGGTACAGTCAGAAGCGCGGGAGGGTGAGAGAATTCACCAGAGCCAGAGCGGGGAGCAGAGCAGGCAGAAGGACCGAAGTACACTGCTGAGGGGAGCAGCGGGCGGCAGGAGGGGTCTGCGCGCCATGTGGGACCCTCCTCTGGTGGCCGGGGAGAAGCCGGGGATCGAACCTGCGCTGCAGAGGCTGCGGGCAGCTTCGCAACCCAGCGCTCAACTGCTGCGCCACTTAAAAGCACTGAAAGTGAAGGGGAGGGGGGAAAGACATGACAAGCAAAAAATAACAAAAAGAATTCAGACCTAGCAATATTTATGTCAAATGAAGCATACTTCAAGGCAAAAGGACACTATTTAAGAGGTCCATTACAGGGCGTCTCCTGGTGGTGCAGCAGTTGAGTGCTGGGCTGTGAAGCTGCTCGCAGCCTCTGCAGCCCGGGGTTCAATCCCCAGCCACCGGCAAGGGTCCCACATGGCGCAAAGACCTCTCCTGCCGCGCCCACTGCTCCCTTCAGCAGTGCATTTAGGTCATCTGCCTGTTCTGTTCCCTGTTCTGGCTCTGGTGAATTCCCTCACCCTCCCATGCTTCTGATGTACCCAGTGCTTGTATAAATAAATAAATAAATCTTTAAAAAAAAAAAAGAAGTCCATTACATACTAATAAAAGGGAAAATATAACAGGAATATAAAATAATCATGAACTGGTATGTATACAACAATAGATATTCAGGGTAGATAAAGCAAAAAATGAACAATATTGCAAAGAAACATTATAAACGCCACAATTAGTGGGGGATTTAAAAAATTGTTCATTGACATAACATTGATTTAAAATGTCACATTTGTTTTAGGGGTAGAAGTTCACATCTCTACAAATGTATGTTATCACACCATACCCATCACGTAAGCCCCCATCATAGACTACTGAGTAGGGAATTTTAACACATTGCTCTTGGAAAGACAGCAGTCAAGAAGAGGAAGACTTTTACAGAGTATAGAAGATTCAAACAGCCCAGTGAAGGAGCTTGAGCTAATGGAGTGTGCAGAACTGAATCCAGAAACCAGTAGGTACTTTTCTCAAGAAAACAACCAAAATTGACTATGTAGTTAATTATAAAAATGACTCAAAATGTCAAGCAATACCTCACTATTAGACAAAAGTAACATAGGGATCATTATATTACCTTATATTATCTATCATTTCACTTATTTAGTGTTTACTCATGTGTATATGTGTGTGTGTGTGCGCACACACCTCTTGCACATCTGGAAGGAACAGATCGACGGTGGAAGTCTTCTTAAAACAATAGGTTGGATGCATCAAAAAAGGTTATTTTTCCTATTTGTTTGATATGTCTTCTAGGATTTCATCATCTTTGTGGTGCCATTTTCATTGTGTCATTAACCTGTCAATCAGAAGGATGCTGTTTAATTGGTAACAATTGTTCTACTCCTATGAATGAAATTTGTGAGCTCTCAGCTGTCCTCTATTTGAGATTTTGGTGGCAGGGCTGATATCTAGAGTAGTAGACAAAATAAGTGTTCCTAAGAACATCTTTTTTCCCTTTTCTTGTCAACATATTTAAACATCCTCATTAGATTAATCGTCTCACCAGAAAATAGCTGAAATCTAGAGAAACTCGTTGCTTTATTAAACAGCCCCCTGATATTATTCTTGTAAACTTGATAGTGTAAGAGAATCTATGTTGGTGGAATGATGGCAAACAAATAATGAATTGAGTCTGACCTTTTTCTCTAATCACAGGTTGAGACGCCCCCACTGACATGATGGAAAGATGTTTTTGTTTTCGTTCCTTTTTACATCAAGCTCAGTAAAAAATTCTGTAGTTCTAAAACCTATGATTACTGCCTTGCATGTATGACAAGTTTAAGAATTAGGCCTGTCTTTTACAAAAGTTTCAGATGTTACAATTTCCAAACAATATTCTAATTGTGGATGACAGGGGCTTGGGAAAAAGACCCTGCTGGTGTGACAGGAAGCTAAAGACTTATTCTCTGAATCTGTTTTCCATAACTAGAGAAACTATGGGAGCGCTGACTCAATTTCAGAACATCAATGTAGAATTTATAGCATTAATTGATATATAATGTTAGGACTTGTAAACCGATTATACTGGGCTGAGTTGAGAGTATAATAGGAAGAATGTCGACCTGGGGCCTCCCTGGTGGCACAAGGGGTTAAGCACAACACTATGAAGCTTTCCACAGCCACTGTAGCACAAGTTCGATCCTGGCTAGGGAGATACCCACATGGCGCAGCAGATCTCTCCTGACTCTCCCGCTGCTCCCTTCAGCAGTGTATTTCAGTCAGTCTGCCTGTTCTGCTCCCCACTCTCTCTCTGGTGAATCCTCTCACTCCCCAGCATCTCTGGCCTACACCCCAGTTCTTGTATGCATAAATAAATAAATCTTTTTTAAAAAAGGAATGAAGACCTGTAATTCTACACAAAATACATGTATAGATGTGAGGCAGATTGGATGATGCTCGCAAATTTTGGATGATGTTTTCCATGGCCACCTCGCTGGTGAATGATAGCTCAATAATTGACTCTAAGTGTTCCTTATTCCAAAGCTTATTATCTTCCCACCACAAGATCCCACTGTATGCTCTACAAGCTGTATCCAACAGGTCTTGGCACAATGCTGTTTAGTTCATCCATTTGGTTACAACACTGATGAGGAAAAAAAGATCAGTTCCCAGGCAGGGTGACTGTCTGTGTGGAGTTTGCATGTTCCCCCGTGTCTGCATGGGTTTTCTCTGGGTACCCCAGTTTCCTCCCATTTCCCGAGGATGAGCACATGAAATTGACTGGGGAGTCTAAATTGGCCTAGTCTGAGTGAGTTTGTGTGTGTGTGTGTGTGTGTGTGTGTATGTGCGTACATGTGATAGAAGGGTGTCCTGTCCAGGGTTGGGTACCACCTTGGCCATGAACTGCAAGATAGACTCCACCACCTGCTACCCTAAACTGGAAAAAAGAGATTGGAAAGCGAATGAATGTGTGAATACAAATCATTGTTTAATATTTGAAGGGTTTGGTCTTCATTGAGACATTTGGTAATGTTTTTGTGACCAGAACTATGCTGTAGGAGCTTAACTCCTATTCATTTCAGTTAGCTTATGGGAAAATTGGTTTATTTATACGTCAGTTAGCTTAAAGTTGCAGTTTCCAGGAACTTCTTAAGGGTGAATTATCATACTTGTGGTTTGCTACTCCCTAGTCAGGGTTCTTCTCCTAAAAGCACAGGAACATCCACCTCATTTAAATACGAGCAATAAGGGCAGTTTGTGATCAAATCCTTTACAAAGATATCACAAGGAAAAAGAGAAATGGATCAAATAACATACCAATAGATAATAAGGGCAGAAAAATATGTCAAAAAACAAATGAAACCGGGCCTCCCCGGTGGCGCAGCAGTTGAGTGCTGGGTTGCGAAGCTGTCCGCAGCCTCTGCAGCGCTTTTCGATCCCCGGCTGCTCCCCGGCCACCAGAGGAGGTCCCACATGGCGCGCAGACCTCTCCTGCCGCCCGCTGCTCCCCTCAGCAGTGTGCTTCGGTCCTTCTGCCTGCTCTGCTCCCTGCTCTAGCTCTGGTGAATTCTCTCACCCTCCCGCGCTTCTGACTGTATCCAGTGCTTGTATAAATAAATAAATAAAATCTTTTTAAAAAAAAAATGAAACCTAATATGTAATAATACGAAACAAGGTTATAAGAAAACTACAAAGCTATAGAAGAGTTGCATCCATCTGAAATAGCAAAACTCTAAGATGCCATGGCTAACCAACAGGAAAGAGCTTTCAGGTCTTAGGAGAAAATTAGCAAATAAAGAAAAAAGAATTTCAGAAACAAAGACTGAAAAGTAACACAAGAATGAATCTACCCCATGTAAATTTCAGTAAGGGAAATAGAGAATAGAGGAAGAAAATGATGCAAACAGGAATAAAATATTTCTGTGAAAAGCAAATTTCATAATCTTTAACCACTTGAAACTTTACAAAAACATTAAATTGATTTTTTCTGCTTTACTCGTTCCAGTTTGATTAATCTTATCCAAAGAGGTTATAGTTAATTTTTTAAATCCGTTTTCAAATGGATATTCCTAAAAGCAATTTTGCACCCATATTCTGTGCAATTCATTTGATATTTTGAAAACATTAACAAAAACATTTTTAATCTGCTTTTCAAAGGGAACATCTGTGCGTTATTGTTTGTGACAGTAGCTTTGTTATAGCAAGTGGAACATCTGGAGAGACTTGATTACTTGTTGACAGAAACTCCAGTGTAAAACATAGGTAAACGGCAATGTATTCTCTCTGGGCTCAAATGAATAAGCCCAGACGATGGGGTTGACCTAAGTTAATAAACAGGAACACAGCAGTATTTAGGTTCTTTATTTATGAGTCATTCCTTGTAGTGAGTCTATTTCTGTAGCCAATTTTGGTTCTTACCCAATTTGAATGAACAAGAATTAAGACCTCTTAGCTTGTGGCTTTTACTCTGGCTGGTAGGCGTGGCCTGTTTAGTCTTTTCATAGATTAACTCTGCTGGAAACAAAGAAAATCCAAGTCTCAATAATCCAGAATTTCTGGACCCATGTTAATAAGTTTTTTTTTAGCTTTTCTTTTTAATACTGCTTTTCTGTTAATTTGCTTATTAGGGTCAGTTGGGCAGTATTCTTATTTGTCAATGAACAGCTCTAGGGCCACAGAGATAAAGAGGTGAAGAGTTGGCTATTCCCCAGAAGGTAATTTATAGGCCATCACAAATTTATTAGAACCTAATCATATAATGCACATGAAGACGCCTAACAGGGTGCTAAGCATAGGCTAAGAACTCTAAAAGTTGAGTCTAACTGTGGAAAATATCATTGATGACACACATAAAGACCTTCTCCTCCTCCTTCCTTGATGGCAGAGACCCTCCCATCCCACATACTGAAAATGCCAGCTTTTCATTATCCAACCTCCCTTGCAGCTGTGGCCTGGGTATGTGACCCAATTCTGGCCAGTGAGAAGTGAGGAGGAGCGTTTCTGGGTGGGGGCAGTTTTCCTCCCAAATAAGAAATCCCACATGGGTGGCAATCTCTCTCTTCTTCAGTGGGACATTGTTGTGTTTCTTTTCCATGCCTGAGGCCATGCCAGTCACCTTTCAATGATGCCGAGACAAGCCTAGGTCCCTAGCTAATGCACTGAGGAGGGCGGAGAAGAAAGACTTGAGGGAATTTGGGTTCCTGGTGCCATTGTGGAGTCACTGAACAAACCCCGACACCATCCACCTCTAGATTATTTTTTGTATATGAAATAAGAAGTATCCTAGTGTTTAAATCATTTTGGCTGGGTATTTAGTTATACACTGCCAACAGCATTCTAATGAATACATTGAAGGAACTCTCTCATATTCAAATATCTCAGTAGAAGCTAAACCTAGCACCTAGTTTTCCCTTAATGTGTCTAATAAAATGGGCACAGACCAGCTACCCATGAGGGGAGTGGACACTTCCCCACCCTCAGTCCATTTCCACATATGTCACTGCTTGCCCTCCAATCTTCCTCACTCACAAAATGAAGATGGCTCCTGTTTCTCAATTCATCAAGTGTTTATGATGACGGGTAACCTAGCTGATCTGTGGTCCACAAATTAAAGGCTCTAGAAAAGATTTTTAGAAATGGTGGTTTTGCATCTGAGCTCTGCCCAGGCTGTGCCATAATTTATAGATGTGCTAACAGGCTAAAGGACAAAGTGATCTGTAACTCACCGGCAGAGCCCTGAGACGCTGTATTATGTACGTTCCTCCCATCATCACACTAGTAATAACCATCAAACACACTGCGGGGCAATGAGCGACTCTTGCTTCTGAGCGTGTATGCTGCATCGGCTCCAAGCCCCAGGCTGCACAGCCTTTGGTGATGGCATCCCAGAGAGATCATGGACCCCAACTAGAGGAGAGCAAAGCCGCACAGTGCCTCCCAGAATCTAGCCCAGATTGAGAATAATGAACAATTACACGATATCAAATTAATATTTAATGAAGATGTAAATGATGAGAGTCAATACCGAATTGCTTAGTGAAATCTACTCCAGCAAGAGAAGGCAGTGGCGGTCTGGAGAAGCGGGGGCTGTCTTTCTTCTGAGCTGTTGTTCTTTAACTTCTCTCCAGGTCTAGCTGAGGCCTTGGCTCAGACTCCCTAAACAGCTGACAGTTGCAACTAGAGTAAAATCAATCTTATAATCCTCCTAGCCATTTTATTCTTAATTTCCTTCTTTGTCCGCCCTCTCTCTGTGTGTGTTCAGAATGTGCCCTCACAAACAATCTCGCCGTAGGGTTTCTGACATCAGACGTGCCTGTTGCCAACATTCTGTCTGTCCCTTTGTCAGCTGGGCGTCTGCACTGCCGAGACGGGCGTGATGACTCCCAGGCAATTCATCACCTCTGCAGAGCAGGAGAGCTGCTGAGCCCACTGGTGTCAGAAGAACTTGCCAATTCCTCAGTCAGAGCTGGAGGGTGGGTCTGAAGGTGCTGGTCCATGAAATAACACAGGGGAAAGAGAGAAGCTGCCAGAAGCAGCGAGAGACAATCAGCAGCTACAAGGTGTAATAAAGAATGATTGCTGGTTGTGCAGGACACTCACCCCCTAAGAGGCTATCTCCACTGCTGCTCTGTTTACTCTTGGGCCCCCACCCAGGAGACGCAGTCACCGTGCTAGGGTCTGGAAGCAAAAAGACTTTCCCAGAGTGTTGCCCGGCCAACTGTCCCTCCTCCCCACCAGGCTAGGGATTGAAAGACTAGGAATCAAGACTTCTGTTTGTCCAGCTTGGTCTAGAAAAGGGCAGCTTCTTGATCCACCAGCCCCAGAGTCTGTGGGGGCTGGCACCCCATTCCCAGAGCAGCCAGGCCAGGACAGGAACAGAATGGAGCCCCCCAGGGGAAGTGGGCTTGGCCCTCTGTGGTCTTGTTGTGCCACCCCTGTGCAGCTCTTGCCTCCCTTCCCCTTGCTGTATCCTCAGGGAGACTCTACAAAGCCCAACACCAAGGGCAGTGCTGCCATTGGAGAATACCCACTCTTGCTTGTGCCCCCCCGCCCCCTGTTCCAGAACACTCAGCCCGGCATGGCATAGTGAGACAGGCTGCTCAGCCACTCTGTCATCACCTTGCGGAACTGTTGCTGTGTTGTCTGGTAGCTCAGCGGGTGGCTTTCTGTCCTAACCTATTTTATTTGTGAAGACTGATTCCAGAACCTACAAGACTCTTGGTCCCACCTTAATTTTTTTTCTTTTTCTCTAAACAGATTTGTGAAGGCTCAAGCAAAGCGACATGTCATAGAAGATGAGATGTTTGCCCTTGCAATGCTAGAAACAGAAACCATTCTCGGTACTTGTGGCAGAGGAATGTTAATACCAGTAGCTGCTTACGTGGGTCATAGAAGAATATGAGACCCAAGAAGGTCCCATAAAGCAGCAAGAGATTAGCCACAGCATGAAGGTGCACTGCCCTTAGGACTGGGGGGACATATGGGAGGGGAGAAAGGGTTAGCAGAGACCAAGAACTAGGGTCCTATGGCAGGAGCTAGAGACATGGTAAAGCTGCCCAGTGGGTAGAAAGGGGGGGGTTGGGTTTGTTTATTGGTGCATAACACATTATCCTTAACCTCAGCAGCTACAACTAGAACACACTTGCATTGCCTTCCAGTTTTGGCTGGTCAAGAATCTGGGAGCAGCTTAGCTGGGTGGTTCTGGCTCATGGCCACTATGAGGCTGAGAGCGAAGTATTGGTTGGGGCTGCTGTCATCTCAAAGCTCCACTGGAGAAGATGCTGCTTCCGAGCTCACTCATACGGGCCTTGACAGGCCTCAAACCTTCACTGGTTAGTTGAAGACGTTGGTTCCTTGCCATGTGCGTCTCTCAATAGGGCTACTCACAGAGCGTCAGCTTGGAGCAACGGCTCTGAGGGAGAGCATTAGAGAAAGAGAGAGCAAGATGGAAGTCACAGTCTTTTTTGTGACCTAATGTTGGAAGTGACATCCCATGCGTTAGCCACATTCTGTTCATTAGAGGAGACCACTAGGTTTCAGCCCACACTCAAGAAGGGACTACAAGGGACTTGAGTTCGAGGAGGCAGGGCCGTGGGGGACCCTCTGAATGGCTGCAGCGATAGAGGCACAGGTAGCTCCAGGCTTTGGGGACTAAAGTTTACCCAATCTGGGGGACTCATAAAGCCAAAGAACGCAAAATTACAAATACAAAATCATAGTCAGCTCCTGCAACTGATGGATGTCTAAACAAAATGGGGACTGTCCATGCAAAGGAACATGACTTGGCTATTAAAATGAATGAACTGCTGCTCCCTGCTACAGCGTGGATGAGTCTTGAAGACGTGATGCTCAGTGAAGGAAACTAGTCACAAAACACCACACAGTGTAGGATTCCATTTATATGATATGCCTGAAAGAGACAAATCCACAGAGACAGAAAGTGGGTTAGTGGTTGCCAGGGCCCTGGGTGGGAGTCAGGCTTGACTGAAAACACACAAAGGAACTTTCAGGGGTAATGGAAGTCTTCTAAAACCAGATTGTGGTGGTGGTTACACAACTCGATACATTTACTGAGAGGCGCTGAACCATATACTTACAATGGGTGATTTTTATGGTTTGTAAATTATATTTCAATAAAGCAGTTAAAAAAAATTATACGCACAGGGCATTGGAAGGGGCCTGAGCAAGTGAGAGGCCCCGGAGCCTAAGCTTCATTAACTTTTCAGGAAATCTGTCTCTGTGGAGGAGGGAGCACTCTCGCAGGGACGCGCTGATACTGCGAGAGGACTGGGAAATGACTAGACTTGGCCCCTCCTTTCTCCCTCCAACCTCGGCCTGGGCTTCCTATTGGCCTAACCTGCCCAGAAGCCAGGGGAAGAACTGGAGTGCTTTGTGATACAAATTAGGGGGCGGGGCGGGGTGTGGGAGATACCTAGGCCTGGAGATAGAACTGAGAGCAAAGAGGCAAATAACAGCTGCAAAAGCCAAATACGAAGAGGCACCTGCACAGCCTGATGCCAAGACAACTCAAAATGCCTCTACATTTTGGTATTGAGGAGGTGTCTGAGAGAAAATCCTGGGAAGGGTCGTGTTTCCAAATGAAGGCTTAATTATTGATTATTTATCATCAAACAATTGGTTAGCTTGTCATTCATTATGCGGCCCCCCAAAGTCTCAAAAGCATATACTCTGTACAGACTATAGGTCTAGGGTGATGGAGAGCAGGCATTGGAGAAGCAGGAAGTGGGGAGGAAGGAGGTTGCTCATGTTAAATATGATTTGTGAATGCATTGTCCCATTCAGCTTTTTTCATTTAACTCTTGCAGGCAATGGGATACCAAGGGCAGAGAGGTGGGAAGAGTCAGCCCCAGATGCCAGCGATAAGGGGATGCATCATTTGCAGAGACATTAAAAACAATAATTAAACCTACTAAAAGTTGGTATCTTTTATAATCAACATGTCCAAATAATTCTAAACAATGTCAGTGATAATCCTGCCTCCCAACCCCCAACTTCCCCCAAATATCTTACTGGTTTAAGTTCTAAGAGTGCCATGGTTTCTGTTGAGTTTTAAATAATAAATATGTATGCGCTTCAAATGGGCACATTTTCGTTACTTGCTCTTTAATAAACACTGTTTTCTGCAAGGAAGACGATGCAGAGAACCTCCAATTACAGAGTCAGCTACTGACACATGTGGACTCAGCCACACACATTTGATTCTAGATTAAGTTCATGTTGCTTCAGAATCATTTGGGCTCATATTGGGTGCAGTTGGTGCCTCCATTGCTCATGGTTCCATACATTCCTGCATCAATTGGTTCCATTCAGAAACAAGGATAACAAGGATAGCACGGTGAGAGAGCGCAAAGAAACAGAACTTGAAGTGCTTCGATCTCTCATTCTAGGTGCAAAGCATTCTTTGAAACGTGATATTCACACTGCTGGACGTGTTTCTTCATGTGGTTCTTCCTCCTTAAAAAGGACATTAATACAAATAAAATGTTAACTCAATTTCTTTTTCCTTTTTTGGTACTGTAATATTTAGTTTTATTTATTTTACTATTTTTTATTAGAGTGCAAGTTTAATGGAAGAGAAATTTTCTCTCTATTTCTCTGCTGGCTGTTTCATTTCATGATTATTACTGAAAACAATTTGGTAATGAGGAAGGTAGTGTTAACAATGCATTGTCCTGGGTGTCAAACACACTGGGTGCAGCACTGCTTAAAACCAAAAGCATAATCCTCACAAATAAGGATATTGAGGCTTAAAGAGGTTAAGAAATTTGCTTACATTTACCAAGGATTCAAGCAAATATTGTAGTCAATGGAAAGCATGCATGCTTCACATTTATGGACTTGTTCAATACTAACCACAAACCATTTGAGTGGATAGTGTCATCAGCCCCATTTTACAGGCTGAGGAATTGAAGTGCAAAGAGGCTAAAATGACTCACCCAAGGTCTCACAACTAGGTAACAGCAGAACAAACATTTGAATCCTGTTGATCTGGACATTGCCTCTGTAACCTTCACACTGGCCTTCCTTGTACAGATAAACTCAGGTGTACTCCGAAGGCCAAGCTGGGTTCTCAGAACGACTGCAGTGGAGTGACTTAGATCCACTTCCGCCTGTATGTCCTCTCCACCAGCCAAGGAAACCTCCCAGCAGGTGCATGCGGGTGATTTCTAAGGACACAATTGCAACATGTTCTGATTTTAACTCAGCTTGATTGTTTACCAAAGACTTTGAGAAGGGAGGGATGAAAAAGAAGACTGACTTTTTAGAAATTAGGATCCTTGCTATTTTAAGATGTATTTAACTGCCGTAGTCACAGACTGACTTGATGAGCTTTATTACAAACAGGCTGAAGAAAACAGCAAGGTGCTCCCATTACAGGTAATACCGACTCACAACACTAGATGGCAAAATGGTGCTATGCTACTGGGCCGGGATCTTGAAAAGGCCCGGTGTAAAAGTCTTCCAAGAAAATACAAATCCACTGAGCTGTCCTTTAAAAAAAAAAAAAAATGTTTATTTTTGGAAAACAAGGTTTATGTGAAGTTAATACCTTAATTTTTGAAATCATTGTTTAGAAATGCCCTATTTCTAACTGTCTCAGTCTCCTAAACTCTATCAAGGGGGTAAATAGATGTCTCTCTGCCTACTGGCCAGCTGGTCAAAAGCTACCTCTTAATTGATCAGATAAAAATAGGAGAATAACAGAAAATAATGGGGATAGTATGAAATGTACTTTCAAAAGCTCCATGTTAAGATAACTGTGACATAAATGTGACAAATGTATATGGCACAGATGTCATCTGTCATGGCCTCTTCTGTTTAAATAAACTTGGAAGTAACTAACAAATTGGACACACTGCCCTTCGCCATTTCATTCATTCAAGAGTAAGCACCTCTTCTGTACAAGGCAGTTATAGGCAGCACGGAATACAAAGAGAATTCTACTCTGGCATTTAGGAAATCTCTGTCCTGGAGGGAAAGACAAGACAAATGCACCAATACTGTCAACCATCAGCCCCAGAATCATTCTTTTTTTCCCAGAGCCTCACAGAAGTGCTTCTTCCTCCTCCCTTCCCCCAAGCTGCAAGCCTGGGGACCACCCAGGGTCCTGACCCGGGCAGGCAACACATCAAAGGATCAAGACTGGCTTCTTCCAGCAGAGGCTCAGGGCTGAATTTGTATTGCTCTCTGAATTGCCTTGGCAAATCAAATCTGGCAGAGTCCTCGCCTTGTCAGAGGTGCAGAATCACCATTAGCAGGAGGGAGGGAAGAATCATTGGTGCAAGCCACTGAGGAGAGCTGGACCAGGAAGTTTTCTCAAACTTTGCCGTGGGCAATGAAGAGAGGGTGGAATCACAGGCATAGACTATCACAGGCAAGGATGCAGAGGCAAGGACTCTCTGCCCTGGTCAGAGGATTTTGCCAGGGTTGGAGCAATAGTCCTTAAAATATGGTCCACCCAGTAGTATTGTTACAGGGCAGGGAGAGGGGCAGCCCAGACCCTGCAAATCTGCCTGCTCTAAATAGGTTCTGCCATCCGCTGCATCAACACAAAACATAGGAGACTTTAATGGGAAGGAACTTTAATACAATTAGGAAACAATACAGGAAAGGCAAAGAATACAGTTTCTAAATCAAGCACCCAGAGTTACCCATCCCCTCGTGGGTAAAAGTCCACCCAGATGGGATTGGCCCAGAGCAGGGCCCCAAAGCCTGCCACAAGTCTAAAGCATCTTCCAGTGGGGACCCACAGAAAAGGGTCAGAAATAACCAGACCAGTCTGGCAGGAAAAGAGCAAAATCAAAATCAAGACAAAAGCCGCCATTGTCACCTCCCCACGGGTCTCTCACCCACATCTGTGTCACCCAGTCCACGACCAAAAGGCCAGTGTAGTTTCTTCACGTGTCTCTCGGCTCCATGTGCCTCCTCCAGGCCTCGATCTGGCTCTCCCTCCTGCTTCCTTCCTTCCTCAGTCTCCTCTGAACCTTCTTCTCTTCCTGCTCAGCTCCACTTTCCCTTGGGTAGGGCAGAATACCTGGAACCCTTTCCTGGGGACCACCCTGTTACAGTATTACCACCCCCAGGAAATGATTAGAAATGCAATTTATGGACTCTGCCCCAGACCTACTGCAGGAGAAACCTTGGGGGCGGGGCCGTTTGTGTGTTAACAAGTCCCCCCAGGTGATTCTGCTGCAGCTCAAGGTCAAGAACTACTGGGTTAGAGTTTGCCGCCAGCCATGGAGGAAGGAAGACAAAGTGAGCTACCAGGGAGTTGAAGGCCCTTGTGCTAAAGAGGTTGTTTTTCTCTGTTTGTTTTATATTAGAAGAAATATGGGAAGCCACTGAGGGTTTCTCAGCAAGGAAATGGATGACCAGAACAGATCTGCTCTTCCTGTCCATCATTCTTATGATGGCAGAGAGGCTGATGGGAAAGGAAGGCAGTTGTCCTGGTCTGGGCGGGCCTAGATTCCTTTCTGCCTTCGCTGCAAAGTTCCACCCCTCCTCCCCTCCTCTCCTCTCCTCTCCTCTCCTCTCCTCTCCTCTCCTCTCCTCTCCTCTCCTCTCCTCTCCTCTCCTCTCCTCTCCTCTCCTCTCCTCTCCTCTCCTCTCCTCTCCTCTCCTCTCCTCTCCTCTCCTCTCCTCTCCTCTCCTCTCCTCTCCTCTCCTCTCCTCTCCTCTCCTCTCCTCTCCTCTCCTCTCCTCTCCTCTCCTCTCCTCTCCTCTCCTCTCCTCTCCTCTCCTCTCCTCTCCTCTCCTCTCCTCTCCTCTCCTCTCCTCTCCTCTCCTCTCCTCTCCTCTCCTCTCCTCTCCTCTCCTCTCCTCTCCTCTCCTCTCCTCTCCTCTCCTCTCCTCTCCTCTCCTCTCCTCTCCTCTCCTCTCCTCTCCTCTCCTCTCCTCTCCTCTCCTCTCCTCTCCTCTCCTCTCCTCTCCTCTCCTCTCCTCTCCTCTCCTCTCCTCTCCTCTCCTCTCCTCTCCTCTCCTCTCCTCTCCTCTCCTCTCCTCTCCTCTCCTCTCCTCTCCTCTCCTCTCCTCTCCTCTCCTCTCCTCTCCTCTCCTCTCCTCTCCTCTCCTCTCCTCTCCTCTCCTCTCCTCTCCTCTCCTCTCCTCTCCTCTCCTCTCCTCTTCCTACAACCTTGTCTGCCAGTGAGCTCGCCGCTCTCCCGGTGTCCGCCAGCCCTCGCAGGCGGCTATCTAACTTCTTTATTTTCCTCTCGCCCTGTGGCGGACGGCTTGTCTTTCTGAAACTCCAGCTGCCACCTCCTATGCGGCACAGTCAAATCCGAACTCATCATTCACAGGCTAGTTTCCTCTTCTGCCTCCCTGACTTCTGTTAATGGCGCGACTGTCTACACGCCATTTGGACAAATCTTCTTCAACATTTTATCACTATGCGGCATCGCAGGAATCCTCGGTGCCTGCTTTTAGTGCAGCACATGGACTTGAGTGTTGGTGCCTGGAGGTGAGAATCTTAAGGGAACATAGAACAAATATGGGAAGCCACCGAGCCGTCTGTGTATGCATCGAGCTGGCAGCAGGAAAGTTGGAAAGGGTAGGCGAAGCATGTTTAGTGAAACGAAGGCATGAATTCCACCCCTTAAAGTTGAAGGGAAAAAAGCGGACTGGAGAAAAACAGATGCGTGTAATGCCAGTGGGTATTGGGTGTACAAGCCCTGCTGCAGAGGGTCGCTGGCAGACCCTTGAAGCATGTGCAGTCGGATGGAATGAGAGACTTCTTATGGGAAAGTGGAACTAGTTATAAGAAATTACAGAGGGAGTGGGTATTGAAGCAAATGCAGTAGGTACAGATCAAACTTTCTAGAAGATGATGACAGAAAGAGAGGGAGATGAACTGGCTTTTCACAGGAGAAATGGGTATGAGGAGATAGGTTTTTTTTTTTTTAAGATTTATTTATTTATGCATACAAGAGCTGAGATACAGACCAGAGATTCAGGGGGTAAGAGGATTCACCAGAGACAGAGTGGGGGACAGAACAGGCAGATTGACTGAAATACACTGCTGAGGGGAGCAGCGGGTGAGACAGGAGAGGTCTGCTGCGCCATGTGGGTTGCTCCCTGGCCGTCTGGGAATTGAACTCGTGCTACAGAGTCTTCGGATTGCTTCATAGTGCGATGCTTAACCCCTTGCGCCACCAGGGAGGCCCCTGAGGGGATAGTTTTTAAAGGTAGGGGAAACTTGAATGGAAGTAAAAAAAAAAAATCAGTGGACTAGTAGGATGACAGAAGAGGGCCACTGAGTACTCACGTCACAGGGGGAGGGGGAGGTAGTGAGGGGGTGAGTGAGATCATGGACACAGAGGAAAGGGCTGGTCTGGGAGCAGAGGATTTAGCTCTAGGTCTTCAGCAGATGGGCTGAGTTTTTGGTTTCTGCACATGTCATCTCTGAGATCATTGAAGGAAAGGCAGGAAAATCTAGAGATGTTAAGGTGCTGAGGAGAAAAGTCAGCTAGTTCAAGATGTCTGAGAAGGCGAAGCGAGGTAAATGCAGGCGGGTGGGGATTGGTGGCCTGGGGGAGAATGGATAATGTTTGCAACAGGCAGAATTTGATGGACGGTAAGAATTCCTGCTTCCAAATTCAGCTCATCCAAAGATGAGCTTCCAAGATTTGTCCACATTGGTCTGACCGCCGGTATTGCCTTTGCATCTTCCCTGCTGTTTAATGTCTTCCTGTCTTCAAACCTCAGGACAAAAGTCACTTTCTCCCTGAAATCTTACTTGACCGCCTCCCTCGTCCTTCCCCAGGCACAGCAGCTCTCAATAATAATAACATTTATGTAGTGCTTTACAGCTTAAAAGCAATTACACATACCTTCTCTTACATATATTATCTTAATTAACCATTCTCTCCTCTGTAGTTCTATAGCAGTCTGTTCATTACCGAAATTTAGCACTCTATCAGTTCATATTCCAAGAAAACTAGATGTTCATTTTGTCTCCTAGACAGTGAGTTTATTAAAAGCCAGGGTCACTGCTGGCTCATCTCTGTAACCCCTGTATCGAGCATAGCACCTGGTCCACATTAGAAACGCAAAGACATGGATTGAATTAAATGAATGACTCTCTATTTAAGATAAATGCCTAAAATCAGCCTACGGATTCCTCAAGACCCAGCCTGATGACAATTTATTCTTATCCCCCATTAGTAGTGTTCTTATCCCCCATTAAATAACACAGTTCCTTCTATTTTTTTTTTTTTCAGAAAATGCATTTTCATTCTTTAGGTTTCAAAGTAATCTTGTTCAGACTTCTTGGAATTATTTTTAAACCTTAGAAATTATGGAGACAAGAAATGACTCAATGAGTTCTGAACCATCCGTACTTCATTGCTCCTGGTATTGGGGCTTGGTTTGGATAGCTTTTCCTTCTAGTTACTGAAAGATTAATAGGCACAATGAGATCCTTGCCTCCAAATTCAGTTAGTATTTCTCTGCTTTGTTAAGCAATAAGGGCTTTTGTCTTGAGAGGCACAGTAGATTACCCTTTTTCTTGAGATCAACCAGAGTAAAATTTAAATATGCACTTCAGTTTTAAGTATATCACAGTGATTTTTGTCTGTAGGCAGCCCAGAACTTTCTGCCTAACTCCTGTCATTCAGCTGGGAAATAAACGGAATGACCTTTTGAAAATCCAAAACTATGAGGATATAAACCAAAGTTACCTCATTAAAAAATAATTAAAAATATATGAGGACAGATTGCTCTAATTCAAACTTCACATCTGATTTCCTGGAGTTTGTGGGATTTTCAGCAGGAAGAATGTGCTGGAAGCTGTATTTCAACACTATGGGTACCGCGTTGTTTACTGATGGCTGCCATGCTCTGAAGTCATTCCCTGGTCTGTTTCTCACCATTGGACTCTGCTGGGAGACAGGGATTATGGAGAAAGTGGGCAGTGTTTCCCAAATTGGGCTATACCTGAGGATCGCTGTTTCTGTTAAAAGTACGGGTTTCCTGAGCCTCCCTTCCCTGAGACACTGATTCACTTGGTCTGAGGTTGAAGCAGAAACCACATTTAAAATAAAATTATTGACGGTTGGATTCTCTCAGAATCAGACACTGAGAGGAAAATGTGAGAACAAGGAGTTTATTTGGGAGGTAATTGCAGAAAATAATGATAGGGGAGGGAAGAAGGGGAGAGGTTCCAGTGAGGACTGTGTTATTGAACAGGTTACTAGTGTGGGAGATCCCAGCTCAGTCCCACTAGGTGCTGCCAGTGACAGTAAAGGTCACATCTTAGAAATATTCCACCCTAGGTATGAATAAGCTGGGATATTTGTTGTGTTTTCTTTTTGACTCCTTGGCACTGCCCACCTCAGTTACAGGTGAACCGAAGGGACTGTAGCCACCTGAGAAAGCCCAAAGTCCAAGAGTGGCAGATGTGGTCAGTTGGAGGCCTTTTTGGTTGGCTCGTACAGGGATGGCAAATGCTAGGGGTTTGGGTGTTTCCCGACAGAGTCCACCGCGATAAGCATCCCTGGTGTTCTAGATATGGCCAAGGCTCAACAGAGACCAAATTTTAGAAACCTCACTGGGATTTCATCAAAAACCACCATAGTTTTGTTCGCCTTTTTAAATGATCTTGCTGGTTATGCTCCCTCTCTGACAACAGCCATCCACACAGATGACAACACCAACCTTTTATGAAATGGATTTTATCTACTCTGGAATTTTAGCTACAACACTTATTACCAAATAACCCATATGAACACTATATAACTAACTAGAAATGACCTGGATTAGAAAGAAAGAAAAAAGCACAGTGTCTCATCTATTGCTGCAGAGGAAGAGACAAAGGTCATAGTTCACATGGAGGTATCTCAATTGTCTCAGCAGCTAAACCAAGGACATTGACATTTTGTATGCATCAGGACTGCCTGGGATGCCTTCCAGCTGCAGCACTGGGACCTTAATAAACGAGCCATATTATGTTTATACTTTACTGTTTAAGTAATGCTATTTCACTCTGTGTAAAGCCACTTAAAACACCAGTGGAAACACATGCATGGACCATGAAACAACTTTAAATGGATAATCAATTTTTATCACATATTGAGGGTTAGACTGGTATATCTGAGTGAATTATGAAAGTCTGTATGTGCTCTGGCGAGGAGTGTTTGCATCCCAAATCTTTTTTCTTTGTTACAGAACCAATCTGTTTCAACATTGTATTAGAACATCTTAATTACTTTGTGCATCAATTCTCCCCTAAAATAGAAGGGAGAGGATCAACATGGAAGACACCAAGAAGATATACCCAGCATGAACATGAGCTTATTGATAAAAGCCTAGAGCATATAGTTCTGGAGCATGGTTTTAGAACAAACATGAAGGATTTGTTTATGCAGTGACTAGCAAACACGTGGAACTCATTAGACCAGCAAAGCTGGGAGGGATGAGAAGGTGAATGTGGTCAAGGAGAATTTGGATCAACTCATGGATAACAGAACCTTAACAGTTCACTAAGGGGAAATTAGGCAAGTTCAAGTTACATCTCTAACCTCTGAGGATGATGTCATGGATACAGATTGCCACGTTCCTACAACGAAGTGTATCACCGCTGATATAGAACACAAAGTAGGGGAGCTACTGATCTGACACACTGTGGCATTTTTTAAATTAACTAGAGGATGTCAAAAATGTCATAAAACCTGAGTGCCCTACAAGGGACTATGGCGATGGTGCAAGGGTGAGTTGGTGGTGGGAATTCTATGGGGACTACACCTGAGAGGAGAAAGCAAACACTATACAAAAAATGAACAATGATGTAAAATATATATAAATAAATAAATTATAATTTAAAAAAAAAACCTGAGTGCCCTAAGCCACCAAGAAACTATCAGCAATTTGACTTCCCAAGTTCCCCGAAGCACTTGTCATTCCTTTTCAGGTCCCAAAAGTGACAGGAGCACAGGACGTACCCTGTCTTGATGACCCTCTCCACCCATCCCATGAAACACTCACCAACTGTGAGCTAAGATCAACAAAAATCGATACACTCCTCTATTGGTAAATGAGAACCCAGAATGGTGAAGGGCAAACTAGGTCAATCTTAATTCATTTTAAAAAAAAAATCCATGCCTCATGCAAGCATTAATTTATTAATGCAAGATGTTTGACCCTGTTCTAAACACCAAAAGAGGTTCAGGATCAGTATTTTTACCAACGTATCCTCATCACCAGTTGGTTTCACTTGTAAAACTGTATTATGTGGTGAGTCAAGTGAGACAATTTCAATCAAGTCCCCATTTGATATTTGACCAGGTGACAGGTTCACATATTCGGGCAAAACCAGAGGGGTTACCTTCTGAACCTTCACATCATGACAGGTTTACATCAAGAGCTCTGATGCTGTAAGATAGGATTTTGTGCATATGCCAGTTTTAACTTGTATTCATTGATCACATTAAATGGTGGAATATTGTTTTAACCATAGTCTGACCTGTGTGCTAAAATGAATAAACATATGTCTTAATGTAAAACACTCTTACATGAAAAAGAAAATTCTGGCTTTGTTTTAGGTCATCATACATACAGCTCTTTTCTAACTCATATTATTTTTCAAAATGTTCCTAACCCTCTGAGAATTTATTCCTATTACCTCTGCCCCTTTGATGATTTGCAAGTCAGAAAGAAGAAGGAGGTTGAGGAGGACGAAGAAGAAATGAAAAGAGATTTAATTTATTAGCAAAGAAGAAATTATTTGTGCATCACAAATGTGCAATCAGCAAATGATTTTGGTCAAACATCCATTTTAAGTGATAAATATATCAAGTTCGTTAAAAAAGGTAAATGATGGCAGGGTTTATTTAGACGACAATATATTCATCACAAATACTTTATAGATGTAGGTTTAAGAGAAAAATAAACATTCCCCTTTGTAAAAAAAATTGGCATCAGATGCTGGACTTTGGGATACATTATAGTGATTCTAGTTAAGTAAAGAAATATTCTGAGTACAAAAATAATACATTAAAAGTATTTTAAAAATTAAAACTGAAATAGCTCCTTCCTGCTCAGTAAATGTCAAAGAAAAGGAATAAAGTGGTATTTTTTATTTACTTTCAGAGAAAAGCCCAAAACACCTAGCTTTGATGCAAAATTGGCATAAAAATATAAGAAACACAGGAGCTGAAGAAAATATTAAATATGAAAATTATTACTAGGACTAAAGCCAACAAAAATATAACATTCTAAAGAATTTTAAATATATTTCTGAATCAATTCCTTGAACTCTCAGTCTATACTACTAAGATAAGTCAATGGTAAATAATAGCAAATAAATAAATCCATGCATTTGTCCGAAAGCAACTTTAAGGGCCTTATCTCGTGTATGAAGCACTTTATGGGAATTTACAAAAGAAGGGAGGTTACAAAAGAAGACACAGCCCGTATATGCAGGAGTAAATAATGGAACCCCAAAATTAAAATAACCAAATACATTTTAAAAATAAGAAAATAACACATTGATAAGGAAAGATCACACAGAGTAATCTGTATATATAAATGCAGAAAGGGTATAGATATAAACATCTGATTTCCATTAGACAAAGAATTTATATACCCTAGTAATTAGCCAAATTTTAAAAATATATTGCATATACATATACTCTAAATATACATACATGCATAAACATACATGTAATTAAACATTTCCATTTTTTCCAGGTTTCACAGGTAATCAGATATTTTTCTCGTTGATACTGTAGTTTCTGCTTTTGAAATCTCTAGTTGGAGTTTGAGAGTAACTCAGCAGTATTCAACAAATCACAAATTAAGAGGAAATAGCAGATGATCATCCTAATGGGGAAATCCCCATATATCCCTGAAATGAACTTACTCTGGCTAATTTATATAAAATTCTTCATGTATTTGTTTCCAATTATTCCACATTAGGCAAAAATATGCAATATTGCTAGGTTCTACCCTAATGTTCTTCTTCCTTGTGTCTCTAAATCCTAACACATCTATAACATTCATTTGATGAATAATAACATTTCAGTGGACTAGGTAATACATATGTTTTTTATTTGCCACAAAGAATTGTATTTCCTCAACTGATTTATGTACCACCTGGACAAAATTATTTTTATTATGGTTTATTTCATTTTCTCCAGCATCCACAACTGAAAAACACTTGTAAACCACCAATGACAATGGTTTAAAAAAAAAAAAACCTTGAAATTCAAAATCAAAACTCTACATTTCTTCAGAGAACCCCAATGAAAAATACAGCTGCAATATTTTTCAGCTAGCAAATTCAAGGTAAAACCAACAACCTCCTATCTTTTGTTGTGTTTCCTTATAGGCAACTAGAGAAGATTCACTGACAGTTCCCAATTTTTCCAAAACAGACCTATTTGGGTTTAGAGAATACATAAGGGAATTGTAAGGAAATGATCCAAATCCTAAAAACAAAAAAATTATCATGATATAATAACAAAGAAAGTTAATGATATTTTCTAATCACATGACTTCATTTCCTGAATTTATACTTCATCTCGGACCTGAGAAAAAGTGCAGGAAATGTTCTCCTATTTCTAAGTTGAAAATGCTTCTTCACAGATACTGTGGTATATCATTTTGATGATTTCTATTGAATTTTCTTGCTAATATTTTTAACCAACAAAATTGCAACATGTTAAAGACAGCAATTCATAGAATATTTGGAAATCATATCAAATATTTGAGGCCATTTGCCTAATGAATATAACATGAACTCATTTCATTCCTGGAATAGCTTTGAATTTCAAACATTTGTTAGCCATTAAGTACATTTTGCATCTAAAACTTCATTTGTGTATAGTACAGTCTAGAATCCATGTGAAAACTAATTTTTTTTGGTGAGCCTATAGCTCTACCAAAGGGCTGCAATAGCCACTCAGGTCAACTTCCTACCCACCCATCTCCAGTCTGAACAATTAGTCTAATTCGAGCTAAACAGTTTCTATGGCCTTTTCCTCTCAAGACACTGTCTATGACTTTCAAAGCTACCTATGCAAAGTCCTCCAGTGTCTTGCCTTAATGGCTGAGTTTCGTTTTCTCCCTTTATTTTAAGTCTTACCTAAGTCAACCTTTGCATTGCTATCAGCCATCCTTTTAAATCTGGTGACACTTCAGTTATTTTCTTCATGAATCTGTGAAGCTGACCAAAATAGCGATGCTCATTTGCTAATGAACAGTTTTCCAAATATAGGCCATAGTGTACACATATAAACATACCCATTAACAATGCAGGTATTTCTTGACTCTGGGATGTCTAATTTAGGAATGTCCTCATGCATACAAATAGCTAGCCAGAGATGGCACCAGCTACTTTGTAAGTAGCTTTATGGGTCTTCTCTAACCACCAGTTTCATTCTTAAACTTATCCACAGACTTTTGGGGGGAGGAGGGATGAGATGCTCTGAATCCACCAAATAACAGACATATTTGTAAGTTGTTGATTTACAAAGCAATTTACAAAGTAATTATACATGCTACCCCACCCCCACTTAGAAAGTGGTAGCTCTATGTGTGAGCTAGAAATGTTTACTCCCGTGCAGAAAGATTGTCTTTCTACATTCATTATGAATTATCCCATAGATTCTATAGCCTTCCAGATAAGTTCCATGAAGCTGATTAGATTTGTAACTCCAGAGTCAGCTGCACTGAGTGACCTTTATAACCTAGTTGGGCACTGCAGGCCAGTTCCCAGGATGGCATGACCCAACTTTATATATGAGCCAGTAAACTCTACTGGGTGTGTTGACATATTCCTCAGAGTGTCCATAACAAACCATGAGCTTTTTCCAGTGGGCAAGCCTTTGCAAAGGTATTTTAGTCTCCAAAGAGCCCAATGGATAATCATCACATTAATCTATTTGAGAATAAATTTATTTTACACTTATTGAGCACCCACCTACTGTGCTCAAAATTGATTTGCATATGGATGAAGAGGACACACACACACACACACAACCAAAGCAAGGAAAATATGGCAGTTGTTATGAGAGGCTCAAATGGAAATGAAAATTCAGAGGCAGAAGATATTACCTTGACCAAAGAGTTCAGGGACCGCTTGATGGAGGAAGTCTCATTTGACTATGCCTTAAAATATGGATGTGAATTCAGTGGCTGGGAATGGGATCAGGGGAAAGGGGTGAGAATTTAGTCACAAAAGTGGAAGCAGTACAGAGGCACTGAAGAATATAGTATGATTGGAACATGGTTTACCGGGTGGGTTGTTGAGGGAGCCAGACAAGACCAGAGGCTGGGAGCAAATCTGGAAAGCTCTAGTTAATAGGATGGAACACTGATTGCTCAGTGGAGACATAGCAAGGTTTTCGTTATTTGTCTTCAAATGGTTTTTGTAATTGTGGACTACAGTATAGCAAACTCAGAGGAGGGTCTAAAGCATAAATGCATACGAAGGGAATTATGGGAAAGCAAACAGCCATGGAACTACGTTGTCAACTCCGTAGAGGCCCACTCCTCATATGTCCTTCCGGCAATGATATCACCCCCCTCACAGGTAACCACTAACCTAGCTGTTATGCTAATGACATCATGGATTTTCTTGATAGTTTTAGCACCTAGGCGTGCACTCCTTAAACACAGCTTAATTTTGCTTGTTTTGTGAGTTTTATAGAAATGCAATAATGTATTATTCTGTTGTGGGTCTGACTTCTTACATTCCGGGGTGTATTTGTGAACTTCATCTATGTTACTGTGGTAGCTGTAATTCACTCATTTTCATCGTTCTCAAATATGCATTTGTGTGACCATCACATTTTTCCATTCTGCTGCTGATGAATATTTTGATTGTTTCTAGTCTAGGCCTATCACGAAGGGTCCTATCTCTTGAAACTGTCTCTTGAGCCATATAAAATCTAATGCTAATCCTATTAGCACATAAAGA
The DNA here is from genome assembly GCF_964194135.1 of Talpa europaea. Classification (NCBI taxonomy): domain Eukaryota; kingdom Metazoa; phylum Chordata; class Mammalia; order Eulipotyphla; family Talpidae; genus Talpa; species Talpa europaea. The sequence goes on from NC_140081.1 coordinate 24,100,600, forward strand.
TGGAATAGCCAGCAGAGTGACAGTGCCAAGAAAACACCTTTGAAGATCAAGAAACTAGTTAGGCAGCTCTTAACCAATCTTGCAGGTCTAGTTTGGGGTATTGCCTGATTTGTCAAAAACTCACTAGGCAGAAAGATTTTGCTTTCCAATATTCAAATCAAAGTAGGACAATTCTTTTAGCATGAGATTGCAGGAGCAAGGAATTTGGTCCACAGTGGGCTAGCTCATCAGTTCATTCATGACCTATTCAATTAATTAATGTTTCATTCTGTGTATTCGATTAGTTTGAAAAACGTAGTGATCACCTGCGAATTTACAGCACCAAACAAAAACTGAGACCTTGGTAATAACTACAACTAACTCTATGCTTCCCTCCTGAGTCCATCCTCTGGCCTCCCTCTACCAGGAGTAGAGGTATTTTCGAACATTACATAAAACCCTCAAAAAGCACTATTGACCCTAAGTAAGTATCCATTTGTGCTGGGCAAGTAGAAAAGAATATTGATTTCAGTCTCTTTATGTCCTGTTATTTCCAGGGAGGCAGATAAATGATAAAACAATAAGTTGTGTGAATCATGTGAACACACATTCTTCCAAGACAAAGCAATTACTTTGCACAGTTTTTTCATACATTGCTACTCGTTCCTTTTCGAAAGGTTTCTAGCAAAAAATACCTTACGCAGCAACGGACTTTAAGATAAGCCAGGAGATCCAGAAGCCTTCTCTTTGATGATAAAATAGAGCAATGCTATGAAACTTAAATTCCTTATTATAACTTTGCCACCAAGATTGCTTGGTCTTCAGTTGAAGACTAAACACACACCTTTGGTGGTCTGAACCATGTCAGGACAGAGGAAACGTCATGGTTTTTTAAAAAGGGTGCTAAATCCAGTTCCCAAAAGTTACAGTAGATGGCGCTAGACAGGTGCAAAAGGCCTCAACAGCCATTTGGGCTACCTTGGAGATTTCTCCTGAGCTTAGCAGTTTAGAAGATGTGCAATTTAGATTTATCAATTCAGGAGAGGCACTCAGATAAAACAGTTGAATTAGTGAGATCAATGAATGCAGAACCCTATAATTAGACAAATGTTAAGGTTTTTATGGAAATTAACAATGAAGACAACTTTAAAGCCGAGGTCAAATCGTCTATCTTCCTGGGGTGCTGGTGCCAATGTTAAATTACTAAAAGAATGATTTTCCATTCATTTAAAATAATGTCATTGGTAAAGTTAATTTTTAAGCTAATTTTCTCCTGGTATTAGTTATTTATCACTTATAAAGTATTTGTACACTTTGTAGGCTAGCTTTGAGATTTAAGCATCCCGTATAATGTATGCAAAGTGATTTACAAAGCATTACCTGCTGGAAGTTATTCTATAGACGTATTGTTATTTTTATTGTTACTGCTAACAGCCGTTTTCGAATATTTGTGTCCATTACTATTTTAAGCCAAGTTGTGCTGGGTATTCTCCTTCCTATCTTTTTTACTTCTTAGGTGAATCCCTTGAGACATGAGATAATGAAGTGAATAACTTCAAACATATGTATGTTTCCTTTGCAGCACCAGTACCAAATAACTCTTAAATCAATGAGCCAGAGAGAGGCCAGCACCCGCCCTTAATGAGGGGGTTATCTAGGGTTAAGAAGAGAGGTTCCCAGCCATCTCACTGATGCTTCTCTGTAACAGCTGCTTCCCTCCCTCGATCTGCTGTGGGCTCCCTTGATGTGTTGCGCCTTGCTTTCCCTGGAGAAGCGCAACGCCATGGTGCTTGCCACACCGGAGATGTGACTGATCTCAGAATCTGGCAGTGACTGCAGGAAAACGTCGGATCTGGTAGAAGTCACCCCTGCCTCTCCCCTGAGAGAATATTCTCCAACATTCGGTGGTACGTCCAGCATAAAGTAGCCTCTAAAATGTGTACTAGCAAGTCCTTGGGATTCTGAAGGTCATTTCAGAGGTCGTAAGCTCATACTTTTAAGCGAACACTGTCTGTATATTTATGAATCATTAGGGCCTATTGATTGAATGTGTGAGGTATGGCTCTAATACATCCGTTGGACTTATCTAAACAAAATATAAAATGTCCTGAAAACAGAGCTACTAGCTACAGCGATGTGATTTTGGTAGTGTTTGCTTTTTATAAACTCTAGTATCTAAATGCTTAAATACACTGCTGGTGTTAAATAACGATAGTCATATGCATATTTCTGATGTTTATTTTCCAATATGCATTTAGTGTTTATTGTCCCCAGAAGGATGAGTCTCATCCTTGCTGTGATCGATAGTCGCAACAGTCAGGTGGAGATGGTTTCTTCAAATGTACTGACAGTATGTCCAGAAACTAATGTGCAATGGGCCTGTCCAGTAAGGGGTGGGGATAGAAATCCATATTTTTAAATGTCATAGCAGCTATTTCTGCAGATGCCCAGCAGTCGACTTTCAAATGTTAATAATTAGGCTGTGGGCCAAGCCTAATGCTCAGCAGCTAATGCCCTGTGCGTGCTCCACGCAGGAGACCTAGATCTGACGCTGACTGACTGGAAGCTCCCCTATCTTCCAGCGGGAGCGGGGGGCACTGTGGGGGTGACCCGGAGTGCCTTCAGAGGAGAGCACTGCGTGATGTATCACCACTCACCAGCCCTCCTGGAGACCTGTTTAGAGCAAGATTACAGTCTCAGCAGAGCTTCTCATTTCTCCTGGTCACGGGGTTAGGAGCACTTTACAACTTGTGCTGCAGGAAGGCAGGGAGGGATGTAAATGCAAGACTGGAGGAGCCCCTCCATAAACCTCCACCTGATTAGTCCTGATGCACAAGAAGTTTCTGCTTCCCTTGCCTTAGAGACAGTCAGATCAACGTTTATAGGAAAACGTAAACTTTACACATGGACTGGAACGTGAGCTGCACATATTTCACCTGATCACAAATTTAACAGATAACTTGGGAAGCCTCTGGAATTCTGCCCTGAAAATGGCTCTTTCTGAGAATTGAGGGATCTCTCCCACAGATCGCCATAGCGCACCCACCAACACTAATGGAAGAACACTCCTAATAAGGTCAACAAGAATGTTCCTGTAATAGTGTTCATTAACAGCGCTGTTCAGTGTCTGTTTAAAATTGTTCCTGCTACAGCCTCTCCCATGGATGAAATCATTTGTTTCGTTTTTAACCATTGCTTGGAATTCTGTTCTTTCCAAAACTTCCCCTATGTTCCTTAACTTGAAGACATAATCTAGCACCATCACCATCATTATTGACTTCATTTTCAATTTAAGGACTTTGGGAGTGCTTTCAGTGGCTTTTGAAAGTCAACCCATCACAAAATGAGGTGCTATTCCCTTTTTGTGCTTGTTATCGGTATACCGCCAAGGGGCCCATCACCTGCCCAGTTGCACAACTTCATTACTTTGTTCTCCCTCTTCTGCTTCTTACAGTGTATCATGGACCCCACAGTATCTCTTATATTTGTCAATTCACTAAATATGTAGTAAGTGTCAGGAATAATTCTACAAGTGGAAGTTCTGTGCCCGAGCTCAACCGATTAAATTTGGAGTCATGGCCCAGGACTAAGTCTGTGGTAGGTCAAAGATGGCCACACAGTCCTTGACAGTTCTCCCAATGAGAGTTTTTACATATCTTATGAGATTATAGGTCTTATAAGGTATAAACTTTATGCTCTATATGTAAAACAAATACATATGTGACCCACCACGATTAACATTTGTTAACGCATCCAAAATATTCATGCCAATTTGAACTTGTCAGAATCACATCAGTGCTGATGTGAACTTTGGGAGGCTTACAAAAGTCTGCAAAAAATTGTAGCTCTAGAGTCAGAAACTTGGTATTGCATTTTCTTATCTTTGATAAAACCCCCTTGAAAGAATTCATTATAACTCTTTTTTATGTCCTTCCTAAGACCTGAGGGATCTTTTTCCCCCCCTTGCAATAGAAAGAAGCAAATTTTATAGTCCCAAGGATTTTCTAGTAGGTTGTTCGAGATCAGATTTGTATACCTGTTAAAGAGACCCCATAAATGACTTGAGTCGGCCATATCAAATTCATTGGGCAGTGATAATTCATGTCCTTAAATTTATTTTTTTTTTTTTTTTTTTTTTTTTTTAAGAGGCATGCTTTATTTATTTGGTTTGTTTGTTTGTTTTGTTTTATACATGCACTGGGTACAGTCAGAAGCGCGGGAGGGTGAGAGAATTCACCAGAGCCAGAGCGGGGAGCAGAACAGGCAGAAGGACCGAAGGACACTGCTGAGGGGAGCAGTGGGCGGCAGGAGAGGTCTGCGCACCATGTGGGACCCTCCTCCGGTGACCAGGGAGCAGCCGGGGATCGAACCGGCGCCGCAGAGACCGCGGGCAGCTTCGCAACCCAGCGCTCAACCACTGCGCCACCGGGGAGGCCCTCATGTCCTTAAATTTAAATGTTAATATTAAGTTATCAGTAAACCATTTGAACTCTACAAGGGCTCTCTCCAGTCATTCTGGATGGAACCTAGCTAACTTAATTTGACATTTAGTGTAGCTGGCAAAAAGCTACTAAAAGCAAGGCTGATGTATCAAACATGGTAATTTTAAAACTATATAAATATGTTCTACAAGCAAAAATAACAACCTTCAGTTGCTCACAGAATTCTTATTTCTGTGGGAATTGCTTTGGATCCTCACCTATCACCCAAACAAAGCAAATAAAGGATGAGGGACATTCATTTGTTTTTCAAAGCCATAAGCAATGTTGGCCTTTAGTTATTATACGTGCTTTATTTTTTACAGACATTTAATAAAAACAAACAATCCAAAGAGCATGTACTGAGCACTTAACCATGTAAAAGCCCTGTGCAGAAATTATTTTCCCATAATCTATTCGGGGAGGGAGGGAATGTCCATAAATAACCAGAAAACACTGCATGATGTAAATGGCAAAAAAAAAAAAAAAAAAGAAATATAAAACTACAAGCACAGTGCTTGGGAATACCAGGGTGAAGTGATTAACTTCATTTGGGGGAAGGTGTAGATGGGGACAGGAATCGGTGAAGGGATCCTAAAAGGATCACGTTTCTTCTAGGGATTGAGGAATTATTGCAGCCAAGTCGAGGGAAGACAAGTCTGGGAAGGCGAGGGATAGGAGAGAGGAGGGATTCTGGTTGAGGCAACTGTGTGAGCAACGTGCAGGGTCAACTTGGCGGATGGAGAATGCAGGGCCCACTGTGCCTGCCACACAGGGCACAAGGTGGATAGAGGGAGAAACAAGCTGGGGAAGGCAGCTTGTGATCGACTTAAGAAACCCTCCGGAGACATTTGGATTTTACAGGCAGTGAAAAGCCATAACGTTTTTTGAGCAAGGGAGTGATATTGCTACTGAATTATTTTTCATTATGTTTGGTGTCAGTAAAAGGATTAGAAATAACCCACTATTGAATACAGAGACTTGTTGGGGGGAAGAAAGTACATCCCCACAATGAAGTATTAAGCCACCACAAACAGGAGCGAGGGCAGTTTCTATACATAAATAATCTCAGGATATGTCATCAAGCAAAAAACGCAAGGCAGTATATTTAGCGCGCCTCCTTGTATTGAAGAAGGAGAGGAGAGAGAAAATACTGATAAATACAGGGACTGACACACATTTTTGCTTGTACTTGCCAAAAAAAGAAATCACTGGCAGGACAAATGCATAAAATAATGATACCTAGAGGAGAGGGAGGAAGCAGGGTGGAGGAGAAAGTAATGGAAGTGAAACCTTTCAGAACATAACTTGCTAAGTTATTTTGACTTCGAAAATATAGATATAGTTTAGATAGTTAAAAACAATTTTAAAAGGAAACATATAGGCCACAAACATAGTAGAGAGACTGGAAGCAAGGAGGCCACTCAGGAGGCTGTTCAATAATTCAGTGAAGGAATAAGTGTCCTGAAGCTCCTCTCTGGGGAGATCGCGGAGTGACGAGGCACAGACGCTGGTGATGGCAAGTCATCCCCTCCCGATGTCGCTTTCTCATGTTGAGGGAAGTGTCTGACTGAGGACAAGCTGTGCAACTTTAAAGTTACCCCCGGGGGGGGGGGGCCTCCCCAGTGGCTCAGCGGGTTGAGCACCCATGCTGTGAAGCTGTCTGCAGCCTTGGCAGTGTGGGTGCTGCTCCCCTCAGCAGTGTAGTTCGGTCCATCTGCCTGTTCTGCTCCCCACTCTGTCTCTGGTGAATCCTCTCACCCTCCCGTGCCTCTGGCCTATACCCCAGCTCTTGTATAAAAATAAATAAATCTTTAAATAAATAAATAAAGTTAGTTACCCCTGGGGATGAGGGGGGGTGGTGAGGAAGTTGCCAGAGTCCAATGAGGCAGTCTGGGAGGTGAAACTTGTGTTTTATTAAGTAGGGATTTGTCCTTACTTGCTCAGCCCACCCAAGCCAGGAGGATGGAGAGATGAGTGTGGGTAAAAATAAAGTGTGGGACAAAAATGCCTCTGGCGCTGAGCCTTCTAGACCCCACAGGATTCCTAAAATCTCTGCAGCCTTTCCCTTCTCCCAGAGTGACTCCTTGTCACTGATAGGTGGCAAATACGTTGCCCCCTCTCCTTAATGGCTCCAGTTTTCCTGCTGTTACCACAGGGGTTGTCACCACAGGTGCTGTCAGTGGCTGTGCTGGGGTCCTTGCTTGGTCCTCCTAGAGGGCTCATTGTTCCCCAACATGCTACCAGCATGAACCCCAATGATGTCATTTCTCCCAAGGCTGCTTAGGTAACCTCGCTGAAGTAGCCTGGCTGACTTCTCTCACAGTGAAAAGTTTCCTCAGGTTGGGGAAGCTAACCCTTGAGAAGCAGCCACCAAACTGTTGTCACAGCAACCAACTCTTCTTGACTGTCTCGAGAGGGAAAAGGCCTGGGAAAGGGAGAGGGAGTCATTGTCACCTTTCTGCTGAGGAATTTTAATCTTAGGTCTCATATGTTAATTCCAATTGTCATCATTTTGGTGAAGGCCACTTTGAAGAACTGTCCAAAGTAAGCATGTTTGCTTTAAACTGGGTGGTATTACTGTCTCGTGATTCTTCATCCCTCACGTAGCAGTGATGATTATTCTTTTGTATCTATTCACTATTTAACCACCGTTTAAAAAAATAATACCTCAGGCCTTCCTGGTGGCTCAGTGGTTTAGCGCTGGGTTTCAAAGCTGCCTGCAGCCTCTGCAGCGCCGGTTCAATCCCCGGCCACCGGAGGAGGGTCCCACATGGCGCGCAGACCTCTCCTGCCACCCGCTGCTCCCCTCAGCAGTGTACTTCGGTTCATCTGCCTGCTCTGCTCCCCGCTCTGGCTCTGGTGAATTCTCTCACCCTCCCACACTTCTGACTGTACCCAGTGCTTCCATAAATAAGTAAATAAATCTTTAAAAAAAAATACCTCAGGAGAGTTTTGAGGCCTTCTTCATCTGGGCTCAGGTCCCAGCTGCAACACTTAGCAGTTGTGTGACATTGAGCCAGTTATTTAACTTCCTCAAGCCTCGATTTCCTTATCTGTGACGTGGGATTATCATCATGTCCACTTGATAGATGGTTGTGAGGATTACATTAGAAATTGCATGCAAAGTGCTAACCAAGCAGTACTGGGTACATTGTAAGTGTTTATTAATGTTCACTATTACTTATTAATGTTCACTATGACTTAAAATATACTGGTATTTTAAGCAAGGGAAAATAATGATATAATGATAGGTGACTTCAACTATAATGATGTGCTAGCATGGGAAAATGTTCATAATAAAATGTGGAGTGGAAGAAGTTGAAAAGATTTGAATAAAATTGTATATATAAAATATGTAACACATATGAAAACAATACCTGGATGCTATGTATAGAAATAATACTGGCCTAAGACAAAATTTTATCAGTGGCCATCTTTCTGGAAGTGTGATTACAGCTGATTTTCATTTCCTTTTTATACTTCTCTATATTTTCTGATTCTCCACCATTGAAAACAATTACTTTCACAATTTGGAAAAGAACAATAAGTACTCTCTTAAAAGACAGTGACGATAACTGGAGTAGCCTGGATTTGGGGGGACAGAAGCAAGATGGACTCTGGAGAGGTAAGTAGAAGGCAAGCCATCTGGAGTCTGATCAGATTCCCTAGAGCTTTGCAACTCTTGATTTTGAATAGAAATGGGAGGCCCATCAAAGGCTTAACTATCAGAGGGGCAGGGCCAATCAGATTTTCTAAAAGCTCACACTAGATTCAGGGTTTCCAGTAAAAGGTGATTGAGAAAAGGTATATTTCTTACACTCCTTTGCTCCAAGCCCACAGATTTGAATGAAGGAAAGCTACGGAAAATTCCATCAACAATGATACTAAGATATGACTCCTACAACCCAAACAGTGAAGGATACTTGACAAGTACAGCTGTCAAATTGGGCAAAGTTATGGCCAATGCTGAGAGTTAACAAGTAACTCTGGATATCAATTAGGGTGTAAATATCTCTGCACATAAGTGAGGGGGTTTTGAGATACCTACAGACAAGCATTAGATGTTATGACTAGGCTGCAGGAGTGGGAGGTCCATGGTAGAACAAGGACCGTCACTGTGCAGGCTTATTGACAATCTGAAGAATTACAGGGAAAGTGATGCTATAGAAAATGCACCATGGACACCCCATTTTTGTTTTCCCAGGCCCCGATCAGCTTCCTCTAGATGGGTTAGGTAACAACAGTTTGCCATGCACAATAGTCACAATAGTTGCCATAAAGGTTGTTGGTGGCCAAAATCAGAATACAAAAAGAAAGAAAGCAAAACAAAACAAAAGCACAAATGTTATTGAAATTCATCCATCCTGTTCCCTGTGTAGGCAATTCATTCTTTTTCATTACAAACTAGTATTCCATGGTATGAATACATCACATTTGTTTATCCAGTCTTCTGTTAATTGACATTTGGATGATTTTCCACTTTTGATTATATGAACAAAGTTGCTATAAATATTCTTGTATAAGTCTTTTTGTGGACTTAAGTTTTCATTTCTCTTGAATAAGTTGGAGTAGAATTAATGGTTATGGTATAGGTGTATGTTTTACTTTACAAGCAACTGACAATTTTTCAAAATGGTTGTACCATTTTATACTCCGATGGAAGCATTGAGTTTCAGTTACTCCTTGTCTTCAACAAAATTTAGTGTTATCAGAGTTTTAAATTTCAGTCACTTTAGTAGGTATGCAGGAGCTATTACATTGTGGTTTTAATTTGCACTTTTCTGATGACTGATGATGTTGAATACCTTTTCATGTACTTATTGACCTTCATTTATTTTCTTTTGTGAAGTGATTCTCAAGTATTTTATGTACTTTAAATAGGGCTATTTGTCAGTTTTTATCGAAGGCATTCTTTATGGATTCTGGATACAAGCCCCTTGTGAGACATACGTATTGTGAATATTTTCTACCAAACCATGACTTGGTTTTTCATTTACTTAACAGATTTTTGATGGGCGGAAGATTTTACTAAGTAAAATCCAATTTACTCTTTTTACTGATTAGTTTCTTTTGTATCCTGATTAGGAAATTTTTGCCTCCCCAAAGTCATAAAGACAGTTTCCTATTTTGTTTTAGAATTTACAGTTTTAGTCTGTTTGCTTAAGTCTATGATTAATCTAAAAATAACTTTTGTTTATGGTGTGAGGTAAGGTTTTTCCCTTTTAAACAATAAATGACCAGTTATTTTAGCCATACTTCCAAAAAAAAAAAAAAGAGTTCCTTTCTACCCCCTGAATTGCCTTAGCCACTTTATCATAAATCAGTTGACTATTGTGTATATATATTCATCAATGTCTTTATGTACTATATTTTATTTCTTCAATTTATTTTTCTTTCCCACAACTTCTATTTTGTTTGGTAACTTCATAGCATTCCTTGGATTTTGATAGTGCGCCCTCCAACTATAGTGCCTATTCCAAGTCCTGTTCTGCTCAGCTCCCTCTTCACTAGTGGATTCACTGTCAGAAAATTCCATTTGCTTCAGCTGCTCCAAAGTCTGAGCTTCTCATTTCTTTTATTTAAAGATTTATTTATTTATGCATACAAGAACTGGGGTGTTGGCCAGAGGTGCAGAGGGTGAGAGGAGTCACCAGAGACAGAGTGAGGAGCAGAACAGGCAGATCTACTGAAATACACTGCTGAGGGGAGCAGCGAGCAAGACAGGGGAGCAGCGGGCAAGCCAGGGACCTAACCCACAGGGGTTAGGTTCCTGGCTGGGTAGCATACTCATGCCTCAGTGGCTGGTGATAGCTTGATAGTGCTGAGACTTAAGCCCTGTGCCATGAGGGAGGCCCAGTGACCAGCATTTCAATGAGATGGCTGAGTACATTCTGCTCAACCTGCACTATGACCCCAAAGTACCCTAAGGCAAAAAGGGGATGTGGATTCTAGGGTTACCTCTTGTGTTTCTGATCTTTCAAGGATCACATTCCCGTACTACCAATGGTCCAAAGTCTGAAAACAGTTGTCTCATGTACTTTTTCCAGTTTTATTGCCTTTTCTTATATGGTGGAAAGGTTAAGATCATTTCCAGTTACTCAGTCATGGCTGGCTGCAGAACTCTGCTTCTTCTTATTATTATTTTCAGAACTTCCACCATTTAAAGATAACTTCCACCATTTAAAGTGAAGTCAGGAGGGCCTCCCCGGTGGCGCAGCAGTTGAGCGCTGGGTTGTGAAGCTGCCTGCAGCCTCTGCAGCACTGGTTCGATCCCTGGCCACCGGCGAGCTTCCCACATGGCTCGCAGACCTCTCCTGCCACGCCTGTTGCTCCCCTCATCAGTGTACTTTGTCAGTCTGCCTGCTCTGCTCTCCCCTCTGGCTCTGGTGAATTCTCTCACTCTCCCGCGCTTCTGACTGTACCCTGTGCTTGTATAAATAAATCAATCTTTAAAAAAGAAAAAGTAAAGTGAAGTCAGGAACCTGCATAGCCTATAGATAAGTAAGATACTCATACCACAACCACTGCACCACCTGCAAAAAGAGAAAAAAGAAGAAAATAAGCTTGTAATATAAGTCAGAGGAAGAGTTTGCATCAAAAGGATCATCTTTGGAAGCAAGAAAATGTCAGTTATCTAGACCAACACTATCCAGTAGAACATTCTGCAATGATGGGAATGTTCTATTTCTGAGCTATTCAATATAGGAACCACCAACCACATGTGGAACACTTGAAATGTGACCAGTGCAGCTGATGCACTGAATTCCTAATTTTATTTATATTAATAAATTTAAATGTTAACTAATTTTAATTAAAAATCATTTATTTTAACTGATTGAATTTCAGCTAGTGGTTACCAAATCAAATGTTTGGTACAACTCTATATGCTCATTTTACAATCTCATATGCACTTTTTGTGAGGTAATAAAAGCAACATTTAGAAAATCAAGTCTGTGAGGGGACACTTTTACTAAGTATCAGAATATACCAGAAAACCACTTTTGTCAAATCAATATAATATTGACAGAAAACACAAAACAATCAGTTTAACATAAGAGAATCAAGAATTATATCCTACTATAAATGAGAAATTAATAGATGACAAAAGTCATAGTTCAAACCACTTTTGGAGAAAATATTAATTTATTAAAATAAATGGTACATTACAATTGGATAGCCTAGAGAAAATGAGGCAACTACACAACCAATGTAGTGTTGGGGAAAACATTTTTAACCAAGATTAAAAACACAGAAGCTGTAAAGGAAAAGATAGGTAGACACGTATTCCAAAATGTACCTACTGTGCAAGGACAACTGCTGTCAGGAATGGGGGTGCTGATGGCACCCCTCTATGTGGGACAGGAGCCTCAGAGTGGGGCCTGCGGTAGCAGCTCTCCACTGAGGAGCTGCCAGACCCATAACCTTACCTTCTTCCTTTGGGAATGGGATGTCTGTCTAGCTATGCCTATCTTCTCATGGTATTTTGGAAGCATTTCTTAGTTTCCAGTTTCAGAGCTCCAGAGATGTAGAGGAAGTTAGCCCCCCGATGGATCATATCCCAAATCTCACCCCTTCCTGATTTAGATGTTTTATATGATGACATTTTAAACTTTTTAAGTCCATTATATTTATTTATTTTTAAAGATTTATTTATTGATGCATACAAGAACTGGCGTACAGGCCAGAGTTGGGGGGGCAGTGAGAGGATTCACCAGAGACAGAGTGGGGAACAGAACAGGCAGATCTACTGAAATACACTGCTGAGGGGAGCAGTGGGCGAGTCAGGAGAGGTCTGCTGCGCCATGTGGGTTGCTCCCTGGTCGGGGATTGAACTCGTGCAGCAGTGGCCACAGATAGCTTCATAGGTTGCATCATAACCCCTCCCGCCACCAATGAGGCCCAAGTCTGTTATATTTAGATGAGATTTTAAATTTAGAATTAACGCTGGAAAGAGGTAAGACTTTGGGGATGTATTTTACATATGGGGTGGATATGGTTTGGGGCAGAGGGGCAGGCAAAGGGTGGATGGTACCTGGTTGAATAGTGTCCTTGAAAATTTTCTGACCATCCAGAATGTCAGTGTGTTACTTTATTTAGAAATATGGTCCTTTGTGTGTGACAGGGGAGACTCCAAGACAGGATGAGTATCGGTAAACACAGTGTGACATAGTCATAAGATGAGGCTTTCAACAGCCATTTCAAACATATTTTTGAGGAGTGATGACATAAAAAAAGTTTATGAAATCATTTAAATGATGACACAGTCACGTGACAGGGGAAACAGGCCATCGTGCTAACCATGGTTATATCTCAGGGGGCAATTTCTTTCTCATGCAATTCTTAATTTCCTGATCTGTTTTACAACAACTGTGTTTCTTACACAAGATTAAAGGCAAAGAAAAGGGAGATGGTCTAAAATGAATGTGACTGGGCCTCCCCGGTGGCGCAGCGGTTGAGCGCTAGGTTGCGAAGCTGCCCGCAGCCTCTGCAGCGCCGGTTCGATCCCCGGCTGCTCCCCGGCCACCAGAGGAGGGTCCCACATGGCGCGCAGACCTCTCCTGCCGCCCGCTGCTCCCCTCAGCAGTGTACTTCGGTCCTTCTGCCTGCTCTGCTCCCCACTCTGGCTCTGGTGAATTCTCTCACCCTCCCGCGCTTCTGACTGTACCCAGTGCTTGTATAAACAAAACAAACAAACAAACAAACAAACAAATAAATAAAAACATGCCTCTATAAAAAAAAAATTAAAAAAAAATGAATGTGACTTTAGGAGTGAGACAGATGTAGGTTTAAACTCCAGCTCCTCAATGTGCTAGTCAGAGGGACTTGGACATAACTTACCATTTAGAGCCTATGTTTCTTCACCTGTAAAATGGGGCTGCTTAAAGGAGATCCTCTCTCTCCCTCTCCCTCTCCTTCTTCCTCTCTCTCTCTCTCTCTCTCTCTCTCTCTCTCACACACACACACACACACCCCACACACCATTATCATCACCACCAGCACCATCATCATCATCATCTCTGCAGATGTACTTAGTTAAGGCAATATGAAGTCATAATGGGTTCTAGTGGCCCTTAAATTCAATGACTGATGTCCTTATAAGAAGGCCGTGTGGGGGGCTCCCTCGTGGCACAAGGGTTAAAGACAGTGCTATCAGCTATTGCCAGCCACTGCAGCATGAGTTAGATCCCTGGTCAGGGAGCTACCCACATGGTGCAGCAGACCTCTCCTGACTCGCCCTCTGCTCCCCTTAGCAGTATATTTCAGTACCTCCTCCTGTTCTGCTCCCCACTTTCTCTGGTGAACCCTCTCACCCCCAGTGCCTCTGGCTTATACCCCAGTTCTTGGATGCACAAATAAACCAATCTTTCAAAAAAAAAGAAGGCCATGTGAAGACATACAGGGAGAAAAACCCCATGATGATAGAAGCAGAGATTGGAGTCTTGTGTCTATGAGTCGAGGAACACCAAGGATTGCCAGCAACTGCCAGGAGCTAAAAGAATGGCATGAGACAGATTCTCCCTCAGAACCTCCAGAATAAAACAATTCTGTTAACACCTTGATTTCAGATGTTAAGAACTATGCCACAATAAGCTTCTGCTGTTTGAAATCACCAAATTTGTGGACCTTTGTTACAACAGCCCAGGAAACGAATGCAATATTCTGGCTCAGCTCCTTCCTCAGTTCTAGTTAACCCAAGTGGGGTTTCTTCTGTTAAATAACAGTTATTGGGGCCTCAATCACGTGTCCTTTACTTGTGACTTCTCATTTTTCTATCCCTTTTCAATTTTGTTGAGGTATAATTGAAATGTCCTATTTCATTTCTCTTTTGCATGCACTGAGAATTGGGAGGAAGCTCCAGGCAGTGTCAAGAGATAATTCCCCTCCCCAACTCACCCTCCTGATGATACACTGGCTTAGCTGCAGTAGCAGTGTTTCTAGAATCATTTAATTCAGTAATTATTTAAACACGAAAAACAGTATCATACAAAACTTTTGCATGGTAAAGCACCCCATGAACAAAGTCAACAAGCAAAGCCCTGCAAAGATGTTCTAATCCATAAGCCAATCAAAGGCACAATATCTGTAATATACAAAGAGCTCTTACAAATTGACAAGAAAATGAAAATCAACTCAATAGAAAACTTAGAAAAGGGTATAAACAGACCAGGAACAGAAGTGTGAATTAAAATGGCAAAATTTTATAAAGAGATGCTCAAATTCACCAGCAGTCAGAGAAACGAAAAGGAAAGCAATGCAACAAGGTGGCAAAGATTAATAAAGAACAATGCCAGCTCTTCTTGGCCGCAATGGAGGGAAGAAAGTCACAAATTTCTGGTGAACGAGAAGTATTACAGCCTTATTTGAAAAGTAACCTGGAAATTTCTATGAAAATTAACAATACACATATGTTTTGGCCCATGAAAATTATTCCTGGGAAATTAATCCCAAAAGTTAATTTTGTATACTGTTCAAAATGACCAATAAAAAAAGAAAGGGAGGGGGACAAATTGAATACTTATCAAAAGAGAAATGGTTAAATAATTATAGTAGGTTCATAAGATGGAATAATATGCAGTCACTGAAAAGTGGAATCAGAGATAAATAAGATGATGCTGCAGAAGTATTTCCATGAGTTGTCATTGAGAAAAACAACATGCAAATAAATTACAAAACATTTTTGAAAAGCAAACACCAAATGAAGGTATATGTGTTTGTTTATCGTATCTATGAGATAGATTGTGTTACGATTCCAATTTTGTTTTCCTTCCTCCATGCATGCCCTCACTGTGTAACTTCACAGTTTCTTCCACCAAGAGATGGACTAGATTCCCCTGCCCATTGATTATGATTTTAGTCAATGCTAGGCTGATGTTAACAGTTTGACATTGAGAATGTTAGCTGACGTGATGCAAGCAGACACCTACCAAGTATCTATGCGATTGGACTTGCCTTCTTCTACTTTCACAACTCCCGAGAAAGTATATTTTGTATATTCACTATCTTCATGGGAAGGATATTTTGGTAAGATCCCTATGACCTCAGGAGGAGGACGAGAGATACGTGAAGCAGAGTTCCTCTAGCAAAGTGCAAAGTGAGTCCATAAAAGCCAATTTTTCTCATGTAACGGGAAGTATGGAGGTAGACATTCCATGGCTGATAGAGCTGCTCAAAAATGTCATGCATACCCACTTACTAATAGAATCATGCTATATATTATCAGTGTTAGTTACATCAAGATCTCAAACTGCTGGGGCCTCCTTGGTGGCACATGGGGTTAAGATGCAACACTATGAGGCAATTCACAGCCACTGCAGCACAAGTTTGATCCCCAGCTGGGGAGGTGACCCACATGGTGCAGCAGACCTCTCCTGACACGCCCACTGCTCCCCTTGGCAGTGTATTCCAGTACATCTGCCTGTTCTGCTACCCACTCTGTCTCTGGTGAATCCTCCTACACCCTACACCTCTGGCCTGTACCCCAGTTCTTGTATGCATAAATAAATAAATCTTAAAAAAAAAATCTCAAACTGCTTTCCCAATGGCAAGAAGGGCGGAGGGCAAATAGAAAAGGGGCAAAGGCCAAAGGCCAGTGTTAATTTGTCCTCTTTTAAAAAGTTTTTCCTGAGAGGGCCTCCCCCATGGTGCAGTGGTTGAGCGCTGGGTTGCGAAGCTGCCCGCAGCCTCTGCAGCGCCAGTTCGATCCCTGGCTGCTCCCCGGCCACTGGATGAGGGTCCCACATGGCACGCAGACCTCTCCTGCCGCCTGCTGCTCCCCTCAGCAGTGTACTTCAGTCCTTCTGCCTGCTCTGCTCCCTGCTCTGGCTCTGGTGAATTCTCTCACCCTCCCGCGCTTCTGACTGTACCCAGTGCTTGTATAAATAAATAAATAAATCTTTTAAAAAAAAGTTTTTCCTGAGAGCCATTGAGAAAGTTGTTTTCATATCACTGACCAGACCTGACCTCTCCTAGTTACAAGGACTCGTATTCTCAAGATATTTTGAAGTTGGAGTCAGTGACATTTAATGATGGGTTCAATGCAATGTTAGGAGAGATATAAAGAAGTAACAAATACACAACTGGAAAAATGCAGTTGCCCTCAATTAAAAAGAAGTGTATAATTATAAAGACATTATAAGGAAAGATTGTTTTTAAAGAGGAAAAGGAAGGGTGTCAAGGAAGAGCTGATAAGGGATGAAAGATGCTGAAAAAGGGAGATAAAATAAATTAGTAGGACTAAGGACATATGGATGCTAGCAAAACAATTATAGAAATAAAAACCATATTTGTTGGAAAGTATGGACTTAGGGCGAGGAGGCTGTTCCAGTGCAAGTTCATTGATTATAACAAATGGCACTGCTCTGGGACTGGATGTTTATCATGGGGAAGCTGTGGGTGTGTGGGGGCAGGGAGTACATCGGGACTCTGTACTAAAACTGGTCTAAAATAAAATAGTTTTTTTTTAAACCAAAGCATGCAGAAAAATAGAGAATAAAAAACAACCTATGTAGGGGTCTCCCTGGTGGCGCAAGGGGTTAAGACGCAACCTATGAAGCTATCTGCAGCCGCTGCAGCACCAGTTTGAATCCCAGCCAGGGAGCAACACACATGGCACAGCAGACCTCTCCTGATTCACCCGCTGCTCCCCTCAGCAGTGAATTTCAGTAGATCTGCCTGTTCTGCTCCCCATTCTGTCTCCGGTGAATTGTCTCACCTCTGCATCTCTAGCCTGCACCCCATCTTATATGCATAAATAAATAAATCTTTTACAAAAAAAAAAAAAACAACAACAACCTATGTACCTACCACCCACTTTCACCAATATTGGCACATTAACCACAGTTAATTTTTTTTTAAATAAACTACATCAGATGGTTGAAAAGAAAAAAATATCGCATTTGAAAGATAAAAAATAAAATAGACATTATTGATATCAGAGGTGAGTAATATGGAGACAGTTTTGAAAAATAATTCAGTATGAATTGGAAAAAGACAAGCAAGTGAAAGTAATTAGGGAAAAAGTGATAGCTGTGAAAAAGAGAATACTAATGACAGAGGAAAGAATACCAATAAACTCTAGAAAAATAGGAAACCTAAAGGAGAAAAAAATTCATTGATATAATGAAAAGAAATTTGATTGAAGCTAAAGAAGACATGAACCTGTGGATTGAGATTGCACCAAATTCAATGGGAAAATTATTTAAGATGATAAATACTCGGACATATACTGGGGAGGTTACTGACCTCAATGAATACATTAAATCTTAAGGGCATCCATAAAACAAAGCTAGAATAAATCAGTGAAACTTTGGACTTCTCCACAGTAACATTTAGCCCTGGAAGATAGTAAAGCAATGTATTCAGAGTTCTGAGGGGAGAAAAATGACCCAATAATATTATAGTCAGTACAGCTGTTGTCCAGATATTAAAAAGAAAGCTATTTTAAGCATATAAAAACTCAGAGAATATTGCACCCACAAACCCCACAAGCTCTTCCTGAAGACAAAAAAAATCACCTGATGACAAAATCCAGTCAATGAAGAGATGAATTGAAGTTAAAAAACAAAACAAAACAAAGAATGAGGAAGCTGGTAAAATTCAATGACCTCAAAAACAGTTTGAAATACAGAGATTTACATTAAGACAATGGGGAAAAACATCAGGCAAATGGAAACAAAGCAAAATGGATGACTGAAATTAATATCCTGTAAGGTTGAATTAATAACAAGCACATTAAAATGACAGAGAATCAATTTTCAATAATAAAGATACAATTCAAAGTAAGAACTCATTTATATTTATTCATCAAATAATATATAATATAAATATAATATTATATATAATAAATAATATATAATATAAAATGCTTAAGTTTACAACCTGAAGGAACTGCAATGAGATTTCAATAACATGCTCAATAGTTGGAGACTAACTCATCCTGCAATGAGAAAGATCAAGTAGACCACCAACACCCAAAAGATCACCATCATCAAAGTCTGAGTAAGATTTCAGAGAGGATATAAAAAACATAATTAAGAAAATATAGGTTGAATAGATATTGAATTTGATACTCTGAAAACAGAAACTATTTCTTCATTTCATGTGTTGACAAGCTAGAAGACTATGTCTTGAATTCCAAGAATTTATCGACAATAAGATATATCAATGATTCAATAGTAGCTATAGGTAGAAAAAAACCACTAACAGTTGTCAAATTTCTTTTAATAAAGACAGTGAAATATGTAACAGTTTTCAAAAAAGTTGAACAAAACACATTCATCAAATTTAAGATGCCCTCAGATTGTAAATTCTAGTGTTATTTTATGGAAAAATGCTGCCAATTATAACTGTAAGACATCATTAATTGTTGATAAAAGCTCTTTTTTATAGACATTAACATGTGTCTTGGAATCAATAAAAAGGACAGTAAAATAAAAGGGGCAGTTGATGGGGCTGTAAATTGATACAGCCTTTATGGAAAATGGTATGGAGATTTCTTTCAAAAAACAACGGGAATAAGGTATAAGCAAAAAAAAAAAAAGTAATAAATTTCCAAAAGTAGAAGTCATGCAGATTATGTTTCTTGACCTCAAATAAAGAAACCTAAGTTAATAACAAGCATAGAAACTAAAATAGCTCAGTTATATAGAGAACTTTCAAATCTCTCAAACTATTCCTGGGCTATCAAAGCCAAAAATAAGAAGTTACAAAGCCAAAGAGTCTATCTGAAGAAGAATTAAAAAAAAATCAGTAATCAGAAAAAATTCATACACTAAATACTTTCATTATTAAATGAAAGAGGTGACAACAAATGAGTAATCAACTTAAGAAAATAGAAACAAACAAAGCAAACAGCAAAATAACCAAGGAAAGCAAAGAAGAAAGGAAATCATAAAATAAATTTTAAAAATATACTCAGAAAAAAGGGCAGAACTCATAAATTCAAGAGCAGTTATTTCTTCAGAAGAGGTACCAAAAACTAGATAGCCTAAACATGGAAAAAGACAAATACAAGAACAAATTTAAAAAACCTACGAATGTGATGAGGCTTATCACTGTAGACACAGGAGAAAATGAAATAGAAGAAAACACATCTCTATGGCTGAGATGGATAATTTTTCAGGAAAATAAAAGGCTGTGAAACTGACTTAAGACATTTAGAAAAATCCAGGCCTCCCTGGTGGCTCGAGGGGTTAAGCACAGCACTGTGAAGCTGTCCGCAGCCTCTTCAGCACGAGTTTGATGGGACAGCGGAGCTGTCAGGGAGCTACCCACATGGGACAGCGGACCTCTTCCGTCTCGCCCGCTACTCTCAGCAGTGTATTTCAGGCAGTCTGCCTGTTCTGCTCCCTGCTCTGTCTCTGGTGAATCCTCTCACCCCCGCACATTTGTATGCATAAATAAATAAATCTTTAAAAAAAAGAAGAAGAAATTTAGAAAAATCCAAATGGACTAGTAACCAAAGCTGTTGCTCCAGTTAGGGTGGATCCATGCAAAGAGAAACCACCCTTTCAATTTTATTTTAATTTGCTGACAAGGTGTTATTTTCAAAAACATATAAAGAACTCATACAACTCTGCAACAAAAAACTAGCAATCCAATCAATAAACGAGCGAAAGAACCTAAACACACATGTCTCTGAAGAAGACAATGAGATGGCCTGCAGGCACATGAAAAAATGTTCACTGTCACTCATTATAAGAGAAATGCAAATCAAAACCACCTTATCCTGGTGAGAATGACCCATATCAAAAATATGGCAACAAGTGTTGGTGAAGCTGTGGAGAAAAAGGAACCCACATTCACTGTTGATGGGACATATACTGGTGCAGCCTCTATGGAAAATGGTATGGAGATTTAAAAAAAAAAAACAAAAATGGAAATATCAGATGATTCAGCGATACCACCCCTAGGTATTTATCCGAAGACTATGAAAACATTAATGTGAATAGATTAATGCACTCTAAATATTTTAATACATACATGGGTGTATGTGCACACCATTTGTACATTTGTGTATGTGTGTCTGTGGTAAATATATTTAATGTTTAAATATGGGGAATGATTATATTCCCCATACAATTCCCACCCCCCTTATTTTGTCCCTAATCCCTCCCCCCCCACACCCCAGTAATGTGTCTCTGGTTTATAGTTGCTTGTTGATATTGATTTTTATAAATTAAATAAAAATAAATAAAAAATAAAAATGTAGAAAAATTTAAAAATAAATAAATAAATATGGGGAATGAGTTACCTAGGCAGTGAGGGGCTGAAAGAACAAAAAGGTGGCACTGAGGTAATGCAGGGCTAGTAACTGTAAGCAGCAGATACTTCACCAAGGATTGGGGGAACCAGAAGGAAGAGGTTGACATGATCAAAACCTAAGTGCATGGAGAAGAGGTCGTGAAGTTGGTGCTCAAAGCTTTGAAGGAGGATCCTGCCCAACGGCTGCTGGTGTCCCACTGCTCAGAGCCACCTCCACAGGGCTGGGGCTCAGACTTCTGAGGGAGGCACTGCGCTGGGCTCCTGTCTAAGGCTGGCTCTGAGAGTATGAAAGGAACCTGCAGGCTGGATCCACCTGCTGCTACTGGAATGGATGGCCAGTGCTGGGGTGAGCCTGCAGGGACAGCAAGGAATGTTAAGGAAGCCATTTCTTACTTCTGCTCATGTACCATTTTCCTTCTAGTTCCTCCTCCTCCTTAACAGGGAGCTGGCTAGCAAAGAAGTCTGAAAAATGTAGTTTGCAGAGTTTAAGCCCCCAACATGTTTAACTCTGGAGGAATTTAAATTTTAATATATTATGGGTAGATTCTAATTGTCTGGGTGTATGCGCACACAAAATGTGCATTTGCGTATGTGTGTCTGTCGTGAACATATTCAATGTTTTCACATCAGTATTCATTAGTGTGACTGGGCTATTGTCATGTTTTAAGCATTTCTGTGAGGTTTATTTATCAGTGTAATATTGGTTTGACAGATGGAGCCCACTAACACATTAAAAGTATGATACCCAACAACCAAATAAGGTTTGATCTAGAAATTTAAAATGGTTTAATATTAGGGAGTCTATCAATATAATTTACCATATTAACTGGTCAAAAGAAAAAACACAAAATCATGTCAATGGTTTCTATCAAGTCATTTGATTTAAATCATCCTTGACTTAAAACCATCTCAGTATGATTCAGGACATATTTGCTTATCAGCATCAAGTCACACTTAATACAGAAACCCTTTATTCATTCATGTAACCAGTACCTCGTAAATGCCTATTGTATTAGGTCCTTTACTAGGTCCTGGGAGTTCATCAGTAAATAAAATAGACAAGGTGTCTATTTTCCTCAAGTTTATATTCTTGGGGATAGACAATGAATAAATACACAAATTAATAAAGGTAACTACTGACTGTGATAAGTAATAGGAGGGAAATCAATAAGGTAATGGGATACTAACTGATGGAGATTTGTCTTAAATGGGTTTATGAGAAAAGACTCCTCTGAGTCGCGATCTGAAAGATAAGAAAGAACCAATCATACACAAAGCAAGAAGAGGATACCAGACCAAGGCAGACTGGAGATTTGTTTAGATCCTTATGACTAATGTATGTGAAGGATGGAGAAAGACTTGCCTAAGATGACTTCCAAGTTTTGGGCATATGTAGCTAACTGGTTGGATAATGACACCAATTCATGAGAAAGGTGATACTGACGGGAAGCAGGTTTGGCAAGAGTGAAGGTATGGTGAATTTGAGATGCCTGAGAACTATCAATGTGGAGAAATGAGGTGAGTAGCAGAACATATCAATCAGAGGCTAAGAAAAGGGTCTTGGCTGGAGACACATTATTTTTGAGTCAATAGCATATGGATGCTATTTGACACCATGGATGGATGATACTGCTCAGGGCAAAAGTATAATGTGAAAAGGAAACAGGGCCTAAGAGCTAGTCCTTATGATCTCCAACCTTTAAAGGTTGGGTAGAGAAGGATAAACTAACAATGGAACGTGAGAAAGAGAATGGAGGAAAACAAGGAAGCCAAGGAGAAAGTCATTTCAATGAGGATGTAGTCAACAGTGTCAGATGTTGACAATGTCAAGCATTATGACAACTGAGAAGTGAATTTGAGTCATGGACCATGGCCCAGCCATGAGTAGCAGGATCTGCAGCAGCAATTTCCAGAGTCACAGGACTGGAAACCAGAAAAGATGGAGTGAGAGATGAGTGGGAAGTAACAAAGATGGTGGACAATTCTGAGGAAGGTAGGCTG
The DNA here is from genome assembly GCF_964194135.1 of Talpa europaea. NCBI lineage: Eukaryota > Metazoa > Chordata > Mammalia > Eulipotyphla > Talpidae > Talpa > Talpa europaea. The sequence goes on from NC_140081.1 coordinate 24,123,324, forward strand.
AAAGGGATGAGGGAGATGGTGTGGCTGATGAGAGGGCCAGAGTTATTTATATTTATTGTTGACAGTGGATTTTTGTAATCTAAATTAAAATAAATTTAAATGTATTGTAATTAAACCTTTTATATATGACCACCTGTGGAGTATAGCCTTCCTGGAGGGCTTGATGCTTGATATCTCGAAATTAGCATCTTCATAATTGGATTTTTGATCTTCTCAAACATGCTATGCTATCAGTCTTTCCCATTTCAGTGATAACTCTTTTTGGTGGTTTTGATCAAAAACTTATCCTTGATTATTTTCTTTTTCTCACATCAAATACAATTCATCAGCAATTTTTACTGGCTCAACCTTAAAAATATGCAGATCTTCATTGACTTACAGTGGGATTACAACCCTACCAACCCACTGTAAATTGAAAGTATTGTAAGTCAAAAATGCATTTAATTCCCCTAACTTACCAAACATAGCTTAGGGTTGCCTACCTTAAATGTGCTCAGAATGCTTACACTCTAGAACACTGTAGAGTGTTATTTGTTTATTCTGGTGATCAGGTGGCTGACTAGGAGCTCTGGTTTGCTGCCTCTGTTCCAAATGACAAGAGAGTATCATACTACTTATTGCAAACCTGGGGAAAATATCAAAATTCAAAATATGGTCTGTACAGAATATGTGTTACTTTCACATCAACCTAAAGTTGAAAAATCGTGAGTCAAACCATTGTATGATGGATACCAACTGTACCTAGAACACAACCACTGCTCACCACAGCAACGTTTGTTGCCACCTTCATCTCTTTCCTGGATTACTGCAATGACCTCCTAACTGCTTGTCTACCTATCCCCCCACCTTGCTTCTCTAGAGTTGATTCTCAACCTAGTGAGTAATACAAGGTTCCTCTTAAAGGTAAATTGAATAATGTCATGCTTTTGTTCAAAACACACCAATGACATGTCTTCCTCCAGTATAAACAGAAGTCTTTAAAATAGCTCACAAGTTTCTAAATATTTTAATACATACATGGGTGTATGTGCACACCAAATGTACATTTGTGTATGTGTGTCTGTGGTAAACACATTTAATATTTAAATATGGGGAATGATTATATTCCCCACACAATTCCCACCCCCCATATTTTGTCCCTAATCCCTCCTCCCCTCCCCCACCCCGTAGTGTGTCTCTGGTTTATAGAGGCTTATTGATTTTGATTTCTATGTGATCTGACCCCTTTGCCTCTATGACCCCATCACCTAACACTGTTCTTCTCAATCTGCTCTTGCCAAGCTTGCCTCTGCCATTCCCTGAATAGTCCAAGCATGTTTCTGCCTCAGGGCCTTTGCACTGGCTATTCTCTCTCCATGAACACCTCTTCCCCTAAATATCTGCATGACTAGCTTTCTTTCTGCATTAGTTGATGATTTCTTTCTAAGTTATTCTTTCTTCAAGTACCACTTTTCTCAGTTATATGGTTTGAGGGATTTAAACTACATAAAATGTTAATTATACATAATGTTATATAAATATAATGTGACATAAATATAAATATAATTTAAATTATATATAATATATTTTAAACTACATAAAAATGTTCACATTTATGTATGGCTAGGAATTTGTGGATTGTTTTAAGAATGTGCACAGATATAGAAAGCATAGTGAGAGACTTGACAAAATAGAATGTGAGAGAGAGAGAGAGAGAGAAATAATAAGGAAGAAGGAGTGGAGGAAGGAGAGGAGGAGGAAAGGAGAGAAAACTGTTACTGTCTGGAAGATAGTTCTAGAAGGAAAGAAAATTAATACCTTATGATTAAATAAATAAATAATAGAATTTTGAATTTTGAATGAACATGATATTAGGTAGCAGTACTCCAAACACTCTATTTTCTAACCACACAGGAATTACATAAACTGTAGAAACAAATCTGAAGATTTGAGACAATTGGTTGAATGCACAAAAAGCACTGTCCCTTCATCAGGCCAAGAACATTTATAAAAGCAGCTGAACTGGCCATTCTTAATGGCATCTGATTTGCTTTGAACTGGATGTAATAAGACTGAATGTCCTGTCTGAAATTAAATGACTAAATAGGGTGGAATGAACAAACACTAAGCTCGCACTTAGAATTTCTTAATTTCATATTTCCTAAACTCCCAAGAAGCTTCAATCTATAATAATTTGGGTTCTGAATACAAAGCCCAAAAGATTGAAATGATTTCCTAGTGAAGGTGACTAAACAAACAGAGATGTGTTTTAATACCTAGTCATGTTGCTCCTTTTTTCTTTTAGATTTTTTGTGCAATAAATCAAGGCTGTTCTTCCTAAAACCCCAATCTAATTGCTGGGTGAATCACCTCAGCACTCCCACTTACATTTGCTAATAGTTTAAAACAGGATCGGAGTGATATTTGAGTCTGTCCAGTAGTAACCAAGGAAGTCATTTCTTTTTTTTTTTTAATGTGCTTTTTTTTAAAGATTTATTTATTTATACAAGCACTGGGTACAGTCAGAAGCGCAGGAGAGTGAGAGAATTCACCAGAGCCAGAGCAGGGAACAGAACAGGCAGACTGACGAAATAAACTGCTGAGGGGAGCAGCGGGCGTGGCAGGAGAGGTCTGTGGCACCATGTGGGACCCTCACCAGTGGCCGGGCATTGAACTGGTGCTGCAGAGGCTGCGGGCAGCTTCGCAGCCCAGCACTCAACCCTTGCACCACCAGGGGAAGCCCACCAAGTCATTTCTATAGACGCAGACACTATGTAGCCAAAAATAAACATTTATAACAAATATTGCTGACTAAACTTATATTACAAACAAAAGCTTTACACTTCTGGCCGAAGTAATCACCTACTTCACACAAAATGAAATTACACAGAACACTGAGTGACTTAAAAGATAGAAAACATGTTTCCTTGTTTAATATTTTTCCAGGAAGAACACTACGATTAAAACAAAGTTCAAGGTGCTTTTTAATAGTGTACACATGCATTTATTTTAAAATTTCTACAAATTGTAAAACCATGTAGGAGAAAAGAAAAATTGACCAAGGGCTCCAACTGGATTTGGGACACCCAGGATGAATGAGTGCTTATCTAAAGTTCAATCTATGGCCAAACTAGCAAGGATTATTTTGCACAGTAGCATGGTAAACAGTTCTGAAAACTGAGTAGAAGTCACCCTTTTGTAAGAGACATACATATTTATAAGGGAAATCTCCATTTGTAAAAGTGTTTCCCACTCACTACCAGGAAGTGAAAGATGACCAGATCTCTGGAAACTTTTATCAATGGAGAAGGCAGTCCCACTTACACAGTGCTTTACCTGATAACCTCCCATAACTGGGGTCACTGCATGGAGTCACTCAGTTTTCCTGGATTTCTCCCATGTATTTAGGAGGCGCACATGCTATTAAATTTCTGTTTGGTTTTCTCCTGTTACATTTTTTTTAAATGATGGAACGGGGGTTTCAATGAAGACTTAAAAAGGTAAAGGGAAAATTATTTCTCCTACCCTACAGAAATATCAGCAAAAGATGAATAGCAGGGGCAAATTCCCATTCATAAATGTGTGGTGCAAATGTACTTTTAGAAACAGTTTTGGGGAGGGTTATAGAAAAAGCACTGTTTTAATAGATTCCCCTCCAAGAATGTCATCTCTCCAGGACCAAGACTTGGAAGCGCCCTGCAACGGTCTAGTTGAACTGCAGTTGAAAGCAGGAAAGAAATGGAACAGTAATTTCTGCCCTAAGGGTCCAAAGTTTAGAGGGTTTAATTCTTTGGGTCTCAGCAGCCCTGGTTTGGACTGACCCTGTTGGGCTGGGTATTTGCACACAAGAGGATGGGTAATTTGGGGTGTTTTATTTGGGAAATCTTTCTTTATTAAGAATATCCTTTTTTCTCCTCCTATGCCCACTAATTCCATTAAAGAGTTGTTACATTAAGAATATGTTTCCTAATGAATAATTATAAGAAAGTGAAAATCAAAATCAACAAAAAACTATGAACCAGAGACACTCTATGGAAGGTGGGGGGTGGGGAGGGGAGGTATTGGGGTCAAAATAAGGGGGTTGCAATTGTATGGGGAATATAAAAATAAAATTTATTAAAAAAAGAGTATGTTTCCTTTGCCTTTGTGCACACTGATGGCTGGATCCCTTTTAGAACATGTACCCCTTAAGTTTGGGGTCCCAGGGTGCCACTCAGTTGCATATTAACATTATCATTTTTCGAATGGCACAATTTGGCTCTAGACCATTGACCTGCCACAAAGAAAACTTATTAGCTGTTACTCTTTATTTGCCCAGCTTCCAACTTTGTTCCTTACATTGTCTTTATATTTTAGTGTTTAAACTATTATCCTGTTCTGCAACCATAGTTCCCACATTGTTTCATCTTAGCTGCAGTTAAATGAATTCAAACTCACCATGAATCTCCTCATCAGGGATTCTCCAGCTGTGAGTTCTCTATTTTGATTCATATTTCTGTTGGTAGAATTTTATCACAGAGTAACTTTTTCAAGAAATATCTGAGTTTATGTTTGAAGATGTTTGACTATTGTTTTTCATTTGAGTCCCATAATATCCTGTGTTTGAGTTTTTCTGTAAAACTGACTTGATTCTAACCTGCTCTGCACCCACTATCTTTTTGGTGATTTCTTTTCCTGCTTGGATACATGAAGATTGCGTTTTTCTTTCTTGAAGTCGAGAAATATAACTAGCTTGATTTTTAATGTCAACTTTTCTGAATTATTTTACCTGGTTGAATGTAACTATTTTAAAATTACAGATGAATACATTTAGTTAAGAAAAATTTTCTGTATTACATCTGAGTTTTTTCTTTTTCATTTGTTGAGATTTCTACTTCAGACATTCAGTATGTTTATATTGTGTTGTGTTTGTCTTCTAGAGCTATCGTGTCCTCTCTATTTTCTTTCTTTTTTTAAGATTTATTTATTCACACATACAAGAACCAGGGCACAGGCCAGATGTGCGGGAGGGTGAGAAGATTCACCAGAGACAAAGTGGGGAACAGAACAGGCAGACTGACTGAAATACACTGCTGAGGGGAGCAGCGGGCGAGACAGGAGAGGTCTGCCGTGCCATGTGGGTATCCCAAACCTGCACTGCAGAGGCTGTGGACAGCTTTACAACGCTGCGCTCAACCACATGTGCCATCAGGGAGGCCCTCCTCTCTATTTTCTTTAACTCTTGTATCTTTCTGTGATTATCTGAACCTTTCACTCTATGCCAGTAATTTAAATTTCTGTCACCCCTGTTTTGATTATAGTCAATCTATAAGCCCCCTAGTTAGTTTCATCGTTTGTTGTTTTAATTTCTGGTTTAAATTTTATTTCCTTTACCCTGTGATTTCCTTTAAATTTTTTTTCTTAATGTACAATATTCTTACAAATGTCTTCTACAACTGGAAGGACTTGTGGGTTGTATTTGCTTCCAGATTTATGTCTTTTGCATACTATCTTTTTTTTGGATTTAAGTTGCTATACTTTTCTTCTTCCTTGTGATTATGAGATTAGGCTAAGTGCTCTATTCAGACCTTCTAATATGACGTAGGTGAACTATCCGTGATTCCAATGCACCTTGTTTAGGTCTAGTTTCCTTTATTATCAGGGTTAAAACAGTAAATCATGTCATGGAGCTATTGAACCTTTCAATAAGAATATGTATTTCCAACACTGTTGCTTTAATAAGATAGATTGCATACATATATGTAATATGAATATGTAAAATACATAGTGTTACATATATAATAATAACATGGGATACATATATGTAGATTAGGATTTGAACATATGAAATATTAATAACTATACCTTTTCTCTATAAGTCTAGTATTACAATTTATAAACTTTGAAACTAATTTCCGAGTTCAAACTAACTGTATTGACACACTTAAATAGGATAGAGTGAAGAAAGGACACTCTCATCATTCCTTCTATGCTGATGGTGCAAGAAGGTCCTGGAATTCTAAGACATCCAAGAAAAATCAAATTGACTTGCTCATATATAGTAGGTAAGCAAACCCATAATGAGTCTTGCACTTTTCTTATCTACTATACTCAAATTGAATGCATCATTTCTATACAGTTCAGAGCTCCCAAAGATATAGAAATGCTGAGAACATAAGAAAAGGTATTCTTTGTTGTGCTCAGCTTTCCCTGAGCTCTACTCTTTCCAGATTCAAAGCTAAAGAGGTTTTCTAAAAAATAAGATCGTAACAAAATTCTAACTCCAATGTATTCAGACATACTGCAACCTCAAAGTTTAAGGGTTGAGACCAGCAGATTCACTACTGTGATGTTGCTAAGTTTACCATCTTCCTGTCACTCTGCTCCAACTAAATCTTAGGGTGTTTCCTGTAATGATGAGTACAATAAGGTTATCCCCCAATATTTTTAACTCAGATTACTATTATGAACCTATTTCTGCATTTATGAATCTTGTGTCAATGCTGTCTCTGGCACATGAGAAAAATGTCCTTCTTCTTGAACCCAAAGGAAGGGAACTGGCAATTAACATGGACTTCGGCAAGGCATTTAGCAAAGTCTCTCATAATATTCGGTGATCAAGAAGAAAAATATAGGTAGATGATTGTATCATTAACATGGTTTGTAGCTGGCTGAAACAAGATATGCCAAATGGAACTAATTAATGGATTGATATCAAGATGAAGGAGCTCTCCACATGTTCTATATAGCACTTTGTCCTTTTCCCAGTGCTGCTCTGACCTATTATAAATAACTTGGATGCATGTGTAGAATAGCTATTGAATGTATGGGTAAGCTCCAAATATGTTAGAACACAGAATTAGGACATAAAATATCAGAAGAGGTTGGAGTGAAGGGCCAAATCAAAGGGGATAAATTTGAAGTAGCATAAATATAAAGTTCTGTACTTTGGTCTAAAATAATCTGCCCTATTCAAAAATCAAACACACAAAAAGTTGCTAATCAGCAGTATGTGGACGTAGCTATTTGAAGAAGCTTTAAATGGTAAAAGAAATTTAAACATTAAATGTTAAGCAGTATTGTAGGGAGTAGTTATTTGTTGGGTAGTAGAAGGAACATTGGATCTGGCATGAGAAAACTAGGTTGAATTGCAGTTCTGCTTCCTTTAACACCCAAACGCTCTGATTCTCACTTGCTTCTCAGGGTTGTCATGAAGCTAAAGTGCATAAACATGTCTCATTTCCAACTACTTGTGTGCAATAGATATGACCTGGAAGAGTGAGCATTTACAGTAAAATAGGTGGCTGTGCCCATCTGTCTTGTCCTAGAAAAGAGAGTGCTTGGTATGAGTTCCACACTTATAAGCAAACTGGAGCTACTTCCAGAGAAAGTCACCAAGATGGAGAAGCCACTCAGAAGAGCTCATGAAGAACTGTGGCAGGAACTAGGGATAACGGACTTGAGGAACAGTGGATTCGAGGGAGACGATATCTACCTTCAAACATGGGACGGTGTGCTGCAGGGCTCTTCCCAGAGTGCTCAATAGTGGGAAAGCTAATACTAGAGGATGGAAAAGGCACAAATGTAGGCCAGGGTGACCACTTTGGTGGGGATGTTGTGAGTGATTTCAGCACAAGTGGTGGTTGGAGTCCATGGCCTTTAACTTGACAGTCTGGTTGTCATATATCTAGGACATTTCATGAAATGGTTCGTTCTAAATGCTGCCTCAGAGTAATCCAGCATCTCCACTATCTTGGGTTGGGCTGGTTTCTAGCCATAAAATTCTATCACTTTCACTCCAGCACTAGGTCAAAGCTCTTATGTCTCCAATCTGCCTTCATTTACTGGTTTATATCTGCTCTCTGCTTTCTTGAGGAACTTCTGATCATTTAAAAATGCATCTTTTTCTGAACCACCCAAGGACACAGTAGAAGGGATAACTGGTGAACATTTTGCAGAGATGGGCCCGCAAAGCATGATTTCCTGGTTGCTGAAGTAAGACGGGATTAAGAACTAGAATTTACGAGCTCCAGAGTTGGAGCTGTGGACCAAATAAATGTGGAGTGGGCATCAGAGCCCAGAGAAGGTTTTAACTGAGGATTTAGGGCATTGGGGAGAAGCAGACAACACTCCCCTCTGCCTTGAACCTGTGAGCCTACTCGAGTACTCAAAAGTTATTTGGTCAATGGGAGATTTACTGTTTCCGGAGGCAAAATAAGGCCTGGGCAGGCTGCTCAGCATCTTCAACCTGTTCCAGATCACGACCACGGAAAGTGCCTGGGGCAAACAGAGAGGCTGCCCACTTCTGGCCACTCTCCTTCCAAGTGACCCCAGGGAACATTTTTGTTGTGCGTGTGTGTTTGTGTGTGTGTTTAAGCCTTCTTTGGGTGAAAATTGGCTGCAAGCCGGTTGCCAAGGACGCTGCCGCCAGTACGCCCCAGCTAGGGTGAAAAAGGACGCTGGGGGGGAGGAGGCTGCGGGAGAGCTTGTGTGTGTGTGGGGGGGGGGGGCGCTGGCTCCTTACTGGCTGGGGCACGAAGGTTATTTGCATAACACTCCCTGACAGCATCTGATTGGCTGAAGCCAGAGGGGCGGCAGTGGGGTGATTACAAGGGCTGGAAGCTCAGGCCAGAGGACCTTTCGTTCCGGAGTTACCCCGGTGGGCGTGAGTTGTAGCGCCGACTCGGGGTTGCTGAAGAGGCCGGGTTTAGGAAGTTTCGCAGGCAGGTGCCTACTATTTACAATAGCATGAGCCATCTTCTTCTTACAGTGTTGAAGAAATGTGAAAGAACAGAGACCGTAGTTAGGATGGAGAGTGACCTGGAGAGTGGTCTGAGGAAGGAAGGAAACTGATAGGGGACGGGTGGGTGGCCAAAAATTAGGCTTTAGGGGTTTTCTCCCAAGTTGGGCTTTTTTTTTTGAGGGGGGGGCTGGGATTATTTTGCTACGTCACTGGAATTGCTGTCTTTTCCAAGTTATTATCACACTTTGCTGGATCTGGGAAGATGATTTTTAAAAAGGCAATTGCAGTCAGGAACATAATTATGAGACATTCAGCTCCTGGAAACTGAGTATGTGTTTTTCCAGAGTTGTACTCTTGGAATGTTCTTTGTATCTCATGGGACTTAAGGGTTTAAAATCAATGTGAATTTTGCACTCTCCTGCTGCCTAAGCACTGGGGGAGGGCATGTGGCACATCAGAGCCCACTTCCACATTTTTACAGTTTCAGATGCTTCACATAAACACCTCTAGTCTATGATGAGGTACTATACTAGGTACAATAAATCTTTGCAAAGTACTTTATTTACAATTTGCATACTATTTTTTTACATCCATTTTCTTGTTCAATCTTGACCAAAATTCAGCACAGTCCTTGGAAAATGTCCATTTTATTGATAAGGAAACAGGCTGGAAAAGTTGATAAGTTTCCGTGTTTGCAAAGAGGGAGATGAAATTATTTTCTTGCATCAAATTTATATAATATTATTTGCTCTACATTTTCTTTCCCTTGATCCTCTTAAAGACCCTGACAGTAGGTAAGCTGAGCAGATAACATTATCCCAGTGTTAAAGAGAAAACCTGGGCTATGATCTGGAGCTAATGAGGGGATGCAGGGGGATGTCCTTAGACTGTTTTCTGTATCCATGAGTCACTGATTTGTGTCCTGTTGTCAACAGGTCAGTCCTGGTGGTACCAAATCAGATTTTCATTCAAAGGACAATTAGGAAGATAGCTTGCCCCTAGAAAAATTTTATGTGTGAATTAAGCTGAAAGAAAGAGGGAAAGAAATAAACCACTTTATGTGCTTCTCCCTCCTTTTGCACTGTTTATCCTGCAAGAAAACACTGCACTAAAAGCACCCTTGAAAGGCTTTGGGGAAAAGCAACTTAAAAAAAGAAACTTAAGTCTACTTTAATACAATGATCTGTAGGCCTGCTGGAGAACACTGGCCAATAAGAGACATGGGAAGGGAAGTGATATGGTTAGACAAAAACAAAAATGGAAAGTGTGCTTTGGGATTCCCAAAGTGAAATTTAAGGTGGCGGGCCCTTAAAAAGTTAAATCCAATGATTTGGTAAATAACCTTGTGCTTTAAGAATTGTGTTTGGAAAGGGTAACACCCTCCAAACCCTCCCTTCCAATGATCAGACACCTCTCCACTTTTCTGTTAAGTGATGACAGACACCCAATGCCAGACCTAACTACTGCCACTCACTCCTCACCCTTGGGCAGTCAGAAAGGCAATCCAGCTCCGGGTCTCCAGCATCTGAATTGCTGGGCTCAAACAAAAATCAGGAGCCATTGCCACATCTGATTTCTTAGAAAAAGCTGCTGATCCGACGGTGAGTCGTTCTTCATCCCTCTAGCAGTTGTTAGAGCAAAGATTGGGAAAGAACTAGCCTTGAGGTAGGCAAAGGCCTCTGAGGCTCCCCACACTCCCCACCCCCCAGCAGCTGGCAAGACCAGGGCCACCACGGAATGCCACGAGTCCACGTGCACCCGGTATGGCTTGCCCAGCCGCCCTTCTTACATAAGAGTGCCGGGATGGAGTCGCTGAGCCCGTGGCCTTCCCATTACCCCCGACAGCTAATAATAAACCGAGAAGGTAGTTTCCGGGCCATGGTCACTATAGATGAGTGGGTGGGGGAGTCACTTTGCCACCTGGTGGCATGCCTTCCGATCAGCCCACTCCCAAAACCTTCGCAAGGTCCACGCAGCCCCCGCCGACAACCCACCCTCTGGCCAGTCGGACGCTGGCGCCTTCTTTACCCGCGCAGTGCTCGGCCCTACCCCAGCTGGCCGGTTCTGCGCCCGGCGTCGGCGGGGCGCGGCCGCTCCATCCCTCCTCTGCCCTGCCCTGCCCTGCCCCTGCGCCCTCCCTCCGCCCGGGTATCAGGCGAGAGGCGGAGCCGGCCCGGCTCGCCCCGCCCCCGCAGTGGAAAGGGCCTGGGAGTGTTACTCGCGGTCATCCCAGCCCGGGCCTTTTATCTTGGCGCCGCCGGGGAGGCGGGAGGAGGAGACACCGGGGGTGGCCCTGAGTGCCGGCGACACCTTTTCGGGGCTCTATATATTGAGCACCTGGGATGGGTAGGGGGCCCACGCCACTACCGACGCCTGCAGCCACAGTCCGGCCACTGACCGCAGCCGCGCCCGCAGGCAGCCGCCGCCAGCTCCGGAAGCGCTGAGCTACCCAGCTGCGGGAGATCTCGAGGCGCCAGGGGAGGTGGTGTTACCCCCGCCGCATCTCTGCCCCGGTCCGCGTGGGTGCTTAGACTTAGATCTTTCGGGGGGAGTCGGGGAGGGGACACCCCTTCCTTCTCTGGGCGGCCCTCGCGGACGAGGAGGTGGGAGCGCCCGACTGCGGGGAGCCACCCGGGCGGCATCCTGGGCGAGCAGTACCCGGCGAGGGAGGGGCGCGCGGGCTGCCTAACCGGGTAAATAATCTTTTCTTTCGTCCCGGCTTCCCTCCCAGGTCCGGGCTCGACCCACCGGCCGTGCGCCGTCATCGCGATCTTCCGGACGCCGGAGCCAGAAGCCGCGCGTCCCGCGGGGCCCGGCTGCCGGAGAGCCGAGAGTGGGCGAGGGCGGAGGAGGAGCCGGGAATCCCGCCGCACCGGCTGTAGCCAGGCCCCGGGCGCGGGCCTCCGAGAGCGCGTGAAGTCGGGCACTCCTCGGCCCGGTCGGCCATCCCCGTGCCCTGTGCTCCGGTGCTCCGGCGCCCGTGTGGTCACCATGATGCAAATCTGCGACACCTACAACCAGAAGCACTCGCTCTTCAACGCCATGAACCGATTCATCGGCGCCGTGAACAACATGGACCAGACGGTGATGGTGCCCAGCCTGCTGCGCGACGTGCCCCTGGCCGAGCCCGGGCTGGACAACGACGTCGGGGTGGAGGTCGGCGGCAGTGGCGGCTGCCTGGAGGAGCGCACGCCTACGGCCCCCGGCCCAGGCAGCGGCACCGGCAGCTTTTTCGCGCCCTCCCGGGACATGTACAGCCACTACGTGCTGCTCAAGTCCATCCGCAACGACATCGAGTGGGGGGTCCTGCACCAACCGCCACCGCCGGCGGGGAGCGAGGAAGGCAGCGCCTGGAAGTCCAAGGACATCCTCGTGGACCTGAGCCACCTGGAGGGCGCGGACGCCGGCGAGGAGGACCTGGAAGAGCAGTTCCACTACCACCTGCGCGGGCTGCACACCGTGCTGTCCAAACTCACGCGCAAAGCCAACATCCTCACCAACAGATACAAGCAGGAGATCGGCTTTGGCAACTGGGGCCACTGAGGGGGGGACACCCGCGGCTGTCCAGCACCCCTCCGGGCCCCACCTCTCACCCTGTCTCTTTCTTCAAAGCTATTTTCTTTCTGGCTGTAGGCGCGATGGGCGGACTGCAAAGTCTGGGAGCTGCGTACACGCAGGGGGCGCAGGAGGGCTGCATGGTGGTGGGGTAACTCAAGGCGAGGAAACCGGCAGCGGCAGAAGGGGGCTCAAGGACCTCCCGGAGGCGGGGGCGGGGGCGAGAGACCTGCGTTCTATGCTGGAAGGAAGGGGCCGGGCTCACGCCCTGCTTTCAGCCTGTGCCTTCCCTGGAGTTTCTTTTCTGTTCTCTGTGGCGGAGAAGGGCCGAGAAGGGGCCGTGCCAGGGCGCGGCGCCGGGTTGCCACACTGGGGAGTGCCGCCCTGAGCTGGGCGCTGAGGGAGGCGGGGCGTGCAGCCTCCAGCCGCCCTGCCGTTGGGCTGGTGGAGGCCGCGGCGTTGCTAGGATTGCATCAGTTTTCCTGTTTGCACACTATTCTTTTTTGTAACAGTGGCCCTGTCTTAAGTATTTTGTACCTCCTCCTTGCTCTGAAACTTTGGCGATTCCTTTGTGATAAGCGCACAAGCAGCACTGTCTGTGGGTAACCGGTACTACTTTATTAATGATTTTCTGTTACACTGTATAGTTGTCCTGTGGCACCCTTACCCCAGCCCTTTCATGCCCCCACCCATGTGTGTAAATCGGCACTGTGCCAGCTTGTATGAAGCTTGCCACTCAGCCGTTGAAAATAATAGCATTATTATGAGAAAGTGGACTTATCCGAAATGGAACCAACTGACATTCTATTCGTGTTGTACGTAGAATGATGAAGGGTTCCACTGTTGTTATATGTCTGAAATTTATTTAAAACTTTTTTTAACCCAGATGTAGACTATATTCTAAAAAATAAAAAAGCAAATGTGTTAACGAAACTCCACAGAAGTTTGTTGCTCTTTAATCCACCATTGAACCACTTGGTAGTTAAATAAAGTCAATTGCTATTTTTTAAGCAAGAATAAATTTTGTTCGCC